>NC_047053.1:51970573-52630411 GCF_011762595.2 Tursiops truncatus
GCGATTCCACTTTTATTTAAGGAAGGTGTTTTGAAGCAGTGGCACCACAGGTAACTTTTTGCTTTGCTTTGCTTTTCTCAAATTTGTAATTAAACATGTATTAGTAATAATGGCTCCCATTACTGACTAACAGCCACCAATAAAAGCTGACTGTTCGCCCAGCACCATGCTCAAGCCTCATTTACTTCTCCCCCGGCCTATGTGGCAGCTACTCAACCCCAGGGGCCTGCCCGAGGCTGGGGCCTGGCTTACCCGCCCCTGGATGCTCTGATCTGCCTTCCGTGCCAGGTTTCCTGCTCGCGGCCCTTGCAGACTGCTCTGCGGCTGGGCCATTCTTTGCCAGTGGCCACCGCTGCTGACACAGTGATGGCCCTGGGGAGGATGCAACTCACTCCTCAGCCGCTCTGCCCAGAGCGTAAGGTAGCCCTTCTCTAGGTCCTCCCAGCTCATCTGAAACCAGGCGTGGGGTGAGGCCAAAAGAAAGGAGATACGCCCCAAAGGATAGCTCAGAACTACTGCAGAGACCTGTGCTCAGACCCTCCAGGGCTTCCTATTTGACAGTAGGAATGGTTATATATTTTGTGGGTCTCAGCACAAAATACAAAAATTAATACTCTCAAGATGGCGACAGCAGAGTATGAAAACAATCACGGAGCCCTTCCAAATGTAGGGCCCAGGTTGCACACTCATGACACTTGCCTTGCTGGGCAGGCTTCTGTCTCACTTCTCATCTGCCTTCCTGAGTCCAATCCAGGCATCTTCACACCACCTGATTCTGATCCCAAAATGAAGAGGGAGAACTTTCCTTCATTCCAGCCTGAGCTTCACCTCCTGCATCCTCACCCCCGCCCCCCTTCCCCCACCCCAATCTGCCTCCTCCTTGGGTGATTGAAAGTGGAAAGTTGGGTCATCTTCCTCCATAGGAAAATCTACTCCCAGCCTCAGGGTGAGGTCTGGCTCCACAGCCCCAGTAAACCAATCCCTTTATAGGGTGACATCAGTTCCTTTCCTGGGTCTGGTTACTAAGAAACTAAGTTGGATTAGTCAGTCTTAAGTGACACCGTGAGCGGGACACAACTAGCCCAATTTAGATGGGAGAGTGGCAAGTTCAGTTCATTTCTTTGTCAATCACTTCTCACTGAAACATTTAAAAGACACTGTTACCCAACCTCCTCTGAGATTGCCATAGGGACATCCGTCATTGCATGGCGAGCCCACAGCTTACATCACCCCCATTTTCCTTGGAAATGGCTCTCTTCCACTCTCCATTGACAGGGAATGGGCAGGACAGACTCCACCTTCGGGGTGGACACGTGACTTATCTCAGCCCAATGAGCATTAGATCCAGGACTTTAGTTGAAACAGGGAGCTGGGAGGATGTGACCCTGGAGCTGCTGGCAACCATGTGACCCCAGGAGGAAGTTGTAATTAAAGCTGAACCAGAGGGAAGAATGTTGAGGGACAGAGAGAGCGAGGCTGCTGGTGCCATTGTCTGAGTCCCCAGATCCAACCGAGCCGGATGTCAGTAGCAACACCAGGCTCGCCCGTGAATTCTCTTTTTGGCTTAAGATGGTTTGAGTTGGTTCTGTCACTGGCAATCAAAAGGGTCCTGACCACAGAGCTCCCCTTTCACAGGCAGTAATAATGTCAGTGCTGCTCATGCTTCATGCTGTGGAAATCAAATGTGACAACATATGTGCAACTGCTCTGCAGACTGCAAAGGGCTTTTGAATGGAACGACCAGGGAAGGTCAGTCAGCTGATGCAGAGCCAGGACAACACCCTGAGCCCAGTTCTCTTTTATTGCTAATGAGCTGTCTCCTGCTCTAAGAAAATCAGTGAAAACACCAAGTGTTGGATGGAGCAGGTGGCAGACAGGGCAGTTAGTGGGCAGGATAGTTGGTGGACAGGACAGGGGTGAACAGAGCAGGGTGTAGATGAGAAGAAAGTGGACAGGACAAGAGGTGGTCCGGGACTACTCTGTGTGTCCTTCTCACGCGTTTGTGGTGTCTGTGATGTCTGGGGGAGACCTGGCTTTTCAGGCATAGACAGGGCAGAGTGAAGGTCTTGGAGGGCATGACCCCAGAGCTCACCTGGCCTCTCACTTCTCTCTTTCTAAACCCTCTCTTCATGCATCAACTTGTCATCCTAAGGGGTCAGGGCCCTGGCCTTTTTTTTTTTTGCCACTTGTGTCACTTTCATCCAACACAGTACTGTAAGTTGCAGCTAGAACAATCAGACAATTATTACAGAACAATCAGACAAGAAAAATAAATAAAATAATCCGAATAAAAAAAGGGCCCTGGGGCTTCCCTGGTGGCGCAGTGGTTGAGAGTCCGCCTGCCGATGCAGGGGACGCGGGTTCATGCCCCGGTCCAGGAAGATCCCACATGCCGCGGAGCGGCCGGGCCCGTGAGCCGTGGCCGCTGAGCCTGCGCGTCCGGAGCCTGTGCTCCGCAACGGGAGAGGCCACAATGGTGAGAGGCCCGCGTACCGCAAAAAATAATAATAAAAAAAAAAAACAAACAAAAAAGGGCCCTGGCATTGTTGAGTTTGGATGTTTTTTTGGGTCAGATCTTTAGCGACGCTGAGGGAGGGGTACCAGCTTTGTTTCTCTGAATCTGACTCTGCCATGCTTGGGCCACGGATCTTTGCTCTGGGCACTTCACAGAACAAACGCCTTCCTTTTTTGGACGTGGATTTGAAGGGATCCCTGTCTTGGGTGCCCAGAGCCATTCTGGCCTTCAGAGGTGGGGCCCTTTCCTGGGGCTGTGGAGTTTACAGCCTTTCGGATCAGTGGCTGAGTCAGGATCCAGAACTTGACAGCCTGAGAGAGCTGCAGGTATCTGACCTGGTCCCCTACTTCCCACCGTGTGAGACGAGAGGTCTCTGACTTCTGAGAAGTCTTCATGGGCACTGATGTCCATGTGTCAACATGGGCTACAGTCAGATGTGGCCTGAGTCCTCTGTGCCAGCCAGCTAAGCCACCCAGCCTGCCAGACTCAGCTCCTTGGGGTGGGGAATGGGTCTTGTGCCTGGACCCTCAGGGACACATGGCATCCGGCAGACGTTTGCTGATTCTCAAGATTCTCAACCAGAGATATCCAGTTTCAAGGGGGGCATGTGGAATGGGGCAGTGGGGGGATATAAGGAAATGGCTGCAATCACCTTTTTTCTCTTTCGTGGTCTCTCCCCTGAAACCCATATCCCTAAGGCCCTGACATGGGCCCTGAGCGAGATGGAGGCAGAGTGGTGGGACGACAGCTGGGGGAAGCATCCCTCCCCCACCTTCTTCTCTCCCCATCACCGGGTCAAGTCCAGGGCATTCTCAAACTCAAAGGCAAGTGGTCCCTATAAGAGTGTTGGAAACTGGGTATCTGGGGAGAATAGAATGCCTACCTGCCCGAAGTCACAGTTAAACACAGTCAAGGGAGGCAGAGGTCAGTGTGGAGAGGACCCGAGGGTCGGAGGGGCAGAGGGGGTTGTAGATTGAGGCTGTCCTTGTAGTGTAGCTAGCCGTCAAACCATATCAGCCTGATATCTTTAAACATCTGAGTTCTCCAAATCTCTCTCTCTCTTTTTTTTTTTCCTGAATTTCATGCTTAGCAAACCATCCCCTGATTATAATGTGCCTTGGCATCTAGGACAATACCTCAGTTTTGTGAGTTTGATTAACACAAGCCTGCCTGGAGATATGGTTCCACTCTTTTCTGTTTTATTTTGCATTTTTTAGCTTTTATTTTTAATGCTTTTTTGAGATGGATCCACCCTTGGCTGAGTGAACAAAACTCATCTTTGATCCTGCAGAGTTGGGGACACCATAAAGTGATGACCGTCTGTGAGCCCCTTGGAGAAACCCTTTGCCCTCTCCCGATTCTACCTCTTTGCATTTCCAGCTTGCTGGGCTTTGAATCTGGGCTCTGCCACTTATTAGCTGGGTGACATTAGGTAAGTTTCTTAATGTCTATGTGCCTCAGTCTACTCATCTGTAAAATGAGATTAAAATAGGGTTGTTGGGACTTCCCTGGTGGCTCCGTGGTTAAGAACCCACCTGCCAATGCAGGGGACACAGGTTCGATCCCTGGTCCGGGAAGATCCCACATGCCGCGGAGCAACTAAGCTCATGCGCCACAACTACTGAGCCCGCGCGCCACAACTACTGAAGCCCGTGTGCCTAGAGCCCGTGCTCTGCAACAAGAGAAGCCACCGTGATGAGAAGCCCATGCACTGCAACGAAGAGTAGCCCCTGCTCGCCACAACTAGAGAAAGCCACGCACAGCAACGAAGACCCAACGCAGACAAAAATAAATAAATACATTCATTAAAAAAAAAATAGGGTTGTTGTAGGACTGAAGGATATAAAGTGCTTAGCACGGTGCCTGGCACATACGTGCTACGTAAGGCTCTGCTGTTATTGTTGGAATTCCCATAATGCCTACCTGCTGTGAACCTCGAGCAAGCAACTGTTTTTTTTTTCCATCTGGCTTGCATTTCCTTATTTATAACATGGAATTAATAATAACAGCTACTGGAAAAAGCATGGGGTAAGAGTAAAGTGTCACAGCATTTGCATTGTAGTTTTTTGTAAACTATATGCTCCACAAATGAACCATTTGTCTTTATTTTTATCATTTATTATTAACAATTGTTAGTCTTCCTGGGCCCCTCTAGACTATAGTGCAGATGATTTAATACTTAGTTCATAGCCTAATGAAACCTGGGAAGGGGACCAGAGAAGAGGGAAGAATCTGGGCACAGAGAAGGTTCGGCACTGCTCCCACAGAGGGAGGGGGATCCTGAGGAGCTGGACGGGGTCTCTGCCTCTTCTGTGCTGAGCCCGTACCAGCAGCTTCATTCCCTCGCAGAGGTTAAGTGGCTTCTCCTTGTGAAGTTGGGAGGGGCTGGAAGAAGTAGTTGCCAATTCCTGACTGTCCCCTGGGGGTATTGCTCTGCTGGAGGGCAGAGCCGCTTTTTAAAAAGCAGAGCTGCCAGCAGAGATGTGGATGCAAAACTCAAATGGCAGAGGGAGGAAGAAAAGGGAACGTTCTTGCTTGGCCTTGAAAAGGCTCGTGACAACCAAAGAAGAGACAAAGAATAAGAACGTCTCATCACTGGCCCTGCCTATAGCTTGTGAGAGGAGTGTGTGTGTGCGTGTGTGTGCGCGTGTGTGTGTGTGTGTGTGTGTGTGTGTGTGTGCTGTTGGCAGCAGTGGGCAGAGGACTAGAAAACAAAAGGAAATATGAGATTAAACACAACTTGGTTCAAGACACCTGAAAGCATACCACCTATGGCATTTACATAAGCACAAATTATTAAAAATACACCCTTATGTTGATGGGTAAAAACTGTCCGCTAATCAGAAATGCAAACAAGAAGAGAGGGAGCAGACTATAGCATCAAGGTCAGGGAAGTAAGAATCATTTGCTGGGGGAATTTTGAGTTCTGCTTGTTTCAACGGTTCTATTATTTTCACTGCACTGCTTAGGACCTTGCTAACTTCGCGAGCAGCGTGAGGTCGGGGAGGCTTTGATGGGTGCACTCAGGGGTTAAGATTTACAGATCTGTTGTCTGCTGCTGACTTGGAGTTCTCTCATTTGTCCCCAGAAAACCTCCTCTGCTTGGCAGATGGGAGGATGGTCCAGGGCTGTTCCGTCTGGGGAGGTACATTGCCTGAGCTCTGCTAGGTAGCAAAGGAGCTGTGATCTCCATTCTCACTTGGAATCTCCAAGGATTGTTTCTCTTGCCTGAGAGAGGAGGATAGAGACAAGGAGCATGCTGGGATAAACTTAGAGCCACTTCAAATGTCCATTTCCACAATTCCCTAGCCTGATGCTCACCTCTGGCTGTTTACTTCCAGCAAAGCTGGATTTCCTGTCCTGAAGATGAAGGAAGGCGTAGCCCTTTCCCAGAACACCTCACAAGGGAAACGTTAGCATAGCAACACTAGTGAGTTTCAGAAGTTTCTTCACAAAGGGTCCCAGGAACTCTAAATTAGAGGGAAGAGTGCTTGGAGAGGGAAGCCTGAGAGTTTGGAAAATGCCTTTGAGACATTGGACAGAGTCACGGTCATTTCCTGCTAAGGTTATGCAGGAGAACCAGCTGGCATCACTCCCCATGCTAGCTGGCTGGCTGGGATCTGGGCGGGACTGATGAATTAGCCAAAGGAGTCCCAGATGGTCAGAGATTGTTAATGATATAACATAGACATTTGTTTATCCGAAAGTCTCCAGAGCAGACAAGGGAGGAAAACAAGCAAATGGAAATATTCTACAGGGAGTGGAGCAGCTAACCTTTCTTGGCTTTCTTGTTTGTTCCTGAGCTGAAGATAGAAATCTGGCAAGAATTGGATCTAGTCTTCTCACACTTTCCTTTTATATATTTCTTTCTTTTTTTTTTTTAATTAAAAACTTTTTTAAAAAAATAAATTTTCTTATTTATTTATTTTTGGCTGCGTTTGGTCTTTGTTGCTGCGCGTGGGCTTTCTCTAGTTGCGGCGAGCGGGGACTACTCTTTGTTGCGGTGCGCGGGCTTCTTTTTGTGGTGGCTTCTCTTGTTGCGGAGCACGGGCTCTAGGTCCGCAGGCTTCAGTAGTTGTGGCTCACGGGCTCTAGAGCACAGGCTCAGCAGCTGTGGCTCACTGGCCCAGCTGCTCCGCAGCATGTGGGATCTTCCCGGACCGGGGCACGAACCCGCGTCCCCTGCCTCGGCAGGTGGATTCTCAACCACTGCGCCACCAGGGAAACCCTGTATATTTTTTTCTTTTGCTTCTTCCTCCTGCATCTCCTCCTCCTCGCCTCCTCTTCTTCTTTTCTCTCTCTTTTTCCTTTTTTAGAAAATAACCCACTTTATTGAGGTACTATGGTATTGACGTATTGATGAACTCACTTTGAGACTAAAATCTCTTCACCTACAGGGCATGGATTTTCTGTGGAATCGGATTCTTTGACCACAAATTTGTGTTTCATTAACATTGTTTTTTAAAAAATATTTATTTAATTATTTGGCTGCGCTGGGTCTTAGTTGTGGCACGTAGGATCTTCCATCTTCCTTGCAGCATGAGGGATCTTTTAGTTGCGGCATGCGAACTCTTAGTTGCAGCATGTGGGATCTAGTTCCTTGACCAGGGATCGAACCCAGGCTCCCTGCATTGGGAGCTCAGAGTCTTAGCACCTGGACCACCAGGGAAGTCCCTCATTAATATTGTTTAATGGAAGAAAAGTGCTCTTGAGGGATAAAGAATGGTAGAGGGAGATAGAATAGCTGGTATGGCCTCTTGCTGGTTGATTTGTCTTTCTCTGGTAAAATCTTCTGGCGAGGAATAACAATACCACTGAACCCAGACCCTTCTCTAGGATCAGTGGGTGACAGCCTTGTGGGAGGGAGGCTGGCTGGTGTATGGAACTTTGCCTTTTTCAGATATTAAGTCTCAAGCAGAGGCCATGAGAGAGAGGCCTCAAATTGAGGTCAGAAGTGACCATTTCTTTCTGAGTTATCTCACTGTATCTTCCTGTACCTTGATCAGGGCCCATCTGAGACTCTATACAGTATTATAGCAATTTGTGTGCATGTTTGTTTTTGTTTTTGTTTTTGTTTTTGCGGTACACGGGCCCTCTCCCATCGCGGAACACAGGCTCCGGACGCGCAGGCTCAGCGGCCATGGCTCACGGGCCCAGCCGCTCCACGGCATGTGGGATCTTCCTGGACCGGGGCACGAACCCGTGTCCCCTGCATCGGCAGGCGGACTCTCAACCACTGCGCCACCAGGGAAGCCGTGTGTCCATGTTTTACAGGCCATGAGCTTACTGAAGGTGGGAACTACTTTTTTGGGGTGTGCGTGTGCGTGTGCGTGTGTGTTCTTTATAACGCTCAGCATAGTTTCTTACCCTTTGAAAATGCTCAGTATATGTTTGCTGAATGACTAGATGAGGCACGTGGACTATTGAAAGAGGTAGACATACAAGATGAGCCGTAGGAGAGGGACATGAAACACAAGCACAAGAGAGGTGGGAGAGGAGTGGAGGTGACCAGAGTTAGAGGACATGGGAATCCTTGTAGGACAGAGAACTTTCATCCTTATCTCTCTAATGATTCCATCTTTTTTCCAGTGAGGCCCAAGTCCTGGATGAATGGATGGACCGTCCACGCCTTTATGCCCCCTGGTTGCTGGTTTTTCTGAGTTTCGATAGAAGAGACTGACTTTAACTTAGTAATTATTTGCTCCTCTTGGAACAAGATTAGCATGAGGGTGTTCATCACAGCACTGGGGAGGATGAGTTAGGAAGTGAGCTCCTTTTTTTTTTTTTTTTTTTGCGGGGGTGGGGGCCTGTACCACGTGGCCTGCGGGATCTTAGTTCCCTGACCAGGGATTGCACCTGTGTCTCCTGCAGTGAAAGCGCCAAGTCTTAACCACTGGACCGCCAGGGAAGTCCAGGAAGTGAGCTATTGAACTCACTTTGTCCTAATTCACTAGCATCTGGGGCAAAAGCTGCCCCCATTCTGTACTTCATTTGCTCAGAATTCACAGTCAGGACCTGACACAGCAAGAACCCACCACAGAGTGTTTCTGAGCCCCTAACTCCCATCATTGCCTCTGATGGCTCATGAGATCGTACTGGCAGTGAAAGAGGGCTGGGAGCACTCTAAGGGAAAGAGCAGCAAGGTTGTTCACATGTTTTAAATTATTTAGTTGCATCAAATATTCAGATTGGTGAGAACATCAGCGACTCTATTTAAAAACTCCAAGCATGTCATGGATGGACTCAGTGTTTCCAGACAGTTCCCAGCTTCCAGCCCACACTCAGAGGATATTCTAAGAGTTACTCAGGCTCATTTGGGTCAGCCTCCACCTCTCGGGATGAGCTAAAGTGCAAGTGCTATCCAAGGTTGATGATACTTGGTGTATGTTTTCCAGATAAGTGAAGTTTTTCATTGCACCCCATGTCTCACCTCCCAGAGAAAAGAGCTATGCAACTTAGGAACTCAGGGTGGCAAGGTTCACACAGTCATGATTTTTGTGTAGGTGGGTGTGTGAGCTTAATCCCATGGGATTGTGCCTGTGAAATATGTGTGTGTTTCTGCATATGAAGTTGCTGCTCTTCTCACAAAGCTTCATTATTTTAGGTGAGACCCAATGTGACACCTATTGAAGTTGTGCTGGAGCTCACGATGTGTGTCCTAATAACAACCATTTATTGAATGTTTCCTACACACCCAAGAAAGAAAGAAAGAAAGAAAGAAATTACATTATGTTATCTAACATTTTCACTCAAAAAACCCCAATAAGCCAGGTATTACTATTCCTATTTTATAGATAAGAAAAGAAAGGCTCACAGATGCCATTCAAAGTCACATCAAGGTCTGAATACAAGCCTGGGGTTTCTCTCCATCATACAGCAATACCTCTTTTCTGGCAGGTTTCTAAGACGATCCTACGTAAAATCTGATTGCCCTGTCAAAACATTAAATAACACTTCCCCGTCTATAAAGGTGACCTCTGGGGAGGAGAATAGGAAGTGTATGTGGAAGGGGGTATGTGGGGTGTGGTTTCTGGGAAGCTGGTAAGGGTCTACCTTTATTTTGATAGTGGTTGCACAGAGCGGCTCTCTTTGTGATAACCCATCAGGTTATACCCCATCAGGGTATACACATGATTTGGGCTTTTCTTGTGTTTGTTATACTTCAACAAAATGTTTAATTAAAAAATCCTTCCTAGCAACTAAGGTTGGAGGGGAGCCCTGCCTCCCATGGTCAATGTGTTCTAATTAATCATCAGGATTCCCTGGACTCTATTACACAGCACATTTAAAAATAATACAAATATGTCCAGAACTTCTGCTGCCAGTGTCCTTGTCCTCACAGTGAGCCACGGCCACCCCCCGCCTCTGCAGAAGACCCTCCAATGCTAGCAGGTTTACTCGATATATAGGGAAGGAAGGAGAAGGACATGCCTGCCATTTTATGGATTAAGAAGAATGCCTGGAGTTATGCCGGGAAAATCATCATTTCTTACTCTGTCAACTGGAGATCTTTTATAGTTTTGGGAAAATTAGTAAGATTATCGATCTATCATTAATTCAAATCTGAGTTTCAATTAATTTAATCAGACTATCAGATGGAAATCTAGGTAATTTGAGGCTTTGATTCAGTGGGAAGATAAAAGAAAGAAGGAAAACAAGGAATAAGGCATCAGACTCTGTGTGGATCAATATTATATGCTGGTTGTATCACACTGCCATTTTAATTTTAAGACTTTTTAAAATTTGGATATTCACAAATAATGTGATGTAATTAGCTTTATCAAGTGAAATGTATACAGTAAGCATTATAATGTATACATGACCCATGAGGAATGTTTGATCTAAAGACTAATGTCCCCTCCAGGGGCTTCCCTGGTGGCACAGTGGTTGAGAATCTGCTTGCCAATTCAGGGGACACGGGTTTGAGCTCTGGTCCGGGAAGATCCCACGTGCCGCGGAGCATCTGGGGCCGTGTGCCACAACTACTGAGCCTGTGCTCTAGAGCCCGCGAGCCACAGCTACTGAAGCCCGTGCGCCACAACTACTGAAGCCCGCGCGCCTAGAGCCCGTGCTCCACAACAAGAGAAGCCACCACAATGAGAAGCCTGTGCACCGCAACAAAGAGTAGCCCCCGCTCACCACAACTAGAGAAATCCTGCACGCAGCAACGAAGACCCAACACAGCCAAAAATAAATAAACAAAATAAATTAATTAAAAAAATACAAATATGTTGATACCTTGCCCCTTTACAAAAAGGTTTCTAAGCGTATCATAATAAAAAGTCTTGTACAAAAATAAAATAATATTAGGACGAGGTGACCAGTATTATAGGAAAAGGAAAATTGCTACACATATATGTTACTCTGTTGAGCATCACAGAAGGTTTAAGGCCAGCTTCTGCTCTCAAGATGCTTACAACCAAGCTGAAGATATTGAGTATTTACTAGTGGTGAGTAGACACCCGTCTTCAAATATACTGGAACTCGTAGGAAAAGGCTCTCTTCCAATTTGGTAATCAATAAACCCAAAGGAAGTGAAAGTTCTCATGGGCTACATCCTGCATTTCATGCGTGGGTAATTGAGGTGGGAAAGCCCACACTTGATCAATAATTTTAAATCTTTGACCACCAAATCTTAAAGCTTTTAAAATGAATATTTATATCTTTATAAGATGGTTTAAACTTGGAGAGACCCATGTATCTAGTCAGCAGGATGCTTTTGTAATTGATTTGTAATTATGTTCCCTTCTGTTTGCATGCATTTTCTACTGAGGCTAGATTCACCACCTCAAAGAACACAGATCTTATTCTAGTTTACTTCAAACTGTAGTGGTTTTTAAACTTCCTGACTGGGGAAGTTACACACTTTTCTCCTTCTCTGTACCCTAGGGGCTTAGGGACCTGGAGGGAGAAGTCACTGGGCTCTTCAAATCTATAGCCCACTTCCCTTAGTGTGCGGTTTTCTGCAATTTGTGTCAGAAATAGCCAGTGTGGCACACGGCTGTGTTTCTGAAACTTTAATGTGCATATTTATTTTCCAGGGATCGTGTTAAAACACAGATTCAGATTCAGCAGGTCTGGGGTGGAGCTTGAGATGTCATTTCTAACAAGCTCTGAGGTAATGCCAACGCTGCGGGTCTATGGACCAAACTTGTAGAGGGAAAGGAATATTAGGCTTTGAATCATAATCCCTGGTCTTATTTTCTTGAACAAGTCACTTTGCCTCTCCGGATTTGAGTTTCCTCAGATGTCAACTGTATAATAGGGGACCAAAGTGGATGCAATGACTTCGAAGCTTACGTTCATGGAATTTTCAGAGGGATACTTTGATTTTAAAACATCTCCACTTATAGGACCATGTACAGCCTTTCAGGAGACTAATAGATAAACTGGTATTAGCAAAGTGGGAAATATAAGGGCTGAATGAGGAGGGCAGAGAAAGGGATGAGGTACAATAACGACTTCTTATGGCAAATATAAGGTTCTGATGCTTCAGAGTGATGGGTGTTGGATCCGTAAGCGCTGCCTAGAGAGAAGCTGCTACTTTTCCCCAACAATCACTTCAAGAGGACGTTTTTGATAATTTACATTATTGATAATTTAGTTATAATCTAGTTATGTTACTGATAACTTAGTTGTCTAAAAAAACTTGAATGAGGGAAGCGAGGGATGAGCGTGAGCGATGAAGTACACAAACACTTTCAGGAGGTTATGAGTGAGTCATGGCTGGAGGGCAGCTTTCTGAAGGCACAAGGGAATCTGGATTGAAAACAACAGTTTATTTCTGCTGCAGATCATTTCTATGTTTAATCTCAGCCAAGTTGGCCAGGAATTCAGATATTTGACCACAGCTACCAGACTTACCGGGTCCAGAGCTTGTGAGGTAAGGGTGGGAGGACAAATGTAGCCTCCCACAAGGGTTAACGGAGGGCGAAGGTGCTCGAGGTTCACAGGGCTGAGAGGCAGGAAGAGTGAGTGAGAAAGGGACACAGGTGATTTAAATGCATGAGCCAAGCTCCTGATCTTCTGAACCACTGGGGGCGGCCCCTCCCCCGCGTTCAAGCATCTGTTTTGAGCAGCAAACAGGATCACGCAGAAAGCGTTCTCTAGGCTCACAGATACAGGCTAGTTTCTCTTTAAGTTCCAAAGCAAAGCGAGGGGAACGGAGAGAACTGGTGACGGCACCCTCTCCCAGAATTGAGATGGGGGCGGGGGACTAGAGATCCTTACCTTATACAGGACGTGTTCATGGAAGTCAGGGCCAGCTCCCCCCTGGTAGGAGTCGAGTCTCTGCAGATCCATGCCTGCCTTGGAGCCCGCTGCTCCCCACTCTCCCAGCGCTCTGCAGTCAGTGCTCCCAGAAGCTCTGTCTGGGCTCTGCGCTGTGCAGCCGGCTCGGGTCTAAGCCCCGCGGACCGGGCCGCATCCGGTTCAGCACTGGACAGCTCCCGCAGCCGCTGCGGCGCGGTACCCTGAGAGCAGGCGGCTGCTGCCCTCGGCAACCGCGGCGTTTCAGCACCAGGAACAGCGATACAGTCCCTGCGCGCCTGGGACCAGAGTTCTGTCCTAGTCCCCTGTCTCGTGACTCCAGGATGCTGGGAGGGACGCAAGATTTCAATCTAGCCGGTGGCCCGTGCGTATCTCATTCAGCTACCGGATTCCGGAGCCTCAGCGACCCAGCTGCGTTCTCAGGGTATTGCGGTCCCGGGAGCTCACCGTCCCTGATTCTTAGTGACCGAGCATGCCCGTCACACCACGCCGCTCAACTCTCCTCCCGCGGTTGCAGAGGCAAAGCCCTGCGGCGCTGGAGCCACCTCTCTTTTGGTCTCTGGACAGTTCCCTCCAGTATGTATGAGGTCGACAGATGATGACCCAGAGGGGTCCCTGATGTTTCTGAAATATTTTTCAAAATCTTGCTTAACTGCATTTTCCTAGAGGGAGGGTCCAGAGCTTAAATTACACTCTCTAGGATGCATATGTCCCCCCCCCCCCCGCAAAGTTAAGAACAATTGTCTTGGGAAAGGCAGAAGGGTTGTTTGGTTAAGAGCACAGCCTCCAGAGTTCAAATCATGTCTCTGAAAATTATAAGTTGTGTAACCTTGGGCAAGTTACTTAACCTCCCCTAAGTGTCCACAAAATGGAAATAATAATAGTACCTACACCATGGTGTTGTTCTGAGGATTTAATGAGTTTATTTATGTAAAGAGCCTGGTACGGTACCTGACGTATATTAGGAACTCAAAAAAATGTTAGCCGTTGTGCTCTCTGGGCAAGGGGATGGGAGCTCTGTCTACCTCCCCTAAACACCAGGAGAGTCCTGCTGCTGGGACCACCAATTTGCAGAGTTGTGTTACCACTGGGAAAGGTGAGCATGAAGATGACCACCATGGGAACTGGGAGCTGAGACTGTGGTCTCAGAGGTTTTCCTAATATGATGACCTTGGCATTCAGCAGGCAGCTACCTCATTAGACACAAGTCCTATCACCACTGGCCTCTAGAGTCAATATTAATATGGAGGGAAAGGGCCAGGCCTAAGTTTCAAAGGGTGCATTTACTTCTGGGCTTCAGTTCCTTTTCTGGCCTGGTAGCTTTAACCAATCACTTAAGTTCTCTGGGATTGCTAACATTTTCTCATCTGTAAAATTGGTAGAGCTATGTGTGCCTACCTCATTGGGTTTTTGTGAGGAGTAAGTGAGACAATTATGTGAACATCTTACTTTCTTTTTAACCTGTAAAACAACTTTCACTTACCAGGTGGTAGTATTACTAGAATCTCTATACTATAGATACTCAATAAGTATTAGTTAAATGAACAAAGCCAGGGAAACTGTGTTTGTATGTATGACATTCTCAGTAGTCCTGTGGTTGGGGTTCTTAACCTGAGGTGAACAGATGGACTTTAGGTAACTGTGAAACATTGTTTGCTGGAACAATGTTATGAAAAGTTTTGCTTATGTGGATTTTTATGGAGAGAAGTCTCATAGATTTCGTTACGTTTTCAAAGTTGTCTATTCAAAAAAAATTTAAGGGTCAACAGCTTAAAAGAAACTCTCATCATAACTTTTCCCTGAGCTTCCTCACCATCCATGACTACTGTAGTTAAGAAGGTTCCAGAAGCCAACAGCTGCTTAGCCCTGAACTTTACATTCCTGGGAAGGGTCACCACTTCTTGGGGTCTGGTTCTGAGTGCTGAAGGTTCATAAACATGATTTCATCTGTTTGCTCAAGGCTTATGAAGAGCACATAATGGAGGATCTGAACTGATCTGGAGTTGATGACGGAAGACTTCCCTGAGAAATGATGTTTAAGCTGAGATCTAGAGGAAGAGTGGGCATCTGTCAGGTGAAGGAAGTGGTGGTGTGTCTCTAGGCACATTGATCAGCATGTGAAAAAACTTCACGGTGGTCAGGAGCTGAAAAAAAAAGCCAGTCTGTCTGGAGTCCAGAAAAGGAGGGGAGAAAAATGATGGGAGACAACCCTAGAGAGGTAAGGACCATATCTGTGGGCTAGGTTTTGGACTTTATTCTAAGCAATTCAAACCATGGAAGGACTTTAAATAGGGAAGTGACGTGGCCAGATTTGAGTTTTAAAGATACTACTCTGGCTATTGTGTAGAGAATGGATTAAGAGTCAAGAATAAATGTGCTCATCTTTTTATATTGATTTTAAAATCTCTTTATATATTAAGGACATTAATCTTTTATGTCATAAATATTTCATTATTTTCTGTGGATTGTTTTCTAATAATGAACTTTGTTTATGCTTTTATTGTACCATATTAAAGTTTTTAATCTTTAAGTTTGGATTAAGCATAAGTAGGTGTTAGCCAGGCAGAGGATATCAGAAAGTGCATTGTTGAGCAAACAATATAAGTAAAGAAAAATAGATATTCTTTAGGGACTGTGTCCATTAAAATGTGATCGGATGATAAATTGATTTTCTTTATTCTAGGGCTATTTATGTTCAAATAACTAATACTATTAATTTAGAATTTCAAACTTTATGATTTCTTTTAAAGTTGTTAAGGTGTGTTTTATGATCTATCTTGCTGAACATTCCAGGTGATCTTGAGAAGAATATGTATTTTGTTGTTGGATGGAGTATTCTATAAATATCAATCAGATCGGACTTGAGGACACAGGGAGGGGGAAGGGTAAGCTGGGATGAAGTGAGAGAGTGGCATGGACATATATACACTACCAAATGTAAAATAGATAGCTAGTGGGAAGCAGCCGCATAGCACAGGGAGATCAGCTCGGTGCTTTGTGACCACCTAGAGGGGTGGGATAGGGAGGGTGGGAGGGAGAAGCAAGAGGGAGGGGATATGGGGATATATGTATATGTATAGCTGGTTCACTTTGTTATACAGCAGAAACTAACACACCATTGTAAAGCAATTATACTCCTATAAAGATGTTTAAAAAATATATCAATCAGATCAAGTTGATTGATGGTGCTTTTCAAGTCAACTCTATCCTTATTGATTTTCTGCATGCTAGATCTATCAGTTACTGACAGAAGGTTTTGAAACCTCCTACTATAATTGTGGGTTCGTCTTTTTCTCCTTTCAGTTCTATCAGTTTTGGCCTCAAGTATTTTGACACTCTGTTCTTAGGTGCATACACATTTCTTGGAGAACCCACTCCTTTATCATTTTGAAGTGTCTTCCTTTATTACTGACAGTTTTCTTTGTTCTGAAATCTTCTTTGTTTGAAATTAATATAGCTACTCCAGCTTTCTTTTGATCAGGGCTAACGTGGTATAACTTTCTCCATCCCTTTATTTTTTTCCTTTAATTAATTAATTAATTTAATTAATTTATTTTTGGCTGCAGTGGGCTCTCTCCAGTTGTGGTGAGCAGGGGCCACTCTTTGCTGTGGTGCGCGGGCCTCTCACTGCGGTGGCTTCTCTCGTTGCAGAGCATGGGCTCTAGGCACGCGGGCTTCCGTAGTTGTGGCTCGCGGGTTCTAGAGCGCAGCAGGCCCGGTAGCTGTGGCTCATGGGCCTCGCTGCTCCACGGCTTGTGGGAACTTCCCGGACCAGGGCTCGAACCCGTGCCCCCTGCATTGGCAGGCGGATTCCCAAGCAATGCGCCACCAGGGAAGCCCTCCATCCCTTTACTTTTTTTTTTTTTTTTTTTGCGGTACGCGGGCCTCTCACTGTTGTGGCCTCTCCCGTTGCGGAGCACAGGCTCCGGACGCACAGGCTCAGCGGCCATGGCTCACGGGCCCAGCCGCTCCGCGGCATGTGGGGTCTTCCCGGACCGGGGCACGAACCCGTGGCCCCTGCATCGGCAGGCAGACTCTCGACCACTGCGCCACCAGGGAAGCCTAATGGTAATGGGGTTAGTTTCCGGGTTGTCTCTGGCCAATCACTCTGACTCAGGGTCCTTCCTGGTGGTGCGTGCATCACTCAGCTGAGATGGATTCCAGCGAGAAGGATTCTGGGAGGTTGGTAGGACTGGTATGTCCTCTCTCCTTTTGACCTTTCCTGAATTCTTCCGGTTGGACGTGGCTTGTTAGTTCTGCGTTCCTTACCAGGACCTCCTGTTGCAAGATAACGCATGCAGATGGTTACTGTGGTGCCTGACCAGGGTGGGCGGTTTCAGTCAGTGGTTCCCCTAACATTACCATTTAAGAGTTCCTATCAGTTCATGGCTCCAGTGTCTTCCTCCAGGGAAGCAGATCTCGGCCGTGACTTTCTGGATTCATCTGTCTCTCCAGATTTCAGGGTAGCAGTTTTCCCTGCAGACTCAGTTCTCTGATGGGTCCCAGAAAAGCAGTTGATTTTTAGTTTGTCCTGCTTTTTCCTGTAAGGATGGGAGTGATGACTTCCAACTCTTACCTATCAGAGTTAAAACCACGAGTCCTTCATTTAGAATTAGAGTATCATCTTTCCTGGGAAAAATACCAAAAAAACAAAACAAAATAAATACAAAAATCAACCAGCCAAACAAACAGAAGTTTGATTTCCAATCTCTTTTTCTGGGCTTCATGTCTTCTGGACCTTTTTGTAACATTTTAAATCAACATGATAATTTTCAAAGACACCTTATTCTCACAGTAATTACATTTTGGATTAGTATGTTTTTAATATCTGGAGCTGCTCAAGTGTCATTGGAAAGTACATTTGTTACTTGAAAACTGGGTTTGCCTCTTGAGGGGGTGTCTAAAAAAAGACACAACCAAGCCAAAGTGTGGGAGAAGGAACGATTTATTACTTTCAGCAACTAAGGAGAACACTGGGGATCTGTCCCAAAGCAGTGTCTCTCCGAACAGCAAAATTGGGAAAATTTTAAGCTAAGAGTGCATGCGTGTTCATGAAGGGGCTTGAGCAGAGGAGAATTCAGCATAGAATTGGGTCGACAGAGTCCAGGCTCTAGTTGATTGAAGTCATGATGGTCGGCAAAGGTTAGCATCATCATTCCTTAGGTTCCGGTTCGTCTGGTGGTTGACTGTTTAAGGGGTTTGGATCTTGCAAAACAGCTCAAGAACGTGCTTTAGGCTAAAAGCACAGCTCAAGAACGTGCTTTAAGCTAAAAGTTTTTTCTTTACCTTCAAAACAGAACTGGGAGTGTTTGTAACTGATATATTGCCTCCGATATGGTTAAGTTATCTCTCTGGGCTGGTAATAGCTGTTTGTTCTTACATTCTTTATTCCTCTTAAAATCATTAACTACTGAGACCTGCAAGGGTGAGCGTTGTGGTCAGGCTTAGGTCACAAAATGGTTTAGGCCTAAGATGCCTTTTTTATGTCAAGAAAGCTATGTCTGGTTCTCTTCCTCTGGGGACCCCCAACCCTATCTGCCTACAGGTTAGCAGACCTATCTCAGGATAGTGATTCGTTTTATGGACATTTTTAAAGTGACATTTTCTTACACTGCAATGAAATAAAATTCATATTTTATGGCAAGATAAGAAAAATTCAAATCTAACATATTTCTCTGCCTGTTTGGGTCTCCTCCCTCCCTTTTAGTGTGTATCATGCATCTGCATTACCCAGACCTCCTTAGACGATAACATTCCTTCTTCATCTTGTAAGTGGTCACAATGACCCATTACTCGCTTTGTACGTGCAGATCTGGATTGGATAAACTATCAATCCTTCATTTGATGTATAACCCTTTGTCTCAGAAACATATATAATAGTCCTCAGAGCTTTCTGAAAGACTGTCTCCCAGGTTATAATCCTTAGGTTGTCTTGAATAAAATGATCTGTTCCTTTCTTAGATCAACTAAGTCCGTGTGCAGCAACGAAGTCCCAACGCAGCCAAAAAAAAAATTAAAAAAAATTTTTTTGGATTCAGTTTTTTGTTGACAATTGTCTCCATGTGCTGAGGAGGTAATTTATTTGCGCATGGACTCTCTGACGCCATGTTTCCTTGAAGAGGCAGAGAGGCAACTACACTGCAAATCCAGCTTTGTTGCCAAGGGCTTATTCCCTGTTCTGGGGTCTGCCTCTTGGTCCAGCTCCCTCTGTTGGGAAATGGAGTTAGAATTCTACTAGGGCATGTGGTTCTCAGAGTCTCTTCTTTCAGCCCTTGATTTCAGGGTCAGTGAGTATTTGAATTTTCTGTGCTCAGTTTCCCTTCCTTATCTCTGCACAACTCCAGTGATCAGCGCTGTTGGGTTATGTGGGTTCAGTTGCCTTTGCTTTTGTGGTTTGCAATCCACATTTTTATATTAATGGCGGGTTATGTCCACCCTGAGAAATTTATCTCTCTCAGCAACTCCCTGTTAGATGGGATTCTTACGAGCACTCATTTACATTTTAATAGGAAGTTTTCAGTCCTTTATCTGGGAAAGACAATCACTTTTGGTGGATTCCCTTTCCATATCTGTCATGACTGAACTAACGACATTAAAGAATTTTATTTTTTTCACTTCATTTTGAAAGTTTTAAACAAAGCAATAGGGACTTCCAGTGGTTAAGACGCCACGCTTCCAATGCAGGGAGGGCGGGTTCGAACCCTGGTCAGGGAACTAAGGTCCCACATGCCACGTGGCATGGCCAAAAAACCCAAAAAGTACAAAACAAACAATAAATGCCTATAGTCAAAACCAGAATGCTATATTACAGAAAAAAAATAAAAAGGAAAATAAAACGGTGAGAAAAGGCTCTTCTCTCCACTACCAATCTCTCTCCTTTAAGGCAAACCCTTTCTAGCTCTTTCTCGATTTTAGTTCCTACGATGTCAATTTTATGTTTATCAACTACAGACACTTGCTGTTGTACCTCTATATCTCCCCACTCATCCTTCTTGATAGAGTTATGCCACTGTCTTCCGTTCTTTCACTAGTTAACTCTGCCATTTCGTGTAACAGACTGAAACCTCCGTTTCTTGCTTCGTTAATCGTAGATTGTATCTTTTTAGTCCCCAAGGTGTAAGATGAATAATTAGCACCCCCATCCTTCCTTTCACTTCTCTTCCCTTTACATTTCCCAACCTCTCTCAGATATACTTTAAAAAATAGCCTTTTAGAATTATTTTATGCTTATAGAAGAGTTACACAAATAGTATAGAAAGTTCTTGTATACTCCGTACCCAGTTTCCCCTACTATTAACCTGTGCACATTTGTCACAGTTATGAACCAATATTGATGTATTATCATTAACTAAAGTCCATACTTTGTTTGTATGTCCTTATTTTTGTTTTTGGCGGTACGCGGGCCTCTCACTGCTGTGGTCTCTCCCGTTGCGGAGCACAGGCTCCGGACGCGCAGGCTCAGCGGCCATGGCTCACGGGCCCAGCCACTCCGCAGCATGTGGGATCTTCCCAGACCAGGGCACGAACCCACGTCCCCTGCTTCGGCAGGTGGACTCTCAACCACTGCGCCACCAGGGAAGCCCTATCTCCTCTTTAACATCCTTCTTTTTTTTGGAATACTTCTTTTTTTTGGAATACTTCATTCTTTATGGAACTAAGATTCCTAGGATTCCAGGGTGCTAGCTCTAGGGTTATTTTGTATATTTCTTTTTCCCTCTTTTTTTATTGGTTTACAATGTTGTATTAGTTCCAGGTGTACAGCAAAGTGATTATATATAGTTTTCCATACACGTTATTGCAAGATATTAAATATAGTCCCGTGCTCTACAGTAGGACCTTGTTGTTTCTCTATTTTATATACAGTGGTGTGTATCTGTTAATTAGGGTTATCGTATACATTTCTACCCCAGACTTAGAATCAGTCATTTCTCTAAGAACCCCTGGTTCCTTTTGTTGGAGAAAATATTAGGAATAAGATCTGGGTGCTTGATATGTTCGTTGCTACTGAGATATTGTCAGGTGTACTTTTTAAAAAAATAATTAATTAATTTATGGCTGCATTGGGTCTTCATTGCTGCGTGCAAGCTTTCTCTTACTGTGGCCAGCAGAGAATGCTCTTTGTTGCGGTGCGTGGGCTTCTCATTGCGGTGGCTTCTCTTGTTGCAGAGCACGGGCTCTAGGCCCGTGGGCTTCCGTAGCTGTGGCATGCGGGCTCAGTAGTTGTGGTGCATGGGCTTAGTTACTCCGCGGCATGTGGGATCTTCCCGGACCAGGGATCGAACCTGTGTCCCCTGCACTGGCAGGCGGGTTCTTAACCCCTGCGCCACCAGGGAAGTCCCTGTCAGGTGTACTTTTGCTTTTAAAGTTTCTCAACGGATAGAATGTATTTTATGTAATCATAGTAATATAATATGTAACTATACTCTAATCTTTGATTCTTCATAGACTTATTCTAAAATTTGAATGCTTTTCCAAACGCTGGTATTTAAACTGCTATAGGTAGGCAAATACAGTTTACTCGGAGAAGCAGATAGTACATTACGATTATGTTTTCATTTCATTTTCAAAGGCTTATATCATCAAGCTCAAAATGATTATTCTTATAATACCCCCATTGCTCAAAATCATGCATTGTTTTAATATGTACTTGTTTTTTTTGGGTATATTTGTTGTCTTTTCTCTGATATTTATGATTGCCCTTCTTTATGCTTGTTGCAAGAGGAGATACATTCCTTTTTCTTATTATAACTCCCAGATTTTCCGTCTTTTTTGCTTTTCTTTTTGTGCGGTATTCATTCCATTCCTTTTTTGAATCTCAGTGACTTCCGGGTCTGGTATGGACTGGTTTCTTTGTATTTAGATAATGACTTTCTTATATTTATTTCCTTTTCCTTGAGTGTTTAATTGCTTTTAAAAATTGAATTCTGGGGCTTCCCTGGTGGCGCAGTGCTTGAGAGTCCACCTGCCGATGCAGGGGACACGGGTTCGTGCCCCGGTCCGGGAAGATCCCACATGCCGTGGAGCGGCTGGGCCCGTGAGCCATGGCCGCTGGGCCTGCGCATCCGGAGCCTGTGCTCCGCGACGGGAGAGGCCACAGCAGTGAGAGGCCCGCGTACCGCAAAAAAAAAAAAAAAAAAAAAAAAAGTTGAATTCTGGGCCTTCATCACATGCTCAAGCCTCGTTTTCCAAGTTCACTTCTATGCTCTCTCATAACCTCTCCACTCTAGGACTTTATTCTCCTGCTCCGGTCTGAGCTGGCTGTTTTCTGGGCCTGCTGCATAGGTGTCACTCGGGTATTTTCTTTCAGTTTTATTCCCATGTGGATTCCGTATTCCCCGTGATTCACACCTTCCTCCTCTTTCTTTGTTTACCCCCTCATGAACTTGGCTTACTTTTCTTGATTTACTTCTCGTGAATAAGTATTTGAGGAAGTTACTTGAGAATGTACTCAAATAACTTCTTAAGAAAGGGAGTATGGGAAGTGAACTTCCTGAGTCTTGACACATCTGAAAATGTGTTTGTTCTCCTCTTACTCAATTTCAGCTGAATTTGGAATTCCAGTTGAAGGCTATTTCCCCCAAGTTTGAAGACATTACTGCAGTGTCCTCAGGTGCACTAACCGAAGTGAGCATTGCTAATTGGAAGTGTTGCCAACAGAAAGTCTGTTGCCAGACTAATTGCTCAGCTTTGGAAATGAGCTGTTTTATTATTTGTTTTTCTTTGGCAGCTTTTAGGATCTTGTCTTGATCCAAGGTTTTCTGAAATTTCACATTAATTTACCTAATTGTACACCTTTTTAAAAAAAATTTATTTATTTGGTTACACCGGGTCTTGATGGCGGCACGTGGGCTCCTGAGTTGCGGCAGGAGAGCTCCTTAGTTGTAACATGTGAACTCCCAGTTGCTGGATACACATGGGATCATACTCCTAGGCAAGGGATCAAACCCGGAACCCCTGCATCAGGAGCATTGAGTTTCACAAACTGGACTAGCAGGAAGGTCCATCGCTAGATCTATTTTTTTTTTTTTTTTTTGTGGTACGCGGGCCTCTCACTGCTGTGGCCTCTCCAGCCGCGGAGCACAGGCTCCGGACGCACAGGCTCAGCGGCCATGGCTCACGGGCCCAGCCGCTCCTCGGCGTGTGGGATCTTCCCAGACCGGGGCACGAACCCACGTCCCCTGCATCGGCAGGCGGACTCTCAACCACTGCGCCACCAGGGAAGCCCCTAGATCTATTTTTATCACAGAAATATCAGCCTTGTTTATTCCCACAAGGCCTCAAAAAATTGAGGCAACAGTCATGCTTTTCCATCCCTACATGAATCTTTAGTAAAAAGCAAACGATTCATTCAATTATGAAGAGAAGCACGAGTATAGGTTGTATACCTTTTTATATCTACCGTGCTAGGTACTCTGTAGACCCTTTCGGTTTGAAGACGAGTGTCTCCTTTTTCTTTGGGTACTTCTCTTGATTGAACCTTTTTCTCCCTTTAACTATTGATATCCAGAATCAACTCCATGATGATTTAATGCTGCAAAAAGTTGTGAGAGGAGGAGACGGGATGGCCTTTGTAGCATTAAAGATGCAGCAACATCTCTCCCCTAGTGAAGGGCTTGGCTCAGTTCCCGTGATGAAGCTCTGGGCTCTTGGCGTGAGTGAGACACGCACTATAGGAAGGAGCAGCCTGTATATGCAGCCACCTGTCCTTTCCCCCAAATCCACCCCCTCCCCCAACAAGCTTGGATGAGGATGGAGGTTATGAGTCATATTGACCTAGGAGGAGAAATGGTGCGGTCTCCTTCCTTGGGGCTTTGGAGAAGATCATGCATTCCTTCTTAGCCAGGCACTGTGCTAAGTGCTGGGGATAAATACATAAAAGAGCCTCTTGGTTTCTGCCTCTGAAGAGCTGACAGTCTACTAGGTGTGACTAACGGATACAGAAAGAGCATAGCATGTGATACAGGCCACGATGGGATGTCAGGGAGACAGTGTAACACTGAAGTCAGCAGTCTGAATCCCAGCTCTGCCGTTTGTTGTCTAGACGACTCTATTATTTCACTTTGCTCATCTTCACTTTCCTCTCTCATGGGGTTGTTGTGAGGATTAAATGAAATAAGGCACGGGAAATGCTCATCTCAGTACCTGGTAAATATTGAGAATAATAATATTGAGAATAACGTGCGCTGCTAGTCTGGAGAAGATGGTGATCAGCTCTCTGCCTGGAGATGAGGAAGAGGGTGGGAGTCAGGGAGGGTTTCATCCAGGAAGGGATCTCCAAGCACTGACACTTCCTTCCTGAGAAAGACCCCCAGGGGCTTCCCTGGCAGTCCGGTGGTTAAGACTTCGCCTTCCAATGCAGGGAGTGCGGGTTTGATCCCTGGTCGGGGAACTAGATCCCACATGCCTCGCGGCCAAAAAACCAAAACACATAAATCAGAAGCAATATTGTAACGAATTCAATAAAGACTAAAAATGGTCCATATCAAAAAAAAATCTTAAAAAAAAAAAAAGGCCCCCAGATAGTATCTTCCCTTGTCCCAGAACTCCAAGGAGTCACTTTTTTTTTTTTTTTTTTTTGCGGTACGCGGGCCTCTCACTGCTGTGGCCTCTCCCGTTGCGGAGCACAGGCTCCGGACGCGCAGGCTCAGCGGCCATGGCTCACGGGCCCAGCCGCTCTGCGGCACGTGGGATCTTCCCGGACCGGGGCACAAACCTGTGTCCCCTGCATCGGCAGGCAGACTCTCAACCACTGCGCCACCAGGGAAGCCCAGGAGTCACATATTTGACCATTGACAAGAGCCTCCCATGAGGGAAATTCACTCTAAGGCCACTGGGGTAACTTAACCATGGTACCAGATTTCTGCTGCCTTGGCTTCTTTATTGGCTGCTTTCTGGGAGAGGCAAGGGTGAATAATGAATGAACCTGTATTATGATCACCATCTGCCCGACTCTTTTTCAGGTATTTTTCAGGTATCTAGTTTAATCTAACCCAATAATCCTCTGGAGGCGGCTACTCTTCTTCCGGTTTTATGAATGGTGGAAGTGAGCTCAGTTCAGGGACAGTAATCACCGAGATCATGCAGATAGCAGACAGAACTGAGATTTGGTCCCTGCAGTGTGGCCGCAGGCTGATATGCATTTCACATCCTGCAACTGCCTCATTTGCATAGAATCATCAGTCAAGAATTGTGGGGACTTCCCTGGTGGCACAGTGGTTAAGAATCCGCCTGCCAATGCAGGGGACACGGGTTCGAGCCCTGGTCCGGGAAGATCCCACATGCCGCGGAGCAACTAAGCCCGTGCACCACAAGTACTGAGCCTGCACTCTAGGGCCCACGAGCCACAACTACTGAGCCCGCGAGCCATAACTACTGAAGCCCATGTGCCACAACTACTGAAGCCCGTGTACCTGGAGCCCGTGCTCCACAACAAGAGAAGCCACTGCAATGAGAAGCCCGCGCACCGCAATGAAGAGTAGCCCCCGTTCTCCACAACTAGAGAAAGCCCACGCGTAGCAACGAAGACCCAGCACAGCCATAAATAAATAAACAAAATTTATAAAAAGAAGAAAAAAGGATTGTGGTTTTCTTTTTCTACAGAAGGGACTGTAGAGATTTACTCAGTGCTTTAAGCTCCATCACTGGGAACACTCTGTGACATACACTACTTTTTCTAAGTTCCAACCTTTTCTGCCACTCAGTCAGGGTCGGGGGAGGAAAAGCTAAGGGGGTCTGCCTCTCTAGAGGCACAGAAGTGCTAGTGCATCTGCTCCGGCACCCCCATACCTGGCACATACAGGGGATTGCCACAAAGTTGTGAGCAGTGTCCCAGTGCCTTTCTTACCTGGAATCTGCACAAGTGTGATAACCCCCATGGGCTGGGACCCACAAACCGGTGGTCCTTCTACGGGTCATCAGTACTGGGGTGCTGTCCTGTCTCATGCACAGGCCAGCTGCACAGACCTCCGGACCCACGGAGCAACCAGGCAGGCTCCCTACTGAGCTCAAAGTCCTTTGTAACTTACTGTCTCCTCCTTGTGGACCTTTGTCCCCAGCGGGCGCACAGAAGCTGGCAGCTGTGCTGTTGGAGGACTGTAAGGTCAGAAGCCCCGGGGGAGATCGGGGGAGATGGGCTGCGTTTGCCCAATAGTCAGGCAAGCCCAGACTAGACGACGAAGTGGGCGAAGTTTACCTGCGCTTCACTCGGCTACCCTTTCTGCTCCGTCCCTTCCTGCTTGTGGCACTTGGGCCCCTTTGCACATAAGAAATATACTTTTAGGAAGTGAAGGTACCTGTCATTTACATCTTAATATGCTCTTCAGTGCACATATCACCTTTTGGGAAGGGATTTGTTCTTTAGGCTTCAGCCTTGGCTGTGAGAATTAACAGAAGATTTTATCCACAGTTCGCAGCAGGTGTGTGTTGTACATCTCCGTGTAGGAGGCATCGTATTTTTTTGAGGGTCTTTCTTTGCTGAAATCACACACCACCTGGCCGTGATCCTATGCCAGCAGGTCCTCTCGTGCAGCTTGCCACCTGCTTGCAGGGTTCGGCAGATTCAGTTTCAGGTATTTTTCAGAAGAGGCAGAAGGTACTCTGGGCTCCTGCGTGCTCCCTCTCCTTTGTGATGTTCTCCTCAAGGCACACAACTGAACGTCAAAACTGAGAAGAGGAGAATTCAATCCCTCCTTCCAAGAGCTGATAATGCAAGGATCTCAAGCTATTTATTCATCTATTAAGCTATTTTTTCTTTCAATTGAACTTCAGGGTGTACAGAATTGGGGTAATCAAAATAATAGAATTCTAGCACGTTCATCATTCATCCATGAATGATTCCCTCCCTCCCTCCCTCCCTTTCTTCCTTTCTTCCTCCCTCCCTCCCTCCCTCCCTTCCCTCCTTCCTTCCTCCCTTCCTTCCTTCCTTCCCTCCTTCCTCCCTTCCTTCCTTCCTTCCTTCCTTCCTTCCCTCCTTCCTTCCTTCCTTCCTTCCTTCCTCCCTCCCTCCCTCCCTTCCCTCCTTCCTTCCTTCCTCCCTTCCTTCCTTCCTTCCCTCCTTCCTCCCTTCCTTCCTTCCTTCCTTCCCTCCTTCCTTCCTTCCTTCCTTCCTTCCTTCCTTCCTCCCTCCCTCCCTCCCTTCCCTCCTTCCTTCCTTCCTTCCTTCCTTCCTTCCTTCTTTCATTATAATGCAATAAGAACCTGTAAACCCAAACCAAAAGCTAGGACCTTGACAATCACCTATGTTTAGTCATATTCCCTCTACCCATCCCACCCATGCCTTTGTCTCCTGCATCTGAGGTTATGATCATCCTGACTCCTGTGTCCATCACTTCCTTCTTTCCTTTATAAAGATAGTTTTGTTGCATCTATATGCATTTCTCAAAATACATTTTTTATTTTAGTTTTTTTTGACTTAAGATTATATTGCTAAAGTTTTTCTATATTTTTGCTTTTTGCTGTCGTTTGACTGCTGTGTGTGTTTGGTTGAATGAATAGACCACATTTTTTTTTATCTGTTCTCGTACTGAAGGACACGTGGGCTGTTCCTGGTTTTTATCTGTTGTGTGCAACGCTGCTGTAAACTGTCTCATAAATGTCTCGTTGTACATGTGCAAGTGTTTCTCTTTATTTCTCCATCTGAGAAGTATTTATTCAAACCCACCGCATGTACTGCCCTGGTCATCGTGGAGAGTGTGGCATTCCTGACATCAAACCTTGTTGCGGGGACGGAGCTGCAGGGCGCTCTGCTGGAAAGGGCTGTGACATATTGAGACAAACCTGGGATTCTGGTTCAGACAGATTTGATCCAAGGTCCACCTGGGTCACTTACTAGGTATGTGACATGGAGCATTTTTGACCTCTTTGGCTTTCAGTGTTCCCGTTTTTAAAATGAGGAGCAATAATATTGCCTCACAGGGTTGTGAGGAATGAATGGGATAAGCACTGCCTACCACATAGTAGGTACTCTCTGTATGCTTATCCTTTCATTCTTCATTTATATCAACCCCCAGGTGCTATCATTATTCCTATACAATACCATATATACTGTACATCGACTATAATACTATGCTGTTATACCTAGTATCAGAATAACAGAAATAAAGCATGCAATTCTCAGTTTAGAGGAAGTTATGATATATCTGAGGATTAAAAATAACATGCAAGAAAGAGTGAGCCATCAAAGCATAGCTGGAGACGCAGAGCTGCCTGAGAGTAAGTGCGCCCCCTTGAGGTAACACGTCAGAGTTCACGCTGTGCCAGCCCACGCCGCTTACCTGCTTATGACCTCAGGAACCTGACTTCGCCTTTGGAGTCTCTGCCTCCCTGTGGGGTTAGGAATTATCCTGAGCTCTGAGGCTTTCGTGTGATTAAATGAGATAATCTATAAATCCCTGGGCCGGTGCCTGGCTCACAGTAGGTGCTGCTGTTAACCTGGGGTGTAGTGTGAGCTCCTCGCATAGACCGAGTGTCCACTGGGTGGGGACTCTGCAGAAGAGATTCAAATCCTGGATTTGGAGGGAGGGAGTCTAATAATAGTTCTCAATACAGACTTCAGATGAGTTCCCTTGGAACCGGGGGGACGGTTGGATGCCATTATCAAAAATACAGATTTCCCCAGACTGTCTGAATCAGGATCTCTTGGCCGGGGGCGGGGCGGGGGCGGGGTAAGGCTTGGGAATTTGCATTATTATAAAGTTCTATGATGACTCTAATGTGAAGACAAGTTTAGGAACTACTGGATGGGGTTGGGTGGAGAGGAATTAAAGGAGAAGAAAGGAAGAGAGGAAAGGGAAAAGGAGAGTCAGGGGTAACCTTCAAGTTAACGGTTCAACGTGGAGTATTTTTGATTCAGAGAGAATATTTCTTTACACCCGATATTTTAGAAGTGGGAACAGACAGGAGGTCTTATTTCATCTAACTGCTCTAAAAACCAGGCATAGGGGCTTCCCTAGTGGTGCAGTGGTTGAGAGTCCGCCTGCCGATGCAGGGGACGTGGGTTCGTGCCCCGGTCCGGGAAGATCCCACATGCCGCGGAGTGGCTGGGCCCGTGAGCCATGGCCGCTGGGCCTGCGCGTCCGGAGCCTGTGCTCCGCAACGGGAGACGCCACAACAGTGAGAGGCCCGCGTACCAGAAAAAAAAAAAAAAAAAAAAAAACCAGGCATAGACAGGGACAAAAATACTGCACTCAACAGGGAGCTTGTGACAAAGGACAGGGACTTGTGACAGTCAGGTGAGTACTAGCAACATGACACCTCCCAGCCATATTTGAAGTGAGGTCACCAGGCAATGGCTGTGGCCGAACTAGAGGGGGAACCTATTTCCAAGACAAGCTCTGAGGATGGGACTTTGGTCTCATGTTCTTCCCACCTCCAGGAGGCCAATGCAGGTGTCAGAGCTGGGCTACAAAGGGTATAGAGTCTTTTGTCTGCGTGTCCTGCTTTCCCCATTAAATTGTTAACTCCTTCAAAGCAATACCCATGCCAGCTTCTTCATTGCCTGCCTCAAAGCCCCCAACACTGTGTCTTATTCTCTGGACCAATTATGATTAAACAAAGATGCAATGACAAGGCACAGGCAACGAGAACTCTTGGTCTGTGTTGAGAATCCACCCTGGACCCAGAACTTGGCTTGGGCTGAAGACAAGGCTTCTCAGGCCTTTTTGCTTATCATGAAAGCACTGGCTTTTGTTTTCCCTCTCATCTCCAGAGGTGCTTTCGGCCTCGTTGGAGGCAATCATCCAACAACATTTATTCACCAGATACTGCCCTGTGCCAGACATGACAGGATGCATTTTATCAACCTCTTAATTTAGTTTATGTTTCAGGTGGAAGCCAGACAAGAAAGATTTCCCCCATCCACCAATTCCTGCATCTGCTTCTTTTTGGAAAAACAACTCTCAGTTCAAAAGTAAGAGCATATGGGGGTCATTTTCTTGGCATCCCAGAGGTGGAAGGATGCTGAGAGATTAGCTGGTCCAAGGAAAGTGGTCAGGATGACAAAAGGGGACATTTTGTATAATAGGATTTCAGTTTCAGAAAAATCGTATGTCCAGAATAAACGGGGAAGTGTTATTACCAGAGCATTAGCAGTGAGGGAATGGGATTGCGATGATTTTTATTTTCCCAGTATTCTGGATCTTGCGGAATTTCTATAGTGAACATATATTACATTTAAACGAGGAAACAAAAATTAAAAAAAACTAAAGAAATTTTCTTAAGCTGGATGGGGGGCATACAGGTGTGCGTTTTATTACTAATCTTTATCATGTACTTCTAGGTTATATATACTCTTTGTATGAAATATTTAATACTCTATTTTCATAGGTTGCAGAACATTTCACCTGGAAGCTGCCTTAATTGAAGCAGGGGGGCTCCGTGGAGGCTGGCTCTATCAGCCCTTCCCTCTAAGGCCGAGAGATGACCTCTGAGGGGTCCAGGACCTCAGGTGGGAGCTGTGAGGTCTGCCTCCCTCACTGGGTCTTGTTTCCTCCTTCTGCAGGTGGGAACCCTCAGACCCGGGGGAATGGCAGAAACGGGACTGGACTCCACCCTTCTAACTTCTTGCTGGCTTTCCCCTCAGACACTGCCTCTCTTCATTCAAGTTTCCTTCTAGACTTTTCCCCTCTTAATGCTCTAAGCCTAAGTGATACCTTCCTCTTAACCTGATTTTCCAGATTCACTCATTTTTCAGGATTTGTTCTTGAAGACTGACTTTTTATTTTGGCAGATGGTGGGAAAGGAGGTGAGAAGGAGGTGATGGAGAGGGTGTGGGGAGAGGGTTTGGGGGCCGCCTCTCGGTCCGGCCTGCTTGCTTGGTGGCCTGGCCGCCATGTGGGTGGTCCTTAGGTGGCGTGCGGTTAAGAGAGGTTTCCTGGTGTTGCTGGGCCAGGTGGGAGCTGAGGGCTCCAGGAGGTGTTAAAACTGCAACCAGATTCCATCCAGGCTCCGTGTCCCTAAGGGGCCTGGAACCCTGACAGGTTCAGTGAGGACGACTCTTCACCTGGCTGAACAGCAAGGGTGAAATCGTTTCCGATCCTCAGGGGGCAGAGTCACGGAGACAGAGTGATCACAGGATCTGGCTCTGGAACAGCTCAGACCGGGAACGGTGAACACTTGGCACGCATGCCCGCCCTCTGGCTTCCCTTCACTGATCACTAACCAGCGCCCTCAGAGCCTGGGCCCAGAACACCAGCAGATGCACAGAGCGGGCTCCGTGCTGCTGCACCCACTCCTGCCAACTCCCAAGCCTGAGTCTGGAGCTCTTCCGGCTGGGCATTTTGCGCGCCCCCCCAGCAAGGTTCCTGAACCTCAGCACTGCTGACGTTGGGGCTTCATCACTCTGTCCGGTGGGAGCTGTCCTGTGCACTGTAGGGTGTTTAGCAGCGTCCCTGACCTCTACGCGCTCAAGGGTAGCAACTTCCCTCCTCCTCCCTGCCCCCCCAGCAATTGTGATAATCAAAAATGTCTTCAAACACGGCCATATCTCAGCTATTGACTATCACTGCTGGTTGGGGACCACTGCTTTAGGGAATATTGGTGGGAGAGGTAGACAGCGTTCTGATGGAGAATACAGGTCAGTGGGCCACTTGAACTTGCTGGGAAATAAAGTGAAAAAATTCAAGATATTTAAAATGAAGAAGTGGGGGGGCTTCCCTGGTGGCGCAGTGGTTGAGTCTGCCTGCCAATGCAGGGGACACGGGCTCGAGCCCTGGTCTGGGAAGATCCCACATGCTGTGGAGCAACTAAGCCCGTGTGCCACAGGTACTGAGCCTGCACCCTAGAGCCCACGAGCCACAACTACTGAGCCTGCGAGCCATAACTACTGAAGCCCATGTGCCACAACTACTGAAGCCCGCGCACCTAGAACCCGTGCTCCACAACAAGAGAAGCCACCGCAATGAGAAGCCTGCGCACCGCAATGAAGAGTAGCCCCAGTTCACCACAACTAGAGAAAGCCTGCGTGCAACAACGCAGACCAAAAGCAGCCAAAAATAGATAAATTAATTAATTAATTAATTTAAAAAAATACATTAAAATAAAACTCAGTGTTGGGGGCTGGGGAGGGAGGAAATTTAGAAAGACACGTGGAATGTTTGCCAGGCCCAAAGGACCAATGCCATGACCTGACTTCACTTTATTTTATTTATTTATTTTTTTCTGGCTGTGCTGAGCAGCTTGTGGGGATATTAGTTCCCTGACCAGGGATCGAAACTGGGCCTCCTGCAGTGGAAGCATGGAATCCTAACCACTGGACCACCAGGGAATTCCCGACTTCACTTTAATAAGCCAAAGAAACCCTCTAAACCAGAGGTTCTCAACGAGGGAAAGACAACAAGGGGTCATCTGTCAGTGTCTGAGACGATTTTGGTTGTCACGACAGGTGTGTGTTTGGGCTGGGGGCTGCTGCTGGCATCTACCAGGTAGCGGCCAGGGATTCTGCTACACATCCTACAATGTACAGCAAGTCCCCTACATACGAACAAGTTCCGTTCCGAGAGCACGTTCTTAAGTCCACTTTGTTCGTAAGTCCATCAAAGTTAGCCTAGGTACCCAACTAACACAATCGGCTATATAGTACTGTACTGTAATAGGTTTATAATACTTTTCACACAAATAATGCACACACAAAAAATAAAGCATTTTTCATCTTACAGTACAGTACCTTGAAAAGTCCAGTAGTGCAGTACAACAGCTGGCATACAGGGGCTGGCACGGAGCGAACAGGCAAGAAGAGTTACTGACTGGAGGAGGGAGAGGAGGTGGGAGACGGTAGAGCTGAAGGATCGTCAGCAAGAGGAGACGGAGGGCGAGCTGCCATTTCACTCACGCCTGACGTTGACGGCGCAGGTTCTGGTTCCTTGCTGGATTCAATTCTGCATACCCTCTTGATCTCATTTCAGCATCACCCCTGCATGTCCTCACTAAATCGCTGTCCTGAGCCTGATGTTCAGCAGCAAGGAGAAGGGCCCACTGAGGGAGGTCAGAAAGAGCCAACCACGCTGTGAGCAGATGGTCAGGGGAGGGCAGGAAACTCACAGCACAGGTCGGTGATAACGTTTTGTAACACGTACGCACCACGCGCTGACAGCTCAAACCACACTTTCACCCATCCATCCCACCTGTCCTTTCCAACACTTCACAGGTGAAGGAATTCAGCTCAAAGAATAGACTCAGGGAATGTTAGCCATAAATGAAGAATGAAATCATGCCATTTGCAGCAACATGGATGGACCTAGACATTATCATACTAAGTGATGTAAGTCAGATAGGTTAAGACAGATATATCACTTACATGTGGAATCTTTAAAAATAATACAAATGAACTTATTTACAAAACAGAAACAGACTCACAGACATAGAAAACAAACTCATGGTTACCAAAGGGGAAAGGTGGGGGAGGGATATAAATGAGGCGTTTGGGATTAACAGGTATACACTACTATATATAAAATAGCTAAGTAACAAGATCCTACTGTACAGCATAGGGAAGTATATTCAGTATCCTGTAATAACTTATAAGGAAAAAAATCTGAAAAAGAATATGTATGTGTGTATAAAAAAACAGAATCACTTTGCTGTACACCAGAAACTAACACAACATTGTAAATCAACTATATTTCAATTAAAAAAAAAAAAGGGATAGACTCAGGTCTACTTAGAGGTCTATTTAGAGCCTGGTCCAGAATCCAGGCTCTGTGCAAACAGTGCAGACTCGGGGGCATCCCTTCACCTCCTTGGGCCTCAGTTTTTACATCTGTGAAATGGATGATGTGTGACCTGTTTCACCCCTGCCAGCCCCTACTTCCCATGATTCTGAGCCAGGACAGGATGCCCGTTTCCTGGTACCTGATTCCAGGCCTCTCTGATCACTGAGCAGGCTGTACTGCTCTGTCGGCAGAGAATTTGAAATTGGAGGACTTGCTACCTCAGATATCTGTGGGTAGAGAGTGGCTCCTTCTGAAGTCAACCCCCTAAAGCTGTGTCCCCAGGAAGAAAGATGCTTCAGTGACAAGGGTGAGGACAGGTGTTTGTCCCTAAGCCAGAGTCCCAGGAAGGCAGGAAGTCCTGCTGTTTGCACACCTTCCTGGCCAGTTTCCACCAGGAGCTCCTGATATAGACTTTGGACAGTTCCCTCGGGCACGTGGACTTGGGTTGTGTTCCCCGCATGCGTGGGTCTGAGGCTGGCATTGTCTAGGCTGTTCCAGAGCACCGAGCATCTCTGCTTGTGTGGGCAGAGTCCACACAGTGGATGGATGGGATCCCGTGGGCTGAGCAGTGAGGGTCACTCGAACCAGGTGGAAGGCTTCTGGGCAGCAGGGGTGTCAGGGCATCCTGGGACTCCAGCTGAAATGTGCCTCAGGCTGGAAGTGATGAGAGGCTGTGTGTCCCTCAGGGGATGCCCATTCACAGTGACCATGACGATTACCCACACTTACTAACATGGCTTAGCGCTTGGAAACACCTGACCTGGGGTCCAGGTGAAAGTGGCGGTTTCCCGGGTTCTGGGGTTAGAAGACTCTCGCTCCCTCCTTCTCGAGGATTTTGGACCGCGGTCTGGATCCCTGGCCTCTCCCTCCAGAGTCTTTTCCCTCCACTCCCACTGCTGGCTGCATCACTGTAGGTGAGAGAGGCTTCCTATTAGAAACCTTACACCTTTTCAAGAGGAAAGTCACAAAGTCCAGGGGCATCCCCTCTGCTACCCCAGCTGATCTTGAGCCTCGTCTAGGACTTTGTCCAAACCCCTCCTGCCCCAGAGGCTCCCGAGTCTCCCCAGAGGAACAAAGTCTTCTAAAGTCGCAGATCCAAATAAAACTCCCACCCGCACAGGTGGGACGTAGTTGATTTGACAGGTGCGTGGGAGAGTTGCTGGGGTCTGGGATTTCTCTGGGCGCCCCCCCCACCGACAGCACCCAGCAGAGGCAGCTGCCTCCCTGTGAGGACATAGCCTCGGGGCCCCACTCCTGTGTGTGACCTCACCCTTAAAGACCCATCACATCCAATTAGAGCAGCAAATAGCTCAGACCTGGGACCCATCCCAGACGGTGGGACCCTTCATGGCTTGCTATCACTTGTAAAACAAAGAGCAGTGGTCAAAAAATCAAGGCAGGAAGGAAAGGCTGTGGACCTTTGAGCCAAACAGAAGAGGTTTCCAACACTGGGTAAGTATTGGAAAGATTCCAACGGAGCACAGCAGAGCCTTGTACAACGCATGGGAAGGGAAGGATTTTTCAATAAATGACATTGACATAACTGGCTGAATCTTAGAAAAAATGAAGTTCTGTCCATATGTCACTCTCTTAGCCAAGATAATTTACAGATAGATGACAGATTTAAATACAAAATGAAACTAGGGAATTCCCTGGAGGTCCAGCGGTTAGGACTCTGTGCTCTCCTTGCCGAGGGCCCGGGTTCAATCCCTGGTCGGGGGAACTAAGATCCCACTAGGCATGAGGTGTGACCAAAAAAATAAAATAAAATGAAACTAAAAATTTTAGAATAATGGGTGAATCTATTAGCATCTTGAAATGGGAACGATGTAAGGACCTGGACCCCGTTAGCCATAAAGCAAAAGATGGAGACATCTGCCCTCATAAAAACATAAAGCTGCCCTGGGTGAAAATATCCCAAATTCAGGACGAAACGGCAAACTGGGGAGGAAACGTTGCAGGCGTTTGACAAGGAGCCTTCATTTACAAAGCGCTCAGGTAGGAACTCAATAAGAAAATGGTGAAGAACTCAATGGCCATGTGGTCCAATGGGTAGTCCACAGGGAAAGAACTTAAAATGGTAAATAAACGTGAAAATGGGTTCAACCTCACTCACGAGGGGATGCAAATGGATACTATGTTCTCCAATCACACTGAAAATAAAATAAGAGTTCTGAAAATATCCAAGATTGGCAAGAGTGAAGGGAAATGGGCTCTCGGGTATTCTTGATGAGAAAGTAAGAGAGCAAGGCCTTTTTGAAGAGAAACTTGTCAATATCTATCAATCCCTTCCACCGAGGGGACTTTTTCTGACAGCTACAGTCACAGATATACACCCTGACACATGTACAAAAAACGTGGTTCGTGATGGCCAAGGATGGATGTATGGATTTTTGATCCTCTCTCTCTCACACACACACACAAACACACACACACACACACCTTCCAAGGTGATCCTAAGATGCTGAGTGGCCGGCTCTGGTCTTAGTGAAGATGACGCCGTGTCAACTTCATTTGTGACATGAATGGAAAGAGCCCCCAAAGCCCCAGAGCTCTTTCTCTGACATTTGTAGAGAATTTTATGCAGACCTTTCTCCTGACCCCATATCCTTGTGATCAGCAGACAGCCCATGAGTTTGATAATCTGACAAGTTTAGGACATGTCTGACCCTCTCACTGACCGATCCCACACTGTGAGGACAGCTCTGCCTCTACAGAAGTGAAGAGCAGCTTAGCCAATCGATATTCTGCAGGTGACTTTTTTATTGAAGTATAGTTGATGTACAATATTATATAAGTTACAAGTGTACAATGTAGTGATTCACCAGTTTTAAAGGTTATACTCCATTTACAGTTATTATAAAATAGTGGCTATATTCCCTGCACTGCACTATATATCCTTGTAGCGTATTTATCTTACACATAGCAGTTTGGGTTTCTTAATCCCCTGCCCCTTTCTTGCCCCTCCCCGCTTCCCCATTCCCCACTGGTAACCGCTACTTTGTTCTCTGTATCTGTGAGTCTCACCGGTGACTTTCACCTTGAATTCAGTGCATTGAGTGTTAGGTGATCAGAGACCCTTGTCAATCCAAGCTCCCTGCTCGTTCTTTATAACCTGTCATCCCTCCTCTTCACTTGCCTTCCAGATTCATCCACCTGCGCACACTAACTCATCGATGCCAACATGGTGCTTTACTTATTGAACTGTTACATGTCTGGCTGGTACAGTCACCATCCTTACAGTTTGTTTTCGTTATGTGGCTATTAAATACACGTTACTACAGCTTGCATTAGGCAGCTGAGGTCGACTGGGTCATTTCATCACTGAAATCAACCAACACGTGCTGTTCAGTTTTACTTGTAGAAGGCAACAAGTTATGCTCCCTCTTATAACTATTAAAATAAAGGTCGTGGTGCCTTATAGACGTCTTAACAATTACGATAAAGAGAAAGGGAGGGAGGGAGGAAAGAAGGAAGGAGAGAAGAAGGGAGGAAGGGAGGGAGGGAGGTAATTTACATATATGGAGAATTTTTTTTTTTTTTTTTTTTTGCGGTACATGGGCCTCTCACTGTTGTGGCCTCTCCCGTTGCGGAGCACAGGCTCCGGACGTGCAGGCCCAGCGGCCATGGCTCACGGGCCCAGCCGCTCCGCGGCATGTGGGATCCTCCCGGACCGGGGCACGGACCCGCGTCCCCTGCAGGCAGGCGGACTCTCAACCACTGCGCCAGCAGGGAAGCCCCACATATACGGAGAATATGTTTTGATTCAAGGCCTCTATTCGGTGCATCTCCATGACACTCAACAATCCTGAAAGCACTGTCATGCCCTTTTTACGCTTTTCCCCCAGACACATGGGAACCCAGGGTTTGCCCTTGGCCTGGGTTTTAGGAAGTGTTGTGGGTTCATTTGCCCCAGGTGGCCCAGATTTGCAGCCCATAAGGAAAGGGGAAGAGTCCTGAGGGTCAGATTCAAAAGATCTGGGAAGAGTGTTACATCAGAGAATTGGCAACAGATAACTTGCGGACACCGAGAATTCAGGTCAAGGGCCCCTGGAAGGAATCTCAGAGGCAACAAACAGCGTGGACGGCAGGGGGCGCAGTGTGGAAAGGGCCTTTTAAGAAGGGCTTGGTTCTGAGTCTGGCAAGGTAGAAAACACGGAGGGGCCACTAGTGGTCGCTGGATGAGAAAACAGAGACTCAATGGCCTCAGATGACAGCCCCAGACCCTGGAGCTGGTAAGGGCAGAGGTGAGATTTAAGACCTGCTCTGTCTGACCCCAAATCCATTACATCAGCCACAGGTGGTATGACTGCCCTTCCCATTGACCTGCTGAAGTCGGGCTGGGAAAATCCAGGAATTGGAAAAAGGCAGTTGGGCACCAAACAAGTGAAGTCAAGGTTGAGGAGGAAGTTTTTCTTTCAGCACAATGACATCCAAGGGGTGGGAATTGCAACGGGGGAATTGAAAAGCTGAGCAGAGTTTTCCTGTCCTTTCCCCTGTTTCAGCCCCCTCCCCTTCTCAGCTGCATTGACCCGGAAAATACAGAATTCCTTCTGCATTGACAGACCAGCTGGAGCAACTGAGATGGTCTTGGGATCCAGGGTGTGTGATTACAGACATGGCCACAAGGTGGAGACACATGGTTGTCAATCCCTATGTCTTGTTCCAAGGCTGAGCCTTATTGACGGTTTACCCAACAGTGCATTTGCTGGGTAGTAAGGTTTAAAAACAAACATAGTTTTGTAGTCATTTTCTTAACCCTGAGTAAGGCAGCCCAGGGTCATTTTTCTAAAGGACTCAGGCTAATTTAGAAATACCTTCCAATTCCTTAGACCAGTTGTGAATACATGATTAACCTAACATTATTTAATACTGTAAATATTTATCATGCTGGCGCCCTGTGCAAACACAGTGCTGTATTTTGAGAGGGAATCTGGACTGTAAAACAAAGGCAAGACACACCTGGGGGAGGGACTTCCCTGGTGGGTGGTCGCACTCCCAATGCAGGGGGCCTGTGTTCCATCCCTGGTTGGGAAACTAGATCCCACATGCCGCAACGAAGAGCCTGTGTACTGCAACTAAGACCCGGCACAGACGAAAAAAAAAAAAAAAGACACAACTCAGGGAGGACTTTATCAGACACCACTGGAAGACACACCAGGAGGGCATCTAAGTGTAGCAGGCTTAGTCCAATAGAGACAGTATAAGCAATCTATTCATAGATGACTCAGAAAAAAATTATGTTTAGATATAAACAGAATAACAAAACAAATGTGGCAAAATGTTTTTTTAAAAAAGGTGAATCTGGATAAAGGATATATGGGAGTGCTTTTTACTGTTTTCAGAATTTTTCTGTAAATTTGAAATTGTTTTAAAATAATAAAAGGCTTTGGGTTTTTTTTTTTTTTTTTCCAATACGCAGGCCTCTCACTGTTGTGGCCTCTTCCGTTGCGGAGCACAGGCTCCAGACGCGCAGGCTCAGCAGCCATGGCTCACGGGGCCAGCCGCTCCGCGGCACGTGGGATCTTCCTGGACCGGGGCACGAACCCGTGTCCCCTGCATCGGCAGGCGGACTCTCAACCACTGCGCCACCAGGGAAGCCCATGGATTTGGTTTTTAAACACTAAGATCCCAGGAATCCTGGACACAAGATTCAGATTTTCTGTTACCCATCTGAGTGGCTTTTGTTGTTTCAGGTAACCTCTCTGGCCTGTGTCTCTTCTTCTGTAAAACAAAGAATCCAATTTGTTTTCACTGCTGTAGAGTGTTCCACTGTATGAATAAACCTCAGCTTACCCCTTCCCCTATAAAGAAAGAAAGAAAGAAAGAAAGAAAGAAAGAGAAAGAAGGAAGGAAGGAAGGAAGGAAGAAAGAAAGAAAGAAAGAAAGAAAGAAAGAAAGAAAGAAAGAAGGAAGGAAGGAAGGAAGGAAAGAAGGAAGGAAGGAAGGAAGGAAGAAAGAAAGAAGCAAGTGAAATTGATTTTAGTAATATATTTTATTTACAATATATCCAAAATATTATCATTTCAATAGGTAATCATTGTGTTCAATTATTGATGAGATATTCTAAATCCTCTTATTTGCATTGTCTTCTTGGACTCAGCCCATCTTATTTGAGAACTAGCTCATTTCAAGAGCTACTACCCACCTGTGTCCCATGGCTGCCTTAGTGTGAACAGCAGAAGCGCTGGTTCTCTGGGCAGCTCCAAGCTGGGGTCCAGCCCCAGCCCCCATCCAGGCTACTCTTTTCTGGTCTGAGGCTGGAAAGCTTTCTCTCGCTCCTCACTTGTCCCTCAAATCTATGGTCAGTGCACATTTCTTCCTCTTCCAACAAAGCCTTGACAGTTTTGGAACTACAAAGACAAGCAACCTTTATCCGCTGCTTTCTGCGGTACCCTGGCTTCCCTGAACGGTGAGGGCAGTAAACCCAGTGGACTGAATGGATTAGGAGGAACTACCAGGAACTACAAAACTGAATCAAAACTATTTTCATACAGCAAAGTATTTTTTTCCTTTAATTTTGTTTTCTGTGTTGTGGGGTGCAGGGGGTGGGGAGAGCAGTGGGCAGCTCCCTAGTAGAAAAAGGATTTCCCCCAAAACTCTTCCAATTCCACCAGGAGGCGATAATTCAGGGTCAACAGATTCCTCTTTTCAGGTCAAGGCTCCGATCTTTCAGCATCTTCAGCATCTCTTGCTTGAATGTGAGAAGGATTAGCAGAGGCCAGTTTAGGGAATGATGGTTTGGCTTGGAGGACCAGGGAGGGAAAGGTGCCGGGGGACAGGCTGTAAACTCCCTGTGGGCAGGGGTAGTATTTTATATCAGCTGCATTTATTATTACTGTGTTATGTGATTTAAGTACCCTGCTATATCATTTTATCCTCATTGCAAGCATACAAAGATTTATAGTGTTATTTCCCCCATTTTACAGGTAAGAAAACTGAAGGTCAGACACATATATGTCATATATCATGTATCAAACCATATATACTATATATCTATATATATCATATACATCATAGATAAATAGATGATAGATATATAGATAGGTAGGTAGCTAGAGATATATGCTGTATAGATATATGCTATATGATTAAAAGGGAAGAAACATAAGAAATATTAACATTATCTCTGGATGACTAGGGACAAGAATAAGGGCACTGATTTTCACTGTACATTCTCCTATAAATTTTGAGTTTTCAGTTGGGTAATACGGTGCCTAATTTTTAATAAATACAACTTAAAATATGAAATCCAGTCGAAGGTAAGTTGAGGCATCTCAACAAATCACCCTAGAGCAGATATTTGTTCAGGGAAGAGTCACCAGGTTGCCGCTCTTCCTGAGGCAGTTACGATACACTTCCCCCGGGAGCCCTGGAGGAAAGCTATAGAAGAACTTAAAAAAATATCTGGCTTGCAAAGATTGCCTTTCCCAATGTCCTTTGGTGTGCAGAGCTTCCTGAAAGGAAGTTGGGCAAATCTGTATAGATTAAGGCAACAAGACTTCTGCAAAAAGAAGATGGAGAGCCAGCTCCACTTTCTCTGGTAGACCTCCTCTGGAGAACTGGGATGGTCTCAACTGAGACCCACTGTCAGGAAGTGATATTAAGGACTCCCAAGGGGTAGCAACCATGCTGGGCAGTTTACACTGGGAAACATCCCTACGCCATGCCTTAGAGATTCATGGGACGGGTGGGTAGGGACAGTATGCAGCTATGACAGAAATACCATCTTGATCTGGCCCCCAGTGCCATGCCAACCAGTTTCATGGTTGTGGTTGTTACAGCAGCTAACATCAATTCCCCTGACTGATACTCTAGATATTTGCATTTTACAGAGGATTTCTTTCTAATTCGTGAAAATTCAGACTAAATAAATATCTTAAAATTCACTCCATTTGAGGAGACAGAGTCCTGCAAAGAACCTCTTAGGTCTTAGATTCTATCTTCTACCATGTCCTTCTATGTTTTAAACCACCCTGCAGCGGTCACTCTCTGATTAGAAATGGGATACCTCTAAGGGCCGTTTTAGGTCAAGCTTGGAATGTGACTGGACTGAATTCAGTTCATGTCAACAAATGTTTTTGAGTGCTTACTCTGCACAGGTACATGACTAAGCCCCTGTCCACATTATGGGGTCGCTCAACACTCTTCACATCCACCTTTCAAATCCTCATTGCCAGGAGTCCATGTTGCACGGCATCAGGGAACACCACTCAACACCGTGTTGTATGTGAAGGGTTCCACCTACCGTTGTGTCATGGTCAGGCTTCACAGATGCATGAGGCCACCTGGCTATTCCTCTGGTTGTTTTCATTTTGTAATCTAATATTGCTCCCACTAGACAGCAAGCTCTCTGAAAACAGGTATGGTGTATCTTTTTCACTACTGTATTTGCTGCTATAGTTTCACTGCTGCATTTAATAGTACCTTTGAGTGTTCAAATAATTTTTGTTGAACCAATGACTAGGTAGATGGATGAGTGAATGAGCAAACGAATGAATACAGACTTGATTAGAACATACTGGGGGAACTCCAAACAGATGTCTCCTCCATCTGGGTGGATGGTGAAGTTTTAACAAACATCTCTGACAAAATAGGAAGAGATTCTGGGTTAGAGCTCTGCCTCAATTTGGAATGTAGTTTCCTGTAAATCACAGAAACTCCAACCAACAGTTACCTAAAGACGTTCAGGTTTATTTGTCTCATACAACATAAATGTGGACAGGTAGTAAGATCAAGAAGATACAACAATTATACATAATTATGGACCTAACAACAGACCATCAAAATATGTGAAGCAAAAGCAGACAGAATTGAAGGAAGACATAGACAGTTCTACAATAGTAGTTGGAGACTTCATTACCCGACTCTCAATAATGGATAGAACGACCAGACAGAAGATCAGTAAGAAAATAGAGAACTTAACACAATAAATCAACTAGATCTAACAGATACATACAGAACACTCTACCCAAAAACAATATGCTTATTCTTCTCAAGTGCACATGGGACATTTTCCAGGATAGACCATATATGAGGCCACAAACTTACTCTTAATAGGTTTAAAAAGACAGATACACAAAGTTTCTTCTCTGACCACAACAGGATGAAATTAGAAATAAATAACAAATGTGAAACTGGATTCTCTTCATTTTTTTTTTTTTTAAACTTTTATTTGCAGTACACATGCGGGATCTAGTTCCCTGGCCAGGGATCGAACCCAGGCCCCCTACATTGGGAGCATGGAGTCTTACCCACTGTGCCACCAGGGAAGTCCCTCTTCATTGTTTTTTAACTGCATTTTATTCATATTGAGACAGGAGAGGAGCCACATCTGATGGTTGGCCCAATTCATACTGCAAGGGCATTACTTAATGCTCAAAAAAAATTTTTTTCTTATAAGAGATTACACAGTATTATGAGACAGAATTCAAAAAACGAATTGACACTGACACATAACCAACCAATTTATGTTTATTTATCTTTCAATAAACACTTGAAAAGGGAAAAAAAGTAAAACTGGAAAATTCACAAACTTGTGGAAACTAAACAGCGCACTCTTACACAACCAATGGATCAAAGAAGAAATCATAAATGGAACTAGAAAACACTTAAAGATAAATGAAAACATAAACACAACCTACCAAAACTTATGGGGCACAACAAAAGCAGTGCTAAGTGGGAAATTTAAATGCTTACATTAACGGGGGGGGGGGGGGGGGCAAAGATCTCAAATAAAAAATCTAACTTTACAACTTTAGGAACTGGAAAAAGAAGGATAAACCCAAAACTAGCAGAAGGATGGAAATAATAAATATTAGAGCAGAGCTAAACAAAATAGAGAATAGAGGAAAAGAGAGAAAATCAACGAAACCAAAAGTTTGTTCTTTGAAAGATCAACAAAATCAACAAAACTTTCCCTAGATGGACTAAGAAAAACAGAAGACCGAAATTACCAAAATTCGAAAGGAAAGTGGGGACATCTCTACCAATTCCACAGAAACAAAAACGTTTATGAGAGTACTATGAACAACTGTACACCAACAAACTGGATAGCCTAGATAAAATGGGCAAATTTCTAGAACTTACCAAGATTGAATCAAGAAGAAATAGAAAGCCTGAACAGACTAATAACAAAATAAGGAGACTGAATCAGTAATCAAAAACCTCCCCACAAAGAAAAGCCCAGAACCAGATGGATTCCCAGGTGAATTCCACCAAACATTTAAAGAAGCACTAATACCAGTCCTTCTTAAACTCTTCCAAAAAAATAGAAAAAAAAGGAACTCTTCCAGAATCACTATATGAGGCCAGTATCGCTCTGATATCAAAGCCAGACACTATAAGAAAAGAAAACTAAAGACCAATTTCCCTTATGAACACTGATGCAAAAATCCTCAGCAAAATACTAACAAACAGAATTCAGCAAAATACTGGAAGAATTATACACCATGACCAAGTGAGATTTATTCCTGGAATGCAAGGATGATTCAACATAAAAATTGATCAATGTAGTACACTATATTAACACAGTGAAGGGAAAAGCCCATGTGATCATTTCAATTGATGCAGAAAAAGCATTTAGCAAAATTCAACATCCTTTTATGATAAAGACACTCAACAAACTAGGAATAGAAGGAAACTACTTCAACGTTATAAAAGCCATATATAGAAAACCCACAGTGGACATCATACTCAACTGTGAAAGAATGACAGCTTTTCCTCTAAGATTAAGAAGAAGCTAAGGATGCCCACTTGGCTTCTTCTATTCAACATGGTGCTGGAAATCCCAGCCAGAGCAATTATGCAAGAAAAAGAAATAGAAGGCATCCAAATTGGGAAGAAAGAAGTAAAATTATCTGTTTGCTGATGATATGATCTTATATGTAGAAAACCCAAAAAGATTCCACAAAAAAAAACCCTGTTAGAATGAATGAATGAATTTGGCAAAGTAGCAGGGTACAAAATCAACACACAAAAATCAGTTGCATTTCTGTACATTATCAGTTAACAATCTGAAAGGGAAAATATGAAAACAATTCCATTGACAATAGCATCAAAAAGAACAAAACACTTGGGATTAACTTAAGCAAGGAGGTGAAAGACTTGTACAATGAAAACTACAAAACATTGCTGAAAGAAATTAAAGAAGACGTAAATAAATGAAAACACATCCTATGTTCATGGATTGGAAGACTTAACGTTGTTAAGATAAAAATACTACCTAAGGTGATCTATAGAGTCAATGCAATTCCTATCGAAATTCCTATCGGAAAAAAATGACATTTTTTGCAGAAATAGAAAAACCCATCCTAAAATTAATATGGAATCTCATGGGACCTCCAATAACCAATACAATCTTGAAAACGAAGAACAACATTAAAAGACTCACACTTCCTGGTTTCAAACTCACTGTAAAGCCACAGTAGCTAAAAGAGAGTGATCCTGGGGACCTCCCTGGTGGTGCAGTGGTTAAGAATCCGCCTGCCAATGCAGGCAACACGGGTTCGAGCCCTGGTCCGGGAAAATCCCACATGCCGCAGAGCAGCTAAGCCCGTGTGCCACAACTACTGAGCCTGTGCTCTAGGGCCCGCGAGCCACAACTACTGAGCCCACGTGCCACAACTACTGAAGCCCATGCACCTAGAGCCCGTGCTCCACAACGAAAGAAGCCACTGCAATGGGAAGCCCACGCACCACAGCAAAGAGTAGCCCCCACTCGCTGTAACTAGAGAAAGCCTGTGCACAGCAACGAAGACACAATGCAGCAAAAAATAAATAAATAAATAAATAGATTTTCAAAAAGAGAGAGTGATCCTGGCATAAAGTCAAACACATAGACCAATGGAATAAAATAGAGTCCAGAAATAAACCCTCACATATATAGTCAAATGATTTTTGACTTGGGGGTCAAGACCATTCAATGGAGAAAGGACAGTCTTTTCAACAAATGGTGTTGAAAAAACTGGATATCTACATGCAAAAGAATTAAGTTGGGGCCTCCCTGGTGGCGCAGTGGTTGAGAGTCCACCTGCCGATGCAGGGGACGCGGGTTCGTGCCCCGGTCCGGGAAGATCCCACATGCTGCAGAGCGGCTGGGCCTGTGAGCCACGGCCGCTGAGCCTGCGCATCTGGAGCCTGTGCTCCGCAGCGGGAGAGGCCACAACAGTGAGAGGCCCGCGTACCGCAAAAAAAAAATCAAAAGAATTAAGTTGGTCCCTTACGTAACAGCATATACAAAATTAACTCAAAATGATCAAAGACCTCAATGTCAGACCTAAAACCATTAAACTCTTAGGAGAAAATGTGTGAGAAAGTCTTCACAACCATGGCTGTGGCAATGATTTCTTGAATATGACCCAAAAAGCACAGGCAACAAAAGAAAAAATGGACAAATTGGACTTCATGAAAATTTAAAAGTTTTGTGCTCTAAAGACACCATCACCAGAGTAAAAAGGCAACCCACAGAATGAGAGAAAATATTTGCAAATCATGTATCTGACAAGGATTAACATCCAGGATACACAGACAACAAAAACTCAACAACTACAAAAAAATCAATTTGAAAATGGGCAAAAGGCTTGAATAGACATGTCTTCAAAGAAGACATACAAATGGCCAATAAGCACATGAAAAGTGCTCAACATCATTAATCACTCGGGAAATGCAAATCAAAATTGCAATGAGATATCACCTCACATCCATTAGGATAGCTACTATTAAAAAAACAAACAAACCAAAAACAGGAATAAAAACCAAGTGTTGAAAAGGATATGGAGAAATTGGAAACCCTTGTGCACTGTTGGTGAGAATGTAAGACGGTACATCTGCGGCAGATAACAGTATTGCAGTTCCTCAGAAATTAAAAATAGATTATCATATGATTTGGCAATTTCACTTCTGGGTATATACCCAAAAGAACTGAAAGCAGGGTCTCGAAGAGATACTCGTGCACCATGTTCATAACAGCATTTTTCACGGGAGCTAAAACATAGAAGCACCCCAAGTATCTACTGACAGATGAATGGACAAGCATAACGTGATATATACATAAATGGAATACTATTCAGCCTTCAAAAGAAAGGATTTTTCTTTTAAATTTTTCTTCTCTCTTAAGATACTTTAAACTTTATTAAAATCTCTTATATTAACAGTAAACCTAAGAGTCCAGAGAAACGTGCCGCTAGTTCGGGAGCCACGGGCAAGACTCTCTTCTCTCTGGGTCTTAGTCTCCTTGTCTGTAAGATGAGGGGGACCCAGCCTGCAGCGCCTTTGTATGCTTCTGGCTCTGCATCAGTTCTCCCCACTCGCCAGCAATCCCAGACATTTCCATGGGGCTGCGATTTACAAAGCTATTCGAAGGTACCACCCTACATGAGCCACATCTTTTCCTGGAGTCACATGGGGCTGACCTCCTGCCGTCCACACACAGAGCTAAGACAGGAAGGATGCATTGAGAGCCAGTAGGATGGAAGGTTTCCCACAGGTCCATCCAGAGCCCCATTCCTGGTCATCCTCAATGAAGCCAGCCTGGCTGATGGCACAAGAGGGACAGTCCTGGGGAGCCCAGCTGCCTTGTCAGTCACCATCAAGGGGAGCAGGTGGAGGCAGACGTGGGTGGGGGCTGAGCCCTGGGCCTCCTATGGCCCACACAGCCCTCCAGTTGGCAAGGCTGGAGACACAAGCTTATGTCTTCTTAACCACGCTGTACACTGGCTGCTGCGTCTGGGGCTTCTGGGAGGGAATTCCGTCCGTCTTAGAATCCTGGCTTCGGGAATCAAATACCACTGAGGTGTAGTGAAGGTTTTCCCTGGGGAGCCCCTGCAGAAACAGAGACCAGAGGCTCAGGAGAGGCAGGGGAAGCAGGAACCCCCAGCTTAGGGCCTTAGAGAGGTTCCATTGCGGGACGGTGGCTCCACCCTCCCCCACTGTCCTGGCCTCTTTCTCTTGCAAGGGCTGGTCTCCAAGATCCTGTCCACCCACCTGCTCCACCCGACCTGGTCAAGACACAGCACAAAGTCCCAGGCCTCAGAGCCGGGGGATTCCCTGGGGTCTACTTTGAGGTCATTATACACCAAGTTAGAAAAACAAGGATGTTGTTGGGGCCACGTGTCTGATGCTTAAATCTCCCCCTCAACTTCTCTAACAACCGATCCCTCAGGCTCTGCCTAAACTGTTCCACTAATGGGTGGCTTACGACCCTGGGCCGGGTGGGGTTGGGAGGCAACCTCTTCCATTATTCTACTTTACAATGGCTGTGGGCTGACCCACAGGGGGTCATCGATAAAAATCTGAAAAGCAGAGTTCATCCCAAAGAGATCATAGGACCAAAGCAGTGCGAAATCGCAGTCTTTGACATTGGGTGTATGGTACATGGTCAGTGCCTGATAAATGCTGTACTTTATTGAATATTGATTATCCCCGGCCATTTCAATAGCTCCTTCATCTCCACCCCACCCCCTAACCCCCAGCTACAAGGACAACCACCTTTGGCAAAATCTACACTTGCCCCGTGTTCTACGTGTCCTTGTCCTAGAGAAACAGCGTGGATCCCCTCACTCCCCTCTCTGCTTGCTGCCACCCCCCTAGGTGATGCCTCTATCGTCGCCCGGGGTCCCTGTGACGGGAGCTGGGCCCTTGCACTCACTAAGTTGCTGTACTCCACCTCCTCCTGTGTGGGTCGCACGGGCTGTTCCAGAAGGGGCCACATCGGCAGCTCTAGATTCTCATAGCAGGGTTCACTCAGCTCAGCAGCCTAGGGTGGGCAGGAGGTGTGAGGGCTTGGTGGGTGTCCACAGAGCCCCTGCATGGTCCAGCCCAGAGGGCCTTCTGTCCCTCCTTCTCTGCAATCATCTCCCCTTTCCCTCTCTGCTCTGAGCGTCCCAGTCTTCCCACTCGGCCTCCCCCTTCCCACACGCTGGTCCTCTCAGGGGAGAATGTGAATGGTCAGGTCAACAGCTGGGCTGGGAGGACCCTCCCTCACTCCACTTTCCCCTGCAGTGGGAAGAGACTGGCTAGAGTTCATGATGACCCAATGACCAGATCTCCCAGGCGTTGTTCTTCCCGTTTGGGGTGAGCACCTCACTCCACCCATGTGTGATCCACACAGACCTCCACTGGCTGATGGGACAGTTCAGGCCTCCAACATCCTCTGCGCTCCCCGCAGCTACCCAGACACTCCTCCTGCAGTAGCCTTTCTTACCTGACTGGGGTTCTGGGGAGGTTCTGGATTCTCGCCAGCTAAAGAGACAAGAGAAGAGAAAGGAGGTCGAATCCCAGCGCAAGGCAGTGATGGGGATCCCTACGGTCCAACCGGAGGAAGGTCTTTCCCTAGAGACTTCAACCCTGGGGACCTACTGCTTCAGGCTGGTAGCATGGTAGGAACTCAAGGGTTTGTTGAATGGGTGAATTAGTCAATGAGGACATGAATGAATAAACAAATGAGCAGGAAGGATCCAGCTTGGGGAAAGGGGCCAAACAAAGGTAGTTCTCCAAACAGTCACGCATAAAAATGTTCCCCAGGGACTTCCCCTGCAGTCCCCTGGTTAGGACTCCACGCTTCCAATGCAGGTGGCATGGGTTCGATCCCCGGTTAGGGAACTAAGATCCCACACGCTGCGTAGCATGGCCAAAAACAAACAAAAAAAGTTCCCAGGTAGGAGAGGCAAGAAAGGAAGGACACTCATTTAAAAGGAAGTGTCTGTATGATGAAAAAGTTCTAGAAGTCTCTTTTGCAACAATGTAAATATACATAACACTGCTGAACTGTAAACTTAGAAACGGTTAAGATGGCAAATTTTATGGTAGGGGGCTTCCCTGGTGGTGCAGTGGTTAAGAATCCACCTGCCAATGCAGGGGACTGGGTTCGAGCCCTGGTCGGGGAAGATCCCACATGCCACGGAGTAACTAAGCCCGTGCACCACAACTACTGAGCCTGCACACTAGAGCCCGTGAGCCACAACTAATGAAGCCTGCACACGTAGAGCCCGTGCTCCGCAGCAAGAGAAGCCACCGCAGTGAGAAGCCGGCGCACCGCAAAGAAGAGTAGCCCCGGTTCACCGCAACGAGAGAAAGCCCGCACACAGCAACGAATACCCAACTCAGCCAAAAAAAAAAAAAAAAAATTATGGTACGTATTTTTTTACCGCAATTAAAAAAAATGCAGATCTGCAGGCCCCACTGCTGATGTACTAAATTATCAACGTTGAGGATGAAGTCCAGCTATCTGTGTTTTAACAAAGCCCTAAATTTGTTTAAATAAAATAATAAAGGAAAAGGCAGTGTCCTTGGGCTTCCCTGGTGGCGCAGAGGTTGAGAGTCCGTCTGCCGATGTAGGGGATGCGGGTTCGTGCCCCAGTCCTGGAAGATCCCACATGCCGCGGAGCGGCTGGGCCCGTGAGCCATGGCCACTGAGCCTGCGAGTCCGGAGCCTGTGCTCCGCAACGGAAAAAGGCAGTGTTCTTGTGGAGACCTAGAGCCACATCAAACTACACAAAGTCACAAGGGTCATCTGCTCTGACCCCTGGCCTGGGCGTCCGTCCCTCCCAGACACGAGGCCCTGTCAGCTTTGAGGGATCGCAGCTCAGGTCACACAACCTTTTGTTTCTGGCTCCTGCAGCGTGGCTCTGCAGGTGTCCTGCCTCCGAGCAAAACCCTGTGCACCCCTGGCCCTTTCAACCTGGAGCCGCAGGAGCCGATGGGGACAGGTGATGCACACACAGCCAGAATGCCCTATAGGTCTAGGTGCACCGCCAGGCAACTCCAGAGCCCAGTCCACTGAACGCTGCGGGGAGACACTGTCCAGCCTCAGGGAGGGAGCCCCAAAGTCAAAGGTGAGATACCCACCTTCAGGAGACACAAGGGCACGTATGACAGAAGTGTTTGCTAAGCCCCATCAATTGACTCAGCAGAACATGCAACCAGGGGCTCTGAGATATGAACACATTTTGTTCCAAATGCTGCAGGCGGGTGCCCCACTACCCTCCGTCCCTTCAGCTGAGGTGGGTGATTTGATGATAAGGAGGAAGGGGGCTGGTGAGGAAGGGATGGGAGTCCATTCCGGGGGAGGGAAGTTGGCATTGAAAGAGTTGGCTGGCAGCCAGCTGGACGGGAAGCACCCTGAAGGTGGAGCCAGTCTACCCTGGTAATGACAGTGTCCCCAAGAGCCCGGTACAGGCCCTCGTGCACAATAGGTCCTCAAAACAGCTTTGCTGTGTGAGTGAATGAATGAATGAACAAGAGTGGGCTGAGGGGAAAAACCATGAGTGGGCGGTAGGGCAGGCATCAGGCTGAGGCGGGAGGGGCAAGGACACTGGGTAGACAACCCCAGATGCAGCCAGGAGACAGGAGCTGAGACGCAAAGCAGGGGAGGGACAGTCAGGCTACTTGAACAGAAAACCTTTCTCCTGTTAAACAAAGATCACGTAACAAGGCGTGATCCACCCGCACAAGTCAACTCTGAGTCAGGGATTTTCGGAAGAACATTGTTAGCAGGGAAAATCATACAATATGTTAAGGTTTAAAAGTGGAATTACAGTATGATGCAAACATTTTAAGAAGTCAGATGTGCAAAAGGGACTGCAAGGACGTGACTCAAATGCCCGTGGTTGGTTTTCTCTAGGTGGTGCGAGCTCCCGTTTTTATTTATTAGGGTGAATTTATTTCCTTCCTTGTGCTTTACTTACTTTTCCAGTTTTCTACAGTGATCACACATCCCTTTTTTAAGCGGGGGGGCGGGGCGGTGCTTTTTAGGTGAAAGGGCACCGTGGAGATGGCTGGGACCCACAGATCTGAGGCAATCCAGGCTGGGAAAATCCCCATGTGGTAAGTAGTATGGGTTGAAGTTTAGGGGGAGGGTTCCCAAAAATGATATGCAAGCAGCAGATGGGGAAGAGGAAGTGGTTTTCTTTCCATCCGCTGATTTCTCTCCTAAAGGCCTGAGCTGTGCTGGGGGGAGAGGCTGAACCCCATGGGGATGCTGGAGGTGAGAGAGTAATGCAGGGTCCCCTCCACCCGGCCCCCAGAAAGTACCAACTCCCAGTTAGCACTGCAGCTATGGAGCAGAGCAAGCTTGAAAGGCTCAGCATTGGTAACTACGCACGAACATCCCCCCAGAACCCTGTGCGCATGGAATCAAGAACTCTCAACACAGTAAGCAAACTTAGGGCTCACATTCCGTCTCAGGCAGAAACTGGCTGTCCTCCAGGTGGCAGTTGGGGCTCCAGCCAGCAACAAGACCACAGCTTCACTGGTTCCTCTGTTCTTCTGTTTATTTAAATTTGCTCAGCTGTTTATTGAGCACCTACTTACTGAGCGCTGGACAGGATGCTGGGTGCCCCCTACGTTCTCCCTTTTAATCTGAGTTCAGAGAAGAGTGACTGGACCACAAGATGCCTGGAGCTTCCTGGGGTGCCCAACGTGACGATATTAAATAATACATTCATTCAACAAATACTGTACTTTCTCGAGTCAGGGTCCCTGATCTTAAGGAGTCGCACGGGCTGGTGGGCAGGCAGGCATGGAAGCAGGTGTGACAATCTGGTGTGAAAAGGGCTATCATGGTGGAAGAACCGAGGTCCACCCGGAAAGGGCCCCTAAGCTGCTCTTGGGGGGCCAAGAAAAGTCCCAGAGGAAAGGAAATCTGAGAGCAGTGCTTAGGGCCCAGCAGAAGTGAGCCACAGAGAGGCAGGGGGGCACCCCAGGCTCCCAGAGCAAACGCAGAAGAAGTTGGGAAACAGCTGCCTTCCAGAGTGTAAGGATGGGCAGGTTGCAGAGGGCCTTCAGTGTCCTGTGGGGACCTGGACTTTGGAGAGTGTGGGAGGTCACAGAAGGTTTAGACAGAAGAGGGACCCTGCTTCACAAGCACCCACCCCAGGCCCCGCTGTGGGAAACGCCTCTTTTCGGGGAGCCGTCTCCCACAGCCTGGATCTGCCAGGACACTGCCTCTGGGGTCTGCCCTCTAGGGTCACCCGGGATATGTGGTCTCAGGGGATGCATCTGAGGACCATTCTGGGAACCAGGACACAGAGCCTCAGAGACCAGAGGCTGTGGGCGGGGCCTGCCTACCCCGGGGCGGCAGGTGTAAGGAACTCACTCACATTTGATCCGTCTCTGAACCATTCTCCAGGCCAGCAGTGAGATGCCCCCCAACAGAAGCAGCAGAAGTGCCGACAAGGCCAGCAGCACTTGCAGCCTGATGGGAGAGAGGGTGAGGTGGGCATCACGCCTTCCCGCTCTTGTTCAACAGATAGATAAGGTCCCATTGAAAAAATGTAGATGGTATAAGGTCTCCTTTCTACACATCCCCCATCTACCTAAATCCCCCCCACACACACACACGGTATACCTAAGAACCTTCCAGAGGCCCTTTATTCAGATACAAGAAAATACGAATGTACATTATTTTTATATATGTCCTTTTTTCACACAAAAGAGGCAGGGTATAAACACTAGTTTTTTTTACTTAACAATGCATCTTGGAGAGCTTTCCATGTCAGTACATGAAGAAGTCCTTCAGGGTGTTTGTTTTGTTTTGTCTTTTTTACAGCTGCATAGTATTCCATTGCATGGACGGACCATAAATTATTTAACTCTTCCCTCTCTATGGGCATTTCTCCCAGTCTATTGCAATTACAAACATGGCTGCAAAAACTCACCTTGTAACTATACCATTTCACACTCGGCCAAGCAGCAGCTGAGTTCCTGGGACGCTGACATAACTTGGGGTTTCTGGTCCCTCACTTGCTCGGGCCCCTTCTTTAATGCCTAGTTTGCATCCGTAATGTTCTAGTCTTTTTCTTAAAGATGCACTTCCCCGCCCCCTGTAAATTGCATAGGCTTCAGCCATACAAAACCCAGCTCTGTCCCCCAGGTGTGCATCTGCAGAGCCAGCTTCTGGAAGTGGCATGTTTGGGGGCTGAATTTCACCTTGCCTGTTATTAGGATTGTCACTTGGGTTGTCAGGAAGCCAGTGGAGGGGCCTTGGGGGTGTCATGTAATAAAGAACCTGACTGGCCTTTGCCCCTGGCTCCTGGAAGGAAGACTCTAAATCCTTGGGATTTTCCTAGTAATAGGAGTACGTTTGTTATTCACGAGCCCCTTAGATCTGCCTGAGTTCTTGCTGAGAGATGGCATGACCCAGGATGGAAGCTGGTCACCACCTAATCAGAGATTTGGGGCTCGGAGCCAGCCTGACCTTCAGGGAAGTGAAGGGGGGCTGGGGATTGAGGTCAGTCATGTGGAAAATGATTCCATCAGTCAGGCCTGTGTCATGAAACCCAAATAAAAACGATGAACACGAAGGCATGGGGGAACTTCCTGGCTGGTGAACACATCAGTGTCCTGGGAGGGTGATGCCCCCTGACTCCACTGGGAAAGGGCACGGAAACTCGGCATTCCGGATCCTCCCAGACCTCGCCCTGGGTGTCTCTCCATTGGCTGGTCCTGACATTTATCCTTTATGATAAAACTGTAAGTACAGCACTTCCCATGGGAACCCCCAAATTTGTATCCAATTGATCAGAAATGTGATGACCTGGGGAATCCCCAAAGTGCTCCGGCATTTGTGAGGTCAGGCCATCTTCTGGCACTGAGCCTAAGGAGTTTCACGGGACGCTGGGGTCTGTGCTAATTCCAGGTGGTCAGTGCCGGAATCACCTTGCAGGGCACCAGGTGGTGTCAGACTAGAGAGTCTGTGAACCCCAGAGATGGTTTCTGACTGTATGTATTTTCCGGTGAGAGAATCTATACATGTTGTCAGATTCTCCTGGGGTTTTTGGCCTCCCCCCTCCCCAAAAAAAGGATCGAGAATCACGAATTTAGAAGAAAGCATCTCAGACTTTGGAATCTCACAAACTTGGCTTGGGAGCCTAGCCTGCCTCTGTGGCTGCAGGACCCAGCCAATCACTTAACCTCTCAGAGCCTTGGTTTGCTGGTCTGTACAATGAGGTAATTATGGTAAAGATTGTGAGTAACAAATGAGAACATTCATGTGAGGCATTCAGTACGTGCCTGGTAGGATATCATCAGCTCTCATTAAATTTACTTTCCGGGCTTCCCTGGTGGCACAGTGGTTGAGAGTCCGCCTGCCGATGCAGGGGACACGGGTTCGTGCCCCGGTCCGGGAGGATCCCACATGCCACGGAGCGGCTGGGCCCGTGAGCCATGGCCGCTGAGCCTGCGCGTCTGGAGCCTGTGCTCCGCAACGGGAGAGGCCACAACAGTGAGAGGCCCGCGTACCGCAAAAAAAAAAAAAAAAATTTACTTTCCCTCCAGCCACCCCCCAGCTTCTGCCCGGCCTGAGCCCTCTCTCAGAGCCCAAGGCAGGTTCACCCTGACCCCTACAACCCAAGCCAGGAGATGCAGACCGGCTTCCAGCCTGGACGCAAAGAGAGCCAGAGGTCCCCAGCCAAAGGGATGGGGCTCCCGGCCCCAAATGGACAAGAGGAAGCCCACCTCCAAGACATGGGGACTCAGGTGCCTTACCCCCACCCCTGCATGGCTTCCTCCTCGTTGTTGGCACTGTAGCTGGGACTCGCCATGGCCAGGGCGGTGAATGACATTGTTGAAATACTGATTGTGATTGTCGAGGTCTTGGCCACAGCAGTAGGGTGGGTTGGCACTGATGCTGGTGCAGAAACACAAATTAGACCCAGGGAATGCTCTCTGACTCTCCCACCACTCGCCAATACCTTCTTTGTTTGATTTCACACGAAATGCTCACTCAGGAAGAGGGCAGGATGGAGGACCCTGCAGCCAAAGTCTCGCCAGGACCCTCCCGGGGCTGAGTGAGCATTTCCTAACAGGACACAGGTCCCCAACAGCCCCGATTCCATCCTGCTGATGAGGTCAGGGTCCTCTGGAGGGCCCACAGTCACTCCCACTCCCAGGCTCGTTCTCCCCCCACCCCAAGTCACAGCCACACGCTGCCTGCCAGAGACGGCTGTGTGGACTGCAGATCTTGTTAGCACGCCCACTGCACTGGGCACCCGGCCACCACCCCCTCTCCACTCAGCTCCCCACCTTCTGTGTGGCTGCCCCCAGCACGCCCTCCTCTCTCCTTTGCACACTCACTCTCTCAGCCTCCCCTTTCCCTGACAGGCACCTTCCCATCGCTCAAGACTGAGGAGAGGGGCCAGCGCCCTGTCTCTCTCTCTCTCTCTCTCTCTCTCTCTCTCTCTCTCTCTCTCTCTCTCTCTCTCTCTCTCACACACACACACACACACACACACACACACACACACACACACACAGTTTTGTCTCTGATCGGATTTCTGCCTTGGCTAATCTGACCTGACACTCTTTAGGTAACCCTGTTGCTGGTACAGGGGGAAGGGGTGTGCACGGCTCACCTGGGAACACAGACACCACAACCTGGACGGTGGGATCAAGCGAAAATGGGACCGTGATCCCACACACGTACTTTCCTGCTTGGTCCTCTCTGAGGCTCTCCAAGGTCACTGTGAAGGTGAGGTTTGCAGGATGGTCCCTGATGGACACGTGGCCCTGCATCACTTCTCTCTCTGGCTCTTTGGTCTCCACAATCTTCCACGGTAACAGACATGGGGCTTTGCACCAGTATTTGCTATTGTCTTTGTATTGCTCCGTGTACCGACACTCCACGCTCAGGGATCCCCCCACGACGCCTGTCACTCTGCTGGGGCCCCACAGGGACAAACAGCCTGGAAAACACAACCGAGTCTGGCTGTTCACTAGGTGGGCTTGGGTCAGGGGCGCGCTGGGGTCACCCCCAGTGTTCCCCCATCTCATGCCAGCCACCTCCCATCAGCCAGAGAGTCCTCCCCCGTCCACGCTGTCACCGCTAAGATTTGATCACAGCAGCTCCTTCCTCCAGATCCCAATCTCCTTTCCTCTGCCCTTCCCACCCCTCACCAACCAGACACCTCCCACTTCCGAACTTATCTGGACAATAAGAGCTCGCCTGCAAGCACCCGGCTCTTCCTGAGGGACAGCATCTCGCCCTGAGGCCTGAGCAGCTCGGTAACCTGAGGAAGCGCTCACAGCAATCTGTTCCCACCGAGGGAATATATACCAAGGCCAAGAAAGGGCTGCTAAATATTTCACAAAAGAAGACTGGATACACTTGGTAAACTTTGTGGATTAAAAAAAACACCGGGCTTCCCTGGTGGCGCAGTGGTTGAGAGTCCGCCAGCCGATGGGGGGGATGTGGGTTCGTGCCCCGGTCCGGGAGGATCCCACATGCCGCGGAGCGGCTGCGCTCGTGAGCCATGGCCGCTGAGCCTGCGCGTCCGGAGCCTGTGGCCCGCAGCGGGAGAGGCCACAACAGTGAGAGGCCCGCGTACCGCAAAAAAAAAAAAAAAAAAAATCCTTCACACACACAGAAAGTTTACTGATGAAAGCCTTCATTTCATCCTGGGTCTTACTTCCGTTTGCGCAGCTCCTGTAGACTTAATTTTCAAGGGAAGCTAGTGTGTGTTTGTTCTTTTTTTTGGAACCTCGTGTTTTGTTTCTAAGATTTTATGTCTGCCATTTTCCCAGAGAGTCCTCAGCTAAGGGGAGTTAGGGGACGAAGACGATGCACGTGACGTTAATGCTAGCCAGCAAGCCGAGGACACGCCCCCCTCCCTGTGCTTTTGGGTACCACTCCTCACACCCCTGCAATTCTGTGATCAGGCCCCCAGAGTGGTGGGGGAGCGGTGGCTTGCTCTCTTTCGCTAGAGTTAGAACTCTTTAATTTCACTTGCTTTTTCAGGTTCTTAAATCACATGAAGACGCTGGAATGTAAACTCCAGGGGCCTCCTTCTTATATCTTCAATGTCTACGAGTGCCCGACACATAGTAGGCCCTCAACAAACACTTGGGTGTGAGCACCTCTCCCACCCCATGCAGCTCTCAGTCCACAGGTGTCCAAAGCTGACTGCAAACTCCCATCCTCCCACTCCCGGGTGCCCATCAGGACGTCCTCTCCTGGCCTGGGTGGCAGACGCCCTTCAGAGAAACCTTTCCTAGCCCCGTCACAGGTGTGACGTTTCCTGAGATTCTCTGCAGCCATGGCCACGGTGAAGTGGAAAGGGCAGCAGAAGAACCTGGGTTTGGTCGGTACTATGACATATCTGCTGTGTGTTCTGGTGGCAAGTAACTTAACCTCTCTGAGCTTCAGATGCCTAATGTGCTACGTAGGGATGATCGGTAAGCCTCACGTGACATTTGGGGGTGTTGAATGAGATGATGGGTGTAAAATGCCTGGCAAATAATATTAGGTTGAACCATACGAAATTGCTGACATTCTACTATTTTTGATGAAGAAAAAAGGAATTTCAGAAAATTCAATCTAATAAAAATAGATAATCCTCTGTCCAGCTGAAGGAAGACACGAAAAGATAAAATAATCACAGAGACAGAGAAAATTAAAAGAATCAGAGACGGTCCTTTGCAGAAATTCTCTACAGATAAATGTGTAAATCTGGATGAATGTGTGATTTTCTAGAGAAACAAAAATCAGTAAAACTGACACATACCACGTGCTTAAAAGATAAATGTCTCTCCCAGCCCTTCCTTCACGTAAGATGCTGCCTCTGGCCCCCACATCCAGACTCGATTCCCTGCCTCTCCTTGACTGTAAATTGTCACCTTTCTCTGCCTGGCTCTCAGCTCCCCTCCCTGGTGTGGGTCACCCCATCCCCCCCACCCACAGTACCCAACCCTCTGTCTCCAGGGTCTACCTTCCCTTTGCTCTACCTCTCCGTCTCTCTTTGTTTCTCTCCCTGTGTCTCTGTCTCTCTGTCTGTCCTTCTCTCTCTCCATCTGTCTCTCTCACTGTCTCTTTTTTTCTGTCTCTGTCTGTTTCTCTGTCTCTCTGTGGGTCTCTGTCTCTGTCTCTCATTACCTCTCTCTCCCTGTCGGTCTGTCCCTCTCTGTCTGTCTGTCTATCTGTCTCTATCTCTTCTAACAGGATGCTCCTTTTTGTCCTAATGTTTTACTTTAGAAGTGCAAAGTCTCATCCTACTAAATCCCAGATAAACGAGTGAATCATCCAGCGCAAGAAGTCGAGAGAGGAACACATGCCTACGCACCTAACCCAGGAGAAAAGAGTAAAGCCAGAGCAGAAGTTAGTGAATTAGGAAAAGGAAAACCATGGAACTAGTACACACACTGAAAAGCTGATTTTTCTTTTGGGAGAAACAAACAACAAAATAGACATTATTGTGAGTAGCTAGATCAAAAAAAAAGGAGAAGACACGCATACACAATTAAAAAGAAAATAGCCCGGGGTAATTTTCAAGTCTCTGCAAAAACACTTGTAAACTTGGGCAAAACTGGTGATTTTCTAGGAAAGTATAAATCACCAGTATTAGCTCAGAAAAGATTTTTTTTAATGTAGACCAATACTGGTAAGTGTTATCAAGGGGTCCTTTCCCAATGATAACTATGTGAGGTGATGTAATTATTTCACAGTGTATATGGGTATCAAAACATCACCGTGATTATACACCATAAATATACACGAGCTTTATTTGTTAATTATACCTCAGTAAAGCTGGGGGGAAAGAAAAAAAAAAGAAGTTCCTTTTTCTTTCCTTTCCAAAAAAAGAGGAGCGAAACCCAGACAGTTTCACAAGTTAGTTCTCTCAAAACCTTCAAGGACCAAACAATCCCAATTTTATTTAAACATTTGCAGAGGATAAAGAAACAGGGAAACCTCCCTAATTCTTATCATGAAGTCCGTATAATACATCAAGACTAAAATCCAGCCAAATATCTTAATATAATTCGCCGCTTGAATAGTTCAAAGGAGAAAAAATTACAGGCATACTTAGACAATATTGCAGGTTTGGTTCCAGACCACCGTAGTAAAGCGAAAATCACGAGAAAGCAAGTCACGTGAAGTTTTTGGTTTATAAAAGTTATGTTTACACTATACTATGGTCTAGTAAGTGTGCAATAATATTATGTCTTAAAAAAAACCATGTACAGGGCTTCCCTGGTGGCGCAGTGGTTGGGAGTCCGCCTGCCGATGCAGGGGACGCGGGTTCGTGCCCCGGTCCGGGAAGATCCCACATGCCGTGGAGCGGCTGGGCCCGTGAGCCATGGCCGCTGAGCCTGCGCGTCCGGAGCCTGTGCTCCGCAACGTGAGAGGCCACAGCAGTGAGAGGCCCGCGTATCGCAAAAAAAAAAAAAAAAAAAAACAATGTACATACCTTAATTAAGAAATACTTCGCTAAAAAATGCTCCCCATTATCTGAGCCTTCAGTGACTTGTCATCTTTTTTGCTGGTGGAGGGTTTGAAATATTGCAAGAATTACCAAAATGGGACAGAGACACGTAGTGGGCAAAAGGTGTTGGAAAAATGGAGCCAATAGACTTGCTTGAGGCAGGTTTTGCCACAAACATTCAATTTGTAAAAATAATACAAATAAACACACCAAAACAAACCAGAAGACCCCCGCGGTATCGATGGAGCACGATAAGGCGTGGCCTGTCGTCACCTCTATAGATAATGGAAAGGCGAGCGACACCTGATGCTGCTGTTTTTAAGAACACAGGGGATGCCTTCTTTACACTTAACGGAAACTCTGGACACCCGCCCAGTCAGGGACAAGGCAGGCATGACTGCTGCCGCCTCCCTCCTGGGCATCATTCTGGCCAAACCAGCCCGTGATCAATGAGAGAGGAAACCAGAGAAACAGCGAACCCTCCATGCAGGCAGATCCCGTGAACACCCTAGAGGGTCAGTAGAAGAATGAGCGGTGGGACTTCCCTGGTGGGGAAGTTAAGACTCCCCACTCCCAATGCAGAGGGACCAGGTTTGATCCCTGATCAGGGAACTAGATCCCACATGTATGTCGCAGCTAAGAGTTTGCGTGTCGCAACTAAGAGTTTGCGTGCCGCAACTAAGGAGCCGGTCACCGCAACTAAGGAGCCCACCAGCCGCAACTAAGACACAGCACAACCAAATAAATAAATATTTTTAAAAAATGAGTGGTGAGAGGATGACCAGTTTCAAAATTAATACACAAAAACTCACAGCTTTCCTATCGACAACTAGTTGGCAAATAGAATTGAAGAAAACATCAATTTATAAGCAAAACGACCCCCAAATTAAAAATGCCGGGAATAAACCTAGCAAGACTGCAGGAGCAACCTGAGGAGAGCCCTGAGAGCTCCTGGAGGCTTAGGAGAGGAATAAGTGCAAGGACACCCTCTTCTGCCCGGAGCAAACCTCTCCCTTCTGTCCCACAGCTGCTCTGCCCCACTCTCCCCATGGGATGGGAGTCCCATCTCCCTTCCTTGGAGACCACGGCCCCCTGGTCCTCAGGCCCCTGCCCCTCGAGCCGCCCTGGACAGTCATTCACCTCCATGACCCTGAGACCAAGGCCTGCCCCTGCCCGGTCCCCAAACTTCCTCCACCCCCTGGGACCCGTGAACCACAGGGCGCCTCCTGACAATAAACACGTCCCTGGGTGCGCTTGGTGGTCACTCTGCCACTCACTCTGGTGTGTAATAATTCATCCCCAAACCTCCTGCAAAGCCCCTCCTCCGGGCCCACATCTTTGCCCCACTGTGGCTCATCTAAGGCCAGATGGTTGCAGAAGGGGAGACAGACCCTCGGCCCTACCCCTCCGTGTCTTATGCGGTGGACAGAGGGCGTCCCATCCTGAGTCTCCTGACCCCTCTCCCGCAGCTCTCGCCCTTGCACCCTCCCTCCTCCCGCTGCCCGCCTCCCACCCCACTGCAGCCCCTCACCTGGGACCCAGAGAAGCAGCAGAGCCGGGGGCAGCCACGTGGCCTGGGACCACCAGGCCATCTCTCCAGCACAGATGTCGTGTGCAACAGCGCCAGGCCACAGCTGGCCCCAAGGCTTCAGTCCCCCCTCGAGGAGGAGTGTCAGGCCTCCAGGCTCCCACTTCTGCTTTTCTTCATGCTTCGCTGCTTCCTTGTTCAGCTTCTTTTCAGTTCTGTTCCCGGAGCTGCTGAAAAGACGGAGGTCTTCGCTGCGGGAGCAAGGCGGCCGCCGGGGCCCGAGACACCCCGGCCGTGTTACAGGTTCTGTACGTATTTCCAGTAAGGAGACCCTCCCCAGTCCCACAGCTCACCTCCTCTTCCCTCCCGCCCCCCAAACCACAGTGTCAAGGTTCCTCCTAATCCAGCCAGTAACTCCCTCAGTTTCCCCGTAGTCGGGGTGGTCAGGGTGAGCGCCCTGGGGGAGGAGCAAGGGCCCTGGACAGCACCCACAGAGCGACTGCCCTGGGGACCAGCACTTCCAGGAACACCCCCGGCTCAAGGCCTGGACCTCCAAGTTGGCACGATGACCCCAGAGTCCCTGAATGATTGCTCGTCTTGGACACATGTGCTCCACTTGGCCTGAAGGTCCTCGGGCTGTGGCCTTCCTTCCCATGCAGTTCCCACTGGACCCAGCTCAGGGCTGAGTACAGAGCAGGTCTCAGCAAGCCTGCAGGGACCCCTCCTTCGGGGATCTCAGACTCTAAATATACACACACATATTCCTCGTGACAAGTGCCTCCAGCTCGCACAGAATGGCCACACGAGCGTAGGAAACTAGTCCTGACGCGTGAGGAGGGCTAATATGTCACCTGAGGGCTTGCGGATAGCAACTCCGAATGCCGCCGTCCGGAGTCCCTAGAATGCCCTTCCTTCCTGCTCTGGCTCTAAAGTTTCCAGAAATGTATATCTTTCAGTTCAACCACCAAACGTCATTGCCAAGGTCTTGAATGTCAAGGTTAAGGGGCAGATGCACCGGACTGAGAAGAAGCAGGAAGCTAGGCTGTGGCTTGTCCACGTACCGCTGGCGTGACCTTGACCCTGTAAAATGTTAATAATAATAGCTAGGGGCTTCCCTAGTGGCGCAGTGGTTAAGAATCCGCCTGCCAATGCAGGGACACGGGTTCGAGCCCTGGTCCGGGAAGATCCCACATGCCGCGGAGCAACTAAGCCCGTTCGCCACAACTACTGAGCCTGCGCTCTAGAGCCTGTGAGCCACAACTACTGAGCCCGTGCGCCACAACTACTGAAGCCCATGCGCCTAGAGCCCGTGCTCCGCAACAAGAGAAGCCACCGCAATGAGAAGCCCGCGCACCGCAACGAAGAGTAGCCCCCGCTCTCCGCAACTAGAGAAAGCCCGCGTGCAGCAACGAAGACCCAGTGCAGACAAAAATAAATAAATGAAATAAATAAATTTATTTTTAAAAATAATAATAATAATAGCTAATTTGAGGGAGTAAATAGTATCATAATTATAAAAATACCTGAATATGGGGTAATGGTATCCTCAAGCTAGTTTTTTTCCCCGACGGAATAAGTCTGTCCTCCAATGAAAGGCGATAGGAAAACAGGATTTGTTAGGGAGACATATGCTTTACAAAGAGTCCACGGGATGCACTTGTCTTTAGAAAGAAAAGATAGAGAAACACTTGAACTACGGCAAAGAGGAAAGGGCCAGAGGAATTGATCCCCGCCACAGCCTCCTGGTGGCCCTAACCTGTCCACGAGCCCTCAGCAAGAAATAGAACGATGTAAATTTACCTCATGACGTCAGAAAATTAAGAAAGTGGCACTTGCCGCCCTGCTCCCTGGTGACCATTAGTGCACACAAGGTGGGGGAAGATGAAACCTGCCAGCTGCGGGCCTGAACCCTCTTTCTCGGGGTGGGGGGAGGGAGGCCCTGCCACCATAGAGCCTCTCACCAAGCTTGGGGTCCTGTTCCCCCAAGGATGAACATGCTCAGAGACCAGCGGGCAAGGGTGACGTGGTGATGGATGGGGGCTCCCCGGGCAGACTGGCGGCAGCAGCATTGAGCCCCGAGAACGGTAAGGAGGGGCCAGAAAAGATTGAGGGGTGGGGCTGCTCGGCGGAACCTCCCTCGCGCAGCAGCACAATCTAAGAGCCGCCGCCCCAGGAAGGTCAGCAGCTCCCCGTCAGCTCTGCCTCTTCTTCCTCTTGAGCTTGAAGGAAAGCCAGGGGGGCTTCAGGGAGGGAGTGTCTCACCCACAGTGTCTTACCCGCTGCAGTGGGTCGACTGTGGCCAAGAGGCTGGGCTGAGAAGCAGGATGAAGCGGGTGCCTGTGGCTGGTGGTGAGAAGGGGAGCCTGACAGCTGGGTTAGTTGGCGATGGCGGGAGGGGGCCGCCGTGTCCGCTGAGCACCTGCTGCTCTCCATGTGCTTGCGTGGTGGCGGAACACACCCGCTCGGAGTTTCATCACTGCAAGATCCATAGGGCAAAGGTATGGACTCCAGATGAGAAGCAGTCAGGGGCGGGGCAGCGGGGAGGGACGGATGGAGGATTGGGGGCATCTAATTTCCCTTCCGCCACAGCCTGGGTGAGACCGGTGTCCGCGGCCTGACCCCGAAGCTCCCGTCTGGCCTGGCCTGCCTCTCTGGGGGGCTCCCCGGGACCGCCCGCGCCTCGCCCTCCTGCCTTTCTCTAGGGAAACTACCCCAGCGTGGCCTGACCCTCTGGGGGCCAAAGTGGCTTGAGCAGCCCATGTTCCGGGGCATCCCACAGTCCCAGGGCTACCATCCACAGCCAGCATGACGGCCGTACCATGCTGTTCTGCTTGGGTCTGGACGTGCAGTGGTTGAGACAGAGAGGAAGAGGAAGCTGTGGGTGAGCAGAGGGCTGGCAGTGCCAGCCAGGGGCCTGAGACCCCTCACTGATCCCCCTTGGAGGGATCCTCCAGGTTTCCTGTCCACAGAGCCCCTGCTCTACGCAGACCCTGTCCTTCCTCGCAGGTACCTGGACCTGGAGAGAATGTCTCCACCCTCGAGGAGGAGCCGGGGTCGAGAGCCGGTGCACCGGGGGCCTGCGGAGCTCACCGGGCAGCCGTGGTCGGGGGGTGGGGTGGCGTCCCCCTGGGGCTGCCCCTGGCTCCGCTGCAGAAGAGATGGTCATGAGGTCCTCAGGGTCATCACAGGGATGGGGCACCCACAGCGGCAGGGGCGTGGACGGCTCCCCAAGGCCATTCCTTCATCCTCAGCCTCCGCCATGCCTGCCACTCACCCTTTCACAGCCATACTCAGCCATCTTCTCAGAAGACCCCCTCCTTCCTCTGGCCTCTCTGAGCCCCCTCCTTCACCTCCGTGCCCCGCAATGCCTCCTTCTGTATTTGATCACCTATGCCCAGGTGTCACCGCGTGCCCTCCTTTTCATGGAAAGACTGTGAGACCTCACGTAAGCAGGGACCACACGGGGCCCCCATCGCCCCATGCTCACGTGCCCACCGCACGTCCTGGGGAAGGGAAACTGGACTGGAGATCAATCCAGAGAAGGCCAGGGCACCGAGGTCTCTCTCTCATCCTCTTGCCTAACTCCACCCCCAGGGAGAAGAAAGGGATAGAACTTAAAATGGTGCGAGCGTGTTAAATCCATCCAACCGAGCATGTAAGACGTGCACTTCACCTAAGTCACCTCTCAAACTAGGTTCAAGCAGAGGCCAGTGGTCTGCACACCTGGAAGGGAAAGCACCGGCAGCACCATGGACAAACAGCCCCCTCCCAGCTGCCCAGGGATGCACAGAGGGACAGGGGTCTAAGGGGACAGCCTTCTCTCAGCGCTGGCTTCCAGCGTCTCTGCTGAATCACAGGTAATAATCTGAGATCTCTCCAGGGAGCAGGACTGAAAGTGTGGGGTGGGTGAGGGGAGCCGGCCTCCGGGGGACCCCTGACTGTTACAATGGGGACAGGACAGTGGGGAGGGTCCAGCCTTTGTGTCCTGGCCCTGAGCTGCATTCTGGCTTTTTGGGTATCCCTGTTCAGTCAGTTTCCCCTTCTGTGAAATGGGAACACTACTCCTCGCCCTGCCCCCTTCACGGGAGGCATAAAATGAGATCAGAGACGTGAACGGGCTGGTCCATCACTTACTCTCCTGTTTCCTCAACACACGTCATGCACATGTGTTCACTTCTACTCCTCACAACCCAGAAAGATGAGATAACTTACTTGTAAGAACCCACGTCTGTCCATAGTAATCCCCAAACTTCTGTCCACCAGACCATGACCCATGACTCAAAGGGTGGTGACTGCACAGGGCAGGGCAGGACAGGGAAAGAATGGCTTCGAGAAGGCCGTGGAAGCTGCCCAAACCGCTGACCCAGGAGCACAATGGTGAACAGGATGATGAGGCCACGGGAACCAAACTGATGACCTTGCCAGGGAGTACCCATCCCCCTCCTGCCTCCCCATCGCCACCACCACCTTCTGCTTCCTCCTTCTTCCCAAGGGCCGCCCCAGGCAAAGACAAAACTGTCCCTGGCGGCCCTTGCCCCTGTGCTGAGGAAGAGTAGGGGGGCTTGAAACAGAGATGAAGTCATCAAAAAACTTTCAACAGAGGGGATGAGTGTCCGTACCTCGCTCTCCCTGGGGAGCCAGGAATTAAGTGCGGGGGTGTGGTTGCTGTTCGTCGGTAGAGCTGCAGGCAAGATCTACTTACTGCCTTGGCCGGGCCTCCACCCTCCGTGCGCCCAAACCATGCCTACCCGCTCCATCACACTCTGAATTCCAGTGCCTTCTCTGCTTCAACTCCTGTCTGCCCACCTGGCTCCATCTCTGCTTGTCTGTCTCATCTCTGGTTGGCCCCAAGGGGACACACGAGGGCCCCCGGAGACTCAGGGTGACGGGGAGGGGAGTGAGTAGGGGCAGTGGAACTGGGGTGGACCAGATGACCAAACCTAGCCTTGGAACAGGCAGGTTATGGGGCAGTGCTGGGAGGCCCAACAGGCCTGGTCCTAATTCCCAAGGTGGCCGGAACCAGGGAATACCAGTCAGTCAGCCAAGAAGCAGTGCAGCAGGGACTAGAGAAGTTGCTTTCCTTAGAACCTCGGCAAAGACGCAACTGGCCAGCCATGGGCAGCCCCTGTCGCCATCTGTCGGTGATTGCCAGAACTGCCGGCTTTCTGAGGCAGGTAACTTTGTTCCCGTCTCTGGAAGTCAGGAAGTAGAGAGGCTTCTGTCCGGGTATCCAGGTGTGTGGCACTGATCCTTCCAGATCCCCCAGCCAGTAGACCAGGAACAAGAGGAAGGCTCCAGTCCCTTAGAAAGAAGATGTAGGGCCTTCAGAGAGGCAGGCTGGCCCTCCGTGGTGGAGGAGGGGATGAAAGCAGAAGGGGTGGAAGGGATGGAGAAGGAAACGGGGCGGTGCCCAGCTCGCAGGCCAGGAGGGATGGCAGATGCCAGAGCTCAGGCTCCGGGGTCTCTCGGGCTCCTGGTTCGCAGCCAGTGAGACCAGGAGGGGCTCAGATGCCCAACTAGACCACCAGCTCTCAGGCCAGCCTGGGACGGTCCAGCTGCCCCATTAATGTGGGCACGCTGTTGATCCAATTCCTGCCTCCTTTGGAATGTTCTAGAGGAGGGGTGGGGCTGAGGCTGCAGGTGTGGGGGAGGAGCGGCCTCACCTCCGGTTGGGAAGCAGAGACAGGGAAGTGGGTCTCACACACCCCTGCCCTCCCCTGCCGGTAATGTCCTCCACTGCAAGGATGTGGGTTCAGGGCTGCACCACCCCAAGGCTCCCTGCTGACAGGAAGCCCTTTCTGAGGATGTATTCTGGCCACAGGGACTCAAGGATGAAAGCTTAAACGCCGCTGAGGTTTCCAGGTCTAGATAACAGGAGGCTCAGCTCTTGTCATGGACAGAGTGCATGTTTGTATGTACGTGGGGGAGAGGGTAGGAGACATAGCACAGCACTGCGGGGGCCTGGTGGGGTGAAGCAGAAGAGGCATAATCCTGGTACGGCTTCCCAATTCCGCTCACCACATTTGTTTACACAGAAGCTGGCAGGGGTCTTAACCCTGGATGCATATTAGAATCTCTCGGGGAGCTTTTTAAATTTTTTTTATAATGTTCTATGTCAATTATACCTCAATCTTTTTTAAAAAAAATTAACCAGTTTATTTATTTTTGGCTGCGTTGGGTCTTCGTTGCTGTGCGCGGCACGGGCTTTCTCTAGTTGTGGCGAGCGGGGGCTACTCTTCTTTGCGGTGTGTGGGTTTCTCATCGCAGTGGCTTCTCTTGTTGCAGAGCACAGGCTCTAGGTGCGCGGACTTCGGTAGTTGTGTCATGAGAGCTCAGTAGTTGTGGCGCGGGCTCTAGGTGCGCGGACTTCGGTAGTTGTGTCATGAGAGCTCAGTAGTTGTGGCGCATGGGCTTACTTACTCCAAAGCATGTGGGATCTTCTCGGACCAGGGCTCGAACCCATGTCCCCTGCATTGGCAGGCGGATTGTGAACCACTGCGCCACCAGGGAAGTCCCTTGGGGAGCTTTCTTAAAACATCCTTGCCTAAGCCCTTCCTCCATCTCCCTCCCCCTTTTCCCTACCCAACTGCACCTGGAGATTCACACTCAGCGGGTCTGGGTGGAGCCCTGGCATGGCGTCATGCTCTGAGGGAGAGGGAGGAGAGAGAATGCTGCAGGGGGAGAAAAGAGGTTTCAGACAAACCCTGGACACATCCAGGAGCAGGTGGAGGAAGCACAGAAGTCTGCTGGGGAACTCAATTCAGGGAGCCACTCTCTAACCCCTAGACCACCAAAACTCTCCCGAGAAGGAGAGGGCTCAAACGGGGGACTTGACGTGACTGGGGGATTTCGTGCCCCATCCCCAGTCCTTCCACAGGGTCAGATCCATAAAGGTGGCTCTGAAAATGAATGGATGGATGGATGGATGGATGGATAGATGGATAGATGGACGCTGAGAGTGATTAAGAGTGTAGACTCTGGGTCTCACTGTCTGGCCAGCCCTGCCTATCCTAGGAAAGCCACATCTTTCAAAGGCGCAGCCCACCCCTTCCCCTCAGACTTTGTCCATGGACCCCTACCTCTACCCCAGCCCCACGTGACGTCACACTTGGACGGGCTGCCCTGAACCCGAGGGCCAGGACATGTCCCTCCAGGTCGACTGTTCCAGCCAAGATCCAAGATCCTGCCATACTCTCTGGCTCCACCAGGGGGCACTCTATGCCCAGGCACCATTTATTCATTTATTTGACAAATATTTAATGGAGATCTGGGCTGTACCAAGAACTGGGCCCAAAGACGGGAACATGAAGATAAAAATACAACAATTCTCCTTTCCAGGAGTTTGTGGTTCAGGGGGAAACACGGAAACAAAGACAGGAAAACACAAAAGATTACCCTTAAAAGGTAGAAGTGATTCTGAGGTCAAGGCAGAAATCCAAGTGGCCTGCGTGGAGGAGGGGTCACAGATCAGACACAGCGATCAGCACAGACAGGCGGCCCAGGGCCCCGCACCCTCCTTCTCAGTCCCACTGGATCTCTGCCCTCCTGGAGATATTCTGGGACGTGGATGGACAGAGCCCTTGAAAATTCCAGAAGGATGTTTGTCCTGTTCCCAGCTGGCTGTGAACACAGATCCCGGGCCCGCCTCAGACCTCCCGCGTCAGGGTTCTCCAGGGCTGGGGACTGGGAATCTGTCTTTTTTATTTTGGGGTGTTTTTTTGGCCTCACCACGGCTTGTGGTATCTTAGTTCCCCAATCAGGGATTGAACCCGGGCCACGGCAGTGAAAACACCAAGTCCTGACCACTGCACCGCCAGGGGATTCCTGAATCTTTCATTTTTCACAAGACCCCCCAGAAGATGCCTACAATCAGATAAGTTTAGGAAATTACTGTGCAGGATTCGTGGGATACCTGGGACTCTACTTGTGGTCAGAGGTGGCAGAGAGGATAGGACAGGATAGGACTGTGCCTTACACATGGTGACCAACTCAATAGATACTTATTGAATGAAATGAAATCAGTGGGAGTGGCTTAAAGAGCTCTCTGGTACCTGCACAGGGGAATGGAGATCAGCAGCTCCCCAGCATTCCCCAGACAGTGTCAGGATTCCCATTGGGTTCCCAGAGGTCTGGGGCATTAGGGTGAGTGACGGAGGGCCCTAGAGTCCTAGTAAAGAGTTCAATGCCACCGCACTCACATGCCTCTGCATCCCTGAGCATCAGAAATATTTGTTAAAGCGTTGTACAAGCAACAGAAAGATAACTGTGCCTGTGGTGACCCAGATTCTCCCAAAGCTGTGTTAAGATTAGACTAACAGGACTTCCCTGGTGGCGCAGGGGTTAAGAATCCGCCTGCCAGTGCAGGGGACACGGGTTCGAGCCCTGGTCCGGGAAGATCCCACATGCCGCGGAGCAACTAAGCCCGTGTGCCGTAACTACTGAGTCTGAGCTCTAGACCCCGAGAGCCACAACTACTGAGCCTGAGGGCCACAACTACTGAAGCCCGCGCAGCTAAAGCCTGTGTTCCGTGACAAGAGAAGCCACCGCAATAAGAAGCCCGCGCACCGCAACGAAGAGTAGCCCCCGCTCAGCGCAACAAGAGAAAGCCCGCGTGCAGCAACGAAGACCCAACACAGCCAAAAATAAATTAAAAAAAAAAAAAAGATTAGACTAACAGGGGCAGGGTAAGGTGGCTCGGACCACCTTTTGGTCACTGGTGTGGTTGTGACCAGCAGCACCCTCATTTACAGACTGTACTGCCAGGATGAGCTCGCCCAGGGGCGCTTGGAAGACTGGGTCCTGGTGGATTTGGAGGAAGGAGGGGGCTGGGAGATGGGGAACCCCAGTGAGGGGAAGTAAGCCCAAGGAAAGGGTGGGAGGGAAGGTGGAGGGTAAAGAGGTTATGGCAGCGGAAAGGATTTCAGGATTTGAAACTTGGAAGAGGAAAGAGTTTGTAAAGAACGATCTTTAGAAAGATAAAACCTGGAACTTCCAAGGTCAGCATCAAACTAAACAAGATTCCTCCAGGAGGTCCTGACTCTGTCCCTGGAGTCCCCCTTCCCTGCTGCCCCGTCCAAGGGTGGCCAGAAAACTTTCCCCTGGTCACCACTAGGACAGCAGGGGCAGGATGGCCATCTGAAAAGACCCTTCCTCAGCGCCTTGCACCCCGGGAATGCCAGGGTAGGGGCTTTCCCTCCTACTGGGCAAGGCCGAACTTCCTTTGTAATCTCAGTGAGTCCGAAACTGGCCAAGAGGACTGTGGTCCTTTGTGCCCTCCAGTTGGAATACACCACTGTGTTCGGGTGTTACCTGCAGCTTCTGTTCCTTGGAAGATGGATTCTTTAACCACCTGCCCAGGTGGCCTTGGGGATCAGAGCTGGTGGGCGGAGCTCACTCCTGGGGTGGCCGACACTTAGGGTGGTGCTCTGGACCCAAGATGGGGAGATGCCCATGGCTTTTCTGGCCTTCCTCCGGGGCAACTGTGGGCTCACTGTGAGAGCCAATCACAGCTCTCTCACCTCACTTGGGATGCTGTGGGGCGGGGGCAGCTCCTTCCCTATCCTTTTATTGACACACGAAAGACAAGGAGGCATGCTTTCTAAACAGAGGGACTTTACAGGTGGGGTTGCTCAGTGCCGGTCCTCCCTTGACCCAGATCTGCAGCCCTTATCTGGGAAGGGGCACAAGGAGGTCAACATTCTTGGCTTATGGACAAGGGAGATAATTGTCTCCGTTTATTTATTAATGCCACCTGCTTTCCTGGAGGAGAAAAAAAAATCTCAGCCTCGTGGTGCCAGGGAGTCTCAGCCCCCGTGCAGGGGTATCGCATCCCAGAGAGAATCAAACGAAGCCTGCACGGGGCTGCTTGAGACACGACCATGCCATGCCTGCAAGACTGCACTTCTCAAGGCGGTCCTTTCCTGGGGCCACCCCAGGGGACTGCCCACTCACCTCAACCTTGCCCAAGACTAGCCCAGGGGTTATGGGAGAGTTTCATCCCCCCTACCCAGATTCATACGGTGAAGTCCTAGTACCTCAGAATGAGAATGATTTGGAGAGAGGGTCTTTATAGGAATAATCAAGTTAAAATGAGATCATGAGGGTGATCCCCAATCCAGTATGACAGGAGTTCTTATGAAAAGGGGACATTTGGACTCATAGACATGCACAGAGGAAATGATGTGAAGAGACACAGGGAGAAGATGGCCATCCGCCCGCCAAGGAGAGAGCCTGGAACAGACCCTTCCCTCACAGATTCAGAAGGAACCAACCCTGCCGACACCTTGAGTTTGGACTTCCAGCCTCCAGAAACGTGAGATGATGCACTTCTGTCGTTTAAGTTTCCCAGTCTTGGCAGATGGCAAAGTAGCAAACGAATATACCAGATTCTCTACTCATTGGTCCCCATGGAGAATGGACCTTCTGATGACTCACAAACTCCCCTGGTGGCCTTTGTGATTCTGACCGAGGGAGAGACTCACTTACCCCTGCCCAGGGGTCATGGGCTCCACTTTCTAATCTGACAAGCTCTCCCAGGTCAGCCCTCACCCCCAACACAGGTACACTTATGGGTGACTCTGTCCTTGCAGCCCAAGGGCATAGCAGCACCTCCTCGATACGGTAAGGTAGCTGTAGAAATCACACAGACGGTGGGTGGCAACTCCCAGAGACAGCTGACATGTGACTGAAGTGACACGCAGAGATGGAGGTCACAGATTTGCGGCGCGAGGAAAATTGTGTGCCTGACAGAGTTCCGTGTGGAAACTGATGTCAGTGAGCATCATGGTAGGGAACAGCCTTTAATAAATATTGATGAAGAAGTAAAGAATGAATGAAATGAACGAGCCAAATGTTATTCCCGGGTCTGAACTGTCTGCCCTGCGGGACATGGCATGCTTTATAAGGATGAGCTACATGCAGAAAAACTGAAAACTGCAGGAGCACGCCAACCTGCGGCCTGAATATCTCATTCAGAGCCCTCAGAATTGCAATTATTTAGCAAGGTAGGGGTGGGGTGGGTGTGGGATTCCCATGCCCCTGCATGCAATGAACACACTCTGCTTTCTCCAGGCCCCCATCCTCAGCTGCCTCAAAAACCTCCCCAGGGGAGAAGGCACTGGACAGACTTGGCGGGGTGAGAGCTGCCTATCTTTCTTAGGGGACGAGGAGTGAGAGGTGTGGCCGAGGATCGCTGCGTCCGGCCTCTGCAAAGGGCAGGGCAGTGACCACACAGGCCCGTGGGAAGGGGGCTGCTACAGGGTGAGTTCACTTTACGGGCACCTTTTCTTTCTTTCAGATCAGTTGTTTTTAAATACGTATTTTTTTTTTGTTTTTTAAGCTGAACTGCAAGGCACGTGGGATCTTAATTTCCTGACCAGGGATCGGACCCGAGTCCCCTACACTGGAAGGGTGGAGCCTTAACCACTGGACCGCCAGGGAGGTCCCAAAGATATGTCATTTGTTTTTGTGGAGAAGGAAGGAATGAGAGGAAGGAAGCAAGGAGGGAAAGGTGGGGGTGGGAGACAGTGAAAAATCTTGTCCCTCATCTGCCTGGTCCTGGGGACCCGTCTCCTCCTCTTTAACCTGTTATGATGTCTTTTGTCTCTTTATGCAGATACTGGAAAATATGAATATGGGGAAAGAAGGGACTAGTAAAACCTCCCCACTTCCCGCTGGGATTGGATCCTTTTGAAAATTCTGCTTTGCATCTGGAGGGGCGGGTACCCCACCCTCTCTCTACGCCCGCCCGACCTGGCTGTGAGGGCCAGCCCCAAGCGGGCCTGGTTCAGGGGCCGAACTGAATCTTCCCCAGCCGGGACCTATAGTTTTTTGTGCTCCAAAAACCCCATTCCCCTGCCCTCTACCTCCAGGTGTGTACGTCTGTGTATGTGTGATGTGTATGCATGTGTGTGTGCACGCTCGTGTGTAAGAGGCTGCCCTATTTTTTGCCTCCCCTATGGAAAGAGAACAGAGGCTGAGCCCTGTCACGTCTGGTTGGCCCCAAGGATTGGGGTCCACAGCTAAGCCCCCGCTGATGGAGAAGCTCCCTTGACCCTCCATCCTGACAGCCCCCGGGCTCAGTGGGCGGCCTCAGCCCACCAAGGCCCCTCCCCCAGCTCCTCTCTGTGAACCGGAGGCTGCCCTTCTGGTGCCCCAACTACACTGACTCTTGGTGACAGAAACATCTGAGTCTCCCGCATCCCCGGCCCCAGGGCCCTGCTTAGTACCCACCTGGGGGAGGAGCTGAGAAGGGGTTTGCGCAGTGAGGGGAGCTGGCTGGTCACATGCTGCCTGAATGTCGTCAGGCTGAGGGGTCATAGTCTCCAGGCTGGCCTGAGGCTCCTGCAAACCAGTCGAGGAGGGGAAGCCCGTCAGAGTCCTGGACTTGGAGCAGAGTGGGGAGGGGGGGTTGTGCCTCCAGCTCCAGACCCAGACCCAGGGCCCTGTGTGCCTCGGCTGGACGCCCACGGCAATACCCCCAGGAGTGGTTCTCAATCCAGGAGTTTGCCCCCAGGGGCCACCGGGCAATGTTCGGAGACATTTTTGGCTGTCGCAGCTAGGGGGATGGTGGCGGCGCTACTGGCATCTAGAAGGTGGAGGCCAGAGACGCTGCGCACTGCCCTACACTGCATAGGACGGCCCACACCACGGAGAATGGTCTGGGTCCAAACGTCAGGAGCGCCAGTCTGAGGAATCCCGCCCTAGAGGCAAGGCAGGCAGGAGGCAGTGGGGCTCCCCGGGCCCCATCACACCCACCCATCCAAGCTTCATGAGCTCAGCGAGCCTCCCAGAGGGGATTTCTTCTCAAGGGAACAGGGACCCGCTTCCCTGGCCCCCCGCTCTGTGCTGGGCCCAGAGATACAAGGATGAACGCTGCAGGAATCGGCCCGGGTCCGGGGCTCGCAGCCTGGGAGGGGGCGGAAAAAAGGTCCCCAGAGGGGAAGCTGAGTGGAAGGACCGGGTCTTGGCCGGGCCGGGCCCTGAAGGCGGAGAAGGGCCAGGACTCGGCGGCCCCGGGCAGGCCGCAGCCCAGACGGCTATACAAGTGGAGACAACCGGTCCGGGCCGGCTGCCCCGGCGGCGGGGATCAGGTTGCAGGGGTGTCGGGGGCGGGGCCGGGGGTGGGGAGCAGCAGGCGGACCCAGGTTGGCTGGGGGCTGGGGGGCGGGTCCTCGTTGGAGAGTGACGTCCGGGCGCCCGGGGCTCGGTCCTCAGCCCCACCTCCTGCCACCCCAGGTGCGTGGGAGACAGTGGGGCGTCTGCGGCGTTCGGGGGCCCGCTCCCCCCCGCCCCCCTCCTCAGGGCAGGGCCGGAGAGGCGGGGCAAGGAGCAGAGAGCTGCCTGGGATTCGCCACTCCCCGTCCCCGCCCCTCGGCCCCCCGCCCCCAGTGCCTCTGCTCCAGGCACCGCCAGCGGGCGGTGGCCCCGCGTCCGCCCTGCTCTCCTCCAGACCCGGAGTCGAGGCCCCTAGGGTCACCCTCAGCACAGCCCTATGGTTTCGGGGCCCCTCTCAATCAACTGCTGGGGGCCCCAGCTCCAGGGCTTAGGCAGAGCTGGAGGCTGGGGTCTATTTTACAAATGAGGAAACCCGGGCAGGGTGAGGGAAGCTGCCCAAAGTCCGGGAGTTAGTAAGAACCGGGTCGCACCCGAGGAGCCCTGTTGACAGCAGAAGGGCCACTCGGAGGGACGCGGGCGGGAGGGGCCCGGCGGAAGTGTGATCCGCCTGTTTAATGCCAGCATGGATCCGGGACGGAACCCACCATCACCGCGTCCACTTCAGCCCCTGGGTCTGACCTGGGGAAAGAGGAGTTAGGCTGTGAGCCCCCAGCGGGCAGGGATCCGCTCTTGCTAGGTCCCCGGAGTAGGGGCTTAGTAAGCATTTGCTTACGGACTGAAAGCAGTTCAGCCTTAGCTCTTCTTGAATTCTTGTGCCCAGGTGACCCTCTTAACACCTCGGTTGACGACCCCTGCCGGTCAGGGTTCTGCCAAGGGTCTGTCCTTCTCCTTGGGGTCTCCCTCCAATCCCAGCAACCTGCTGTCCCACCCATTGGGCACCCGTGAGGGACAGCAGAGGAAAGAGAAGACGTGGCACCTCCAGAGGGCAGAAGGTGGTGAAATGTGGCCTGGAGGGCAGCCTGCCTGGGCAGGAGACAGGCGGCAGCTAGCTCCTGGATGCGTATCCTTGGCACTCACTTCCACGGAGTGACCTTGAGAAGCTCAGCACTAAATACGAACTCAGAGTGTCAGCTCTTCCATTTTACAGATGAGGAAACTGAGGGAGAGTCAAGAGGGCTGCCCAGAGTCACAAAGTTAGTAAGCCAGAGCCTGGATCCGCACCCGTGGCCATCTGATTCCTGGGGTGCGTTCTCCCCTCTGCAGAGTTGCCTCCGGCTACAAGGGCAGTTGGGCTCTGGCCCCCACCCACTTCCCTGAGGGTACTGATGTCCCCTCGGTCACCCACATCCCACAGCGACCCACGTCCCAGCCTCCGCCCTTCAGCAGCCTTTCCTCAAGGAGACCGAGGTCAGAGCCCCGCCCTGAGCCCTAGGGGGATGAGGTCAGAGCATTACCGGGCTGGCGCACATGCTAAATAATTCATGCGGCTGCTGCGAGCGGGGGCTGCAGCATCTAAGAGGGCCCAGAGTGCAGACGGCAGACAGGAAACAAAGTCAGGTCACTCGCACTTGTGCCTGAGCACCGCGGGTCCCCCTGGAGCTAGAAGTGCTGGACCTGGTGAGAACGGATTGGAGGGCTGACGGACTCTAACTAGCTGCGTGACTGTGGGCAAGTCACTTAACCTGTTTCTCGCTCTTACAGGAACTGTGAGGTACCCTGAAAGAGTTCAGGAACCACATGTGTAAACTGAATGCTGGGCGTGGCATTTGGCAGGTCCTCCTGACTCAAGGGAGGTATTAGTTATACCTGGCTCCCACCCACCTTCCCATGAGCCCAGAAGTTTACCCAACGGTGCTCCCACCTCCCTCCCCACCAGCCCACCAGGCAGCAGCAAGATTATGATAAAGGTGGGTCCCCTCTCTTGCCCCATGCCTGCATCACCAGGCCTTGTGTTTGGGGGGAGAGGGGGTGTGTGGGGAGACAGTGACCTTGGGCTTGGCCTGTTTGGGAGGCCTGGTTTCCCCTTAGAACAAATCCCCAACCAAGAAAAAAATTTAGTTGGAATCAGACAGCCTTTGTTGGTCTAGAAGGCAAGGAGCTGGATTTAAAAATATATATTAATAAATCCCAGACAAATTCTTAATGAACACACAGGGATTCTGTGGTAGTAATTCCTCACAGAGAATAAGGTCATGTAATCCTGAGCAGTGATTAAGTCCAAACTACTCCGCCCCGAGCTACAAGGTTTGACAGAAATGGGGGTGCCGTTTACCAAGGTGTTGGCCTGACGTCACCTGCAACATGTTCTGGCCTATTCTGGTTTTTTCCATTCAAGGCTTGTGATGCAGCTGGAACACTTCTGTCTTCTTCACTTGGCCATAGACTGGAGGAAGCAGGGCCACGGGGTGTTCTTGAATCTGGGCAGGTTTGCATCTTTCAGGAGCCCATCCCTCCCCAGCCTCGCCCGCAGGCCTCCAGGGGACTCAGACTCTGAACAAACCCACATTCACTGCAGGCTGCTCCCCGTGGCCCCTTGGCACTGCCAGGACTCACTCGAGACTATCAGCTCGAAAAGCGAGATAGAGCCTTTATTCACCGTGAGGGATTTGGGGCTACTAACCTAGATCACAAGGAGTTGGGGGTGCTCAGAGCTCCCCCCTCCCCTTCCATCAGAGTAACTAATACTCCATTCATGGAACTGGACAGTCCAGGACAAGGGTCAGTGGATGGGGAGGGGGTCGTCACACTCGGGGGTACAGCCCTGCTCTCTGCAGGGCCTGTTCACCCAACTTAGCCCTGGAGAAACACGCTGGTGACAAAGGCGCAGGTGCTGGGGGCAAGAGGGTGGCGCTGGGGTGGGGGTGAGGGCTGTGGGACCGCCTATGGGGTCAGCACCTGTGTTGTGCTCATCCTGCCTCGTCTCAGCAGGCAGAGGTGAGCTCTGGGGACACACCTGGCTTGAGCCCCTTGGAGGAGCCAGCTCTGGTACCCGAGGGCAGGAGGCCAAGGAGACACTGCAGAGATCTCGTTCCCACGGGTCTGGAGCTGTGAGCACATCTTTGCCAGTGCCAGCATCATGCAGGTCGTCAGGACGCCCCCACTTCCCTTGGTGGCCATCAGGACCTGGTGGAGCCTGTCATGGGTGATGACAGCACCAGCGCTGTCGAGGTGCCCAAGGTGAGGCAGAAGCCTAGCCATCTGCCCGCCAGGAAATGGCACAGTCTTCAGTCCTGGACACCTCGTACCTAAGGGGCTGCGCCCAGTCCCACAAGTCTCAGTCCTGGGAGAGGCCTAGACCCCGGTTCATCTGGCCCAGGACTCTCAGTCGACCCCTGAGAATGCCGCCCTAGCCCCTACCTTGTGTCTTTATGGGACCTAGTTCAATGAAGGTATCAGGTTGTGATGCAGAGGGGCTCAGATCCAGGACCCGCAGGCCAGGAAGAGAGGCACGATCTGTCCGGGTCTCGAGTGAGCTTTGCCCAGCTCAGCGGCCTTCCACGGTCCAGGTGGTGGCAGGAGGTGCAGGTGAGAAGGGCAAGGGCCACCTTCGCCGCGGTTTGGCTTCGCCTTGGAGCAGGGCGGGACTGGCTGAGGCTGGAACCGAAAGATGGCCAGGAAGGATGACCATCTGGACACCCACAGCAGGGGGCACAGGGGCTGTGATGTCGGGGGAGGGCATCCAGAGGGAGGCTGGGTGTCTGCAGACGGCTCCTGTGGTCTCAGGTCACTTGGGGACCAGGAGAGGCTGGGCTGGGCAGGAATTGCGGGGGCGGGGAGGGGGGGTGGACCACAGCCCCAGCCACATGCCCCAGGGTTTCACACGGCCCCTGACTCCACTGTTCCAGATCGGTGGCCTCCGGGCCCTTCCCGCTCCAGTGACAAGGGCCCTGCCCAGCCTGGACACAGGAATGAGGACAGCAGAACGACGTGCGGTCCAGGGAAGAGGGCGTCTACCATCTTGTGTTATTTTTCGGGGACTGAGCCTAAAGTAACCAGAAAGAACAAGTGTTTCAACAACTAATAAAAGGGTTTGAGTCTCCAGGGGAGTTGGTGCAATCTGACATCGAAGGAGAAGTTTGATTTTTTTTTCTTCCAGCAACCTTTCTCCCCTCTTCCAACAGAAACGTCTTTTCCCTACAACCGGTGTCAGAAAATAGCTTCTGGCGAGTTGGGGAGAAACATTCCCAAACCTGGGAGGAGCCGACTTGGCCAGCCCCTTGCAAAGGGTCAGAGCACCACTGCGCGTCTGAACCCAGGCCACCGGGACCCGCTACAAGCCAGAGTCTTGGGAAAGCCTGGCCAGTCTCAGCACGGCCACTTCCAGAGGCTCTGTGGCCTCTCTGGGTCAGTCTGCTTACCTGTCAGAGGCGGTGAGAGAGCTACTTTGATCACTTACCCCCAGGGCCCTGTCTAACCCTAAAATGGTCTGGTTCTGGGATTTTGACTCTGGAAAAGGGAGAGAAAGTACTTACTGTCCTACCCATCTTTCAGGGGCAGCCCCGAGGATTCAAATGAGCCACTGTGGAAAGGTTTTACCATAAAGGACTGAGCAAATGGGCATTTAAGTTCCTGCCCAGGAGTGAAACCTACCAGAACCTGGCCCGCCCCTTCCCACCTTTGAAAACAGGTCCTGGTCCTCTGCGAATCACTCCCAGCCACACACACACACACACACACACACACACACACACACAGTGTGATCTGAGAGATGGAGCAGTGGCCCTGCACCCCATCCACTGCCGGATCTGCACCACCCTTCCCACTAAAGGGGCTGAAGCCAGCCCATCTTCCCTTCAAATACTCTCCACAGAACTCCCCCGGCCCCGACCCCAGTGGAGGGGATCCCAGAGGAAAGCTGCCTCGTTTCACATAAGCCCAGATGCTGCACGAGACCCGAGACAGGAGCCGGGCCCAGAGGTCCATGCTGATGGCACAGGACATGGACCCAGGCTTAGCTGAAGAACCCTTCCCTGGGGAGAGGTGTCAGCTGCTTCGTTGCACAGAAGGAAAACCCAGCAGCGGCCTTCCTGGGAGCTGGATTCAGAGCGGGGGAGGAGAAAGAGGAAACACCCACAGGCCAGGGTGGAGGGGCGGATCAGACACCGAGAGCCCAGATCAGACACGACATTCCCAGAAGAAGGGTTAATAAAGCAGAAACGTGTTTATTAGGCACCCTTGCCCCTCACAGAGGAGCAAGACCCGGGACAGAAGCGCCTGAGACATCTCTCAAGGTTGCAGGAATCTCTCTGAAGACTCCAGAGAACGTAGGTGCTGACTGGCCGCCACCCCAGGAAGAACACGATTTGGCTGGAGCGTGGCCGCCGCAGGTGACCTTGACACGAAGCCAGGTGACCCTGACACGAAGCCGGAGTTGGCTCCTGGACGCCACAGACACTGAGGAGTGGGTGAGGGGCCCGGGGACGCCCAGCCGAACACTGGCAGATGGGGAGGGCCTCCCGGCTGAGGCCCTGACCTGTCCTGAGCCAGCGAGGGGGAGGGGGAGGGGAGAGCACGGGCTCCCAGGAAGACCCTCGCCCGGGTCAGGTCCCCAGATCTTCCCGCCTCCTCCTGGTGCCGCCTCAGTCCCACACGTAGGGGTTTCTAAAGACCTGGGAGTTCTTGCCTTCCTTCGGCAGGGTGGCCTCCTGGTGGCTCTGGGCTGCGTAGATGTCTTCGGCCCGCAGGGTGGAGTTGGCACTGCCCATCACCTGGCTGTTAGCAGTGGCCCGCGGGAGGATGACGTCGTAAGCTCCTTCCGACTGGAAGGAAGAACAGGCGGTGTCACAGCTGGGTTCTGCCCGGGCGGATGCACACACACTCCCACTCCGCTTCCTGCAGGGCTGCGCCTGCCAGCTCCCCCTTCCCTCCCTGCCCTCCCCCTCCGCCCCTTCCAGCCGGGCCTGAGATGGATGACTCCGAGTCTGGAAATGGAGGAGCTGACCTCTGACCTCCAGCCCCTTATCTCACCCTGCAGAGGGCCACCCTCTGGGCATGGAAATGAGGCTCCCAGTCACCTCCGATGGTCCTGGGGCTTCACACAGTGGACGGCTCTTTCCAAAAGGATCTTCCTCTCAAGCCCTGTCCCACTCCCTAAACCTTGGGGCCCAACAGAGAGTGAAACACACAGGGCTTCTGTGACCCGCCCGGCTACGCTCCCAGGCCCCCTTCCTCCAAGACTCTTAGCTGAGTACCCCCGGTGGCATTACACCCCCCCAACGGCATCACCGGCTGGTGTGCCGGGCCCAGAACACCCTTCTGTCAGGCCCCAGGCGTGTCACCCGTTTCTCATCCAGCAGTCTGATTTAGAGACTTAAACCCCGAATGGTTTGGGGTTTGAGAGTTTTAAGTTTTGGAGACTTAAAATCCAAGGTCTCTGCCTGGATCCTGGTCAGAGCTGCGTTGGTTCTGTTCCTGTGTGGGTGAGGCTGGGGCATGGGTCCCAGGTCCCACCCTGGAGGGAAGGTGAGCTCCAGGCCTCACCTGCCTCATCCCTAGGCACACAGCTGCCACCAAACCCCCGCAGCTCCAGGGCCCCAAGCTGCCTTCTGAATCCATTCAGACCCGGGTGGTCCTCCCAACCCATTTACCATCTCCAACTCCCCCTCCCCCTGTAGCTCCTGGAACATCTAGATCAAGGGCGGGTTCTCCAACCTGGCTGTGTGTCAGAATCACCTGACTGTTTATGAAGCCACAGCCATGCCTAGGGAGCCCCACCCCGCGGTGAGCTGGTGAATGTTTCACGACCCTGATCTGTAATGTTGGCAGATCTCTGTGGGCGGTTATTCCCATCATGGCTTGGATAACTCCAAGTTATCGAGGTGACATCACTGAAGAGATGCTAACTGTTCGCTCCATCACACCGCTGGCCCTTGTGCCTTTTTAGCAAGCTCCCGGGGGATGGTAACGCTGGGGGTCGAGGGACCATGTTTCTGAAGCCACCGTGAGAGAAAATATCGATTAGTTCAGCTCCTTCCTGAAGAAGCACGACTCCATGCACGCAGGTGAGGGGTGGCCAGGTGGGGCACCCTGGGTGTCTGGGGGCCGGCAAACTGTGCTTGTGCCCTTCAGAGACTCATTCCTCGGCCTATCCTGGCTCCTGGCCGCAGCCTCCCTCTCCTGGGACCTAGCTGCAGGTTCAGGAGAGCGAGGGGTCTCCCCAAGAGCAACTGTCAGCCAGCGGGGAGGCACGTATAGGAGTGAGACTCTAACCCACTGGCTTCCTGTTCCCACCCGCCCTCCCTTGGCTAATGGAGCATCTGGTTTCCAGAGCCCAGGGGAGGTGTAAGGTCGAGAGCTGCTGCCTGCTGGTGGGGGGAAGGGAGCAGGAGAGCCTCTTGGGACAGCTGTGGTGGAGCAGCTAATACCCACCCAGACCTGCCCTGTGGTCCTCGGTCCACCACGAATGGTACCTACCTGGCTGAGGCCCCCCCTTGTCCCTCCCTAAGCTGCCTAGGGGAAAGCTGGCAGCTCCCACCAGCTCAGAGAGAGACTGTTCTGAGCAGCTGTCCTCAGTGAGTGTTTGACACCCCGATGACACGGGGCAGACAGGTCCCGCCACAGTGTCGCGAAAGGTAGCGGGAGCATCAACCCCAGGAGGAAGGCTTCGGGAGCTGGGGTCCTGGGCTCCCGAAGGCTGACGCATCGGATGCAGAGCCTGCCTCCTCCCTCCCGCTGCCACCCACCCTGCACACCCGGGCACCCCACTCACCGGGGCTTTGTGTATCAGGGTCATCTCAGTGGGCTGGTACACACTGGTCAGCAGCTGCCCGTTGTACCCGCTGTACGGTGACACTGGTCTCTTAGCTGCAAGGAGACATAGCAGCTGTTCCGGGCTGGGCTTTAAGCTCCCTTTCCTGCTCTCAGGCAAGGCTCCCCAGGAGGCAGGGAGAGGGAAAAGGGGGCTAGGCCAGCCCTGGGGGTGAGGCTGCAGGTGTACCCCACCCCGTGGAGCCCAGCATCACTTTGTTTAGATGCACAGAGAGCACAATGCTCGCCTTCCCCTGGGGCTTTCCCTGCAGCATGACACCCCCTCCCACCGAAAAAACGTCCCGTCAGCAACCTTCACATCCCCTTCCGCCCTCTGGGGCCAGAGGCCAAGAGGGGCACATGGACCTTCGGCCGCCTTCCAAGATGGCCAGCCTCCAGCTCTGGCCTCTCCTGCTGTGGGCCAGCTGCCAGGCGCCAGGGTAAATAAGCAGAGACCCCACTGCCCGAGAGTCTGCATGGGGCAGGGCTGGGTGCTGTTTGCCCAGGACCCAGAGCTCCACCGGGGGGACTGCAGGCACATCCGGTCCTGTGGCCCCCTGGCAAGTTTCCAGAACTATTTTCAGCTCTGGGAACACTTCCCTGTGCCTTCCGGGGTGTCGATTTCCCGATCTGTCCTACGCTGCTGGGCGCTGGGTCGGAGGAAAGCTGCTGACCAATTCTGGGGGCCGGGGAGAGGGCTGAGCCGCTAGGGCCGGGGCAGCGGATGCCCATCTCCTGCCGGCTGATGGCCCTGCGGCTCTAAAGGGACCACAACTCTATAGGGCTTCCTAAGTGCTGGGCTCACTCAATTGATTTTTCCATTTAGAAAAAATAAAATAAAAGGAAAAAAACCCCTTACAGCCCCAGAAGTGTTTGCCTTGAGGACAAAGGCTCTCTGGCCAGCAGGTGACAGCAAAGGTGGGGGCCGCCGAGGCTCCTCCCAACATTCGTCCCCAAGCCTCACCAACTGCACCTTCCCCCCTCACTTGGCACCAGGCTGTGCGGATGCCAGGGGCCACGCCACTGGGCAGGTCAAAGGTCAGTGCCTGGCAGGGTGAGGATCACTCCTTTCCCCAAGGCGGAGATTACAGGGATCGCAGCTTGTAGAGAAAAAAAAAGGCAGAGAGTTTCGATTCTGAAACCTCCCCTGCCTCTGCCTCTGCCTCTGACCCCTGGCAGAGGTCCCAGAGGTAGTGCTCAACAATCAGGCAGGTCAAGTCTTAAGCCCCCAACTCCTCGATCAGCAGAGTAGGGGGTCAGCGTCCAGGCTTTCCGGGTCACAGCAGACGAAGGGGCTGTATCCAGCCGGCTAAGAAAGCACGTGAGACGCATGCCACAGGGCACATCCGGAAAGGCTCAATGTCTGGCACTCAGTGTGTGCTCAATAAACGCTAGTGGTCCTTACGATGAACAAATGCCAGAAAGAGGCTCCTTCCTTAGGGAGCTGGGAGCACGTCTGGCCAAGTCTCCTGGAGAATGGCCACCCCCACCCCCTCCTGCCTCCCAAGCTTTTTCCGCCGGGGGCTCGGCCCAGGATGCAGGGGCTTCTCTTGCCTTCTTGCTGCTTCCACCTCCGAGGCGCCCTCGGCTCCAACCACCAAGGCTCTGGGGCTGCCTAGCACCTCAGGAGAGCCCCATGCCATTAACAAAGAGCTGGGGCAGGAGCTCGGGGACGAGCTGGCTGTTGGATACCGGGTGCTGCTTAGATCAGCATGTGGCACACGCGATTTTATGAAAAAGAAAAAAGTTTGAACTGAAAAGACTGTAAGAGGAAACTAAGACTATGGATATGTACATAATGGAAAAACAAGCTCTGGAAGGATAATAATATTGACAGAGCTAATAGCTAATACTTCTAGAGTATCTTCCAAGCGCCAGAAGATGCATTAATTGAATCCTCAAAAGAATCCTATGAAACAGGAACCATTATTATCCCCATTTTACAGATGAGGAAACTGAGGCAGGAAACTATCAGCCAACAGTGATCAGTTCTGGGGACAGAACAGGAGGGAATGGGGTAGAACTGACAGTGGAGGGAAATTTTACCTGTAATGTGTAAAATTTTACAATGAAAATATATTCATGAATTGCGCGAGTATAGGAAAAAAATCCTTAAAAAAAGAATCTAGGGGACTTCCCTGGTGGCGCAGTGGTTAAGAATCCACCTGCCAACGCAGGGGACATGGGTTCAGTCCCTGGTCCGGGAAGATCCCACATGCCTCGGAGCAACTAAGCCTGTGCACCACAACTACTGAGCCCGCACTCTAGAGCCACAACTACTGAGCCTACGCGCCACAACTACTAAAGCCTGCGTGCCCTAGAGCCTGCGTGCTGCAACTACCGAGCCCACGTGCTGCAACTACTGAAGCCTGTGTGCCTAGAGCCCGTGCTCCGCAACAAGAGAAGCCACCGCAGTGAGAAGTCCGCGCACCGCAATGAAGAGTAGCCCCCGCTCGCTGGAACCAGAGGAAGCCCGCGTGCCGCAGCAGAGACCCAACGCAGCCAAAAAGAAATAAAGAATTTTTTTTAAAATATGGAATTTAGTGACTTTAAGGCAGAAAACTCTGGATAATCTCAGGAACCTCCCATTTTGCTCCGGAGACCAGCCCCCTGTCCTGCAGTAAACCACCTGGAATAAAAGGGGACCTGGGGGGAGTTCCCTGGTGGTCCAGTGGTTAGGACTCGGCACCTTCACTGCGGCGGCCCAGGTTCAATCCCTGGCTGGGGAACTAAGGTCCCACAGGCTGCAGGGTGTGGCCAACAATTTTTAAAAACTAAAAAAATAAAATAAAAGGGCACCTGGGGAGGATGTCCCATGACCCACCTGAGGCTGGCTCGTCCATGGAAAACGCCTTGTTTTCCACAAACATGCTCTGGCCCTTCTGCTCTTTCAGGATGGTCTCGTAGCCCACGCCCCGGGTGGGGTACAGGTCCCCCTGGTAGCTCTGCTCTGGGCTGGGCTTGGTCACCTGGGAGACCTCAGGGATGACGTAGAAGAGCACGAAGGCCCAGGCATTGGCGGCGAGGGTGATGGCCAACGTGGGGTCATCCCACGTGGGGCTGTTGTGCTGCCGGTTGCCGTAGGTGTACATGACAATCCAAACCACCCAGATGGCGATGGAGGTGGCCGTGGTGAGCAGCACGAAGACCCCGTGCTTCCGCCAGCGCTTGAAGCGGCCGCACAGGGCGGGCCAGGCCCCCGCGAAGGCGCAGAGCAGCAGCAGCATGACGTAGATCAGCGCCATGACGAAGTCCACGTTGGCGACGGCACAGGGGGAGGCGGTGGCCCAGCTGGCACTGCCGTTGGCCGGAGGGCCACCCTCGCCGCCGCCTGCCCGCACCAGCGTGATGACCAGCCACTCCGTGTTGATGATCACCTCCACGAGGCTCAGCAGCAGGGCCACGACGAAGACCACCCAGCCCCGGGGCCCGTGGTTCTTCCGGACCAGGAAGTTGAGGGCCAACATGTGGGCCACCAGGCAGGAGAAGCAGATGGCGAACAGGACCCCAAAGAGGAAGCGCCGAGAGGCGCAGGTGGAGAAGTCAGGCTTCACCACGCAGGCGAAGACGAGGCAGAAGAGGCCCAGGGTCCCCAGCAGGAAGAACACCTGGGTCCCCAGCAGGCTCCGCTTCTTGGTGTCCTGCACGAAGGGGAGGCTGGCCACGAGGAAGATGGTGAGGACAAAAGTGGTGACGATGCCCGCCCCCGCCACTGCCTCCAAGACGATGCCCCAAGCCCCAGAGCGGTCACACAGGTTGTAATAGAGGGGGTTGAGGTCCGGGCTGCAGCCAGCTGGGGCGTGGTTCTGGGCCCGGGCCCCTGGGAGTAGGAGGAGAGGCAGTCCCAGGCATATCAGCACCGCTTCCTGGATGGCCATCCTGGCTCCCAGGCCAGGCCCCAGCTGGGTCCCTAGAGACGGAGCGGAGAAAAGGCACAATCAGTCCTCCAGGGCAAACTCTGACACACGAGGTGCCGTCGCCCCCATTCTGAACCACGGCACACTGATCTTGTCTGTGCCTCTGGGCTTCAGAATCGTTCTTAACACAGAACTCCTGGGCCTTGTACCAAGTGACCAGAGAGGCAAATGAAATGAAACCCAAGTGTGATCCCTGTTCCCGGTCATGGAAAAGGAGGAAACTGTGCTGAATTTTCAGGCCCCTCCCCCTCCCCCAAATCATAACCTGGGCCCAGATATTCCCTGAGCTCTTGCAGGTGGGCTGGGGGCTGAGGTTTGCGAGCAAGTTCACTCAGCACTCAGTTCCTCTCTGTCCCGGGACTTCCAGAGTTCAAATGGCCAGACACCATGCCCCTCCACTCTGTCCCCGTGACGCCTGAGTCTACGGCAAATCAGCCACTCATTCATTCATTCAGCGAGTATTTCACAAGCACCTGTAACAGGTGCAAACTGCAACCAGAGAAAGTGAAGAGATGATGGAAAAGTTGTATGTATCAACACTTTTCCCCTGATGCCTCCCTACCACTGCCCTTCATTTTACGGCTTTTAGTGCCAACGCTTCTCCTCAGAATCCAAAGTTCTTTGGAAGCTCAGTTGCTAGAGTCGCAAGAATAAAATCAACGAATTTCTGGGCCTTTCCTGGTGGCACAGTGGGTAAGACTCCGTGCTCCCAATGCAGGGGGCCTGGGTTCAATCCCTGGTCAGGAAACTAGATCCCACACGCATCCCGCAACTGAGAGTTCGCGTGCCTCAACTCAGGAGCCCGCCTGCCACAACTAAGACTCAGAGCAACCAAGTAAATAAATAAATATTAAAAAAAGAAATCAACGAATTTCCCAGCTAGGGAGTTAATGACTTAATGCAAAAATCCTCCTATGAGGCATTAACATTTTAAAAGCGAGAACCAGGCAAGGGCAAAGCAAAACCCAAAGAAATTAATCTATAATGGAAGAAATTAATCTATAATGTGTAGAGGCACATCTACAGTTGAGGCACTGTAGCTAGAAGGCAAGAAAGATGTCTTTTATTCACACCAGGAAGGTAACTTACTACTGCAACGACTCACTGGACCGGTCCCGGACAGCAGCCTTACTAAATGCTGTAGACTGGCACCAAAGAAAACCAAACCCCTGCTTTCAGTACCAGCTGGATTTTCCCTGTGTGCAGTGGAGGTAAAGAGTGTGGCAGGTTAAGAGAAATTAAAGACCAAATCAGTGAGTTTTCTACTCAAAGACTTTAAATTTACCTGGAGGACAGAAAATTTAAATGCTCTAAAAAGCAAGTCACAAATTCCAAAATTCTCTGAAATGCAGGGACTCCACATTTAAATCACCCCTTATTATGTTCAAGTAACTAGGTGTAACCTCGCCTCTTCCTCTCTCAACTCTTGGACCCAGGAACTTTCCAGAAAGACAGCAACCAAGCTTTCCTGGGCTGATAGTGACCACTAGTGGCTGGGAGGGGAATGGCACGATCCAACTTCCCCACCACCTCTCTTTCTTCCCTTTAGGAGGTGGAGCGTAGATTTGCACACCGCTAAGCCCTTAATGTTTTCACCATTCCTGGTTAGTTAATATATAACAGGCAAACAGAACTGTCTCTCCATGATTGAGAAAGGGAAGGACGCTGCTACTAAGTCAGAGGAAATAAAACTCAAAATTAAGTGAAACTGACAGAATAAAGATCAACAACTTTCAAAGTCCTGTAAGATATCCTCTACATATGCTCCTTGAAAGCATTTTAGGTCTCTCAGCCTTCCCAACTACAACCTCGTCTGCCAATTAAGCTTGCTTTTCCCCAAACAACACCTACCATTAATTTTTTTTTTTTTTTTTTTTTTGCGGTACGCGGGCCTCTCACTGCTGTGGCCTCTCCCGCTGCGGAGCACAGGCTCCAGATGTGCAGGCTCCATGGCATGTGGGATCTTCCCGGTCCGGGGCACGAACCCGTGTCCCCTGCATCGGCAGGCGGACTCTCAACCACTGCGCCACCAGGGAAGCCTTACCATTAACTTTTAATAAATTCACACTCCTGTGTGAACTTATTACTGTTTTCCTACATAAATGGTGCTGTAACGCAGCTAGTTCCTCTCGACTTCCAATGCAAAAGCATGTTTCCCCTACATCATGATTTAAATAAGCTCTTGCAGGGGACTTTGTGTAACAGTAAATCAATAAAGCACAAACTGTACTGTATTTACAAGGGCTGGGAAGAGAAAAGAGGAATCGGAGAGGGCTAATGGATAAGGAATATTGAACCACTCCGGGAGATAATTAATGGATAACGTGCTATGGGGTCCTAGGCACTCAACTCCCTCATGAGTATTTCTGGCTCACAGCAAAACAGCTAGACCGTGGGGTGAAGCTGGAGATGTGGTATGAACCCTGAGAATGGTCACTCAGACTTAGCCTCCGGCAATCTGCACATCTTCAAGAGCTGCTCATCCCATCTCCCTCCGCCGGGTCCCCAGGTCAGAACAGACAAATATTCCAAATCAGCAAATATTTACTGTGCGTCTAGGGGGACCGGGCCCAGTAGTTCCCCTAGACGCACAGTGGAAAATACAAAGATGAACAAACACAGTCCAAAAGGTAGGTCTACAAGAAAACTACCCAAAGAAGAAGAAGGTAAGTGTCACACAAAAGAATTTACCTCTGGGGAGAAAAGTGCTACAGGAACACAGAGGAGGAAGTTCTTCCCAGCTGAGGGGGTCAGAAAAGACAGAGTGAAGAACACCTCCCAACAGCATTTTATTCAGTTTCGAATCAAATTCACCAAATATGAACTGAGTCTGTAAAGGGAGGTTGCAGCTGGCTGGCTACAGATTAGAGACACTACAGGGAAGGAGTTTAGGGCTTGATTCTAAAGGCAGTGGGTAGGGAGGGTGGGAGGGAAGGAGACGCAAGAGAGAGGAGATATGGGAACATATGTATGTATATGTATAACTGATTCACTTTGTTATAAAGCAGAAACTAACACATCATTGTAAAGCAATTATACTCCAATAAAGATGTTAAAAAAATAAATAAATAAAGGCAGTGGGGAGCCACTGAAGGCTGTTTTTTAAATGATGAGGGCATAACCAGCGCTGTGCTTTAAGATTTAAGTCTGGGGAAAAAAGCATAGGCAATCGATTTGTTGAGGACACATTCATCCCCCGCTAAAGACCAAGGCCAAAGGTAAGACCTAATGGAGATCTTTTCCCAGATAAAGTCTAAGGCCTGGCTGGATGTGGGGGAAAGGATGCTAAGTCCACGCTACAAGTTCGAATCTTATAACATCCACGTCATTACAAAGCACCAAGGCCGCTCCCACTTAGCCTGCGACCACTATGTCAATCCCTCTTCTTGGTCTATCTTGCTCTTAGAGCCATACCTGCCTGTACCTTGCGAGAATCCAACACCTCATAAGAGCTTGGGCCAGGGCCAGAGAAGCTTCACAGCCCGCACCCCAATTTCCTTCTCACTTTGCTGTTGGCCCTGGACCTTACCCTTTAAGCCTGTCGGTCCCACCAACATGGGAACTTCAAAGTGGAGGAGTGGAGAGACAGGCAGACACCAACTCGAGTGGGGAAATCGGACCCATTGGGCCTGGTTCTTGTCCAATGCCTGGGACAGCGACCCTTGGAGGCCAGCAGGAGACTTAAAGAAAGCTCAGCCCAGTGTCCCTCAACATCCAGGAATGCAGATTCAGCCTGCCAAGGGATGCTGTGTTTGAAGATGGTGGCCAAGGGGGAAAGGACTTGGATGAAACAGACCAGCTCTGCCTTGAGACTCTCCCTCCTGCGGGTCCCTAGAGCCTGCACTTCCAGGCTGTCTTCTGAGCCTCGATCGTTAGAATTGTGTGCGTAGGCGTCTCCCCTACCTGGCTGTAAGGTCTGAGGGGAGTGAACAAGACTTGTTTTTCTTAGCATCCCCTGCAACATCTAGTCTTGCACTGAACACAGTAGGCATTTGAAAAGCATTCACTGAACGGATTTGGTGCCCATTTCTCCCCATCCCAGTCCGGCCTCTTCATTTTAGAGTCGCGTCTCCTGCTTTAAGGTTCTCAGTAGGGGAGACTTCCCTGGTGGTCTAGTGGTTAAGACTCCGAGCTCCCAATGCAGGGGGCCCAGGTTCGATCCCGGGTCAGGGAACTAGATCCCACATGCCACAACTAACTAAAGATCCCGCGTGCCTCAACTAAGACCTGGCACAGCCAAATAAATATTTTTTTTTAAAAAAGGTTCTCAGTAGGACCAAGGAGGGGGACCTCCTTCAGTCCCATGAGTTCCCCCCACACCATGGCTGCAGCCCAGCCGAGCTGCAGATTATTTTCTGGACAAAGGGGCCCTTTTGCTTCACCTCCCTGGAATCAGTTATACAAGTATTTTTAATCACCTCTGAAATCGGCCTTTCCCTAGGCTCAGCCACTCAGTCCCCAGCTCAGGTCTGAGTCAGCCCAATCCAGTTCCAGAGTCCCCTTCCTCCCTCTTTCCCTCTCCCAGGGGAGGCAGAGAGACCTCAGCAGAGTGGTGGCTCAGAGGCCCAGCCAGCCCTGAATGGGCTTCACCCAGCAAGGATGAGGCAGCCAGGCCTTCTCACCTTTCCTCACTCCCCGACCATCTACACGAAAGCCTGAGAACCATCCTGAAAAGGGCAACACGAGCTTCACACTGCGGTCTTGGTCTGTCTCCTGGGCTCCAAGGGACAGAGTAAGATATAGACCCTCAGCCAGGGACCTTCAAGGGTGCCATGACCATGTAGAGACCCCTCTCCGAGGCGCCTAAGCAGAGCCACAGAGGAGCCTCCTTCCTGCCGGGTCTGCCGCCACTCAGCAGCCCATGAAGAGAGACGGATGGACCCACTGGCAGCCTTCCCACATCCTCCCCTTCTCCCATCCATCTCCTCCTTCCTCTCCGCCCCCGGTTAGGTCCTGCCGTCTTACTCCTCTGTTCAGGGGGCTCTGGTGTTTAAACCAACCAATAAGAAGAGGGGTCGGAGATGCCTGTACCTGTACGGGGCTGCTTCAGAGCCCAAGTTGGGGGGGGGGGGGTTGAGGGCTTCCAGGAACCCCAGGCTTAGACCTTCACACCGAGGGTGGATATTCGGCTCCCAGTTCCCTGAACATTCTGAAACACGTGAGTCCTCAACCCAAGGGTCCGCTCTGGAAAGCCACTCCGGAATGCGCCCCACCCCCCAGCGGCACGCCCTTCCCCAGCCACAGATAAAGGCCCAGGCAGGGAACCTCCAAGAGCACAAAACCCTATTTCAACATATTCGGGTCCCTGAGCTCTAGGATCAAGAGCGTGGGTTTTTTTCAATGACTGCGTTTTGCTGGATTTGAAACTGTGGGGCTGGGGCTGGAGAGGCGCAACTGCACCTCCGCGGCTGGGAAGGGCGCAGGAAACCCCGTGGGGCGTGAGGGAGGAGCGGGGAAAGAGAAGGGATCTAGAAGCCACGCCGCCAAAGGTAGAGGGCCTACGACTGACCGAAGTTCCGAACTTCCCGCAGGAAGATTGAGCCCTCCCCTCCCTATACCTCTCGCCGGGACCGGGGTCCACACCCACGCTCCCCTGGATGGCGGAACAGAAAGAGCAGGGGGCCAACCTCTCTCCCATTTCCTCAGGTCCCAGAAACCTGCCCTCCCCATCCACGGTAGCGGGCCGCGGAGAGGACGCCGGCCCCCCAGTCACTACTGGCCGCGGAGTCACGCAGAGAGGCTGCGAGGGAGGAGGGGGTAGTCCTTGGAGACCCCGATCGTGGAGTTCTCCCTCGCCGCCAACTCCGAGCCGCAGCGCCGGGCTTCCCACACCCCCAGTCCCCAGCCTGCTCCGCTTTGGAAAGTTTCTGCGAGCGAGCGAAGTAGGAGCGGTGTCCTCCGCCCCCCGGTTCGCCACCCCTGGGCCTCAACCCTCGCCCACTCCCCACCAGCCCGACCCCACTCTTCCCGGCGGCCGAGGGGAGGGCGGAGCGAGCAGGCTGCAGCCCTTACCTGGGACGCGTCGCCGGCCCAGCTCCGGCGCGGCGTCTGGGGCCAAGTCCAGGCGGGGCGCGAGCTGGGGTGGGAGGGACTCGGCGCAGACAGCGGGGCCAGGCCCAACCCTGGTCTGAGGTGGCGGGGCTCAGGCGGGGGATCGGGGCGCAGGGCCTGCCTCTCCCCGGGACTCGGAGCTGGCTGCGCTCCGTCTCTCGCCCTCGCGCTGGCCTCTGCCCGCGCTCGGCTCCTTTCTCGCAGCGAGGGTGGGCCGGCGCCTGCATCACCGTGACATCACCTCCATTGAGGAGCTTATCGGGCGCCCGCGGCGCTCCAGGTACGTGCAATCAGCTTACACAGTGACAAAGCCCGGCCGGCCCTCCCCCCACCCATCCCCGACTCACCTCCAGGCTGCGACTAGACGCACTTTCCGGCAGGGGAGGGAGATCGGAGTTTCTGGCCAGGCCGGCTTGTGGGCTGCTGCTGTTTACTGCCACGCCCCCGCACGCGGGCGCGCGCACACTCACGCGCACTTACTTTCGGGACTCGGTTTTCTCTCCGGAAAGCGGTTTGGGGTGCAGCCCAACACAATTCGCGGGCGGGCTCTCCCTCTCCGCGAGTCCCAGCGCGCGCGCACACAAACACGCGCGGGGGCCACCTTGGTGCGTCTCTCCGGGGCGGACACCTAGTCTTTGTCACCTTCGTCCCGGCTCTCCCGTGAGACACACGCGGGGCACAGTTCGCCGCTCCGGACTAGAGCGAGGCGCACACTCAGATACAAAGTCTGTCTTTGTCGCGCCTTCTGCCCTCCCCGAGCTTGCACACGTGGACACACCACACACCGAGCGTCCACCTCTTGCACGCGCGATCCTTCCCCGGCACCCGGCTCACCAAGTGTGCGTGGGAACAACACCGCGCGCGCCCCTAACGCCGTGGGCCGGGCCCAGAACCACTCGGGACCGTGGGCAGAAGTCGCCCTGGGTCCGACTACCCGGCGCCTGGGTTTCCTGCGATCGCCGGGACACGGTCCACCTTAGCGCGCGCTCCCCTCCCCGTGTCCCCGTTCCCTGTTCGGACCTGTCCTAATTAGCCTTCACGGTTCAGTTCCCCGAAGTACAGTGTTTAACCCGGCCCCCGCGGTCTCTGCGCTCCGTGACACATCGGCCTGGCCACCGAGTCCCGCCCCTGCCGCCGCCCGGGGACTTTTGCACGAGTTCGAGTTCCCCCCTCCCCGTACCCCAACCTCATTCCCTATCCCGGGGTGCGTCGGCGGGTTGCCCCCCTTTCCTCCCCGGTCCCAGGAATCAGCAGAAGGGGAACTGCAGAAATGGGGAAGCGAATCCAACCTAGGATCACCCCGGCCCAGTAAACAAGAGATTTTCCCGCTGCCTTCCCCCAGGGCTGCGGGCTCCGCGGGAGGTGGGCTACGCAGCGGGGCCTAGTTGGCAAGCGCCGGAGGCCCGGAGTGGCCGCGGCGCACGGAGAAGGGAGTGCTTGTTGCGCCTGGCCGGGGCCCAGGGGACGCGGAGGCAGGGCCGGGCGCCGGGTCTCCGGGGTGCTGGTTCTCGTGACGCCGAGTTGCCTGGGGGATCGCCAGAGGCGCGCGGTCGGAGTCAGTCGGTGGCCGGGCGGGCGGCTGGGCGTGTTGGTTCTGCCCGGAGCGCCCGGGAGGAGGGCGGGAATCGTGGGGGGAGGCGGCTGGTCTCGGGCTGGGGGTAGCAAGGTGGGGGAGGACGCAGGCAGAGGGGAGGGGACCTCCCGGGCTGTTTGTTTGCGTGCTTCCATCTATGACAACCAGAAGTCAAACTCCCTGAATCACCCGGAGCTGCCGGAGCGATAAACCCCACGCTGGCTCCTCCCCTCGCACACCAGTTTTCGGACTCCTGGAGGGAATGTTTGCTTAGCAGCCTGGGCTGGCGGTGAGGCCCTGCTTTTCTAGAACCCTATATCTCTTCCTGCGCCTGGCCCTCTCTGGCTGGCCTGGAAAACGTGAGGACTGAATTGTTTCAATTCTTTTCAATGTTGAGAGGAAGAGCGCATTGCTGTGCCTTTGGTCTCCTTCCCCTAATAACTCCACCTCCTGCATCTCAGGGACGACCCCGCGCACACACACACCGGACGTGAGCACGTGCAGACCTGTGTAAGGGCCAGGCAGTGGGGGGCCCACCCTGAAAGGGGGAGCAGCAGGTCAGACCTTCCCGAAACAGATCAGTCACTCTAACCTCTGACTAGTTTTCATCAGCTGGGCAACCAACGCTGAAACAAGTTTGCTGGGAGGGGTCCCTCATTAGCATATGTTTAAAGCCAGATCTAGGAGCCTGGGAAAGGGGTGGGGAAAGTGGTGGGGAGACCAGGATACAAGTGACCTCAGGGAGACACAGGGGAATTCGGGATCTGTCTCGATCGTGGAGAACTCCTTCACCTTCCAGAGACTTCTCCCATGAGGCAAGTCTCACCCCTCCCTCCGGGCCCAGGCAGGGGCCAGGTTGGGGTATCCGGTGCCTGGCCACCCACTGGCGGTGGTCTGGAAACAGGCCTGGACACCTCAGTGAATGAGCTCTGCCCCCAGCCAGCCCTGTGCCCTGAGGGCAGTGGAAATGTAGGGCCGTTTTCTGAGAACGGTTTGCTCTCCCCCTTTCCGCCCCATCTCACTCTGGAACATCTCACTCTGGAACAGGATACGCCTTCAAGACAAAGGAAGGCCCTCGGGGCAGACGACCTGGGGCTTCTGAGGCTCCAGGATCCCTGGTGCCCTTGGCTTTAATCCCCCAGGGCCTGTCAATAGCAGGAACACTGGAGGGTGGAGATCCTGAGAGACTCACCCCCAGCCCTGGGAGCTGGACAGCTGTGGGTCTCGATGGACACGGCCAGTGGCCGGGAGAGAAGTTTGGTGGGAGGCGCCATTGCGTCAAAGACTCCAACCGCAGACTCATCTGCGCCCCCAGGTACCCTTCGCCCAATGTAATAATACATCGGCACGTAAGCCTTTATGAACTCCCATCTTCCCCGAAAGGTAACACTTTGAGAAGCGGTCCCATAGGTACACTGCCTTCCCACTGTTCAGATAGATCTTGGATCAATGGATTGTGTGGACGGCGTCTGTACCCCTCCTTCCCAGCACGGTGTGTGAGTTCCTGTTGGCCGCCGGCTGATCGAAACTACCTTTATGCATTGGAACAATTCCTTCTTGAGCCGCATGAGTCTAAGCTAGTGACAAGGCCCAGGGTGGGGTGCAACTTTGCCACTTGCCGGTCGTATGGCCTGGACAAGTCACTTCACTGCTCTGAGCCCCACTTTCCTCTACTATAAAGAGGTCAGGATAGCACCACCCCCAATCCTTGCAACGAAGCCATGTCTACAATGGGCCTCGCACAAGCTTGACACTCAGATGCTCAGTGATCAACCTCTCCTTTCCTGGTCCATCCCCTCTGAGCCTTAGTCCCCTGACAGTTAAAAAGGCCTATCAGTGGGAATTCCCTGGTGGTCCAGAGGTTAGGACTCCACACTGCCACCGTCAGGGGCGCGGGTTCAATCCCTGGTCAGGGAACTAAGGTCCCGCAAGCCATGCATTGCGGCCAAAAAAAAAAAAAAATTCTAGCAGTGTTTAATCCAAACTCTTGTAGCAGCCTCGCCGTGCCATGCTCTGGGCTTCTCCTGTGCTATTCCTTTCCTCCCCCAACCCCCTTTCCCTGTCTGACCAAAGGTTTTTAAAACCTGCCCAGCCTCAAAGCTCAGCTCCAATGTCCCTTTCTCTGCCATGCTTTCCTCGCCTTCCCCAGAATGAACCGTGGCGAGCTGCCCTGTTTACCCACAGCCTAGTATGCATTTGTTTATTTATCATTTATCTCGGTGTATCTTAGCCTTCTCAGTTCTTGTCCTCTCAATAGCAGGGACACGTCTCACTCGTTTTGTTGTTCCCGGTATCTGGCACCGAACCTGACACTCGGAAGATCCATTTATTCTATGGTTTGAACCCTAGCAGCAAGAGTTGAGACATGGCCCCTGGAGGGCAGCCCCCTGCTGACCTTCCCCATCACCCTGGGGTGGACCACTGCAAACACCATGCAAACAGGGCCGTACCTGCCTTGCCCACTGGCCACAGGCCTTCCTGGGAAGCAGGCAAGCCCAGTACCTGCTGGAGACACCACCTCCCCTGGGCCGGCAACGCCCTGCATTAGAATGCAGGGTAGGGGCCTTGGCAACCCAACTTGGGGCACTGGAGGAGCAGCTGAGCTGGCCCCGGGGGTGCTCGAGGTCAGTTCTGCTCCCTAGAGGGGCTTCCCTATTGCCTGGGTAGCAGGGGTCCTGGATTGCCGGTTCAGTGTGCAGAATCTCTTTCAGGAGCCATTTCCTCCTCCGGGGACTGGGAGGCCGGCTCTCCCTCCCTAGAGGGTTGAGTGCCCCTGGTCTTGCCGCCTGGCCCCCTGGCCCCCGTGGAGCAGACGTAGTCCCTCGCTGAGCTGAGGGCGAGGCTCTTGGCCCCCTGACAGGTAGGTGCCTGGAATCTTGCACTCGGCAGCTGGGTGTCCCCAAACCAGCTGGTAAACAGATTTTGCGTTTGACCTCTCCTTGCTCCCAGGCTCCGCATTAACTGGTTCCTGCCCAGGCTGCGGTGTCTGGCTAAGTTTCCTCTTCTCTTCAGCTCCTAGAACTGCCGGCTTAGAGCAGCCTGATACCACCTGGCATTTTGAGAGGACCCAGGTACCAAGGTGGCCCCTTAAGAAGCAGGAAGCCAGGGGCCAGGGAGCAGGTGAGATAAACACCCATTCGCCACAACCCGCTGCCCATGGATGACCCCTCTGGGAGGGTACCCGGAAGCGGGCCTAGGGCAGAACCTGCCGGAATGTCACCTGACGCTGAGCCCGTCCATGGTGACCACAAAACCTGCCTCTCCCTCCCCCCCTTCCCTGCCCATGGCTCAGTGGCCACTAACCAGCTCCCTGTTAGAAGGAGAGAGCTGCATTTTCTGAGCTGCCCAGGTCTGGAGAACCTCCGTCAATAGACTGAGTGAATCTAGGAACCAGGGTCCAGGGATTCAGGCCCCTCAACCCGCCCCTTCCAAAAACAGAAAAGAAATGTGTACACAGCAGTGTTTAGTCCCCCTTCCCTTCCTTGAGGAAGAGTCTCCCCTCACACCCCCCCACGCCCCCCTTGTGAGAACATTTCAGGGCAGGCGCACCCTCCCACTGGGGTTACACACACACAACCTAATCACCCTGCCTGCAGTCTTCCTTCCGTTCCCTGACACCTCCAGTCACCTGCAAACCCCCTCTGCTGCGGGACATTCACTGACTTCCCCCTGGCATTCTCTGCTCCTAAGATCGTCACTGGTTCCCACTCCCTCTGAGTAAAAGATCTAACTCCCTTGCCCAGCATTTAAGCCCCCTGCAGCCTGCATTCAACCTGGACTGGCCACCTCCTCTCCCTCCTCTTCCCCACAGGAAATGGCCACTGCAGCCTGAGAGGTCAGCTCTGGGTCTGGCCACCGGACTGACCTTCCTGTGGCTTCACTCACAATGTCCCCCACTCTCAATCCAGGGTGCCCCTTCCCGGCCTCTCTAAACCGTTCCCCTTTTAAAGCCTCTGCTTCTCCCAGAAGCCTTTGCTGGTGACCCCGCCCCATACAACTCCTCCCTCTGCCCTCCCAAAGCTTCCCCTCTAGCATGAATTTGCCAATCTTGTGCTGCTTTGCACAGTTAATTATATTTTATACATAGATATCTGGCCTCTGTAATTCCATGATAGGCTCAGTGAGGAGCAGATTTCATGCCTAGCCTTCCCTGCAGCCCCCAGGATACTGCTCTGTACCTATAATAAAATGGGTGGAATGATGGGCTAAGACCTGAGGGATGCCGTCAGCCTTTTCTAGGGGGAAGGGGTGGGTTCCGGGTCTAGGCTTGGCCTGGCTGCTGTCCTGAGCTCCACACTCAGATCCCCGCCTCCCAGAATCCCAGGCCAAGAAGCTCAGAGACACACAAACACTGGCTGATCAAATAATGCAACAACACCCATGATAGTTTATACCTCTGTGTAGCACTGTCCAACTTTCCGTGTCTTTTATATATATTTGATCTTGACAACCCTAGGAGTTCAATTTCAAACTGAGGTTTGGGCTTCCCTGGTGGCACAGTGGTTGAGAGTCCGCCTGCTGATGCAGGGGACGTGGGTTCGTGCCCCGGTCCGGGAAGATCCCACATGCCGCGGAGCGGCTGGGCCCGTGAGCCATGGCCGCTGAGCCTGCGCGTCCGGAGCCTGTGCTCCGCAGTGGGAGAGGCCACAGCAGCGAGAGGCCCGCGCACCACAAAAAAAAACCCAAAAAACCCAAAAAACTGAGGTTCATAAAGGCTAAGGGACTAGCCCTGGATTAGAACCCACTGGTTTTAACTCTGCTGGACTGGTTTTAACTTCACTGTTCTATGTCCCAAAGCGCTTTCGTATCTCTTATGTAGCTCATTTTCTGCTCTACGAATGTTTGTTTATGTACATGTCTCATGTCTTCAACCAGGGTGTAAGCTCTTTGAGGGAAAGATGTGTACCTGGTCTATCCTTGCCCGTGACAGGGCCTCGATCAGTATTTGCCAGGGGGACTTCCCTGGCGGTCCGCACTTCCATGCAGGGGTCACACTTTCTATCCCCGGTCGGGGAAGATCTCGCATGGCGTGCAGCGCAGCCAAAAAAAAAAAAAAAAAAAAAAAAAATTTGCAAGGGAATAAATAGATGAAGGCTCTGCATGGGCCAGTACAGGAGAAGGACCTTGGAAACAGAGCTGACCAGCTGTCTAGTCTGCAGCCTTCCTTCTCAGCCCCTCTCCCTTCTCCCAACAATCCCATCGCCTTCAGAAGCCAGCCTCACGACAGCGCTGCACTGGGCAGCTGCCTGGCCTGTGGCTGGGCTCTATGTCTCCCTCTCTGCCCTTTCTCCCTTCTTCAGCCCTGTTCTCCTGGTGGCCGCCAGCCCGCTGTGGTCACGTCCTCTCTCTGCACACCGCAGCCTGCCCACCTTCAGGACGGCTCTGCCCTTCATCAGCCTCGCCAGCCACCAGCCTAGATGACCCAAAGCCTTCAAAAGACACGGTCTCTGCCCCCACCCCTTCGCCTGGGATTTGGGGGCACCCTGAGGGTCCTCTCAAACTCAGCCAGGACCCCAAGGGGACAGGGGGAGAGTCAGGGTGCCACAGGAGAGCCAGAACTGCCTGCACTCACCAGACATGGCGCCTCCAGCAGGGCAGTGCCAGCCAGCTGGCATCTGGGTGGAGTTCGGTCCCAGCTGTTCCGGCCGCTGCTTGAGGCTCGACTCCAGCTCCATTGCCGGAAGCCCAGCTGCTGCGGTGCAGCCCGAGGCTGCTGGGAACTGAGCTGCGCTATTCTGGGACTGTGATGGAGCTCCGGGACGCCTGGCAGCAGCTGAAATTTCAGCCCCTTTGGTAGACGTGCTGTTTGCTTTCCCTCCGATGATAAGGCAGAGTTCAAATCATCATACAAAGTTCAGAACCACTGATGGTGCATCTGAGTGTCTTAATAGCAGTTGTGGTTTTGCTAAAGTGGGGACTGGCCATAAACAATCTATACTTCAGCCCTCGGCTACAACAGCCTTCATTCTTGCTGTCACTCACACCACACAACCTGTAGTCATTTTCCTTTAGTTTTATAGTTTGTCCTCATACCCACTCTGCCACATTAACCCATCCACTGGCATTCTGGTGCAGTCCCTCAAATTTAAATCCAATGATGGATTTCCTCTGAGAGCCTTCTCCCTCCCTCCCTCCCTCCCTCCCTCCCTCCCTCCCTCCCTTCCTCCCTCCCTTCCTTCCTTCCTTCTTAAATTGAGATGGGAAGATCTGATTCTGCAGTACAAACAATCAAGTATGAAGACTGAGTTTGGGTGACAAAAGACTAGGGTCATAATCAAACCCAATTTACAACAAAGTTAAGCCCCCGTGATTAACCTGTTTTGGGAGAGCCCTCAGAGAAGCCCCCTGAGATGATGCCTGGTTTTATTATCCTCATGTGGGAACTGGAGGCCAATTTGGGAAGAGAGCCTACCTAAGGTCACAAGTGATGGACGTAAAGCTTAGGCCCGGTGTTTTGATCTCCTGCCATGAAATCATAGACTTTTAGAGCTGGAAAGGGCAACAGAGTTGTCCAAAGAGCACAGAACTTGCTCATCTGTAAAATGAGGTGATAATCCCTGCCCCTCTTCCCCTGTTGATTGCTGCAGAGATTACATACATGAAACCACGGATCTGAGAACCCTTGGCTGGAGGGACCAGTGATTTGGGACCTTCCGGTGCCAGGCTCGTCTTCCTCCGCTGCCAGTCTGTGTAGGGAGAAAGCAACTCACAAAAATGGAAACAAGCTTGTCCTTAGGCTTTCCCAAACGTCAGCGCACAGCTTCAGGGTCCGTTGTTGTGTTTGTTTAAAAAGCAGATTTCTCGGTTCCATTCTGGGCTATGGAATTTGAGTCTCTAGCCAAGAAGAAGCCTAAGTGGCTGTCTGTAAAAATCCCCTCTCCCCACTGCCAAATATGATTAATGATGCACACTGCCCTTGAGAACCAAGGTCAAACCAAGAATCGTTCAAGTCACCTATGAGGAGAGGAAGGTGGAAAAACACAACTGGCGCGGATGGCCCGTGAAGGATTCTGTGTCGTCACAGCCAGGTGGGCAGCTTCCCTGCTTTTTGGGGAATGAGGGCCATTGGAGGATGAGCGTGTTGGGGGAACCACTGGCCGAAGCCACCTGCCCTGACCAGGCAAGATAGTAATCACTTGCATGAGTTATCTTATAACAGGAGGTCCTGGTAAGGAACATGGAACTAACAAGCTACCACCAACTGGAAGGATTTGGGAAAGGTCAAAAGGAGAGAGCAGACGCCAGTGCATATGTCCTACCAACCTCCCAGAATCCTTCTCGCTGTAATTCATCTTGGCCGAGCCATGCGCGAGCCACCAGGAAGGACCCTGCGTCAGAGTGATTGGCCAGAGCCAACCGGGAGACTAACCCCATCACCATAAAACCTGAGACTGCGAGCCACGTGGCAGAGCAGTTCTCCCGGGTTCCCTTACCCCGCTGGCTCTCCACCCGGGCGCCCTTTCCCATTAAAGTCTCTTGCTTTGGGCTTCCCTGGTGGTGCAGTGGTTAAGAATCTGCCTGCCAGTGTAGGGGACATGGGTTTGATCCCTGGTCCGGGAAGATCCCACATGCCACGGAGCAATTAAGCGCGTGCACCGCAACTACGGAGCCTGTGCTGTAGAGCCCGTGAGCCACAACTACTGAGCCCGCATGCCACAACTACTGAGCCTGCATGCCACAACTACTGAAGCCCGCACGCCACAACTACTGAAGCCCGCACGCCTAGAGCCCAGGCTCCGCAGTAAGAGAAGCCACCGCAATGAGAAGCCCGCACACTGCAACAAAGAGTAGCCCCCGCTCGCCGCAACTAAAGAAAGCCCGCTCGCAGCAATGCAGACCCAACACAGCCAAAAATAAATAAATAAAATAAATAAAAATTTATTTTAAAAAATAGATTAAAAAAAAAGTCTCTTGCTTTGTCAGCATGTGTGTCTCCTCGGACAATTCATTTCCAAGTGTTAGACAAGAGCCCACTCTCGGGCCCTGGAAGGGGTCCCCCTTCCTGCAACATAAGGGTGGAGCCAGGGTGGGAAGCACAGAACAGACCCACAAGGGATGCGTTCCAGGAAATGAGAGCCTTGCAGTTTTCTGTTCCTTCGCACATCCACTCTTTGGCCCTCCTGTGTTGAAGGCATGACTAAGGATCAGGAAGTCACTATTAGGCTTCTCTTCCTTTGTCTTTATTAATTTGGCTGCCAAATATTTTCCAGTCTGGTCTGAAATCATCCCAGTTAGGGCATGGTTCCTCGGAGTTCAAGTCTCATCATAACCTAGAGCTTATTATCAAGACTATAGATTTTCTATAGCACAGGGAACTCTGCTCAATATTCTGTAATAACCTAAATGGGAAAAGAATTTGGAAAAGAATAGATACATGTATATGTATAACTGAATCACTTTGCTGTACACCTGAAACTAACACAAGATTGTTAATCAACTATATTCCAATATAAAATAAAAATGAATGGACTTCCCTGGCGGTCCAGTGGTTAAGAATCTGCTTTCCAATGAAGGGGACACAGGTTCAATCCCTGGTCGGGGAACGAAGATCCCACATGCCGCGGGGCAACTAAACCTGCGCTGCAACTACTGAGCCCGCACGTTCTGGAGCCCGTGTGCCGCAACTGAGACCCAAGGCAGCCAAATAAATAAAAATTTAGAAAAGACTATAGATTTTCTGAATCTGCCCCAGATTCTGTATTTTAACAAGTTCTCCAAGCGATGCTTGTGTCTCATAGAATTTGAGAGTCACCGAAATACAAATCTATCTTGAAGACAAGCAGACGCTTCCCAGGAACGCAAAGTGATGAAAAGAACTGGGGCCGAGGAACAGTAGCCGACCGGAGGGTGAGTGGTTGGAGAGCAGCGTGATTAAATGAACACACTCCCGGCAGCGGGGTTTTCATGGAGAGAGAAGTAATGAGAGTGCGTTAGAATGTGGAGTCCTCAGGGGCGCAATGCTGCAGTGAGAGGCATTGGGCAGACCCATAATCTGAAGCCCCCAGACTCTTGTCTGTTGGAAGATGAGGGTCCCGGAGGTGGAAGGGGGACCAGAGCGCAAGAAGAAAGTTGTGTGCCAGCCCTCAAAGACCAGCCCTCAGAAACATTTTTCAGGAGCTGACCCCTTGTAGGTTTCCTCTCCCTGGACGTCAGAGGCAGTTATCTTGAATTATTTTCCGTTGATGTCTGCTCTTGCCCCTTCTCACCCAGACTCCTCTTTGTGGACGTGGTAGAGCTCCAGAGAAAATGCAGGTCAGATGAAGTGAGGGCCTTGGGTGCTGTTATGGGCAAGTAATTTTCCCTCTACTCTTCTAAGTTCTCTGCTGGGAACTCTGTAGCAAAAGATACATTAACAAGAGAAAAACAAACATGTTTATTCACATGTTTACCTCATGTATACATGGGGAATAACCAGGGGAAAAGCGAGTAACTCAAAGAGGTGGCTTAGAATTCAGACTTAGATACCATCTTCAGCTTAAGACAAAAGAGAGGTGTTGGGGACTTCCCTGGTGGTCCAGTGGTTAAGACTCCACGCTGCCAAGGCAGGGGTCATGGGTTCGGTCCCTGATCGGAGAACTAAGATCCCACTTGCCACGTGCCATGGCCAAAAGATAAAGAAAAAAAAAAAAAAAAGGGAGAAAGGAAAAGCATTGTGATAAACAAGAGTGAGTAAGGTTATGAAGATTTCTGTCAACACCTTCCCCACTGATAAGACTGTCAGGATTTAAAGCCACCCTTCTTTTCCTGGCACAGAGTGGGCGGCACCACTACAAATGGAGATTCCCCCTATCAATGTCAATTTCTCTTACCAAAGGGTAATTGCGGCTCTGCTTCTAGAGTTTCTCCTCTGTGTGTTGTTTCTCAAGATAATCCTTGCACCTAAGAGGCATATTTTGGGGCGGCGTATTCTACCACGCTTCAGTGACAGTTTTGGAAAAACCACACCCAGTAACCTCACTTGATATTTTCCACACGGCTACACTTGCCACGAGGAGTCTTTGGAAAGCTACAAGCACACCTGGAAATTCTTTGCGTCCAATTTTCATAGGTGACACTGCTCATTCAAAGGTAAACTTCACCTGCCCCTGCTTTTTCTTATTTCTGATTTTTTTCCCCATTGCCTCATTTACTGCAGGCATTCACTGTTTCCTATTATCAGATGTGGGGCAGGAGCCACAGACTTAAGGCTCCTTGGCCTCTGCTTGTCCAAGGTCATTTTTTTTTCTTTTTTCCTTCGGTACGCGGGCCTCTCACTGTTGTGGCCTCTCCCGCTGCGGAGCACAGGCTCCGGACGCGCAGGCTCAGCGGCCATGGCTCACGGGCCCAGCCGCTCCGCGGCACGTGGGATCCTCCCGGACCGGGGCACGAACCCGTATCCCCTGCACTGGCAGGCGGACTCTCAACCACTGTGCCACCAGGGAAGCCCCTCCAAGGTCATTTTGATCTGCTTAAACGAAAGCAGCCGTGCAGAGAGATTTACCCCTGACAACACTTTCGTCCTAATACTGCATTTCAAACCGGTTGTCCATTCTCTTGGGCATTCCTAACCAAGGCTCATTCCTGTTCTTGGACCCACCCTGGCAACGAAATGTGATCCAGAACAGCCCCCTGAGATGGTGCCCAGCCTGCTGCTGCCTGCTCTTGCATGCCTTTCTTTTTTTAAAATTAATTAATTAATTTTTTTTGCCGCGCGGCACATGGGATCTTAGTTTCCCGACCAGGGATTGAACCCGTGCCCCCTGCATTGGAAGCGTGGAGCCTTAACCACCGGACCACCAGGGATCCTTCTTGCATGCTTTTTTAACACGCCTCCTGCAAAGGCTGAGGCGTTCTCTCCGGGGGCTGGATCACAGTCTGACTCCTACTGGCTGTCTCCCCACGACCAGCACAATGTGTGCAGCCAGCTGTTGACAGGGCTTTGCAGCTAAAACGGCCAGCTGCAGGGGGAGAGAATGATAGAAATTATAGACTCACGGGGCATCTATCCCCAGGCATTCAGTTAAGCTATGAGCACTGGGCAGGAAGTCAGGAGACCTGGGTCCAGGACTCAGCCCAGCCGCCGAGCAGCTCTTTTCTCACCCATATAATAACAATAGCTAATGTTTACTATGTGCCAGGGACTGTTATAAGTTATGCATTAACTCCTTTGATCCTCCCAACAGTCTCTAAAGTGGATACAATTGTTCTACATGCTTATAAAATGAGGAAACTCAAAGAAGCCAAAGTAACTTGTTCAGAGTCAATAACTAGTAAGTGATAGCTGACTCCAGAACTTGTTCTCTTTTTTGTTTTTTCGGAACTTATACTCTTAACTTACCATGCACACTGCCTCGGTTGAGATAGGAAAACACATATTTGCTACCTAGTGCTCCGTAACAAATTACCGTGAAATTTATTGGCACAAAAGCAATAAACATTTATTATGACACAGTTTCTGGGAGTCAGGAATCAGGGAGTGGATTATCTGGGAGGTCCGGTTTGAAGTGTCTCATGAGGCTGCAGCCAACATGTCTGCTGGGAGACTTCCCTGGCGGTCCAGTGGTTAAGAATCCGCCTTCTGATGCAGGGAACCCAGGTTTGATCCCTGGTTGGGGTACTAAGCCCACGCACCACAGCTAGAGAAGCCCACGCGCCTCAACAAAAGATCCCAGTGCAAGTGTTCCGAGAGAGGGCAAGGCAGAAACTGAACATAGTGACTGGATCATGGAAGGCACGCACTGCTATTGGCACGAGATCTTATTGGTTATGTTACCCAAAAACCGGGTTCGCCTCTTGGTGGAGGTTCAAGCCGAAAGACACGGCCAAGCCAAAGATCAGGAGAAGAAAGGACTTATTACCTGCAGCAAGTAAAGAGAACACCAAGGATCTTTCCCAAAGCAGTGTCTCTCTGAGCAGCAAATTTATGGAAGGTTTAAGCTAAGGGTACATGCATTTTCATGAAGGGCTTGGGCAGCGGACAGAGTCCAAGCTTTAGTGGATAGAAGTCACGAAAGGTCATCGTCACCCCTTAGGTGCCATTGATTTGGTGGTTGAGCACCTCAGGCTAATCTTTACCATTGAAACAGAACTGCCAGTCTTTACAACTGATATATTATCTTTACTATTGTTAATTCTCTTGCCTGATAACAGTTCTTTGTCTCTGCATTCTTTTGTTCCCTTAAGACCATTAATTACTGTGACCTGTTCAAGGGCAAGCACTGTGGCCAGGCTTAGATTACGAAATGGCTTTGACCAAAAATGGCTTCTCGGACTTCCTTGGTGGTGCAGTGGTTAGGAATCCGCCTACCAATGCAGGACTCACGGGTTCGAGCCCTGGTCTGGGAATATCCCACACGCTGTGGAGCAGCTAAGCCCGTGTACCACAACTACTGAGCCCGTGTGCCACAACTACTGAAGCCCGCGTGCCTAGAGCCCGTGCTCCGCAACAAGAGAAGCCACCGCGATGAGAAGCCCACACACAGCAACGAAGAGCAGCCCCTGCTCACCGCAACTTAGAGAAAGCCTGTGCACAGCAACAAAGACCCAACGCAGCCAAAAATAAAAATTAATTAATTAAAAGCAATTTTTTTCTAAATGGCTTCTCTTCTGTCAAGAAAGCCATGCCTGGTTCTCTTTCTCCAGGGACCCCCTACCCTATCTGCTTAGTGACACAGGTCAGCCCTATTCAGTGTGGAAAAGAACCACACAGAGAAGTGAATGCCAGGAGGTGGGACCGCTGGGGCCATCATGCAGGCTGACCATCACAGATAGTAACATGCAGTTGGGAGGAGCAAATCAAAGAATAGATGTAAACATGCTGTATGAGTTTGCCAGGGAAGCCGTACCACAAAGTGGGCGGCTTCAAACAACAGAAATGTATCATCTCACAGTTCTGGAGGTTCGAAGTCCAAAATCAAGGTGTCAGCAAGGCCATGCTCCCTTTGAAGGCTCTAGGGAGAGGATCCTTCCTTGCCTTTTTTTTTTTTTTTTTTGCGGTACGCGGGCCTCTCACTGTTGTGGCCTCTCCTGTTGTGGAGCACAGGCTCCGGACGCGCAGGCTCAGCGGCCATGGCTCACGGGCCCAGCCGCTCCGTGGCATGTGGGATCTTCCCGGATCGGGGCACGAACCCGTGTCCCCTGCATCAGCAGGCGGACTCGCAACCACTGCGCCACCAGGGAAGCCCCCTTCCTTGCCTTTTTTAAAGTTTATTTTTCTTTCTTTCCTTGCTTTTTATAGCTCTGGTGACTCCAGGCATGCCTTGGCTGGTGGCAGCCTCATTCCAATCTCTGCTCTGGCTTCACAGCACCTGTGTCTCTGTGTCTTCTTTTCTGTCTCTTATAAGGACACTTGTCACTGGATGTAGGGCCCATCCCAATCCAGGATGATCTCATTTCAAGATCTTCGTCTTTTTCTTGGCTGTGCCGTGGGGCTTGCGGGATCTCAGTTCCCCAACCAGCGACTGAACCCAGGCCACGGCAGTGAAAGCGTTGAATCCTAACCAGTAGACCACCAGGGAACTCCCTCAAGATCTTTATCTTAATTATATCTGCAAAGACCCTTATTCCAAATAGGGTCACATTCTGAGGTTCCAGGGGAATGTATCTTTTCTTGTTTGTTTGTTGTTGTTTTTTTGACTGGGGAGAAGGGGACGTAGAGACACCATTCAACCCACTAACTGCCCCCCCCACCAACCCAGTCTCTTCCAGTTATCTATTGCTGTGCAGCAAATAACCCCCAAACGTAGTGACTTCAAGCAACAGCCGCCATCTTCTTATCTTTCATGGTTTCTTTGGGTTAGGAATTCGGGAAAGGCTTGGCTGGGCGGTTCTCCCCATGTGGGCTGATTTGGGCTTCCTTACAGCATGGCTGCCAGGGGAGGTCACACTCCTCATGCAGAGCAAGGCGGAGAGCTTGCATTTGCTGACCTAGCTTCCAGAATCGCCAAGGGCCACTTCCACGTGCTCTGTCCTTGAAGACAGTCGCAAAAGCCCGCCCTCCCGCTGGGTTCACAGCAGCTCTCTGCAGAAGTGCATCTCCCTTTATAGGGGCAGAGACAGGCTCAGCAAGGTAAGTAACTGCCAAGTTATTACAACTAAGGGCAGAACCCAGGAAAGTAAGTTTAGGGCCCATAATTATAACACCTATGTTGCACCTGTGGTCACTTTCTCTCCCCCAGTTTTCTGTTCCTCTGACCTGGGAAAAGGGCCTGACCGAGCCCCAGACTGCTATCTGGATGGTTTGGGGACAATCATGGTACAGCGCAAAGGAGGGCTGTGGACAGGTAGCCAGGTGACTTGGCTCTCAGCCCTGGCTCCGCTGCTTCTATTTGTGTGGTCTTGTGTACTTTCCTGTTCAGGAACAAAAGGAATGATGTCTGCCTTGCGCTTTCATGGTTGTCACGGGAAAGATGATGTTCAGTAAGTTAGCATGCTTGCTAAGCTATTTAATGCTCTTCAAACAAAAAGTGTTGTATGTCTCTTTGAGATCCTCAGAGCGCCACAGACCTCCCAGTTGCTTTACAAATATTTGTTGATTTTTTTTTTTTTTTTTGCGGTACGCGGGCCTCTCACTGTTGTGGCCTCTCCCGCTGCGGAGCACAGGCTCTGGACGCGCAGGCTCAGCGGCCATGGCTCACGGGCCCAGCCGTTCCGCGGCATGTGGGATCTTCTCGGACCGGGGCACGAACCCGCGTCCCATGCATCGGCAGACGGACTCTCAACCACTGCGCCACCAGGGAAGCCCTACTCGTTGATTTTAATGTAAAGGTTTCCTCTACCAATCCTAGGAGGAGCAACACCAGCCAACAACTCAGCCTCGTAACCAGGGCCGGTTACCAGGGAGACCACTGGGCCAAGTCATCAGTGAGGGATCATGGACTTGGAGTATGGGGTGGGGGTGGGGGGTTCAGTTGCCCCAAAGTAGCCAGTGAATAAGACTGGGGTAACTCTTTCAGAGTATTCCTACCTCTGAGAGCTGCGTAAACAAACTACCCCCCAGGCTTCCCTGGTGGCGCAGTGGTTGAGAGTCCGCCTGTCGATGCAGGGGACGCCAGTTCGTGCCCTGGTCTGGGAAGATCCCACATGCTGCGGAGCGGCTGGGCCCGTGAACCATGGCCGCTGAGCCTGCGCGTCCGGAGCCTGTGCTCCGCGACGGGCAACGGTGAGAGGCCCACGTACTGCAAAAAACAAACAAACAAAAAAAACTACCCCCAAATGTAGAGGCTTAAAACAATATTTTTATCTCTCATGGTTGTGTGGGTTGATGGGGTTCAGTTGGCCCATTCTTCCTCGGTCATGGGAGTGGGGCCTCTGTGCAGCTGTATCAGGGAGCACCTGGGGCTGTGGTCATCTGAAGGCCCAACTGGGCTGGATGTCCGAAGTGGAAGCTCAGGGTTCCACCACGTGGCCTCTCTGTCCAGTGGTATGTCCCTGGCTTCCTTTTTTTTTTTTTTAATTAATTAATTAATTAATTTTTGACTGTGTTGGGTCTTCGTTGCTGCGAGCGGGCTTTCTCTAGTTGAGGCGAGCAGGGGCTACACTTCGCTGCAGTGTATGGGCTTCTCATTGCGATGGCTTCTCTTGTTGTGGCATGTGGGCTCTAGGTGTGCAGGCTTCAGTAGTTGTGGCACACGGGCTTAGTTGCTCCGTGGCATGTGGGATCTTCCTGGACCAGGAATCGAACCCATGTCCCCTGCATTGGCAGGCAGATTCTTAATGTCCCTGGCTTCTTTTCCTTTTTGAATTTTTGAATTTTATTTAATTTATTTTTTATATAGCAGGTTCTCATTAGTTATCCATTTTATACATATTAGTGTATATATGTCAATCCCAATCTCCCAATTCATCCCACCACCACCACCACCCCCCGCCACTTTCCCCCCTTGGTGTCCATGCATTTGTTCTCTACATCTGTGTCTCTATTTCTGCCTTGCAAACCGGTTCATCTGAACCATTTTTCTAGGTTCCACACATATGCATTAATATACGATATTTGTTTTTCTCTTTCTGACTTACTTCACTCTGTATGACAGTCTCTAGATCCATCCACATCTCTACAAATGACCCAGTTTTGTTCCTTTTTATGGCTGAGTAATATTGCATTGTATATATGTACCACATCTTCTTTATCCATTCATCTGTTGATGGGCATTTGTGTTGCTTCCATGACGTGGCTGTTGTAAATAGTGCTGCAATGAACATTGGGGTGCATATGTCTTTTTGAATTATGGCTTCCTCTGGGTATATGTCCAGTAGTGGGATTGTTGGGTCATTCTATTTTTAGTTTTTTAATGAACCTCCATACTGTTCTCCATAGTGGTTGTATCAGTTTACATTCTCACCAACAGTGCAAGAGGGTTCCTTTTTCTCCACACCCTCTCCAGCATTTGTTGTTTGTAGATTTTCTGATGATGCCCATTCTAACTGGTGTGAGGTGATACCTCATTGTAGTTTTGATTTGCATTTCTTTAATAGTTAGTGATGTTGAGCAGCTTTTCATGTGCTTCTTGGCCATCTGTATGTCCTCTTTGAAGAAATGTCTATTTAGGTCTTCTGCCTAAAAGCTTTGCAAAATCTTTTAAGTTTCATTAGGTCCCATTTGTTTATTTTTGTTTTTATTTCCATTACTCTAGGAGGTGGATCAAAAAAGATCTTTCTGCGGTTTATGTCAAAGAGTGTTCTTCCCATGTTTTCCTCTAAGAGTTTTATAGTGTCCAGTCTTACATTTATGTCTCTAATCCATTTTGAGTTTATTTTTGTGTATGGTGTTAGGGAGTGTTCTAATTTCATTCTTTTACATGTACCTGTCCAGTTTTCCCAGCACCACTTATTGAAGAGACTGTCTTTTCTCCATTGTATATCCTTGCCTCCTTTGTCATGGATTAGTTGACCATAGGTGTGTGGGTTTATCTCTGGGCTTTCTATCCTGTTCCATTGATCTATGTTTCTGTTTTTGTGTCATTACCATATTTTCTTGATTACTGTAGCTTTGTAGTATAGTCTGAAGTCAGGGAGTCTGATTCCTCCAGCTCCGTTTTTTCCCCTCAATACTGCTTTGGCTCTTCGGGGCCTTTTGTGTCTCCATACAAATTTTAAGATTTTTTGTTCTAGTTCTGTAAAAAATGCCATTGGTAATTTGATAGGGATTGCATTGAATCTGTAGATTGCTTTGGGTAGTATAGTCATTTTCACAATATTGATTCTTCCAATCCAAGAACATGGTATATCTCTCCATCTGTTTGTATCATCTTTAATTTCATTCAACAGTGTCTTATAGTTTATGACATGCAGGTCTTTTGTCTCCCTAGGTAGGTTTATTCCTAGGTATTTTATTCTTTTTGTTGCAATGGTAAGTGAGAGTGTTTCCTTAATTTCTCTTTCAGATTTTTCATCATTAGTGTAGAGGAATGCAAGAGATTTCTGTGCATTAATTTTGTATCCTGCAACTTAACCAAATTCATTGATTAGCCCTAGTAGTTTTCTGGTGGCATCTTTAGGATTCTCTACGTATAGTATCATGTCATCTGCAAACAGTGACGGTTTTACTTCTCCTTTTCCAGTTTGTATTCCTTTTATTTCTTTTTCTTCTCTGATTGCCGTGGCTAGGACTTCCAAAACTATGTTGAATAATAGTGATGAGAGTGGACATCCTTGTCTTGTTCCTGATCTTAGAAGAAATGCTTTCAGTTTTTCACCATTGAGAATAATGTTTCCTGTGGGCTTGTTGTATATGGCCTGTATTATGTTGAGGCAGGTTCCCTCTATGCCTACTTTCTGGACAGTTTTTATCATAAATGGGTGTTGAATTTCGTCAAAAGCTTTTTCTGCATCTATTGAGGTGATCATATAGTTTTTATTCTTCAGTTTGTTAATATGGTGTATCACATTGATTGATTTGTGTATATTGAAGAATCCTTTCATCCCTGGGATAAATCCCACTTGATCATGGTGTATGATCTTTTTAATGTGTTGTTGATTCTGTTTCCTAGTATTTTGTTGAGGATTTTTGCATCTGTATTCATCAGTGACATTGGTCTGTAATTTTCTTTTTTTGTAGTATCTTTGTCTGGTTTTGGTATCAGGGTGATGGTGGCCTCATAGAATGAGTTTGGGAGTGTTCCTCCCGCTGCAATTTTTGGGAAGAGTTTGAGAAGGATGGGTGTTAGCTCTTCCCTAAATATTTTATAGAATTCACCTGTGAAGCCATCTGGTCCTGGAGTTTTGTTTGTTGGAAGATTTTTAATCACAGTTTCAATTTCATTACTTGTGATTGGTCTGTTCATATTTTCTATTTCTTCCTGGTTCAGTCTTGGAGGTTATACCTTTCTAAGAATTTGTCCATTTCTTCCAGGTTGTTCATTTTATTGGCATAGAGTTGCTTGTAGTAGTCTCTTAGGATGCTTTGCATTTCTGTGGTGTCTGTTGTAACTTCCCCTTTTTCATTTCTATTTTTATTGATCTCAGTCCTCACCCTCTTTTTCTTTCTTCTTTCCTTCTTTCCTTCCTTCCTTCCTTCCTTTCTTTCTTTCTTTCATTTATTTATTTTTGGCTGTGTTGGGTCTTCATTGCTGCGTGAGGGCTTTCTCTAGTTGCGGCGAGTGGGAGCTACTCTTCGTTGCGGTGTGCAGGCTCTCATTGCAGTGGCTTCTCTTGTTGTGGAGCACCAGCTCTAGGCACGCGGGCTTCAGTAGTTGCGGCACGTGGGCTCAGTAGTTGTGGCACATGGACTTAGTTGCTCTGCGGCATGTGGGATCTTCCCAGTCCAGGGCTCGAACCTGTGTCCCCTGAATTGGCAGGCGGATTCTTAACTACTGCACCACCAGGGAAGTCCTCCCTCTTTTTCTTGATGAGTCTGGTTAATGGTTTATCAATTTTGTTTATCTTCTCAAAGAACCAGCTTTTAGTTTTATTGATCTTTCCTATTGTTTTCTTTGTTTCTGTTTCATTGATTTCTGCTCTGATCTTTATGATTTCTTTCCTTCTGCTAACTTTGGGTTTTGTTTGTTCTTCTTTCTCTAGTTCCTTTAGGTGTAAGGTTAGATTGTTTATGTGAGATTTTTCTTGTTTCTTGAGGTAGGCTTGTATAGCTATAAACTTCCCTCTTAGAACTGCTTTTGCTGCATCCCATAGGTTTTGGATCGTCATGTTTTCATTATCATTTGTCTCTAGGTATTTTTTTATTTCCTCTTTGATTTCTTCAGTGACCTCTTGGTTATTTAGTAAAGTATTGTTTAGCGTCCATGTGTTTGTGTTTTTTACGTTTTTTTCCCTGTAATTGATTTCTAATCTCATAGCGTTGTGGTCAGAAAAGATGCTTGATATGATTTCAATTTTCTTAAATTTACTGAGGTTTGATTTGTGACCCAAGATGTGTTGTATCCTGGAGAATGTTCCGTGCACACTTGAGAAGAAAGTGTAATCTGCTGTTTTTGGATGGAATGTCCTATAAATATCAATTAAATCTATCTGGTCTCTTGTGTCATTTAAAGCTTGTGTTTCCTTATTAATTTTCTGTTTGGATGATCTGTCCATTGGTGTAAGTGAGGTGGTAAACTTCCCCACTATTTTTTTAAAAAATTTTATTTATTTATTTTGGGCTGCATTGGGTCTTTTTTTAAATCTTATTTTATTTTATTTTAAGTTCCCCACTTTTATTGTGTTACTGTCGATTTCCTCTTTTATAGCTGTTAGCAGTTGCCTTATTATTGAGGTGCTCCTATGTTGGGTGCATATATATTTATAATTGTTATATCTTCTTCTTGGATTGGTCCCTGATCATTATGTACTGTCCTTCCTTGTCTCTTGTAACATTCTTTATTTTAAAGTCTATTTTATCTGATATGAGTATTGCTACTCCAGGTTTCTTTTGATTTCCATTTGCATGGACTATCTTTTTCCATCCCCTCACTTTCAGTATGAATGTGTCCCTAGGTCTGAAGTGGGTCTCTTGTAGACAGCATATAGATGGGTCTTATTTTTGTATCTATTCAGCAAGCCTGCATCTTTTGGTTGGAGCATTTAATCACGTTTAAGGTAATTATCGATATGTATGTTCTTATTACCATTTTCTTAATTGTTATGGGTTTGTTTTTGTAGGTCCTTTTCTTCTCTTGTGTTTCCCACTTAGAGAAGTTCCTTTAGCATTTGTTGTAGAGCTTTTTTGGTGGTGCTGAATCCTCTTAGCTTTTGCCTGTCTGTAAAGGTTTTGATTTCTCTGTGGTATCTGAATGAGATCCTTGCCAGGTAGAGTAATCTTGGTTGTAGGTTCTTCCCTGTCATCACTTTAAGTATATCATGCCACTCCCTTCTGGCTTGTAGAGTTTCTGCTGAGAAATCAGCTGTTAACTTTATGGGAGTTCCTTTGTATGTTATTTGTCATTTTTCCCTTGCTGCTTTCAATAATTTTTCTTTGTCTTTAATTTTTGCCAGTTTGATTACTATGTGTCTCGGCGTGTTTCTCCTTGGGTTTCTCCTGCCTGGGACTCTCTGCACTTCCTGGACTTGGGTGGCTATTTCCTTTCCCATGTTAGGGAAATTTTCAACTATAATCTCTTCACATATTTTCTCGGGTCCTTTCTCTCTCTCTCCTCCTTCTGGGACTCCTATAATGCGAATGTTGTTGAGTTTAATGTTGTCCCAGAGGTCTCTTAGGCTGTCTTCATTTCTTTTCATTCTTTTTTCTTTATTCTGTTCTGCAGCAATGAATTCCACCATTCTGTCTTCCAGGTCACTTATCCGTTCTTCTGCCTCAGTTATTCTGCTATTGATTCCTTCTAGTGTAGTTTTCATTTCAGTTATTGTATTGTTCATTTCTGTTTGTTTATTCTTTAATTCTTCTAGGTCTTTGTTAAACATTTCTTGCATCTTCTCGATCTTTGCCTCCATTCTTTTTCCGAGGTCCTGGATCATCTTCACTCTCATTATTCTGAATTCTTTTTCTGGAAGGTTGCCTATCTCCACTTCATTTAGTTGTTTTTCTGGGGTTTTATCTTGTTCCTTCATCCAGTACAAAGTCCTCTGCCTTTTCATTTTGTCTGTCTTTCAGTGAATATGGTTTTCCCTCCACAGGTTGCAGAATTGTAGTTCTTCTTGCTTCTGCTGTCTGCCCTTTGGTGGATGAGGCTATCTAAGAGGGCTGTGCAAGCTTCCCGATGGTGGGTAGAGCTGGGTGTTGCTCTGGTGGGCAGAGCTCAGTAAAACTTTAATCCACTTGTCTGCTGATGGGTGGGGCTGGGTTCCCTCTCTGTTGGTTGTTTGGCCTGAGGTGACACAGCCATGGAGCCTACCCGGCTCTTTGGTGAGGCTAAGGGCACACTCTGGGAGGGCTCATGCCAAGGAGTACTTCCCAGAACTTCTGCTACCAGTGTCCTTGTCCTCATGCTGAGACACAGCCACCCCCCGCCTCTACAGGAGACCCTCCAACACTAGCAGGTAGGTCTGGTTCAGTCCTCTATGGGGTCACTGCTGCTTCCCCTGGGTCCCGATGTGCACACTACTTTGTGTGTGCCCTCCAAGAGTGGAGTCTCTGTTTCCCCCAGTCCTTTTGAAGTCCTGCAATCAAATCCCACTGGCCTTCAAAGTCTGATTTTCTAGGAATTCCTCCTCCCGTTGCCAGACCCCCAGATTGGGAAGCCTTACGTGGGGCTCAGAACCTTCACTCCAGTGGGTGGACTTCTGTGGTATAAGTGTCCTCCAGTTTGTGAGTCACCCATCCAGCCGTTATGGGATTTGATTTTATTGTGATTGTGCCCCTCCTACCGTCTCACTGTGACTTCTCCTTTGTCTTTGGATGTGGGGTATCTTTTTTGGTGAGTTCCAGTGTCTTCCTTTTGATGATTGTTCAGCAGTTAGTTGTGATTCCGGTGCTCTTGCAAGAGGGAGTGAGCGCACGTCTTTCTACTCCGCCGTCTTGAACCGATCTCCTGTCCCTGGCTTCTTAAGTGGCAGCTCACAACTCCAGGAGCAGGTAGAAATGGCCAGTCCTCTCAAGAGCTGGGTGTGGATATGGCTCAGCATCCCTTCTGCCATATTCTCTTGGTCAAAGCAGTCACAAGGCAGTGCGGCTACAAGGGAGTGGAGAAATGGACTCTACCTCCCAATGGGGCAGTGGTATGAACATAGGAGGGCAGGAATTCACGGCCACCATCTTTTTTTTTAGTTAATTAATTAATTTATTTTTGGCTACATTGGGTCTTTGTTGCTGCACGCGGGATTTCTCTAGTTGCATCTAGCGGGGGCTACTCTTTGTTGTGGTGCACAGGCTTCTCAATGCGGTAGCTTCTCTTGCTGTGGAGCATGCGCTCTAGGCTCGTGGGCTTCAATTGTTGTGACACGCAGGCTCAGTAGCTGTGGCTTGAGGGCTCTAGAGCGCAGGCTCAGTAGTTGTGGTGCATGGGCTCAGTTGCTCTGTGGCATGTGGGATCTTCCCGGACCAGGGCTTGAACATGTGTCCCCTGCGTTGGCAGGCGGATTCTTAACCACTCTGCCACCAGGGAAGTCCCTGGTCACCATCTTTGAGACAAGCTACCACTCAGATTAAGGGACAGTCCCACTACTCAGGCTCCTGAGCTGTCCAGCTTAGAAGGGCTCTTGGTATGACAACAGCCTTTGGTGGAGTGTGGGGACAGGAAGAAACCTCTCAATCGAAAAGCTACTGGGAAACCTTAGTCCCCTCCCTTGTCACCTAGGTGCTGCTGGCTTGCCCTGGACAACGGGAATCCTGGTAGAGCACAGGGCCTGGGGCACCAAGATCAGAGTCACAACATAGAGGCCAATACGTGGCCACCATCTAGCCTGGTTTTACTCCCACATCCTGACCACAGCTCTGACCTAGAAGTTGAATGGCTTCGTGGGAGTGGTTTCAGATTGTCTGCTGGACAGCTGTACAGGCACAGGCCCTGATGTGGGGGTGGTGAGGGCAGCTTGAAGTGGAAGAGGGAAGCCGACCAAACAACGCATTCATTGAATGCGCCATCTTTCTTTAATAAAGAACTTGTCACCAGCCCCATTTATTTGCAGTTCTCAGGCAGAGAGGAGATGGATCCTTGCTCAGCCAGCCTCACCTCCCATTTATTTCCTGACTTCACCCCTATTCCTGGCTCCTAGCCGTGGTTTACCTTAAACTTGCATTATACTCCCTGGCTTTCCAAACCCACCCTGGCCCGCCGGTGGATTTCCCCCTTCCTGCGTCCTTTCCCTGTCCCTTCTCTTATCCTACTAACATCATTGTGGACCTCAGAGTGTGCCGGGCACCTGGACACCAGGAACTACCCTCAAAAGTTCACACATGGTGTGTTAATTTCCTGCACTGCTGTAACAAATTCTCACAAACTGGGAGCCTTCAAAGAACGGAAATTTAATCTCTCACAGCTCTGGAGGCCAGAAGTCTGAAATCCAGGTGTCGTCAGAGCCACACTCTTTCTGAAGCCTCTAGAGAAGGATCCTTCCAGCCTCTCCCAGCTTCTGGAGGCTGCCGGCAATCCTTGGCTTGTAGGCACATCACTCCAGTCTCTGCCTCCATCTCCACATCACCATGGTCCCTAAGTCGCCTGCCATGTTTCCTTTTCTGGTTCTTACAAGGACACTCTCATTTGATTTAGGGCCCATCTTAATCCAGTCTGATCCCACGTCAATCCTGACTTTGATTTTGTCTGTAAAAACCCTATTTCCAAATAAGGTCATGACCTGGGTTTCCAGGTGAGTGGATGTGAATTTTTGAGAGACACCATCCAACCCAGTACACGGGGGCACTGGGATATACACCCAACAACCCCCAAAGAATCTGTCCTTTCCTGGGAAAGACTGGCAGGTGTACAAGAGACGGGCTCAGAGGCAACTCCCTCTTCCTCCCCAGAAAGTGAAAACGCAGTTATTCCAGTGGAGCTGCTTCCCTGCCCACTGCCTGCACACGTCCTGCAGCTCCCTTGCCCACTCCCATCCTTTTCTTCTAGTACATGTCTTCTTGTATATCATGCTTCCCTTTTAAAAAAAAACCTTTATTTTTTTTTCTTCAACTATAGTTGATTTACAGTGTTGTGTTCGTTTCAGGTATACAGCAAAGTGATTCAGTTATATATACATATATAGCTATTTTTTTTTCAGATTCTTTTTTCACACTTCCCTTTTGACTATAACTAACGCTGTATGCCCTGGGGCAAATTATTACTTCTCTGAGACTCAGTTTCCTTACCTGTAACATAGAGATAATAAGAGCTACCTCATAGGGTTGCCATAAGCATTAAATAAGATTTAACTTAGCAGTTCCTAGTACAAGTCTGACACATGGAAGATGCCCACTGAGTAAGTTAACAGCCATAGCTGCAGGTACGGCCCTGCCCCCCAAATGTTAGGTGTTAAATGCTTTGCATGTATTATCTGATCTAAACCTCAGGGCTCCAGGAACCAAGGACTGTTTTTATCTCCATTTTATAAATCAAGGAAAGTATAAAGCTTAGAGAGATTAAGTAACTTGCCCAAGGTCATTTGGTTAGTAAGTGACAGCAGCTCTGAGACTTGAACCCATTTTTTCCCACAGCAGCCTGATCTGAAGCCCCATGGTCCCTCCTCAGGCTTCCAGCTTTTTCTCTGTACTCACATACCTCCTGCAGAAGGGTCACTCCTTGTTCATCCCTGTAAGTAAGGGGCCTACCTTGGTGATTTTTGTGACAAGCAACAAACACTTGTTCACTGGGGAGGTATCTGATCAGGTTTAATTAAATTGGGCAAAGGTGAAGTGATTTCTGGGGTCGCGGTGGAGGGCTCAGTTCAGCAAACATCTGCTTCCTCTCTCCCCGTACAAACTCTCCTCTCTGCAGTGATGGACATCCGGGCTCTCGGGGAATACTGCAGGTCCAGAGTTTAGGGAGGATGCCAGTCTTAAAGGCTGCTCAGACCTGCCCGAGCAGGGGTCTGGTGAATTACAGCAGGGGTCAGCAAACTATACTCCACAGGCCAAATCCTGCCCTTGGCCCGTTTTTATAATTAAAGTTTTATTGGAACACGGCCACAGCCATTTGCTGATGTATTGTCTGTCTGTGTTCATGCCGCAATGGCAGAGTTGAGTAGTTGTGACAGAGACCACGTGGCCACAAAGTCAAAAATCTTTGTTCTCTGGCCCTTTACAAAAACTGTTGGCGGGCTTCCCTGGTGGCACAGTGGTTAGGAATCCGCCTGCCAATGCAGGACACGGGTTTGAGCCCTGGTCGGGGAAGATCCCACATGCCACGGAACAACTAAGCCCAAGTGCCACAACTATTGAGCCTGCACTCTAGAGCCCGCGAGCCACAACTACTGAGTCTGTGTGCCACAACTACTGAGCCCATGTGCCACAACTGCTGAACCCTGTGTGCCTAGGGCCTGTGCTCCGCAACAAGAGAAGCCACTGCAGTGAGAAGCCTGTGCACCACAACGAAGAGTGGCCCCCTGCTCTCCGCAACCAGAGAAAAGCCCACGTGCAGCAACGAAGAACAATGCAGCCAAAAAAATAAAATTAAATAAATAAATTTATAAAAAACCATAAAAAACAAACTGTTGGCTCCTGAATTAGGGAAGCCCTCAAGCTGCCCGCTGCATGATGATTTCTGTTTGAGCTGATAGGGGAGATTTGTGTTTCGAGTAAGTGACAGTCTGTTGGAGGGGATGTTTGGGTGTTTCTCCCAACCTGATGGGCTGGACTTGTTCAGAATGAGAGCAGGTTGAGGTCTTAAGTGGTGCTGACTCAGGACCTGGGTTGTTTTTTACTCCTGCCCTGAGCCATTGGTCACTGGGCAGCCGCAGTCCCCAGCAGAGAACCACTGGTTCCCTCTGTCCACCAGGTCCTGGGCAGCCCAGGAGGAATGGATAGAACTTGTTCCCAGCACGTGAAGAATTTCCGGCCTCCGTGCCCCCAAATGACTGCGGAGCCTGAGGGGCAGGAGGTAAATTCCGGAGGGGTGAGAGCCACTGTTACTTGAGCTCAGTGTGACCTGGTGTACTCAGCTCGCTGGAGGCGCCTGGGCTCCCTGCCAACCCTGCCTCTCTCCCACTTCTTCGGAGTCATCCTGGGGACCTGCCCTCCTTTCATGGGCAGAGTGACGGTGGGTAGGGACTGCCCCTGTTAGGAACAGCAGTAGTCTCCTATCAGGTCCCTTTCTTGCTCCTGTGGGCTCCGGGGTTCTCCATGGACCGTGCCCCCAGCCACTTTCCCAGACCTGGGAGGGGCTGTGAGCAAGGTAGTACTTTGTCCTGGGCGGACTCCAGCCACATGGGGAAATTCACACCCACACCCACGTGCGAGGAGCTTCAAACAGCAAATAAACAAGTACAAATGCACACGGCTCCATTCTTCCTCACTGCCTGGTGAAGGTGTGCCAGCCCCCGCCTGTGCCCTTGGGCACGGAATACAGTTGGCCAAGGCTGGCCCCAGTGTCTGCTGAGCCATCAGTATGCCCGGAACCGCAGTTGCAAGCTGGCTTCTTGGGACGATGGCCTTGGCGCGCAGCTCCCTTACTCCGGTGGGCTGGTGCCCCGGTGATTGATTTTTTTAAAATGTGTTCTGTACTGACTCCATTCTGCTCTGTATCATCCTTCTCTCTGGCACCATGGCTCCTGCCTGCAAGCTGGTGTGGCCAGACAGCCAGGGAGAAGCACATGTCCCAGACCTGGGAGCTCAGAGGGAGGGAGGGATCCTCACAGCCACATGGAGCCGCACCTCTATCCCCCGCCTCCTCTGGAACCCAGGTTCCACCCCAGCTGATCTCACAGGCATCCGCGGCCGGGCCGACCGACCCACACACAGGCACAGAAGAGTAGCTGGCAGCTTAACAAGGCTGGAAACTTTTTGAAGACCACAAAATACATTATTACAGTAACATAGTTAGTCACTGTAAACATTTCTAAACTCTTTTTTAATCACAAAGGAATTCATAATTGTTTAAAAAAATTTGAAAGAAGATCAGAGTCGCTTGAAGATGAGGCGTGTCCCTGATCCCTCTTCCCCCTTCCATTCCCTGCAGAAGCCAGCGTGGGCTGTAGCTTTCCAGATGTTTTCTGTGCTTGATCATTTGAACCTCACCACAATTCCACGAGACGGGCAGGTCCGATAGCAAAGTGGACAGTTTACAGGGGAGCAACATGGGCCCCAGGTCTAGCAGCAAAAGCAGAGGACCTGGGAGTGGAGGGGCTGAAGGACAGCGAGGCCTCCAGTCCCAGGAAGGAGGCCATGGGGAGAGCGTGGTCCCGACTCTGGACTCCAGAGGGACCAGTGGAGCAGGTGGGACCTACTCCCACTTCAACTCTGCTCTTAGCTTCCGTGTTGAGCTGCAGCCTTGTCTATTCTAGAAACCAGAGAATTGGAGGGCAGTATATTCAGACCTGACAATCACAGAAGACCACACAGATTCCCACTCCACCTTAGTTATTTGACCTTGATGAAAAACATGTTTCCAATGGATAAGTAATATCGAGCAGGTGAAGTCAGAAGTGCTGTGATCATTCTGCTGCCAAAGAGTGAATAGACTTGGGCTTGCAGCCTAGAGGGGAGCATTCAGTGAATCTTTTTGTAACCACTTACCAACTCAGTGAGAAAAGAAAGCAAATTTGCATTCTTTGTGTCCCTCAGGTAGAATACAATCTGTTCTCCCGGGAAGCAGGCGAATGTCTGGTTTTGAGTTTTTCTATAAATTTAGCATTTCTCCCACCCTTAGAACCTCCTCAAAGTCTGGTGCCAAAGTCCTACCTAGAACAAAGAGAGTTGGGGTATCACAAGTCTATACCTAGTGGTATAATAAGAACTATATTTGGTCTTTTTCTTCTGTTCTAGACACAGAGCTCCTGAAACACTTTTAATTTCCTAAGTGATAGGAGTATCTTTTGTGATTCATAACAAGTCCTTTGGAACACAACTGAGTTTGTGCTGATGAGGTGACCTAGGGTGGGATCCCTACATAGCCTGTGGGTGGGGCTGGTCACCAGGAAGACCAAGCGGATAGAAGGTTGCAGCTTTCAGCTCCATCTACCACTGGGGAGCAGAGCTGGAGATCAGCTGCAGAAAAACTCTTGAACGACAGACTTGATGAGCTTCTGGAGTGGTGCCTTCGCGTGCCAGGAGGATGGTGCACCCCAGATCCACAGGGACAGAAGCTCCGGAGCTTGGCACCCTTCGGGGCTTCACCCTATGTACTTCTTCACCTAGTGGTTCATTTGTATCCTTCCTAATGTCTTTTGTAATAAACCAGTATTCTACTAAGTAAACTTTTCCTGAGTTCTGTGAAGTGCTTTAGCCAATTAATCAAACCCAAAAAGGGAGTCATGGGAACCTCGGATTCATAGCTGGATGGTCAGAAGTACATGTGATAACATGGACTTGCAATTGGTGTCTAAAGGGGGGGTGGTGGGGATGGCGGGGTGGGACTGAACCCTTACGCTGTGGGATCTGATGGTATCTTCCGGTGAATAATGTCAGAACTGAGCTAAAGTTGTAGGACACTCTGTTGGTGTCCTCTGGGGACTGGAGAATTGCTTGGTGTGTTGGAAACACTCCAGATCTATAAAAACAAGGAAAGATTGTATAGAGACAAGATGTTTGTAAAATTTACATGGACCGGCAAAGGAATCGGAATAGCCAAAACAATTTTGAAAAAGAAGAATAAAGTGGTAGGACTTAAAATCATTCTACCCAACTTTATTTTTTTTTAAATAGATTATTCAGTTTTTTAAAAATTTATTTATTTATTTGGCTGCGTTGGGTCTTCGTTGCAGCGCGTGGGCTTTCTGTAGTTGCGGCGAGCGGGGGCTGCTCTTCATTGCGGTGTGAGGGCTTCTCATTGTGGTGCCTTCTTGTTGCAGAGCACGGGCTCTAAGTGCGTGGGCTTCAGTAGTTGTGGCACACGGGCTCAGTAGTTGTGGCTCGCGGGCTCTAGAGCGCAGGCTCAGTGGTTGTGGTGCACGGGCTTAGTTGCTCCGCGGCATGTGGGATCTTCCCCGCCCACGGCTAGAACCCGTGTCCCCTGCAATGGCAGGCGATTCTTAACCACTGCGCCACCAGGGAAGTCCCTACCCAAATTTAAGACATTATAAAACCACAGTTATAAAGAAAATGTGGTGTAAGCAAACAGGCAGACATCATCAGTCAATGAGACAGAACAGAGAACCCAGAAACAGACAAAAACCCAAGGGGGCAAAAGTAATATCTTGGAAGAGGATGGTCTTTTCAACACTTGGTGCTGGAATAATTGGACATTCGTATGCAAAAAAAGGGGAGACCTAAAATTCACACCTTGCGCACAAATTAACTCAAAATGGATCATAGATCTAAACTTAAAACTATAAAATTTTAGAAGAAAACAGGAGAAAATCTTCATGACCTGGAGTTATAGGCAAAAGAGTTCTCACACATGGCGCCAACTGCACAATACAGAGAAAGAAAAACGTCACAAATTAGACTTCATCAAAATTAGAATGTGGGGCTTCCCTGGTGGCGCAGTGGTTGAGAGTCTGCCTGCCGATGCAGGGGACGCGGGTTCGTGCCCCGGTCCGGGAAGATCCCACATGCCGCGGAGCGGCTGGGCCCGTGAGCCATGGCCACTGAGCCTGCGCGTCCGGAGCCTGTGCTCCGCAACGGGAGAGGCCACAACAGTGAGAGGCCCGCGTACCGCAAAAAAAAAAAAAAAAAAAAAAAAAAAAAAAATTAGAATATAACACACCATGTGAATATAAGACAGAATGACCTCCACCACCTCATGCTGTCCTGGAACTAGTAGCTGCCTCTCAAGTACTGGAGTTATTCCTTTCCATTACGGAGGTGGGGAGCACATACTTTCAACTGTATTTTCTTTTTCAATAGGTCATATACTCACACAGTTCAAAAGTTTAAAGTTACAAAAAGGTATATAATGAAAATGTTTGCTTCTAGAAAACCGATGGAACCAGTTTCTTGGGTATCCATCCAGAGAGATTCTTCGGTACATACAACAGACAAGCATATATACTGTTTTTCTTACCCTTTTTTACCCAGATTGTAGCATGCCATTTCATTCATTCATCGAGAATTGAAGCCAGGTAGCCTCAGAACCTGCTCTCCTGCTTTTCTTTTCTTGTGTTTTCCCACATTACAGTGCATCTGGGTGTGTTTCCAAATCCATACATCCATGGTTCTAATTCTTTGTTCTGGCTGCTGTCTTCCATCACCTGGGCATACCGTGAGTGCGGACCTATGGAGGATACCTCCAACCTCTTGTCGTTCTTACAAACAATGCCACTTGTCATTTCACCAATGCACAGGCACAGCTAGACGCCACATTTCTAGAAGTGGAATTGCTGGGTCAAAGAATTTGCATTACATAAAGTTTGCCAAATTACCCTCCATGGAGGCTGTATGGTTTTCCAGTCCCGCTAGCAAAGCATGAGAAATCCTTTCCCCGCCCTTGCCAACTCAGGGCGTGATCAAACCTTTGATATTTGCCAATCTGCTTTGTGGAACGTTGGACCTGGGTATAGTTTTTTGCTTGTTTTGCGATACGCAGGCCTCTTACTGTTGTGGCCTCTCTCACTGCGGAGCGCAGGCTCCGGACGCGCAGGCTCAGCGGCCAGCGGCCGTGGCTAACGGGCCCAGCCGCTCCGCAGCATGTGGGATCTTCCCGGACCGGGGCACGAACCCGCGTCCCTTGCATCGGCAGGCGGACTCTCAACCACTGCGCCACCGGGGAAGCCCTGGGTATAGTTTTCATTTGACTGCTCGTAATCTAAGTGAGATTGAGCGTCTTTTCAGCATCCAGCTCTGCCGCTAGCCTCAGTGCCTCTCCCTACATAGCCTAAGGCCATGCTGCCCCTTCTGCAAGATCCAGGACTAGCTTTGTTTTCACCTGCCAGCTTCTTGCTGAGTCACTCACAGGAAGGAAAGGGCAGCCGGCTTAGGTTATTCTGCCCCGGGAGCCATCTGAGCTGCCAGTCCTGGGAAGACCTTGGTCTCTGGCATTCCCTGTGGGCACCCAGCACCCGTGCACTGGGTCATTGCACCTGTCAAACCCCGGCCCCCTGGTACCTTTGGGAGAGATGGGGCTTGCAGGTTAGGATCAGGTCAGACATGTTTGCAAACTAGGCATGGAAAGGACCCAGCTAGATTCGGAGAGGGGACATTTGGAAGAAACTAATGAGAGCAGAGTCCAAAGTTATAAGTGACGGAATGAGGGGAACCAAGCTGGGTGCAGAGAAGGCAGGATTTAAATTGTTGGAAAGGACTTTGGGCAGAAAGGGTGATGAGCCACGATGAAGGAATCAGGGGAAGTTGGGAAAAGATTCTCACCTGAAGTCTCTAAATGGGGACTTCCCTGGTAGTCCAGGGGTTAAGATTGCATACGCTTCCATGGCAGGGGGCGCGGGTTTGATCCCTGGTCAGGGAACTAAGACCCCGCATGCCGCACAGTGCAGCAAAAAAAAAAAAAAAAAAAAAAAAAAAAAAAAAAAAAATCTCTAAATGTATCTTGCATGAGGTGCGCCCAGCCCTGGTTCCTCAGCTCATCACCACTTCAGGGTTAGTGCCAAGAGCTGCCCTTAGGCTGAACATGGAGGATTCAGGGCTCTTGTGTGACCACCTAGAGGTATGGGAGGCCAAGGGACCCTCGCTGACCGTCTCTGAGTGGGTTCTGGGCATCTGTGGGGCAGCCCAGGTCGGGTTGTTGTCATTTAACCTCTGTGCTAGGCTTCGCATCCGGTTGCACAAAAGCCAGGAGGAGCCAGTGGCTAGACTCCTGGGCCCTGGGGAGTCTGCCACTGTTATTTCCAGACTCACATCAAAAGCAAATTTGCCCTGGATATCGCTGAGGCAGAGTCATCCGGAAGCCCTTTGAAGCATGGGCTGCTGTGTAAGTTTATGACCTCCAGGACATCTAGATCCCATACGGGAGCTGGGCTGTGGCATCCATGAGCTACCATAGAGCCCCAGTCCTATTGGACCTGTTCTAGGCTGCGTGGCTGTTCACAGTCAAGCCTGTCCTGTCTACTGGGGCTGGGGATCCAGAACTGTACTCAAGGTATGGACAGTGGGTGGCGCCCTCTTGCATCTCGGTCCCCACTGCAGTCCCTCCCAGGGCTCCCCGCGCTGCTGCTGCTTCAGGCAGAGGATGGGCTCTTTATACCCGAGACCGCGGCTGGTGCGGGAGCGGGCATCCCCAGGCAGAGGGCAGGGTGGGGCTGCCTTTCTGCGGGGAGCTTCTCGGAGTCTTCTCAATGCCACATCACGAAGCAGAGTTTTCAAGAGCTGCGGCTACAGAGGCTCTCCTCCCCCACGCCTCTGCCTCCCCGGGGGAAAAGTACAAAAAGTTGCGGTTGTCCCTGAGGCTACCGAGAAATGCTCAATTGCTTTCTGAGAGAGTAGTCACCTCATTCTGGTTTCCTCCCTCCCTCCATCACCTCTCCTCCAAGCTCTGGCACCTTTTCCTTAGAGAACTGGGTCTGAAGATGTCTGCTCCCTGGCTGCGTACCAAAGTACCAGGGGCCCGGGTGCTGAAGAGTAGCTTGCTTCTCCAAATATATTGCTACACCAGCTTTGCTGAAAAAGGAACCCTATGTTTTGGGGGAATAAATGTGCATTTTTCTGTGAGCCAGGCATTCGCTGACAGCAGATGGATGGTGGCCCAGGCCAGGTGAGTCAGCCAGACTTTGGAGCAGACAGTGTGAACCAGGACAGGCATGGGAGCCAGCCAAAGGCAGTGAAATACAGGGATATTTGGAGGTTTTCATCCCAGGAGTTTAGTCAGCACCTTGTGCACTTTGTTTCAGGTCGTGGGCCTAGTAGAGGGGTGTGTATCGTAAAAGGTAGGCTAAAAAGCGGTAATAAATAGACCCCGAAATGTATAATGGTCTAAATATCTTAGAAATTTATTTCTTACTCATATATCTCATATAACACACTGAGGCAGGCATTCTTTTTTTTTTTTTTTTTTTTATTTATTTTGGCTGTGTTGGGTCTTTGTTGCTGCACGCGGGCTTTCTCTAGTTGTGGGGAGTGGGGGCTACTCTTTGTTGCGGCACGCAGGCTTCAGTAGTTCTGGCGCATGGGCTTAGTTGCTCCGTGGCATGTGGGATCTTCCCGGACCAGGGCTGGAGCCCATGTCCCCTGCATTGGCAGGCGGATTCTCAACCACTGCGCCACGAGGCAAGTCCGAGGCAGGCATTATTTATTGGCCAGTGGCTTTCCTCCATATGGTGATCCAGGGACTCAGGCTCTCTCCATCTCGGGGCTCTGCCGTTCTCCAGGGTCTCATTGTCATCTACAATCCAGCTGGCAGAAGAGGAAGGGGTGTACGGAGGAGGCACACCTGCTTCTTACCCTGCTTCTTATGGGGTTGGCGTACATTTCTTCTGCGCACATTCTATTGGTGGGAACCAGTCACATGACCACACCTAGTTGCAAGGGCAGCTGGGAAATGTAGTCTCAGCTCCTCAGCGAAAACTCTATACTATGGAAGGGGAGCAGAGATTTGGATGGACAGCTAACCATCTTTGCCACAGGATGAATCAAGTCATTTAGGTCATGGGACCAAGAGAGAGACAACAATTCATTCTGAGTTTTAAGGGACTCTCTGGAAGAATAGTCTGGGTCCTGACAGGGAGTCCTAGATAACTTGCTGGAAGGGATTTTGCTTTTGTTAAAGACTGAGAGACCCAACAGTTTCAGAAATGGGCAGAAATATAGGAAAAGTTAGCAGAGAAGCAAACGTATAAGAAACATGGATAATTAGGCCTAAGAAGCTGTGCCCTTCACCTGTAATTGGTCTATTGATAAATAGTTTGTTCCCAAACTTCCTAGCCCAGTGCTTGGAGCTTGGTCCTCCGGCAGAGGCTACATGGACAGAGATGTCGATGCCTCTGTGCGGAGGAGGGGCACAGCCAGAGTGCAGGAGGAGGCTGCAACCCCAAGGATGTGGGTGAAATCAGAATCCTGCCTTTTCCTTCTCACTTGGGTCAACATGCATGACCTGGAACCTTCACTGTGTAGGCACTTATATTGCCAAGTAACAAGTCACCACAAGCTTAGAGGCTTAACAAACCCCATTTATTAGCTCCCAGTTTTGTAGGTCAGAGGTCTGGGGTGGGCTTGACTGGGTCTCTGCTTAAGACTTAAGGCCAAAATCAAGGAGTTGTCCAGGCTGAGCTCTTACTGGAGGTTCTGGGAAAGAATTCGCTCCCAAGTTTATTTAGGTCATTGGCAGGACCAGTTCCCTGTGGTTGTAGGACTGAGGTCCCTGTGCTTTTGCTGGCTGAGACAGAGCCTCAGTTCCTAGCGTCGGCTCTCAAGTCCTTTCCTTGCAGCCCTCCATCTTCAGAGCCACTGACTGTGCATCAAATCCTTCTTTTGCTTAGAATCTCTGACTCTCCCTTTGCCATCAGACAAACTCTACTTTTTTTTTTTTTTTTGGCCGCACTTCGCGGCATGAGGAACTTCCCTAACTAGGGATTGAACCTGCGCCCCCTGCAGTGGAAGAGTAGAGTCTTAACCACTGGACCACCAGGGAAGTCCCAAAACTCTCTGCTTTTAAAGGGCTCTTTCCCTGGTGGCACAGTGGTTAAGAATCCGCCTGCCAATGCAAGGGACACAGGTTCGATCCCTGGTCCGGAAAGATCCCACATGCCACAGAACAACTAAGCCCATGCGCCACAACTACTGAGCCTGCGCTCTAGAGCCCCCGAGCCACAACTACTGAAGCCCACTCGCCTAGAGCCCGTGCTGCACAACAAGAGAAGCCACCGCAGTGAGAAGCCCGCGCACCGAAGAGTGGCCCCCACTCCCCGCAACTAGAGAAAGCCCGTGCGCAGCAACGAAGGCGCAACACAGTCAAAAAAAAAAATATATATATATATATATATATATATATATATATATATATATGTGTATGTATAAAGGGCTCTTCCAATTTAGGTCAGACCTACCCGGGTAACCACTCTATTTGAAGGTCAACTGATTAGTAATCTTAATTCCACTGAAAATCTCTTTTGCCATTTAATGAAAAACAATCTCAAGGGCAACACCCAGGGGAAATCTTAGAATTCTCCCTTCCACAATGCCTGTTGCTTTGGGTCTGGGATCCAGAGTGGTGTCCTTTGGAGCTAAAGAGACTCTCGACTTCTGGCCAAAGAGCTGCCCCACTTGGTTCCACCCAGCCATGGTCGGGCGACCAACGTGCCTGGCCCCAGCTCTTTCCAGATACACTCTGGAATCTAGGAATAGAGAGGAAAGGCACTCCTCTCCCTCTGCTGCAAATTCCTTTCTCTGAAAGCCTCATGGAGATGGGACCCCCCCCCACCCCCCCACAAGCAGAAGCTCAACATTGCACATAGCTCTCTGCCCCCCAAGAGAAAGCTGGGCCCTGTCTGTAGGCTCCAGGCTTCCCTGAAGTTCTGCTCCTTTCAATGCCTGTTCCTTGTAGCAAGGCCAGGTGAGCTGCCTCTCCCTGCCCCCAACGTCTGGGGCCTGCTCCCCTTTAGCTATTCAGGAATGTAGGTGCCTTCAGCAAAAACCACTAGAAATGTTTTCTTAGCTGCAGGCCTCCCCGCTGGGGCCCCTCGTTGCAGAAGGATGCCTTGTGCAGACTTCTCCTCCTTCGCCCAGGAGCTGGCATCTCAGACCCACCTCAGATTCGACCTTGCTCTCTACTCCTGTTGGTGAGTTTCAGGGCCTGGAGGACTCAAAGGGGCCCCTGTCCAGGTAGTCAAACAATGTAATCCAGAGCTCCCATCAAAAGCCATCTGTTGGGCCTGCAGCCCTTCCTTTCCTCTGGGATCCCATGGAGGGCAGCCAGCGACAGACAGGCAGCAAGGGATGGGGGTGGTTGAGGCCCAGGTGGCCGCCCAGTTCCCTGGGGCCCAGACACTCTCTGCAGCGTCACCGGACAGAGGAACACGGCAAAGGCGCTCAGGCTGGTGCGCTCGCAGGTGCCGCCTGCGCTGCCCGGAATTCCAGAACGAAAAGGAAACTCTCCAATGGGCCAGACTTCCTGTTATCATTTGTGCACTTGGTACGAATTTAATGGATAGTAACATCCATTTGTCAGGCACTGAGGAGGTGTGGTTGGGAGGGAGTATGCGGGGAGAGATGGGCTGAGAGGCTGGGTGCCAGGCCCCGGAAAGGGCAGGACTTCAACCGAGGCAACAGGAAGCCAGCAGAGGGCTTTGTGCATGACTCTATGCAGGGTCAGGACTGCATCGAGAAAGATGACGCTGGTGGGACTTCCCTGGCGGTCCAGTGGTTAGGACTCCACGCGTCCACTGCAGGAGGCACGGGTTCGATCCCTGGTCGGGGAACTGAGATCCCACAAGCTGTGCAGCGTGGCCAAAAATTTTTTTAAAAAAATTAAATAGGTGACTCTGGCTGCAGAGAGCGGAGGGGACACACCTGGAGGAGAGAGGCCAGGGGACCCACTGCTGGAAGCCTGGAGAGGTGACAGAGGCCTGTGGACCACAGCTCCCTTCTCTCCATCAGCACCAATAATCCACAACTGGGTCTGTAATGAAGACTGCGTGCCCTTTGCCGAATCTGATTGGCAGCAAGCAGCAGCTCCTCTGCCTAAGGAGAGGTTTGTCTCCCAAGTCCAGTTTCTTTGTGCATCTTCTCATCCTGTCTCCTCTTAGCCTCTCTGGCTGCTAAACGGGTTACAACTTCCTTTTCTCCCAGAACTCCACCCTCTGCATCCTCAGCTTGTTTTCTGTGTCTCTCCTCCGTCTGCCCAGCCTACATGACACTTTTTCTCTTTCTTTTTCAAAAAGAAAAATTTCTTATTGAAGTATAGTTGATTTACAATGTTAATTTCTGCTATACGGCAAAGTGACTCAGTTATACGTATACGTACATTCGTTTTTATATTCTTTTCCGTTATGGTTTATCCCAGGATGTTGAGTATACTTCCCTGCGCTACACAGTAGGACCTTATTGTTTATCCATTCTATATGTAATCGTTTGCATCTACTAACCCCAACCTCCCAATCCTTCCCTCCCTCCCCCTTCCCCCCCTTGGCAACCACAAGTCTGTTCTCTATGTCTGTTTCATAGATACTTTCATTTGTGTCATGTCTTAGATTCCACATATAAGTGATATCATATGGTATTGGTTTTTCTCTTTCTGACTTACTTCACCTAGTATGATAATCTCTAGTTGCATGCTTTTTTCTTTCCTTAGCTTTTCAGGGACCAAGCCCTCTGTGGGATGCCTTTCTGGAGACAAGAAAGAAGAGAGAAAGCTGAAGGTGGCAGAGCCACTGAGATGTCTAAAGGCAGCTGCTTGGAGGGCCCCGCCCACTCCCTTTCTCCTGCAGTGAGTTGTGTCCACCTGGAAGTCAGAAGGGCCGCGAGTGAGGGTCGCGAGGGGTCAGTCACCTCCCCATCCTGGGCTCAGACTCCCAATGCACAACCCTGTGTGCAGTGAGCCAGGTGCCTGGAGGCTCCCCAGGCTGTGGGATGCTGAAGTCTTTATCAGGGGACTTCCCTGACAGTCCCGTGGTTAAGGCTCCACGCAGGGTAAACGGTTCTATCCCTGGTCAGGGAACTAAGATCCCCCATGCCGAAAGGCGTGGCCAAAAAAAGAAAGTCTTTATCGGTTGTGACCACGCCCCTCCTCCTGCAGGGCCCGGGAAGGAAGCAGAACTAAGCCCTGGGAAAGATCGATGGCCACACAGTTTTTTGCTTCCTAGGTGTTGCCGTTCTACCCTGAGGTTGTAGAGTAACTGAGGCTGCGGAGGGCGGGGTGGGGGGCTGGGGTGAGGGGATGAGGGGCCCTGAGGGAATCACACGGGCCTGCGGATACCACACCCACATCCGGAAATGATTTCATCTGCTTGTCCCTTTCCCCAGACCAAGGAGCCCCCTACACCCACCTGACCCGCGTAACCCAGGGGAGCTGGCCTTAATCCTGGCCTCAAAGGAATCTGGATCATAATTGGTAAGGTTAGATTACTCAGGCCAACGCGCCTCCCTTCACAGATACAGAAACTAGGGCTGGTGGAGTCTCAGGGCAAGTACAGAACCTGCTGGCAGCCAGGTCACCTGACCCACCCCCCCACCCCCATCACCTGACCCATCAGGCCACCCGCCCTCAGGCCGCTGCCCTTGCCCCGCAGTATGGTTCTCTCCACACCGGGAATCTCTCTGACTGTGTAACATGATATAATTATGGAATAACTCTTGAGGACAGAGACGGAGATCACGAGGCCACCTTAGAATTCTGCCTCCAGCGGGGCCCCAGGCTCCCATCCCCAGCACCTGGCCATGCCCCCAGGCCAGCTCCTGGGAGGAAGTGTCCTTCTCAGCTCTTGGCTGTCCCTTTCACTCAGCGAGGTTGGACCAGATCCCCCAGTACGCTGATTATAACAGGGGGGTGGACAGGCCCGTGGGCAGACAGCTCTTGTCTCCCAGAGGCCGGTTCCCTCCCAGTCCGACTGGCCCAGCTGTGGGTTCAGCTTCCAAGCAGGGAGTGCAGAGATGCTTGCGGGATGCCAGAGGGGAAGATGACCCAGAGCTCGGCAGTTCTAACTGCAGGTGCCTCTTCAGCCAGGATCCCCTACTCTTTACTATTTAATTCTATTATTTTATTTATTTTTCTGGCCACGCTTTTTCTGGGGAATCTCAGTTCCCCAACCAGGGACTGAACCCGGGCCGTGAGAGTTAAAGCCTGGAATCCTAACCACTGGACCGCCAGGGAACTCCCCGCCCCCCGACTCTCTGTTTGCATTTCTACTTGGTTGCCTCAAACGTTAGTATGAGTTCCTTTAATAAATATTTATTGAGAGCGTGCTCAAAGTACTGGCATAGGAGCTGGAGGCTAAGGGGGCAGGACCCTCGCCTTCAGAAGACTGAAGGGGAGAAAACATTAGCACAAAACCAGTGGGCTCCAGTCCAAGCTCTGAAACTTACCGGCTCTGGGACTTGGGCGGGTCAGTTAGCCTTTTCGATTCCTAGTTTGTTTGCCTGAAAAACCGGAGTAATATTCGCGGGTTGTTGTCGAGAGACTGACTGTACAGATGGATAATGGCCAGAGCATCTATAAAAATAGAACTCTGACCCACAATTTACAGCAACCAAGCCAGGAAGCCGACCTGCTAGCTGCAGTCAGACTTGCAGGAAATCAGACCACCATCTCGAACAACCGGTCCAGGAAGCCGAACGATAACCCCTGTAGCAATCGCCCCAAATGGCCAGAACTGATTAATGATTGACAGCTTCCCTGACTCTCATCCCTGCTTCCAACTTAGGACCAACCAGAGAAAACCAGGTATGCACCTCTAACCAGTCCCATAGGACACCCCATTTCTATTCTTCTTCTTCTTCTTTTCACCCGGCCCTGCAGCTTGCAGGATCTTAGCTCCCCGATCAGGGATTGAACCTGAGCCCCAGCAGTGAAAGCACCGAGTCCTAACCACTGGACCTCCAGGGAGGTCCCAAGGACACCCCACTTCTAGTGAGCCCCCCTAAGCTTCCCTGTGCCCATGGCCTCCAATCAGGGCACCCCTGACACCTTCTCTTTGCCCCACTAGGACGCCTTTCCCCTCCCTGTCCCGCGATGGTGGCCGACTTCTTGTGTAGCACGCTGGATGAATAGCCTCTGCTTGCTCTCATTTGAGTGGCCTTCGTTTTTTCCCATATTGAGGTCAAAGGAGCTAGGGAATGTGGCTGAGTTGGGGAATTCTGGGCTTCTGAAGAGCCCAGAATTCTAGGCACGTAAGGTAGGAAGATTCAAGGTGGAGAGGGTCATGGCTAGGAGAGGTGCTCAGAGAAGGGAAGAGGCTCCAGCCTCTTGATCGCAGCGGCCGGCCCTGCTCCAGGCCACTGTTCTGAGCTCCGAAGGGGGCGGTGTTTGGGTCAGCCTCCCCCGGGCCTGTGGCTCCTTACGTGTAGCCATCACATGAGCCCTGTAAGGACAGACCCCAGCGCCCCCGGCACTAGAAATGCCAGCTGTGGCAAAGTGAGCAAGGGGAGGTGAGTGGGGGGAGGCCAGGCCGCCAGGGCTGCCGGGGGAGTGGATCTCTGCTCACCCCCAAGCATCCCTTCCCTTCAGACCACCTCTAGGTACCTGTCCAGAGTCTGGAGGGACACCTCTGAATGCCTGGACTCAGGGCTAAGCCCTGACAGTCACAGGCTGATCAGTGGGGAGGGGAGAGAGCTGAAACCCCCAACTTACGTAGCGGTGGACACCCAGGGTGTAATATAGGGACCATCTTATGGGGGATTACGTCACAACACAGGCAAAGTATCCTCCTTGCCTCCACATCCAGCCTCTGCCACAACCTTCCTTCTCCCCAGAAGTGTTGCAGGGGCCACAGAGCGGGTGAGCTTTCCCTCCCTCTGTCCCCGGGTCTCCTCCAAACTCAGCATATCCTGCAGGAGCATCTGGGCCTCTGTCCTGGACTCACACTAGCCTGGACCATCGCAGTGGTCTCCTAAGGGGCATCCAGCCTCCTAACTCATCGATCCCTTGTCTAGAATGCCGTCGGTGGGATCTTTCTAGAAGTTGATTCTAAGAACCTTCAGGAGCTCAGCCTGCATAGAGAGAGCAGCCTCCATGCCGGCACCAACCCACCTTTCCAGCTTCGCCTCTCACTGCCGGCAGCCCCCTCCCCGACCCACCAGTCTCCGGCTGCACCAAACTATTAATACCCCCTGTTCTTACCTGACTCCAAGAGTGAGAGTAAAGAGAGGTGTGCTCGTGTGTGTCTGGACGTGCAGACTGTGCTGTACCTCCCTTCTGGACCTGGGCTCCATGCTAACTCAAGCGTCTCCCTGAGCCTTGCACAGTGGTTAGATATACAGAATGCAGAGGTACAGGGGCCTTGATCCGAATCCTGCCTCCCCCACTAACCAGGTACGTTCTTTAGGCCAATTGCTTTAACTCTTTGACCCTCAGTATGTCCATCTAGAAAATGGATGCAATAATTCCTGCCTCTGAAACAGGAGGGAAGGGGGCAGGGTATAATCTTTGAAAGAATGACATAGTCTGAGGACACGACATAAACTGATTAGAACCAAATAGGTCCAAGATGGCAGAGGAGCCGGCTTCCACTAGACCCTGAGCCTCAGTACACGCTCATTATAACACATCAGCTAAATGACACGCCCGTAGGTACCATGACAGTTCTAAGGCCTACCATCAAGGTCAAAAAGTGAGTGGTGGCCCAATTCCTGGAAATCCCACCCCTTCCCCAAAATAGCTGGAATACTTCGCCCACTCATTAGCCTATGAAATTACCCAGCCCTAGAAAAACTGACAACCCCATACCCTGGGGCCGCTCTCACCTTCTGAGATGGCCCATACTCTGTCTGTGGAGTGTGTTTCTTTCTAAATAAATCAACTTCTTCCCTATCACTTTGCCTCTCACTGAATTCTTTCTGTAGTGAGACATCAAGAATGAGAGCTTCATTAAATCCTGAGACCAGGTGGGTGATCTCAGTGAAAAGAACGTGGGCTCAAGTCCTAATCTGAGTTACACGGTTTCACCTCCTGCAGGTTATTGTGAGTAGTCTATGAGATGGTGCAAATAAAATGTTGCCCTCAGTCTAGGGCTTCCCTGGTGGCGCAGTGGTTGAGAGTCCGCCTGCCGATGCAGGGGATATGGGTTCGTGCCCCGGTCCGGGAAGATCTCACATGCCGCGGAGCGGCTGGGCCCGTGAGCCATGGCCGCTGAGCCTGCGCGTCCGGAGCCTGTGCCCCGCAACGGGAGAGGCCACAACAGTGAGAGGCCCGCGTACCGCAAAAAAAAAAAAAAAGAAAAAGTTAAGTCTAGTGCCTGGTCCATGGAAAGTGCTCAGAAGATGCTACCTATTCTGTGAGATGCCGCCCATCCAGCAGGCTCTTCTACGCTGAACTAAGGTTCATGGAGGACTCAGGAGTTTGCCAATGGACTTGACCGTTGGTCCCATCTGGTCCAACCTCCACATTTTACAGACAAAGTAACTGAGACCCCCGGGGTTGGAAATGACTTTCCCAAAGTCACACAGTGCATTGGTGTCAGAGAAGGGCCTGGAACCCAGGTCCTCCGGTGCCAGCCCTGTGGCTTCCCCACCATGTCCCACCGCAACACTTGTGTGGTCTTTGCATCAAACAGCAGACCAGCTCATTTGCATCCATCTCCATACTTTTACGGTCTCCCCCCCAGAAAGAATTATCAGGTCAAACTGCGTCCTCATAGTTTGTAGAGAGGGCACTCTGGGGGAGGGGTTTGGGTTAGTTACCTCCACGAGGGTTCGTGACACAGAAAGTTCTAGAAGGGTGGTGATCCCTGGTCAGGGGAATCCAAACAGACTAAGACCTGTAACCACTGGCATGTCTTGATGGCAGGCGACCCCTGGATCTTTTCTGGAAGGGCCCATTTCTCTGCTGGCTGAGGGGGCCCCACCCAGAGATGCGCGTACCCCAGGCCTCAGTGGGTGTCAGTGGGTCAGGGAACTGAGTTCTAGGACAAGTGGGAGGTTCTCTGGGATCTGGCTGGACGGCTCCATTGACCCGGGGAAGAAAGGAGGGCCCCTGGTGACAAGCCCTGGGGATGAGAGGTAAAGATCTTCAGAATTCTCCCTGGGTCTCTGGGAAGGGTGCAGACACTCCAATTAAAAAACAACAAACATGCAAACAAAATATAGTTCCTAAGAACAGAACGTCCCAGAGGTTCTTGGAGGAATTGGATTACTTGCTTCACTGTTTCCACCCTCTCAAAGTCAAAATACTCTGCCATCAGCCCACCTCCAGTTATTTCTCAACATCATGCTCTCGAGGGCAGGGTCCTTGGAAGTGCTCTCCGTGGAGAACTTAGAAAAACTCTTCTGCTCTAGCCGGGTGGGTGCCTGGACCAGAAGGGGCACCCTGCCAGAGACCCTCAGTTCCCACGGGCCCCCTGGCCGGGGCCAGCACGGGGGTCAGTAGGTGGAAGGAACTCTCCCAGTGAGCCCTGCCCCAGTGCCCGCCACAGTAAGCCCTCTGATCCCAGCCCGCTTTCCACAATCCTCCCGTGTCCCTGGGAGACCTGGTCACTCAGTCCTTCTCCCTGGAAAAAGAGCAAGGTCCTGCCCTCTCCTACTGGGGCCTTGAAGTCCTCTCTGAGACCACAGCCTTCCATTTAAGGCCAACTCACACATCCCTGCCCCCCTCCATCGTCCCTCCCCTCCCCCCAGGAGTGGTGTGGCAGATCAGGGGCTACAGTGCCAGGGCATCTGGGCATTCCTCTCCCTGGGCCTTGCCCTGTCTGCTAAATATACATCCAGGAGGAGCCCGGGAAGGAAACGGCCACAGACCTCGTTAACTCTTTCACCTCCAGCAGCTGTGGAGGGGGCGGAGGACTGGCAATCCGGTGGGAGGGGCACCCAAGGCCAGACTGGGGCGGGGGGAGGACCCAGCCCCTCACACCCAGTCATGGGGATGGGGACCTGGGCTCAGAGGTCAGGGGTGACCTGTGGGAAGGAGACCAGCTGTGTCCTCACCGCCCCCTCCCCACTCCTGCCCAGAGGAGGAAACGAGTTCAAGGAGGGCAGCCCTGAGGCTGAGTCAGGCCCTCAGCCACTTTCTCCAGGAGGACCTGAAGGATGGCCTGAGCTCTCCTTTCAAGGAGAAGGTGAGGGAGTGCCAGGCGGGCAGGCCCCCTTCTCCCCAGGGTGGGTCCCTTTTCCCGGCTCCTGGAGTAGAGGTGTGAAGGCCTGGGAGTTGGCCTCAGAGGGGACGTTGCTCTGGATTCGCCCCCCCTCCCTTCGTCCTTCCCCTCAGCGTGGCGCCCCTCAGCCCAGGCCTGGCTTCCTGCCCCCAAAGATGCTCCCAGAGCCTCCCCAGGTCCTCCTGGCTAGAGGGCAGGGAGCCTCGTTGGAGCCCCACCCTGGTTCCCTCCGCCCTGGGTCCCAGCTCTGCTCCTGACTCACTGTGGGCTTTGGCAGGGTCCCTCCCTCCTCACCTTCCCAGCCCCTTTCCCTCCATCCTTGTCGTGTGCCGCTGGTGGCAAGACTCAAACTCCCTCAGGGGGCAGGATGCCCAAGTGGTTGCCGTGGACAGGAACCGCTGGTGGAACTTGGGACCCCAGAGGACTGACTGGAGCCCTGGGGCTCTGAACCCAGGAGGGCTGGGCTCCGCACAAAGGGGAAGGCAGGCAGCTGAACCTGAGACCGGGGGAGGGGCTGGCCGGACCCTGCCCCTGGAGAGGGGAGGGACGAGGGTGATGAAAGGGCCCTTCATAGAGTGCCTCGCGCAGGAAGCCTTTCCAACCACCAGAAGGATCTGAGAAAACTGCAGTGACCTGCCGCCCGCCTCCACTCCCAACCCCAGCTGGAGGAAGCACGTGGCTTCGTGGCTTCAGGGTGGAGGGGTCTGACCAGGGGAACAGCGGAGTCTTCCCACCCAACTGCTCCCCGTTGGCTGTGGCTCGCGGGGCTGACACAGTTTTTTTGCAGTAACTCGGATCTGCCTAGAAATCTGGCTTAAAGCCCCGCCCCCAGGCTCCCAGGCCAGTCTGTCCATCCCTCCAGTCCTGCAGCGCCCTCTGCTGTCTGAGCCCATAGCGACAGGCCAAAGGGGGAAGTCGGGCCGTAAGGCCCTCTAAGGAGCCCAAGCTTCCCCACTGACAAAGGAGCCAGGATCCCCAAGACACCCCCATGTCAAAGACTGTCCCATTGTCCCTGCCGGCACATCTATAACCTGGCCGACCAAGGCGCTCAACGTTTAATTCGGTGGAAAAGTAGGGTTTTGTTCTCTGGGCCGGGGTGGGGGTGGGGGGGCCTCCCCTGGGCCAGGTTGCTGAAAACAGCAGATCCTCCAGAAGCCTGGCGGTTTGTCCCCTCCCACCCTTCCCCATCCCAGGAGGACGTGGACAGCTGTGACGCGCTTTACCCAACTAGCCCGAAGCGGGCTGGACGGGAATGTAAGTGGGGCGGGGTGGGGGTGGCGCTGGGGGAGTGAGATTGCACCTCAGAAGCCCCTGGGAGCACTGGTAGCGTGTGGGGAAGCAGAGGAAGTAAGCGCAGATAACACGGAATCTTTGGCGATGCCCGCAGGTCGTGCAAACTCGAAGCCGGACGCAGAATGGAAAAAAAACGCTATTGGAGGCGAGAGCACTAAAGGGAACCCAGGAAATGTGGCAAACAAGGCATTTATTCTCCTGCCTGAGGACAAATAAGAGGGAAGAGGGAAAAGGGGGCCAGCAACCCAGTCACGATTAAGAAAGTGAAGAAAATTCTTCTGAACGAAAAGATACTCTCAGTGTGGAATTTAAAAGCTCTGTAGCAGACTCCGGGCAAACTTCTTGAAGGAAGACACTTGTCCCCAGATACATCTTCATTACGGTTTAATCAAGATCTTCCAAGAATCCAGGGAGAAAGGAGAGGTCGTGTTGAAAGATACAAGACTGAGGCTGAATCCTGCTATGCCAACCAGAAGGAAAAGTGGAGGGACATTTCCTATAAAGCTAAGAGAAAAATTCCTTTCATCAAGAGCTGGATATGCACCAAACTAACATTTTTCTTTAAATTAACCACAGTGGGGACTTCCCTGGTGGCCTAGCGGGTAGGATTCAGCGCCTTCACTGTGGAGGCCCAGGTTCAACCCCTGGTCTGGGAACTGAGATCCTGCACGCTGTGTGACACAGACCAAAAAAAAAAAAAAGAAAGAAAGAAAAGAAAAGAGAAGAAAAATAACCTTAGTGTATGGGCCGGATTGTGTCTCCCTAAATTCACAGATTGAAGTCCTAAACCCCCTGTACCACAGAATGTGAATTTCAAGAGATGATTAAGTTAAAATGAGGCCAATAGGGTGGCCACTCATCCAATATGACTGGTGTCCTTAAAAGGAGAGACACCAGGCATGTGCCCGCAAAGAGGAAAGAGCTTTTTAAGACATAGATAGGAGACAGCTACCTGCCAGCCAACGGAAAAGGTTTCAGAAGACACCAAACCTGCCAACACCTTGCTCTTGGACTTCCAGCGTCCAGAACCTTAAGAAAATGAATTTCTGTTGTTTAAGCCACTCAGTCTATGGCTTTTTTTTTTTGTTAAGGCAGCCCTAGAAGACAAATACACATGGATGTAGAGACCAGAAGACAGCAAAAATCATATATAGACTTGGAAAGATGTGAAAGACACTAGAAAAATCATTGTCTTTAAATATTAACAAAGGGTTAAAAAATAGAACATAAGATCAACTGACAAATTGTGTGTGGGGTGGGGGTTGGGGGGGGCGACCTGTAAGGAAAAAACTTAGAATTCCAAAAAGGATTTCCGTTAGCCAAGCTATTTCAGCAGATGGGATGGAGGCGAGAAGGGTAACCCACACCCCTGCTGTCTTGTTCTCCAGAAGCCATTGAGAGTTTGACAATAGAAATGCATAAAGGAAACGTGAGCAGTTTTGTTTTTTTTTAAAGAATTTTAGAAATTTCATGTCATGTCTGAAACATTTATATTAACATATTTCTATACAAATAAGCCAAAGAAAGTTTAGTATTAGTTGTTTTGTTTGTTTGTTTGTTTATACTGCAGGTTCTTATTAGTCATCAAGAGCAGTTTTAAGAATACTTTTCATTCCCATTTCAGTGACATGCTTGTCACAGTGACGATCTCGTCCTTTTATTAAAAGTTACGAAAATAGGGCTTCCCTGGTGGTGCAGTGGTTGAGAGTCCACCTGCCGATGCAGCGGACACAGGTTCGTGCCCCGGTCCGGGAAGATCCCACGTGCCGGGGAGCGGCTGGGCCCGTGGGCCACGGCTGCTGAGCGTGCGCGTCCGGAGCCTGTGCCCCGCAACGGGAGAGGCCACAACAGTGAGAGGCCCGCGTACCACAAAAGAAAAAAAAAAGTTACAAAAATATTAAAAAGGAACTGCTACCTAATGCATCTTATTAGAGAAATATGATATTGGTTCCTGAATCTGTTAAGTCCAGAACCAAAAAGTTACAAGTGATGCAAGCAGCCCTGAAGCTGCCCTTCCTCTAATCTTCTGCACCTGAGACCACCTGCAAGGTGACGGGTGGACTGAGAAGGAAACAGGGACCAGTAGACATGAATTTGAGTCTCAGTGGTGTTCTTGACCAGCTTAGGGCCACGTGCATATCACTGAACCTCTCTGTGCCTCCGTTTCCTCTGTCTGTAAAATGGTCGCAATACTCAGTATCCTGGGTTATTTGAAAACACTGATGTCGCTTCAGCCTGTGGGTACAAGTGAGGTCACATCAATAGGGACACCCACATTCCCATGGCTTGAATCCCCCACCAGTGCAGAATGCTACCTGCCTCAATAGAGCCTCCTTACCTGTTTCTGGAACTACCTGGTTTCCCTGGTGTTTGGGGACAGGTGAGTGAATCTTTCTGTCTCCTTGAAGACAGCCCACCTGCCAGTTGAAAGAGGCTTCCCATCTTCATTTATTTTTCTTGGCTGTGCTACATAGCACACGGGATCCTAGTTCCCTGACCAGGGATTGAACCCATGCCCCCTGCAGTGGCAGCACAAAGTCCCAACCACTGGACCACCAGGAAAGTCCCAGGCTTCCAGTCTTGCCCCACCACAGTTGCCTTCCATGCCAAGGGTACCCCCTGGTACTGGGCAGCTCTCCTGCAGGGCCCCACAGGTTTCGTATAGAGGGGGATGGGGGTCTCTCCCTCAAGACATTCCATTTGATTCTGCATCAAAAGCACCTATCCTCTGTAGGGTGGACTTGGCCCCTGGGGCTGGGCTGGGGAAGGCCTCCTCTCACCTTCTTGTGCCCCTTCTTGGGGTACCTGGACTTGCACCCCCCCCCTTAAGCAAGGAATGAAGCTCTGGTGCATCAGCTCTACCCACGGACACGTCTGTGCACACATAGTGCTACCAAACCAAACTTGATTCCACTTGCCTGCTCACAGTAAAGCCAATCTACTGACACTGGTTGTGGTGAAGGAAAGTGCAACGTTTATTGCAGGGCACCAAGCAAGGAGTCCAGGCAGCTAGGGCTTAAAAGGCCCGAACTCCTTGTCTGGTATGTTAAATTACAAGGAAATACATTTATTGGAAAAAAGAAAACAGTCAAACAAGACAAAATAATAATAGTTTCATCGTTAAGCAAAGTCAAGGACCTTTAGTTCCTCCTCAAGGGCTATAGATAATACTCTGTGCCAAGTCCTCTGAGCTGTTTTGCAGAGACTGAAACCCCTACCAGGTGGAAGAAATTAACTGTATGCTGCCCACAAGCATGTAGACTCCAGACCAATTGGAAACAGAAGGTTGATGATGTTGATTACCTCACTACCCACCAATCAGAAGAGTGTCCACGAGCTGATCACTCACCCTGCAACCTTCTCCCTCACCCTGTCTAAAAACCGTTCCCTAAAAGCCATTGGGGAGTTGCAGCCTTCTGAGCATTAGCCGCCTGGACTCCCTGCTTGGCGCCCTGCGATCAATGCTGCCCTTTCCTTCACCACAACCGGGCGTCAGTAGATTGGCTTGACTGTGAGCAGGCAAGCGGACCCAAGTTTGCTTCAGTGACCATGGGGGAATCTGCCATGCCCCAGACCCACTCAGGGCCAGCTGAGACCTTGCTGTGGCAAAAGTGATGGGACTTCCAGGTCCTCAATCCTCTCTCTCAACTCCTGGGACCAGAGGTGTCTCAGGATTCAGAATTTTTCAGAATAGAGGAAGGTAATGTATGGTTTAGATAAAGTAACAGATCTCTATTCCGGCAGGGTGTAGGGCGTGGTCGCAAAATCACGCCCACTGAGAGTCTGCAGCGGAACCTATGCAGTGGGACAGCACCGAGACATATGTGGTCTTGTATCTATTCTGGTGTGTTTGTGGCAAACTCAGGAAAACGGTCTTGGTTTTCAGAGTTTTTGGAGTTTAGAATTGTGAATAAAGGATTGGGGACCTGCCTTTTCCTTCTTCTGGGTGTGGCTGAAAGTCCCTTCCTGGACATTTCTGCTGTGGGGAGAAGTAGAGAGGAAAGGGGGAAAGCCAAGTGCATTTATTTTGCACCGACTGTTTGCCCAGCACAGAACTGGCTCTTTCCCTTCCGTGATCCCATTAAGGGGTTGGGTGCCTGTGGGGGCCCGCCCGGACCTCACCTTCAGGGGAAAGGTCAGCTCAGTCTGGTCTAAAAGCAGAGAGCAGACTGCTAATGTGTTTACCCAGTGCCTGGAGCAGGTGGGAGGTTTGTCTGCTAATCTCTCCCAGCTGCCTCTCCCGGCTGGCATGGCTGAAAGGAGGGAGGCTGGGAGGGGCCGAGCAGAGCCCCTCAGAGTCTCAGATCGGCGGAGCCATCTCCCTTCCTCCCCTTGGTGGAGAAAGAGGCTTCTTCTCCAAGAGGAGTGAGCTTAGGGGTGTGGCCGGGAGCCCCCTTCCGCTCTCCTGGCCCCTGAGCTAAGAGGACATTTTCTTTCTTAGTCCTGGTCCTCAGCAACTATGGAAAGTGCCTCCCCAGGGCTGTTCTGGGGCCCTGAACCTGTTCTGGCTCCAGGGCAGGGATTTAATCAGTCCAGGATGCTAGAGACCCCAGAGGTTATGTCGCCCCAGGGCTGGGGCATTGAATCTGCTTCAGACCACTCCCTTTCAAAAAAAAAAACAGAAAGACCACTCCCTTTCTCAGGCAGCCCGTCTCCCATTGTTCAGCCCCCTGCATTTGGTTCCCGCAGCCCAGGAAAGGCCTGGAATCCGGCGGACATCTCCCTTTCTCCCTGGCATTGCCACTAGAAGCCGGAGAAGTAATCAACTCAGGGAATGAGAGGTGGGCTCCAGGAAGGGGTGGGCTGGAAACAACTCATATTCATCCATCCATCCATCCATCCATCTATTCAGTCACTCACTCATTCATTCATTCATTCAACCAACACTAATTTAGCTTCCTGGGAAGCCATCCCTGAAGGAAGGAGCCTCTCCTTTCATCCCCAGATTGCAAAGTAGGGTACTGATAAAGTTTTGTGGAAGCAACCACAAAGACCCCAGTAATCTGCCTGTGAGCCGCCCCAAGCTCTCAGCATGGGCTCCTCCTCTACAGTTCTGCCCCTTTGGGGAGTCCTGCAGGCTTCAGCACAGGTTCCGCCACCACGCCCGCTGGCTGTGACCCCAGGGTGCAGGGCAGGTGGGCGTCATGGATGACCTCCTGGACAGTGGCCCGGAAGGTCTTGCTCACAAAGGAGTAGAGCCCAAAGTTGACTGCTGTGTTGAGCATGGCCGCCATGTTGGCCACATCCAAGGCCAGGTGGACCCTCCAGTCCCGGTAGACGGGGGCCACGTACAGGTGGTAGAGCATGACAAAGATGCGGGGTGCCCAAAGGAGGGCGAAGAGCGTGGTGACACCCAGGAGGATGGCGGTGCTCTTGCCCACCCGGGGCCGAGGCCCGCTCTGGCCCCTTCTCTGTAGCTGGCAGACAATGGCCGAGTTGGCGACCAGGAAAACGCCGCAAGGGATGAAATAGACGATGAGGCAGTGAGCCCACTTGAGGACCTTGTCCAGTGTGCTGGGGGGGTCCTCGTCCCTCCACACGTCCATCCACCAGTAGAAGGGGATGCCAGTCAGCAGGGCAGCACCAAGGACAGCAGCGATGGCCCGCCGGGTCCGGCCTGGGGATGAGGTGGCCCGATGGTGCAGGGGGTGGCACAGGGCGCTGTACCGGTCGACCGTGAGCAGGACGGCGATCCAGACTGAGGCGTGGTTGGCAGCAAACTCCAGGATGTTAGCCGCGCGCACCACAGCCTGGGGCACCTTTCGGGCCAGCACTGCTCCCTGTAGGAGGAAGCCCACGAACACGATGACTACCTGGGTGATGACATCCGAGGCCGTGAGCGCCAGAAGGTAGTAGTAGGAGGGCTTCCTGGTCCTGGCGGCGAGGCGGGCCAGGGCCACTGTGGTCAGGAGGTTGACTGATGGCAACCGAGGTCAGGGAGGGGAGAGGTCAGAGGCGTTAGAAGGGCTCCTCGGATTTGCTTTCTCATCGTCCCTCCCCACCTGCTGGTTCTAGCTTCTCTTTTCCTCTTTCCAGACCCTTCTTAAACCTCACTTTGTCCGGAAGGTTAATCAGATCAGCCCTGCCTTGTCCAGTCATGCGCCGTAGGCCACTGCCTTATACGCTAGCTTCCCTGGCAACGGGCACAGGGATGGGCAGTTCCCTAATTCCACCCGTACTTTCCTGCATCCACACCCCACCCGACCCCCAGCTCTGCTCTCTGAATGCAGTGGATGGTACAGGAAGCTTTTGATGGAGCTGGGGGCAGTCATGCACAAACTTAGTCATCCTAGGAAGTGCCCATTCCTGGGGGTAGAAGAGGGCTGTCTGCTGTGGTGAAAACTTGGGTTTAGCTATAGAGCACCCCAACTCCTGGCCCCTCACTTTTACTCCCCACTATGCTTGGCTTTCCAGTGACCCAGATCACCCCACAAAGGCAAGGAGAGCCCTGGGGTCTATGATCCTGGGTTTCAGGGGTCAGCCCAGAGGACTGGCACCCATTGAAGGAGGACTCCAACTTCTGGGCAACCCCAGGACCCCAGACCCAGCTCCCCACTCACCAGGCAGCCCCAGGCCCAGCAGGACGCTGTAGTAGATGACAGGGATGACCCCGGCCACACACGGGGACCTCTCTGGGATCTCCGGCCAATGGCCTTCAAACTCCTGGCTCAGCCCACTGCCATTGGGTGTGAGCATTGGCGTCACCTGTAGCTGGCCCGCTGGGAAGCGCAGAGGGTGGGTTAGAGCATTTGGTTCCTTTCCAGCCTGGCCTGGCAGCAGCCCTACCCTGCCCCTGCCCCTGAGGGCTTTACTCACCCCCACTCTGTGCAGACCCTGTGGTCAGGCCCAGCCAAACGGTAACGCTTCGTGCCAAGCACCCTCCACCCCAGCCCACCCCGCAGTGGCCCGGCTGCCCCTCTGGCGGGAAGAAGCACTTGGCGTTTCTTGCTGACACGGAGACTATTTCTCGATCATATTTGCTCCTGGTGGGTCTTCAGCCTGCAAAGCAGGGCCCTAAACGGGCTGCTAGTCACGGTCAGGAGGGGGTTTGGGGGTGGGGCCCTGGGCCTTGCTCCAGGCGGCCTGAGCCAGAGGGTCTGCACCGGCGCTTGGGCAGCTGTGTTTTTAAAGCATCCCGGGTGATCCTGACCCACAGTAACTCACGGCAGCTGCACTACTCTGCCAACAGCCACCCCCCTCTTTAAGGAGAGACGTTACTGAGTTCCGCTCCTTTCTACGCTCGAGAGCACCCTCTCCTAGTGCTATCGGAGCTGGAATGGCCCCGGTTTTCAGACTGGGAAACTGAGTCCAGAGGGGGGAAGGTGACCTGCCTGCCGTCACACGCAGCTGGCAGGTGGCCAGTCTGGGATAAGGCCCTTCCTCATGCTCTGGTCCCTGCCTCTTAGTCCACACTTTAGGAGTTTAGGTTCCACCTTCCAGCTTTTGACGTTTCCATATCCGCTTCCAGCTCCCCTCTCCCGGACTCTAGATTCCTCACTGGCCCTGCCGCCTTACTGTCCCTGCCCACCCTGGCCCTAGATACTTTACCTGTCTCTTGTCCTGCAAGCCGCATGCTCCTGGGTGCTGAGTCCTGGGTCACCCCGTGGCTTTTTCCGGTGGTCCCAGCAGCTCGCTCTCATCATCGCCAGCTCTCCGAGCCGTTGTTTGCCCCAGGATTATTCCAGCGGTGCGGAGCCTGACGGTTGGTGCACGGAGGTGGGGTGGAGGGGGGGGAGGGAGGAGGGGGAAGGGGAGGGCGGGGCAGAGGCCCGGAGCAAACCAGGATGGGGAGGGTGCACAGGCAGGGGAGGGGCGAGGCTGGGAGGCAGACCTTGGGGCGGGGGGTAGCATCAGGGCTCTGGTTGGGCTGCCTCGTGCTCCAGGGCACTCTGGGAACCGGCCTGGCCTCGGTCTGGCAGTCAAACCCCGGGCGTGAGGCGTTTGGGGAAAGGCAGACAGATTCCAGGAGCTGACTCAGAGGGGGCTGGGGGGAGGGAACCCGTGCTGGGGAGGGAGAGCTGAGGCTGCCCTGGGCAGGACCCAGATCTGGAGCGAAGCCCCACGGGCCAGGTTTGAAGCAGTCAGTGCCGCGGTGGCTGCGGGTGGTGGGACGAGAAGGAGACTACCCTGGCGGGCTGTTGGCCTGGAAGGATGGCAGGAAGCCATGCCCAGTGCTGGCTGTGACGACCAGGCCAGCGGAAGCCTGACCAGGCTGCCAACAGCGCTGGGAAACCCAGACCCAGCGGCTCCTTGCAAGCCGTTGTTTTCCTGGCCCTGGTGAAATGGACCATCCTTTAAGGAAAATTAGTCACCGGCAGATCAACACCATCCGGCGTGGCTTGCGCCCTGGAGAGGCTGGAACCTGTGCCCGGCCGGCTCCCCAGGCCCATGTGGGGAAGAGCGACCGGTGCAGCCCACGGAGGGCACCCGGGACAACGTGTGGAGTGGCTCGAGGAGAGCTGAGGCCCAGCCAGCACTCGCTTCCCACGCTCACCCTCTGGGAACGTCCCAGAGCTGGTTTCCCTACGTTAGATCCCAATTCCTGGGCTGGAGCTACCTGGACGCCCACCCCCAGCCTCATCTCCACGCGCAGCCCTGGAACTCCCAGAGGCCTTGCTGACCCCTGCTGGCTGGGGCCTGACCCTGAAGTCCTCCGAGAGCCCTCTGGCTTTGGCCAGGTCCCCTGGGTGGCACAGTGGGACCAGAGTAGGCACTACCCACTCAGGTCCCCAGGCAGAGTGTCCAGGACTCCAGCCCCAGAGGATGCGAGGAGCACAGATAATTCCTCAGGCCACCACCTCCCTGCGCCAGGACGCTGCGGATGAGCAGGGGGCCGTCTACAGCCGGGTGTGAGGGGCTCTGCTGACATTTCCTGAGGACCTACCCTGTCCTACACGTGTCACCCTCCCAGCAGCCCCTCAAGCTAACTCAGGTTACCTCCGTTTCACACAAGAGGGGACCGAGGCTCAGAGAAGGCCAGCAACTCCGCTAAGCCCACAGAGCTAGCAAGCGGAGGTTGGACATTGAACGTGGGTTTGTCCCTCCCCCAGAGCTGTTCGCTGGTCACTCGCTCCCACCATCTGCTCTCCGGAAGAGCAGGGGCTGAGGCAGCACGAGGCCACTGTGAGCTCGGGCTTTACGGGCAGAGGAAGTGGGCCAGGCGGACAGCACTCGGATGCGGAAGGCCCTCCAGTCGGGGGACAGCAGGATGGAGGCAGGAGGGCAGGTGTGCCACCGCGGGACAGCCCGGCTTCAGGGGAAGCTTTCAGTATCATGTCAGTTACTTCAGGGCGCAATTCCTTCCTGTGTAGCATCGCTGTGCCCCCCTGAATCCACGTGGCCTGGAACCTAAGCTCAGGATTCGCTCCTCCCCAATCGAAGCGTTTGGGGGCTCCCTAGCTCAGGAAGGGAGACGTCACAGGTGCAGCTGGGGTGGGGCTGGGGCTGGGAGCCCACCCCTCCGCCGTCCTGTGTCTGATTACTCACGCCACAGATCCAGAAACTCTATATCTGCCCCAAGCTTGCTTCTCCAGCACTAGAGATCCCTTGCCCCACGGGGATCATCTATGGCTACTGAAACATTGGCTACTGAACATTCGTTCAGGTTCTTCCGTAAGCTGTTACCCAAAGGGCCGAATGAACTTTTTCGCCAACACAGTAGCTTCCCAGAAAAGACAGTATGGGGCTGTGGAAAGAAAAGTCAAGCAGCAACGCAGCACTTGAATCCTGGCTCTGCCCATTCTGAGCCGTGAAACCTCAGACAAGTCCCTTGAGTTATAGATACCCTTGCCTCGGGCGGGAAGCGACACTGCTCTCTGTTCTAGCTCAGAGTTGCTCTCAAGGAATTATGGAGCTTCCAGATCGACAGGGCAAAATGAAACAGATTGTCTCAGATCTTCCATCTCCAAGATTGGGCAGGGCGAACGCCCTCCTTCTTCTCTCCAGCTCCAAGACTCTCACGCACACCACACACACAAACACACGCACGCAGGGAATTCCCTGGCAGTTCAGTGGTTAGGATGCCGCGCTTCCACTGTAGGGGGCACGGGTTCGATCCCTGGTCAGGGAAATAAGATCATGCATGCTGTGCGGTGTGGCCAAAACAAAACACACGCATGCACACCTACACACCACACACACATACACGTGTGCACACATACATAGCGCGCGCACACACACACACACACACACACACACACTCCAGAAAACCTCAGACTTTCTCAGATTTTCTCAGATTTTCTGAGAAACCTCCTCCGTTCTCAGAAAATGAGAACGGAGGAGGCGTATTCCTGGAAAGCCAGTTTCTAAATCAGAAGAGGGGTTTCAGGGATAACAGAAGTTAGAGCTAGTAAGAGGTGGAGCGTCTCAGAGATGGGGAGTCAGAGGTGACCCTCCTGAGTCTTCTTGGTAACCTGGGACCTCCCCGATCCCTGCACACTTGAAATGCCATCCATGTAATTCTAGCAGGTAGACCTTAGCTTGGGGGTGTACAGGACAATCGCCGAGATGCTGAGAAGACACAGGTGCCCTGGCTCCTAGGTGGAGTGTGGGAGATTCCAGCGCAGGCAGCCGCACCTCTAGGGGCTGATGCAGCGCCGCAAGGAGGCTGGAGTTAAGAAGTTAAGACCATTTTCTGAGTAGCTGGTTCTCTTAGCGTCATCTTTTTATCATCAACATTCCTGTCGGAAAGCATTGCACATGGAAGCCGGGATGCCCTCAGAGGCCACGACCCCCGTCACACTGAGGCTCTGTTTTTCTGAGCTGGGCCAGGGAGGCGGTGCAGCCCACGGGAAGGGCAGGCAGGCAGCCAGTGGGCAAGGGATGGTGGATCTGGACGAAGGGAACCAGGCGTGAAGGTCAGGACAGCCGGGAGGGGTTTCCGCTGGGCTGGACAGCTACATGTTTGCCAACCCGGACGAGGCAGGTGCCAGACCCACTTCCCGCTCTCTCTGTGGCTCCAGAGAGGGGGGTGGAGCTGTTGGGTCTCTCTGTGCCAGCCCGGGGCAGAAATCAATACGTGGAGCTGGTCCCTGGCATCCAGAGAGCAAAGGAGGGTGGGCTCCCACCCATCCCCAGTTAAAGACCCAGCCTCAGGAGAAACTCGGAGCTGGATCTCTCAGGAGCGCACCCCACCTCCACCATTTCAATTCATCAACTTGGAAGGACTCCCTCCCATGGAGATCGGGGCCAGGCCCTACTTGCTTCTGGAAAAGGTGAGGCCTCCCCAGCACCTGCCGACCCATAACACACACCCCTTGGGCTCTAGACGCCACCCTCCTCTCTCTGTTCCTTTGTCCTCAGAAGAGCTCTCCTCTGTACTAACCCAGCTGAAACGGCCACCTAGCTCTCTGCCTGTTTCTCCAGCTGTCAGGGTGGGGTACTGGGTCTGCTGTGTGTCTCCTTGGAACTCTGAGATGGGAAAAATTACACCAGGAGGTTGGACAGAAGCTGGTAAAAGAAGCCTTCCAACAAGGTGAACCAAGAGACCGGAGACCTCTTGGGAAGGTGAATTACAGGAAGGAAGTGACCAGGCACCTCCAGTCCCCATGCCTGCATCTGGGCTGCTTGGGCGGGGGGTGGGATGCCTGCCGAGGACCAGCCTCCAGCGAGGCGGCCAGCTCTGCTCTGGGCAGGGGTGCTCCGTGCAGGGGTGCACAGGCTCGGGTGCAGCTCCTCTATGCCCAGCCCTGCCATCTTAGCTCACCTTGACCCGGGGTGAGGGGTGTGCTGGTCACAGCCCCCACCTCCCTAAAGGCTCATCACCCTCCCAGGAACATTCTTCAAAGAACACGAAAATGCTATCAGTTACCCCGTGGGCCCCTATTTGAGACCCTTGCCCTCCTTTCTGGAGAGCCAGCCCACCCCAAAATGGGAGAGGGGGAGGGGTGGGAGCCTGAGCTGCCGCCGTGTTTCTCTTCCAGGCCCTTCCTTTGCAGCCGGCTCCCCACGGCTCCCCAGCCGTGACGCTGGCAAGCTCGTGCTCTGTGCCAGGGTGGAGGCTGAGCCTGGGATCCGGGGAGGGGGCCGGCGACCCTCTGCGCTGGTGGCGGCCACTGGTTCTGGAGCCCTCTGCCTGCCCTTTGGAGAGCCTTAAACTTCCCAGAAGAGGAACGACTCGCTGTGCCAGGTGGTAGGAGCTATGGGGGAGGGTGCCGGATCCGTCCCCCTCAGGGGCCCACCGGCAGCACAATAGCCCCTGGGGCTGCTGCTCTCTGGCTTAACTCGTTGCCTGGGCAACAGCTGGGGCCCGTTTCCACCAATCCACGGCAGAGGCTGGGTGGTGGGCGGGAAGCCAGCCGGGGAAGGGAGGGCACCAGCCCCTTGGGCGGGACCCTATATAAGGAGGAGGAATGTGAGTGGAGAGGTCTGGGCTTCGCTCTCCCTCCAGTGGGCTTGGGGGCAGGGCACAAAGATGCTTAGGCTGGGCTACACCAAACCTGGGTCCTGGGCCAGCTTCTGGGCCATCCTGACCCTAGTGGGCCTGGTCACTCGTGCAGGTGAGTGGGCAGGGGGCAGGGAGAAGGGGCAGGACCTTCCGGCTTTAGCCACACACGGCCAGGAGGGGGCGGTGTCCAGCCAGCCAGGACGGGCGCGGTGTCCAGCCAGCCAGGACGGGCGCAGAGTGGATTTGATCACACAGCTCCGTGGAGGAGGGCAGCCTGCCTCCGAGGGGACGAGGGCTGGGCGGGCAGGCAGGCAGGAGTCTCAACGACAAGAAGACCCTTCCACTGTCCATTGTCCCAGGCAGCTGGGCGCAGCTAGAGGCGAGTGGGGATGCCATCCGCATTCGGGGCCTTCAGTGTGACAGCTTGGAGAGGCGGGGCTGGGCGATAACCTCGGGCTCCTCTCACCCTTTCTTCCTCCCTCTGTCTCCCTCTTGCTTTACACAAAGATGCTCTGCTCTCCTGTGAGTGTCCTCTCCAAGAGCGCACATGGGCCTCGGGACTCGTGTGTGTGTGTGAGTGTGAGTGCGTGTGTGTGCATGTGTGTGAGTGCATGTGTGTGTGTGTGTGCGCGCGCGCGCTGGGGGGTAGGTGTGCCCATCTGCTGCTGTCAGCTCCTCACACTGTGCTCCGCTTGGAGAAGCTGCTGGCAGTGTTTTCTGTCATTGAGTTTTCTGTCACCGAGGGCATGTCCCCAGCTGACCCTCACGGTATCCCTGGAAACATGCGAGAAGGGCCCAGCGCGCCCAGCCTGCAAGGCGGGAACACCAGCCTCAAGGCACAGGTACCCCGAGAGTCCTGTCCAGGACAAGCTGGCCCTCTGTGCTTTCTCTGGTCTCCCGCAGGCCAGTGGAGACGGGACCCAGGAGGGCTGCTGGGCCTGGAAGCAGCTTCCCCTCCAGGCTGCAGCCTCCTCTCACAGCCAGGCCCTCCCCTCCCACTCAGCGCTGGGGCGGATCCTCGGCCCCCCCCACCCCCCAGCTTGCCAAGCCCATCCTCCTCCAGGGCCTCTGGCAGGCTCCTTCTCAGCGCTTCCTCAGGGAGCCTGTCTCTGATTCCTGCACCTAAAGGAGCTGCCACCCCACTGCTATCACCTCCCTTATTTACCACAATCGAAAGCTAGAGTGCTTACTTGTGTATTTATTGCCTGTCTAAGGGGCTTGTGCTTTGATGAGTGTAAGAAGCTGGCTTGTTTTGTTCACTGTGCTATTCTGAGCTCCCAGGAGCGTGCCTGGCTCGTAGTAAGTGCTCCGTTTGTTAGTGACTGCACTCTTTTGGACAACTCTTCCGAGGGGTGGGGTGCACAGTTCTTCAGGAGGTGAGACGGGGGGGAACCAAGAGGTTTCTCGACTCCCGCCTAGGGGTCTGGCATCATGGAGACCAGCTCTGGACACTTTGTCCCACGCTGGGTCACGAGCTCTCTCCGCCAGGAATCTGCCCACCTTCCAAGAGCATCCTCTCAGGGTCTGCTCAGGGTCAGGTTTACAAGCTTCCCCAGCCAGGATGTGCCTGGGTGCACACACGTGCATCCACGCACTTCATGGGCACAAACAGGTGAGCACACAGCCTCCCCAGGCTCATCCACTCTCTGCCCACATCCAGCCACATGCATCTTCAGCTGGTCCCTCTGCAACCCCAGCATGCTGCCCGGGGCCCGGGTGCCTTCTCAGGCTGTGCCGTGTTCCTTCCTGCTGCAGCCCAGAAAACCGATGTCGGCGGGGAGTCAACGGGCACCTCCATCAACCACTCCCAGACGCTGCTCCAACGCCTGCAGGAGCTGCTGCGGCAGGGCAATGCCAGCGACGTGGTGCTGCGGGTCCAGGCTGCGGGCACCGACGAGGTCCGAGTCTTCCACGCCCACCGCCTGCTGCTGGGACTGCACAGTGAGCTGTTCCGGGAGCTGTTGAGTAACCAGAGCGAGGTGGTGCTGCAGGAGCCCCGGGACGGTGCTGCTGTCTTTGACAAGTTCATCAGGTGGGGAAGGATCAGGGGGAAGACTCCAGGACTTTCCAAGCCCCTGGCTTCTCCACTCACAGGGTGATGGAAGCCCTGGATCCTCGCAGACATCATGCCCATTCCCTGGATGTCATTAGGATGACCGTGCAACCGACTCCTTCTTCCCTCCTTCCACTGCACTCCTGCAAAATGCAGCGTGACTCCCCTGCCCTTGCCTGGAGGCTCTGTGTGCTTTGATGTCACTTACCAGTCACCCTCAGAGCTGTTTCCAAATCTGGCCCTGAGAGCTTTTAAAAACTGTAGATTCCCGGGCCCCACCCTGGATCCTGGGCTTCCCGTCTAGGGTTGGGCCAAGCAGTCGTTTCTTTCCTTTCTTAAAAAAAAATATTTATTTATTTATTTGGCTGCGCCGGGTCTTAGTTGTGGCACGTGGGATCTTTAGCTGCGGCATGTGGGATCCAGCTCCCTGACCAGGGATCGAACCCACCCCCCGCGTTGGGAGCAAAGAGTCTTAGCCACTGGACCACCAGAGAAGTCCCCCAAGCAGTCGTTTCTTATTTTAATGTCTCCGGGTGGCTTTGGTGTCTGGCCCCGTCTTGAACCAGAGGGCTAGGGAGCTAAAAACGTTAGCCATCTCTCTGCCCCATCTCCTGCCTCCTGCTAGTGGGGCACCATTCACACTCTAGCCTGAGAAAGTGACCCTGATTTGACGGCTTAGATAAGATGGCTGCAGAATTCGGGTCATTGCTTCCAACTTCCGGGCAACGGGAACAGGGATAACACAGAAGGGCCAAAGGGTCTCCCCGCCACCCCAGTCAGTTCTATTTAACCAGCCTTCCCCCAATCCCACTCTGTGCCTCTGCGGACATCTCATTGGCTAGAATTCAGTCACGTGCCCGCACTCGCTCTAAGGGAGCCTGGGAAACATCTTTTAGTCCCAGAGGCAAACAGCGCAGTGAAATGGTGCCCACCCTCATAGCGAGCAGCTGGCGGCATGGGAGTCCAGATAGTAAACCTCGCAATGGCAGGCGCTACATCTGTCTTCTTCTAGCACAGAGCTCGCCACCTAGTAGGTGCTCGATACATGCATGCTATTTCCATGTCCCCACGAGAAACGGAAAGAAGAGGCCGTGAGGTCGGATGGGCCTGGGAGGGCCCTTCTGTTGGCGCCCTTGACCATGATGGTCTCTGACCAAGGCCGGGGCCCTCTGGACCCAGAAAGCGGCTCTGGGTGGGGTCGGGGTGGGCCCGCCCGCCCTGACCGCGCCCCATCTCTGCGCCTCTCCGGCAGGTACCTCTACTGCGGCGAACTGATCGTGCTGCTGGCGCAGGCCATCCCCCTGCACAGGCTGGCCACCAAGTACGGCGTGTCCTCCCTGCAGCGGGGCGTGGCCGACTACATGCGCGCGCACCTGGCGGGCGGCGCGGGCCCGGCGGTGGGCTGGTACCACTACGCGGTGAGCACCGGGGACGAGGCCCTGCGCCAGAGCTGCCTGCAGTTCCTGGCCTGGAACCTGTCGGCCGTGGCGGGGAGCGCCGAGTGGGGAGCCGTGAGCCCCGAGCTGCTGGCGCAGCTGCTGCCGCGCTCGGACCTGGTGCTGCAGGACGAGCTGGAGCTGTTCCACGCGCTGGAGGCGTGGCTGGGCCGCGCGCGGCCGCCCCCCGCCGTGGCCGAGCGGGCGCTGCGCTCCATCCGCTACCCCATGATCCCGCCGGCGCAGCTGTTCCAGCTGCAGGCGCGCTCGGCAGCCCTGGCGCGCCACGGCCCGGCGGTGGCCGACCTCCTGCTGCAGGCCTACCAGTTCCACGCCGCCTCGCCGCTGCACTATGCCAAGTTCTTCGACGTCAACGGCAGCTCCTTCCTGCCCCGCAACTACCTCGCGCCCGCGTGGGGCGCCCCGTGGGTCATCAACAACCCGGCCCGCGACGATCGCAGCACCAGCTTCCAGACGCAGCTGGGCCCCAGCGGCCACGACTCGGGCCGCCGGGTCACGTGGAACGTGCTCTTCTCGCCGCGCTGGCTGCCCGTCAGCCTGCGGCCCGTCTACGCGGATGCCGCGGGCACCGCGCTGCCCCTCGCGCGCCCCGAGGACGGCCGGCCGCGGCTCGTGGTCACGCCGGCCAGCAGCGGCGGCGACGCGGCGGGCGTGAGCTTCCAGAAGACCGTGCTGGTGGGGACGCGCCAGCACGGCCGCCTGCTGGTCCGCCACGCCTACAGCTTTCACCAGAGCAGCGAGGAGGCCGGCGACTTCCTGGCGCACGCCGACCTGCAGCGGCGCAACTCCGAGTACCTGGTGGAGAACGCCCTGCACCTGCACCTCATCGTGAAGCCCGTCTACCACCCCCTCATCCGGACCCCCAAGTAGCCAAGCGGGGCCCGGGGCGGGAAGCTCGGCGTCCCTGAGGCCTCTGGATCGGGAAATACAGGCCCGGCAGAGATGGGCCAGAGGGACCAGGAGTGGCATGGCCAGTGGAGGTGCCCACCCTGGCCCCTTGGGTGGAATCCAGCTGAGGGGTGGTAGACCAGATGCCTGGTTTCAGGAGCTGATTTCATGCTGACTTGAAGGTAACACGGTAGAATAAACCAATGCTCAGAGAGGCGAGGGGATGATTAAACCACCCAGTTCATGGGTAAAAGCCGTCCAAGGAGGGCTGCACAGGTCAGGGGCTCCCCATCTTTCTTTAGCTTTTCCCTGAGGGCCCCACCTCCACAGGGAACAGGGCAGCTAAAAGCATCCAACTGGTCACGGCACTGGGTACCACTGTGGGAGCTCCTCACCCTGAAGCTGGGGGGCTTAGCTGAGCAACTTCTGAGTCCCGACTTGCAGGGGGTAACCACTTCATTTGGCTTGTGGACCACCCCAAGTCTCTGGCCTCTCCTGGGAGGGGGTCTGGGGAGGGGGGAAGGCTGGGCGGAGGGGATGTGAATGGGCCTTACAGCCCCGCCCTTCCTGGGGAAAGACCTCAGGGTCTAGAGGAAAACTGCTTTCCCCCAGGTGTTTGTAGGTTGGTGCTGTACAACCAGCCAGAGGGCACTAGGGGGTGGTGGTGGTGGTGGGAGGGGAGTTGGGTTGAATCTTAATCAGTCATGGTCACCCCACATTTCAGACAAGGTCTGCTTTCCAACACAACCATCAAGACTCAAACGGGATTTTATTGTTAAAAAGGGGGCTTGGTGGGGGCGGAAGCCACTGCTAAGTAACAAAACCAGATTCCCTCCCCGACCCCAAGCACAGCATGGGAATGTTCCTGCCCCAGATGTGGGCCCAGGAGCCCTGTCCCATTAACAGTTCCCTCCCCCCCCATTTCTGAGGCCAAGTCGGGCCACAGGTCTCAGAACGGGGTTTTGGCAGCAGGGTTTTCTGTCCAGGGCTGGGAGGCCAGGGAGCCCTGCCATCCCGCCGTGCTTCCTGGGCTCACCTCCCTTTCCCAGTGGCACCGCAAGCACGGAAGTGTTGGGCAGGCACCCTCACCGTTCCGGGGTCTCAGGAGCCCCCGCCTTCTGAGATCCTGAGCTCCTGCTCGCAGGGCACCCCCGTCTGCCCAGCCTCCATCTCCCATTTCCTGCTACCCCCCATTCAGTCTTGGGGGCAGGAGGGCCGGTTCCAGGCAGGGCCCCTCAGTTATGTTGGAAGCGTCCATCTTTGCCATGGGGCAGGCGGGGCCCCCGGGTAGCCCGCTGGGAAACACCAGCTGGGTTGGAGGGGACAGCGAGGGGTGAGGAGTCCCCAGGGCCTGCAACAGGGGAAGGGCCACGAGCAGTGCTTGAGGAATGCCCCTCCGTCCCCTCTGATCACCCAGTGGCTCTGAACTCCCTAGGGGCACACCCCCAAGGTGCCAGCCCCACAAATATTCTTCAAGAACCCTGTTTCCAGCAAGGGGCAGCCATAGGGCAGGGAGCTCCACATGCTTCCTCCCTGGGCTGACCAAGCGCTCCCCTCCCATTCCCTCCTTTGCTGGTACTGACCTGGGTTCTGGCTTGGAGGGAGTTTGACCTTGGCCATAGGCAGGGAGACCTTTCCCAGATGCCGGGTACCAGAGGCTGGGTGCCCACACACTTGCACCCTGTGGTCCGAGATGCTCTGCGCGGGATGGGGCCCCAGGAGGTGTGTCTTGGGGCGGGAGAGCTGTGTTGGTTGAAGAGCAGTGACGTGAGGTGGGAGCCGCATGCGGATCTGATGCAGGGGTCTGCCCCGGCAGCTATGCCAGCTTGGGGGGATACGGCATGGAGGGTGGTGCACAGCTAGGGCTACCCTGGGGCCACGGGAGCAATCCAGCCCTCAGAGCCCCACCAGCAAGGCAGGGGCCCAGACCCCCCAGTCCTTGTCCCTGGACTCACCCCTTGCCCTGTGACCTCAAAGGACTGTGACCTCCGCTTCCTCCTCTTTGCCTCCAGCAACTCCTCCCGTTTCTTGCCCAGGCTTTTCTTCTGGCCACGCAGCCAGGGCCCGGGGCCATCGCCATGATGCTCGACGGCCCGGGATGGGGCCTCACCCGTGCTGCTGGACAGGTTGTCCTCACTGGCAGCGTGCTGCAGCATGGGGCTGGGTGGCCGCTTGCAGGCCAGCAGGCCGGGGGGCCGCGCATCGTCAGCCTCGCTCAGCGAGTGCAGGGACAGGCTGCTGCGCTCCATGCTGGGTGCCAGCAGGTGGCGCCCCTCGGCGCCCAGGGCCCGAGAGCGTCGCCGGGCAGCCTTCACCGAGATGCACTTGGTGTCCGTCAGGATCTCCTTCCTCTCTGCGGCGGGACAAAGGAGCACCCAACCGGGGATCAAGGCCACATATTCCTCCCCCTCCTGCACCTCCAACACCCCTTCTCTGCCAAAGCATCCCCCCTTGCTTGCTGTTTAAGAAACTTTGGGCAAGTTTCTGAGCCTTACTTTCATCTGTAAACTGGGGAGCCTTACTTTCATCTGTAAACTGGGGATCTGTAAACTAACCCCACTGGCTTGTGAGGATTTTTTTTTTTTTTTTGGCCGAGCCTTAGTTCCCCGACCAGGGATCGAACCCATGCCCCCTGCAGTGGAAGCACAGAGTCTTAACCACTAGACCGCCAGGGAAGTCCCAGGTTATGAGGAGTAACTGAGATAACGGGCATAGCCTATGGCCAGGGCGTAGGGGTTCCGTCTATATTTGCTCTTACAATTATTTCTGAGTGGGAAGGTGGGGCGTGATCCTAAGCGCCATGTGTTCCCCATTCCGGTTTCTGATTGTGCCCCCAGCTTTGTGTGGACAGAGCAGGTCGTTAATCCTCTCTGGGCACTGGTGCCTCTCTTTCTAGAGCGGTCAGCACCCGACGCATGGGTGTACTTAGCAGTGCAGAGGGAAGGAAGGGGCTCTGGGCTGGGTGATCTGAGCAGTTTGGACGATGCCAGGCTCAGGCTGACAGGGTGGGCAGGGGGCACACCTTTGCAGGACAAAGGGATCTCTGACAGGTTCTCACTGCTGTCAGGGGAGGAGTTGATCCGGCCGCTCAGGCTGCCCAGGCTGTCCTGAGTGGGGGCCTGTGAGACGAATTGGTTGGGAAGAGAAGCCACTGGACACAGCAGGGACCCTATGTCCCCAGGGGGCTGTTTTGGAAAGGCTCCATCCCAACCCCTGGGTGTCCACCCTGGTGCTCCCACCTGCAGCAGAGGAGCCCATCGGGCCAGCGGCACTCAGTGCTCACCTCCTGCGTCACCAGGCTGCCAATCTGGATGGGGGGTGGGGTGGGCACAGAGGAGCTCTTCACCTGCCAGGCCCCGGAACTGGCCTTGGACACGTGGTTGGCTTCACTGAGGTTGGCAGAGGAGGATGGGCATCTGTTGACCAGGCTGGTCCCACTGCGGTCCCACCCCCACCCTAGGGGGGAGCTGTTGTGTAAAGGGAGAGAGGACCCAAAAGTCCTGGCTCCAGACCTGTGCCACCTGCCCCCTTTCGTTCCTGCTCCATCCCCCCCAGGAAGCCCTAATCTGGGCTGGCATCTCTGGGACACAGCCCGTGGTGGCTCAGGCAGGAAGGACTGGCAGAAAGTGGCCCCTGGCCTCACCTCTCTGTGCTGATCGGAGGCAGGAAGCTGCCCTGCAGGAGCTGGGCTTCGGAGCTCAGCGTCTTCACGCTCTCTGGGTCAGACTCTGGGGTCGGCAAGGTTCCTGCTCTGCTAATTTTGGGCAAGGAGCTGTCCTGGGGAGGTGGGGAAGGGGCAGTCAGAAGACTTGGTCCTGGGCCGGTAACAGCACAGGGTGACAAAAGCACACAGGGTGTCTGGGGCTGTAATAGGGGCTGGGAGCCCCAGAGGGCAGTGGGCTTGTTCTCGGTCCCCAGGGACAAGCTGTGGTAGGCCAGGCATCCCCCGTGGCACTGCCTGGTGGCCTGGTCTCCTGGGAGGGCGTCTGGGGCCATTTGTCATATCTCAGATAGCCAAACCTGACCTTCAGACCCTGGGTGGGGACAAGTGCCAGAGAAGAATACGCCGAGAAAGGAAGCTTACTCAGGCTTGGCGAGCCTTTGGGTGGGATAAGAAGGAAGGAGTCAGCTCCCTGGGGACCAGCCAGCCTGGTCCCACCAACATATGCCAACGACCTGCACGCACTGCCCTGGCCATCGGCCCCTCCCTTAGCGCGTGTGCGCGTGCTCAGGCCCGAGGCGCCCACCTGCAGGGCCCCAGAGGCCACGCGGTCCATGATGGCGGCCCGCTCCAGGCTGCCCTCGTCCTGCGCTCGCACGTACACGTCGTACAGCTCCTGCAGGCGCTGCGGGACGGCCAAGCTGTAGTCTGCCAGGGGAGGGGCAGGGCTCAGCGCGTGCCCTCGGGCCCTCCGCGGGTCGATGGGGCCCGTGGGCGGCTCGGACGCGCGGGGCGCGGGCCCTACCGTCGATGATCTGCCGCTGGCCCTGGATGATCTCGTCGCAGAGGCTGCGGTGCTGCTCCAGGCGGCGCAGGGCCTCGCGGCGGTGGCGGAGCGCGCCGTCGCGGAGCAGCGCGTGCGACTGCATCTCCGTGTTCTCCACCTCGAGCTCGTGCACGCGGCACAGCAGGCTGAGCACCTCGCGCTGCTCCTCGGAGCCGATGCGCCGCGGCAGCGTCTCCTCTAGGCGCCGGCCGCGCGCGCGCAGCTCTCGGCAGCGCTGCTCCAGCGTCAGCTGGGGACCAAGCGGGGTGAGCGCCAGGCGGGCTCTCGCCCACCGCTGAGCCTGTCCCCGCGCCTCCAGTCCCCGGACTCTGGGCTCCCGGCTGAAGCCCCGTTCCGAGGCCCACCCTCGAAGCTGCCTCTCGGGCCTTGCAACCAGGGGCTGCCCCTGAAGGGCCCGTCTCTGCCTACCTTCTTGCCGTCCTGACCACAACCCATCCCTGGAACCAGCTCCGTGGATCTGCTGAGCCCTAGCCCAGCTGATGCCCTCAGGGCTCACGGTACCCTGAAACCCCCTGGCCAGGATATGCTCCAGAACAGAGGGCAGAGATCTGGAAAATCCTAATTATGATATTGGCTACCATTTTTTGAGTCCTTGGTATGTGAAAGGCATTTGTTTAATCTTCCCAACAACCCTACTAGGGCTGACTACTCCCATCTTACAGATGAGTAAGAGAGGCACAAGGAGGTGAAGGAGTTCAGTGAGGTCACAGGGGATTTGTGGCCTGAGCTCCCAGCTCCCAGGCCTCCCCCAGCCCCTTCCTGCTGGGGCCTCTCAAACCCACTCTCCCAAACCCCAGGCACCTTCTGCTTTCGCAGCTTCTTCTGCTCCCCCGTCAGGGCAGCGATGCTCTCCCGGGCGCAGGCCACCTCAGGGGGTTCCAGGATGTCTGGCTGGTCATCGCCTGTGTCCGAGTCCTTCTCACTGTCGTCCTTGGTGTAGGACTCCTTGCGTTGCTCCTCCCTCCACTTGAGTGCCCTGCGTGACTTCTCGTGCTCCCAGCTGCCGCAGCCCCACCCCCGAGGGAGACCCGGGATTCAGGCCACGGTGGGAGGCACGGCATGCATCTCCAAGCTCCCAGCCCCTGCCCCAGGCCGGGGGTGCTCACCCTGCAATGGTGAGCAGGTGGCGGGAGGTGTCGATCTGCACCTCCATGGCGTGGTTCTCCAGCTCCAGCAGGTGTCTCCGCACGTCCATCTGCTCCTGGAAGGCGCTGATGAGCTGCTCCCGCAGCTGTCCCATCTCAGCCTGCTCACCCTTCTCGCTGTGCAGCTGGACCTTGGCTGGCCATTGAACGGCAGGTGGGGGAGGCCAGTGGAGGAGGAAGGGTCAGGCCAGGAAAGTCTGGGCTACCTGGGGCCCCCCCCTCTCTTTCTTCCCAAAAGACTTCCTGTGCAAGCACCTCCCCAGAAAGACCTCCTAGATTACCACAGCCCTCCCACATCCCACTTCCGCATTGAGTCTTCAGGCTATGACCCAAAGGTGATTCCCAGCTTCTCTGTATGAACTGGGCTTCCGCCAGCCTTTAGAGCACCTTTCTGTCAACTAATAAAAGGTGCCCTTTAGACACTTTGGAAAATCATCATAGCAAATACAGAAAGTGTATGAGCTCTGTATCCCTTCTGGCGATGCCAGGCACAGTCTCGGAGCCCTGCGCTGCAGCCCCGAGAGTGACGCCCCACGCAGCTAAATGCCCACGTGCCACTCACTCGTGTGATACCACCTAACCCTCAGGTCGAGTCTCTGAAGCAGAGATCGCGATTCCATTTGACAATTGAAGGACTGAAGGCCCAGAGTGGTTGATGACTAGCCCAAGGCTACCCAGCCAGAAAGAATCTGAGTCTAGCTTTGAACCCGGCCCTGCCTGACCCCTGAGCAATTTGAGACGGCCTGGACGGGCTTCGGGAGACGGGCTCCCACTAACACAGACCCACACGCACACCTTGGATGTGGCAGATGTCGCCCCGCTCCAGCCGGCCGTGGGCCTGGCCCCGCCCACCCTGCTTGTCCATCTTGCGCTTGAGCCTCTCGATCTCGCCCCGCAGGTCGGCGATGATGCTGGTGTATTGCGCGATGTGGTAGGAGACGTTGAGCAGGTTCTGCTTCACCTGTGGGGATGGGAGGGGAGCAGGTACGGTCACCTGGACGCCGGGGCCTGCCTGCGGGTTCCTCTTTTCTCTTTCTTACCCCTAATCTTTCTGACAGTAATGGCCTCCTTGCCTCTGACCCTACAACCTCTCGACACTGCGTGCCTCCGCCAGAGGCATACTCCTAAAATGCTGCCTTCCCTGGTCAACCTTCAGTGGCTCTGCTTGGGGGAATGCTGCTTGGGGGAATGCTTGGGGGAATGCTAATCCCCCCACCACTCTCTCTAGATTTTCTTTTGACTCACTGCTCCATCAGGAACATTCTGCTCCAGCTGAGGAGCCATCCCACTTGCCCCACTCCCACCACCGACACCATCTCCTTCCTGCCTCTGGAACCTCTACCCTTACTGCTGCCTCTCTTCCTAAATTTCCTCCGCATCCTGTTTCCCTCTCACAGTCTCCAAAGAGCTACAGGGGATCCCACCAGCACCCCCATCCCCGATCGTTGGCATCATTTCCTGCTGTTAATAATATTCTGAACTATCAATTCAGAGTATTATTATTACCTGTCTCCTCCCATCATTCAGTTCCTTGAGGGCTGGGATAAAGCATAAAGTGCCTGGAGCAATGGCTGGCGAATCGTAGTGTCGGGAGAGTGTTCACGAAATTCTATCTTAGAATTCCCACCCCTCTACCCACACGGTGGAAACAAACGTCCTAACAGGTAGTGGGGATTCTGACACGTTCACCGGAGAGGGTGAGAACGTGGGCTTGGAAACCAGGCAGACACAGCTCTAGTCTCAGCGTCATCACTGCCCTGGGACAGGGAGGTCACTGAACTCCCTTCAGCCTCATTTTCCTCAGCTGTGAAACGGGGACAGAAATAACCTCAACTGAGCCTGCCTCATTTGAGGAACAGATGATTTGATAAAGGGCCCAACATAAGTGCGTAGTAACGGTCACCTCTGTCTGTTAGGATTAGGGGCTTTGGAAAGGTAAACATCTGACTGGGTACCTGAAGATGAAAAGGGGAAGATGGAAGGGGATGACGGGGCTCGGGGCGCACAGACCTTGCACGAGAAGAAGGGGACTCTCAAGGGCTGTGGGCTTCTCGGCAGGCAACAGGGAAGGGCACAGGGGTGACACTGGACTGGGGAGTGGGGCCAGTGCAATGGTGGCTGGTTCCAGAGAATGTGCGGTGCCGTGGCAGGGCCTGGAATCAGTCCAGGGGCTCGAATCTTGGCCCAGGAAGGCGGGCCCTGGGGGACAGACCAGGGGTCCCTCACCCTGGTCTTGATGTTCTTGGCCCGGCCAGCGTAGGTCAGGGTGTTCCGGGATTCCTCAAAGGCACTGCTCGCTGGGCTGATGTGGGCGATCATCACCGTGCGGCTGTTTCCCCCCAGGGAATCCTGGATGGGGCCGAGGGCGGGCTGTGGTCAGCCGGGTCCTGCCTTTCTTCACGCTGCTCCTGCCAGGCTGTTCGTGATGCCCTTGTGGGGTGTGTGTGTGTGTGTGTGTGTGTGTGTGTGTGTGTGTGTGTTTCCCTCTATCTCACACTCACACACACACGCGCGCACACTCTCACAGCCGCTGGTGCCAAGCATCACAGGACTCTCCCCTCCTCCTCTGCTGTCCCCCCTTCTTCCCTCTTCCAGCTTCTTCGCCAAAGTTCATATCCAGGTCAGGGTCTACCCGGCTTCCCTTCTCCTCCCCTCATACGTGAGAACGAGGAAAGGCAGCGGCCCTGACTGGCTGGGAACCAGAGGGGGAAGAGCCCCGTGGGGCCCTGGGCCCCTCCCACATCCCCTCTGGCTTCCCAGGTCCCCCTTTATCCGACTGCTGTTGGCGCTGTTGTCTTGGCTGGAGTGAGGGGGGTGATGGGGACCTCTGCATGAAGGTTGAATTTGGCCTGTGGCCACCGCCTCCCTTGCCCTGGGCTTGCTGTGCCCTCCCGGACAGACAGTGCACAGCGGGGCTGCGGGCTTGGGGGGAGACAAAGCCCTTGGCCGCAGCAGTTACCAGCTGGGCGACTCCGCAAGCTCCGTCACCTGTCTAATCCTCAGCTTCCTTGGGTTTCGAGGGTGGCAGGAACTAACTGTCCTACCTCCCAGGCTGTAAGTGCAGTGATGCTGGCAGGCCGATTAAGTCACCTGCAGCTCTGCTATCGGCCCAGACAGACCTCTGCTGGGACCCTACGTCCAGCACTTACTAGTGTGAAGCCTTGGGAAGGTTACTTAGCCTCCCAGTACCTCGGTTTCCTCATCTGCAAATGGAAATAGTCATCCCCTAACTCAGACTCGCTGACAAGATGAAAGGGACCGAGAAGGGGGTGCTGAGACAACGAACACAGAGCCCAGCCAGGAGCGGGGCCTCCCCGACAGCAGCCTCTGGGAGACCTGATGCTGACTGACCACCTGAACCCCCAAATCCAGACGACCCCCCAGTTCCCCTAGACCCACAGCCCTGGGGTGGGGGGTCAGGTGCAGCCGTTTTCCCTCCCTGCTGCCCAGTCTTTGGTGAGAGTCACCAGATAACATACAAGACACCCAGTGAAATCTGAATTTTGGATAAATAACAAGTGGGTTTTTGTTTTTTGTTTTTTAGTATAAGTACGTCCCAAAGATGGCATGGGACATACTTATACCCAAACAGATTTTGTTTATTTGAAATTCACATGCAGCCGGGTGTCCTGTATCTTTCCTTGTGACGCTGGCGGCCCCACCCCGGGTGCCCAGGCCCTGGGCCCGGCGGCAGGTCGTACCTTCAGGAGCCGGGTGAGCTTGCTGTCACGATAGTTGATGTACTTGTTGCTGCTTTTGTCACTCAGCGCGTTGATGCAGTTGCCCAGGGCCAGCAGCGAGCGATTGATGTGGGCCCCCTCTTTCATGCGCTGCCCACGGTTCTGTGTCTGGGGGGTGGGGGGCGAGCAGTGGGTGTGACTCCCTGCCCTGGGCCATCCTGAGTTGTAAACCCCTCCCTCTCCCCCGGGGCCCTGCAAGGGAGAGATGCTGAGGGCCTGGTCCCGCCCTCTGTCCTCTGAACAAGAGGGGGGACAAGAGGCTTCTGAGGGCTGAGACCCTGGCACGTCGTCTGCCCTGCGGCACAGCTAAGGCAGCGCCGAGAATGCGATGGAGGTGGGTCGTGGCTTCCCAGGCAGCTCAGCTGAGAGCCGGCCCGGCCACGGGCATGGCAGCAGGTGTGGCCATGGGCACACGGCTCTAGAGGGTGCGCCAGGCTTCAGGGGGGGAAGAGGGAAGTTTGTGTGTGTGTGTGGAGGGGGGGAGTGAGTGTGTGTGAATTGCATGTGTATATGTGACAGCATGTATGTGTGTATAAGAAAGTCTGTGAGTGAGGAAATGGGTTGAGGTGTATGTAAGTGGGTGTGAGAGCAGGACAGTGTCAAGTCCCAGGAGGCTCTGCCTACAGCCGCCCTCGGGAGACGTCTTTGCCCAGCCTGGTGAAGCTGGGACCCACTCACTCCAGTGGCCGCGGGGCACACCCTCTCCCCCCGCCGGGAGCTGGCTGCTCCCCTGTACTCCTCCTCCAGGAAGCCCTCAGGCCGTTACTGGAAGAGAGGGGTGTGTTTCTCCAACCCCACCCTGTTTAAACCAACCCCACACGTTCAAACCAACCCCACACGTTCAAACACAAGCCCTGTTACATCTCCCTGGCGCTGTCCTGTCCCTTGCATTTGCTTCAGTGCTAACAGTGACATCACGCAGCCCCAGCACTCACGTGACCCTGAAACCTCCAAGTTTGCCCGCAGGAGGGGGCCCGGGCCCAGGCGCAGGGCCAGGCGGACAGGGCTTAGTGATGGGGGACAAATGCTGAGAAATGGGTGATGGACCTTTTTCTCTCCCTGATGTGGTTGGCAAGGGCCCCCTCCCGGGCTCTGCCCAGGGTGCCCCCAGTCGGGGGACGTTGTTTCCCCCCTGCCCCAGCTCCTCATTGGGCCCATTCATTCTCTTGCCTGTTCCCCGCTCCTCCGGGGCAGCCACTGTCTCCTTCCCTGGAGAAATCCCCATGCTCCCAGGCCCCTTCCCACAAACAGCCCTTGTGTGCTTCCCCAGGGTCCCCCCCATCCTTCTTGCTCATCGGAGACATTCCTTAGTCCCTTCCCCCTCATCTCCACCCTCCCTGGGAAGTCCCCACCCTCACCCCTTGGGGAGCTGGGTGGCCAGCATCCCTGCCCTGCCCCCCGGGCTTTCTCCCCAGCCCCACGGGGAGCTAGCCTCACCTGGGAGGCCCGCTCCGAGCCAGCCAGGTCGATCATGAACAGGCGGCCCTGCCGCACCTCCTGCAGGACGTTCTTGACCCGGCTGCGCTGGCGCACGGCCACCTGGAGCACGGCGTGGGAGCGGGAGGACGTCTGGTTGGCGGCCGTGGGCTCTTGGGTCCTCTGCCGGTTCCCCTTCAACAGCAGCTGCATGATCTGGGTGGGTGGGGACGGGGGAGGGAGGCCACTCCTGGGGACCCGTGAGGATGCTCCCACGTCCTGCAGCTGAGAGGTTGGGAAGGGGCCCAGGCAGGGGTGGGTCGGCCCCCTGGGTGCTGCGGGGCCTGGGAGGTCAGGGTCTGTCTGTAAACTGGGAGGCGGGTTGCCTGGTCAGCCCCCAGGGTCTGCGTGGCTGGGGGCGTGTCATCCAGGATTGTCTGTGTCTGCCCCAGCCCCAGCCCAGCTGCGCGGGAAGCTGCTCCCTCCCACCCATCCCCACCCTCCCCCGGAGGTTAGTGTCCCTCCCTACTGCGACTCGCCTCTTTGGCATTGACGGTGGAGACCTCGGTGATCCCGGCCACCTGGATCACCCCTTTGGAGTCCTCCCTCAGCTCCAGGTACCCCAGGGCAGGGTTCAGCAGGTCCCGGATCATCTCATTGTAGATCTGATGGGCCAGGTTGGGAGGGGCAGGGGACAGATGTTAACGGGAGACCAAGGGCAGGAGGTTCAGGCAATGGCCAGGTTCTCTGTCCCTCCCGAGAGCTCCAGGCTCCTCTCAGGGAAACCCTGGTTAAGGAGGACGACCCCTTCCTTCCTATGGGGTGGGCGTAGGGGGCTTCAGCACCCGGAGGGAAACATGGGGCTGCCAGAGGCAAGGGTGCAGAGGCATCAGAACCACACGGAACAGGCTGGCCAGGCCCGGGACGGGGGATGGGGCCTGACCCACGGCCGAGCCTTGTTTGTTGCTAGGCAACCCATCCTCGACCTTCACCTGCTCCCACCTCGCAGGCCCCCAGAGTGCATCTTGCTGAGTCAACGCCACGCTGGCTGGAGCAGCTGCTGGCAGCACTGTCTCGCTGCCCTTCCTGAGCTGTCACCCGGGAGATTATCAGCTCCCGGAGGGAGCCGGAGAGGCCAGGAGCCAGATGGCGTCTAGCCTGCTGGCTCTCCTGCCTCTTCTGGCCTCTGCGTGTCCCCCCCCACCGCCTGGCCACCCCCGCTGACCCCTCACTGCCTGGTGGTAGCCCTCATACAGGTGGGCATCAGAGGCTGTGGCAAGAGAGCGAAGGCTGGCAGGTCCCAGCCTGTCCGTGTACGTGCAGTTCCCACCTATAGACACTGAGTGCCTGCACGTAGCCTGGCAGGGCAGACAGGCTTGGCTTTCAGGAGTGTGCCCAGGAGGATGGCGTCTGGGAGGACGGCTGAGGTCTGTGCTCTGCGACAAGGCTACATTGGGGTGTGGCACAACGGGCACGGCTCGGCTTTGAAGCCCTGGGGTCCTGAGTTTGAATCCCTGCTCCCTCACTTACTGTGTGACCTCGATCTAGTTGCCTAACCTCTCTGAGCCTCAGTTTTTATAAAGTGAGGCCAACCATGTGCACATGGGAGAGCAGCAGCGATGAGCACCCCAGGAAACTGCCCCGTGACAGGGAGGTGAGCCAGCCCGGTCCTATGGGCCTCTTGTCCAAGCCCACAGGACGGGGTGGAGGGAGGACCCACCTCCAGGTAGGACATGGACACCTCATATTCCATGTCGTTGCTGGTCTCCTCAATGGCACAGAAGAGGTCATTGAGGGTCCGAACGTAGATGCCGGGCTCGTGGTCTGTGCCCAGCATGGTGTAGGTTTTCCCGCAGCCTGGGGCAGAGCAGGGCGGCGGGTGAGCAGGGGCTCCTGGCAAACCTGGGTCTGTCCTCAAGGCGGGACCCTCCCAGGTGGCCGGGGAGGTGGGGGGAAGGGGAGAAGATGGCATCCCTGGCTGGCGATGGGGCTCTGGGTCCAAAGCGCCCTGGGGGAGGGTGGTTTTAATCAGCCACGTCCTCGGACCCTGCTCCGGTTGGGGCCAGACTAGCTCGGCGGTGGAGGGCAAGGGGGCTTGATTCTCAGAGGGGACAACCAGGGCACACAGTCCTCTCCGTGGGCTGGGCTCCCCCTCACCTGTGGGGCCATAGGCAAAGACAGTGGCATTGTAGCCTGAGATGACGCCTTCAATGAGGCTCTTGGTGGTGGCCTGATACACCATCTCCTGCAGGAAAGAGGAGACCCGTCAGGGGCCTGGGCACAGGCAGGGCAGAGCACACAGGCCCACGGGCACATCCTGGCTCCCAACAGAAGCAGCTCTGTCCCTGGAGCCCTCGGCCCCAGAGAAGTGGGGGTGGGAAGTGGGGAATGGATGTCTCTGCTTTCACCCCATGGGGGGATGCCAGCCTGAAAGAGAGCTCAGGACACCTGAGACGCCTCCCCCCACAGCCGGCTCCCAGCCCCCAGCCCTGAGGACGCACGCATTACAGCTGCCGCTGGGAGCATCCCGCAGATGGGCAAGACGGGGGTCCCTGGGAGGGTGTCAGCTTCCCGTAGCTCCCCTCCCAGCACCAGATGGGCTTCAAGCACTCTCCTCCAGCTCCCCTAGGGGCCACCTGTGGGGTGTGCTGTGTGGGTCCCCGTGTAGGGCGGCCTCTGCGTGCTGACCGGGGCGTGTCCACGCAGGAGGATCTGAATGCACCACGCAGGCACACGCACACTTGCACGTGTGGGGAGACGGCAAGTGATGGAAGGAAGGCTGAAGGTCGGTGGCAGGGTCCCCCAAGGACTCCCTCCTGAGGGGGTCAAAGGGCAGAGAGAGGATCTTGTGTGTCCCTGAGCCCAGGCCCCCCTCACCTGGGTGGCAGTGAAGTCAAAGGCCACGTCGAATAGGTAGGACTTCTCCCGGGAGCGATGCGCCCGCAGGATGTCGTCGGGGTCTTCCATTGGGTCCATGAGAACCACCATCTGCAAAGGTACCCGAGGGGAGGCTGGTGGTCACCCGGGAGCCCCAGGCCCATACCAATGTCAGCACTGACCACTGACCTCACCCCTCCTCACTCAAGACATGGGAAGGAGTGGGGACGATGCTCTGTGTCCGGGAACGCCGGGGCCAAGAGGTAAACTGAGTCCTGACAAAGGACAAGGCACTGAGGGGGATGGGCTGTCTTAGAGCCACCCAAGGTCGCAGAGACAGTGATGCAGCCCCTTTCCTGGGTCGGCAGGGGAGCCAGGGCCAGTGACAGCCCGAAGAGGACTTGAGAGCAGACAAGGCAGGAGGGGCAGCCCCTTGGAGGGGCAGAGGGAGCTGACTGACAGAGGAGGCTGACTTGGGAGCCCGGCCCGGCTCCATGGACCTGGGAGATCCACATGGGTCCCTGTCGGTGCACCCCCGTCCAGCACCAGGATTCAGGAGGCCCAGTGCCGGGAGGACCACAGCCTTGGAACTCCCACCAGACTCCTCCCAATAGGTACACAGCTGTGCTCACTGCGTCTAAACTGGCCTAAGACCCCTGGGGTCCCAGCAGGGCCCCCTTCTGGGATTCTCAATGGAGGAGGGAAGAAGGAAGAGGTAAGACAGCTCCCTAGGAGGCCCGACCCAGGACCCTCACCCAGAGGTCTTATCCAATCAGATGGGATTCCAGGTAAGCCAGTTAGAGGGGATGCTCCAGACAGGCTGGGCTGGGGCTTTGTGCAGGGAAAGAATGAGGCCACTGACTGAGGTCCCCTCACAGCCTGCCAGAGGCTGGGTGGCCATGGTGAGCTGAGTGCAGGGTGTCGGGGCCTGCGGCTGTACCTGCCGTGCCCACCTGTCCCCAGCCACCACCTCAGGGCTTCAGCCCCAGTGCCCCGTAAGCTTGTCCCAGGATCCAGTTCCAGGCTCAGGTCCTAACGCCAGCAGCAGGAGCCCTGATCAAGTTTCAGACCCAAATGAAGATACACCCGCCCACAAGTCCCCAGGTGTGGGTCCCAGTGGACCGCAATGGAACTTGACCAGATGTACAGCTCTCACCCCCGGTGCCAGAACGCCTGTGCATACCGGCGGCGCCAGCGGCCTGAGGGCCACCCTCTAGGGACCTTTGATGCAGGAGTGGGTGAGCTGTGTGCACTGAAGCCCATCGCCCACTGATCACCTTCAAGTGACCTCTGGGCACTGCCAAGTTCATGGCACCGTCGGCATTTGGTTCTTTTGACATCCAGGCTCCTGAATCAGGACATTGTCAGCACAGCTGCTATGATCCCCTCTTAAAGAGGGCATTGGGGCTTCCCTGGTGGCGAAGTGGTTGAGAGTCCGCCTGCCGATGCGGGGGACGCGGGTTCGTGCCCCGGTCCGGGAGGGTCCCACATGCCGCGGAGCGGCTGGGCCCGTGAGCCATGGCCGCTGAGCCTGCGCGTCCGGAGCCTGTGCTCTGCAACGGGAGAGGCCACAGCAGTGAGAGGCCCATGCAAAAAAAAAAAAAAAAAAAAAAAAAAAGAGGGCTTTGTCTGGGTCTCCATCTGTCTGGGCCCCAGCCTGCGCCCCACCCTTCAGAGCATCACCCCCATCCTGGTCCACTCTGGCATACAATGGAGCCCTTGTGCCCCTCAGCCAGGTGAATTGGAGCTGAGCCGCGGAGGGCTGGGGTGGGGTGGGGCGCTGTGGGCTGCACAGGGAGTTCAGGCCGGGTGACCACGACTGCTGGGCACCTTCTATGGACCAGGCATTAAGCGGGGCCCCCGAGGAGAGAGAGCAAATGAAATGTGGTTTCCTGCCTCTGACATCACAGTGGAGTGGGGAGCAGATCATTGTAATAACAAGCGCCGGGCTCCAGGAGGCAATCAGAGCACAGAGGAGGGGCATGTGATCCGTGATGCAGGTTTTCCCCTGCAGGAGGGCTTGCTGGAAGAGGTGGCACCAGCACTGAGTCTTTTTTTTTTTTTAAGTTTATTAACTTCTTTTATTTTTGGCTGCGTTGGGTCTTCGTTGCTGCACGCGGGCTTTCTCTATTTGTGGCGATCGGGGGCTACTCTTCGTTGTGGTGCGTGGGCTTCTCATTGCGGTGGCTTCTCCTGTTGCAGAGCATGGGCTCTAGGTGCGCGGGCTTCAGTAGTTGTGGCACACAGGCTTCAGTAGTTGTGGCTCACGGGCTCCACAGCACAGGCTCAGTAGTTGTGGCGCACAGGCTTAGTTGCTCCGCAGCATGGGGGATCTTCCAGGACCAGGGCTCGAACCCGTATCCCCTGCACTGGCAGGCGGATTCTTAACCACTGCGCCACCAGGGAAGTCCCCAGCACTGAGTCTTAAAGGATGAGTAAGAGTTGGCTGAGGAATGTGAGGTGAGGAAAGCAGATGAGGGAAAAGCATTAGCAAGGCCACGAGGTGAGAGGCAGGCTGTGGGCAGACGGCCTCAGCTCCGAATCACTGGCGATTCTTATGAGAAAGGCAGGGATTTTTTCCTCCCGTCCCGTCTGCCAGGAATCTCGACAGCACAGACCCAAGATGGCCACAGAAGGAGACGTTGGGGCCCCTCTGTGAGCACATGCTGCCCCCGCTCTGGGAGGCTCCTGTCCGTCCTAAATGTCACCCAGGCTGGCACCCAGCATGTGCCCGAGGAACATTTTCTCAATAAGGCTGCACAGAGGGAGCTCTGAATGCACCATATGCAGTGCTACGTGCTTTGCACACACTTTCTCATTTTCCCCCACAGCTTAGAATAGGCGCTCGTATCATCTCAGCATCATCATGAGGAATCAGACTGGTACCCAAAAGCTGCACTGCCAAGTACAGAGCTGGTTGGATTCAGAGCTGTTGGGTTCCAGAACCCAGGCCCCTAACCACCAGACCTCCCGCCCCTGCCTCTGGACCAACAGCTGCCTTCCTGGGGCCTGTCCTGGTTGAACTGTGTCCTCCCCAAATTCAAATATTAAAGTCCAATCCCGCAGTCCCTCAGAATGTGACCTTATTTAAAAAGAGGGTTGTAGCTATAATCGGTTAAGTTAGGGTGCGGCCCCTTTATAAGGACTGGTGGTGTCCTTATAAAAGGGAAATTTGGACACAGACACACGTGGCGGGAAGATGACGGGAAGAGACACAGGGAGAAGATGGCCATCTGCACGCCGAGGACAGAGACCTGGAACAAATTCTCCTTTGCAGCCTCAGAAGGAGCCAGCCCTTCAGACTCCTGGCCACAGAACTGCGAATGAACGTATTTCTGTTGTTTAAGCTGCCCAATGTGTGGTACTTGGTTCCAGCAGCCTTACAAATTGATACACTACTGGAGGCAGGCTCCTGCCTCAGCTCTGAGGGGGTGGGCTAGTCTGGGAGCTCTCTTTCACAATTCCCTGCATCTTATATATTTTTTAATTAATTAATTAATTTTTTTTGGCTGCGTTGGGTCTTTGTTGCTGCGCGTGGGCTTCTCTAGTTGCGGCGACGGGGGGCTACTCTCGTTGCGGTGGCTTCTCTTGTTGCGGAGCACGGGCTCTAGGCGCACGGGCTTCAGCAGTTGTGGCTCGTGGGCTCAGTAGTTGTGGCACGCAGGCTTAGTTGCTCCGTGGCATGTGGGATCTTCCCGGACCAGGGCTCAAAGCCGTGTCCCTGCCTTGGCAGGCAGATTCCTAACCACTGTGCCACTAGGGAAGCCCCTCTGCATCTTAAATGTTCATGCCTGTGGCATGCTGGGCACCTGACTCTGGGAGGTTTCAAGGGCCACGCTGACCACACAGGATGCACAGGGCCCTCCCGATGCTGGCGGGATGGTGGAAGGCAGGGCCGGGAGTGGGGAAGGTGGGTGGCGCACGGCAGGGCTCTGTCCCCGCTGGTCCAGGCCTGCTAGCTCAGCAGAGGCCCCCGGGCTTGACCTCTCCCTGCCCCCACTGCCTCCACCTCCAGACGTGTTTTTCATTCAATGCCGACTGTGACCTTTCCACGGTTCTAGCTTTGGGCCTGGAAACCCAAGACCCGCAAGGGAAGTAGGGGGCCTCAGGCTCGGGGGAGGGTGTCATCCATAGTCTGTGTCCCCATTAGGGACCAGGCTCCTCGCCCGCATCTCCTAGGTGAGAAATACCGTGAACAAAGCGTGTCGGGAGTTCTTCCGCTGCACAACGGCCTCCAAACGGCTAAACTGAGACCAGGGTTTCACAGTCTTGGCACTGTTGACACTTTGGGCTGGATCGTTGTTATCAGGACTTGTCCGGTGTGTTGTAGGATGTTTAGCAGCAGCCCGGGCCTCTACCCGCTAGAGGCCAGGGCGCAGCCTCCTCCCGAATGTCCCCTGGGGAGCAAAATCGCCCCCAGCTGAAAACCTCTGACCTAGGCTATTCCTCCTCAAGCCTCCAAACTGGCAGCGAAGATCTCCGGGGAAGGGGATGTGCAAATTGGGTTCAGGCTCCATACTGCTGTGTGACCTCGGGAAAACTGCACCACCTCTCTGGGCCTCAAGTGCTTCCCAGTTGGAAGTCTGGGAGGACCAACAAGGCCGTAGCCTTGAGAGAAGAAATCATGCCAGCACTCCTCGCCTACTCAGGAAGCCCCAGCAGAGAACGGGCCTCTGGGGAGGCCCCAGCCTAGGAGACATCACTTCCAGTCCCGGGAGCTGAGCCCATAGCTCCTGTATTCTCAGGGCGTAAACAGGACACAGCGAAACAAAAGCCTGATTCGAGGTGGCTATCACCCCTGTAAGGCTGTTTCTAGATTTTTTGTTTTTTCTTTAAGAAGGAAAATTCATGGCTGGTCATAGTTCTAGTTGTAAAAGTACCACCTTGTGGGTACTCAAGAAAGGAGATTTTGATCTCAGGAAGGGCGTCCCTGGGCCCTGACAGCCTTCAGGCTAGATGGAAAAGACCCGAATGCTGAGCTCATAAAGCCACCAAGGCCCAGCTGGCTGCTCAGGACAGAGCCACACCTGGCTGATGTCCTGGCCAGGTCCCCACCTGCCTACAGGACTCTGAGGACCCTGAGGCCTCGGGTGAGAGGACATGTGACCAAGATCGTCTAGGGCTGCATCTCTCACGGGCCTACAGTGTCGCCCTGGGAGCTTGTAAAATACAGATTCCCAGGCACTACCCAGATTCACTGAATGAAAATCTCTGGGGAACTGGGCCCACAGATCTGCCTTTTTAACCTGCACTCTTGCCTTGTACCCATTCAGGCACTCAGAAGAATCCTTGCATCCTGGCAGCATTATTCATAATAGCCAAGAGGTAGGAAGCAACCCAAATGCCCATCAACTGATGAATGGGTCACCTAAATGCAGAGTGACCATAGCCTGGGATAGTATCCAGCCACAGAAAGGAGTAAAGTTCGAACCCAGGCTACAAGGCGGATGCAGCCTTTTCTTTTTTTTACTTTTTGGCTACACCCCGTGGCTTGGGGGATCTCAGTGCCCCAGCCAGGGATCAAAGCCCCGCCCCCTGCACTGGAAGCGTGGAGTCCTAACCACTGGACCGCCAGGGAAGGTCTTACAACATGGATGAACCTCGAAAGCATGATGCTCAGTGACACAAGCCAGACATGAAGGACCATGTATTGTATGATTCCATTTCTACAAACTGTCCAGAACGGGCGAATCTATAGAGACGGAAAGTGGTTTCCTGGGGCCAGGAGGGGGCTGGGGAGATGGGCGGGGTGGTGGCTAAGGGTGGAGGGAAAGACTTCTTGAATCCTCTCCCAGTCACCCTCCTTTGGGGCTGCAGAACCAAGAAGCATCCAGATGGTGGGTGTGCACGGGGGGCTCCGCCCCCGGGCAGGTGAGTGGGGCTGAAAGCGCCCGGGCTGCTCCCACAACACTCACAGTCTCTGACTCTCGGCATCTGTCACCTTATACTTCATTCACCTTTCACAATAGCCTGCACTTGCGTGGCACAGCTCTCCCTTACAGGATTGCCTCTAATCCTCTCTCAACAGCTCTTGGGCTGGGTCGAGCAAGTTCTTTCTTTCGTTTTTAATTAATTAATTATTTATTTTTGGCTGCGTTGGGTCCTCGTTGCTGTGCGCGGGCTTTCTCTAGTTGCGGTGAGCGGGGGCTACTCTTTGTTGCGGTGCGCGGGCTTCTTATTGCAGTGGCTTCTCTTGTTGCGGAGCACGGGCTCTAGGTGCGCGGGCTTCAGTAGTTGTGGCTTGCGGGCTCAGTAGTTGTTGCCCACAGGCTTAGTTGCTCCGCGGCATGTGGGATCTTCCTGGACCAGGGCTTGAACCCGTGTCCCCTGCATTGGCAGGCGGATTCTTAACCACTGTGTCACCAGGGGAGTCCAATAGCAGAGCAGGTTCTTAACATACTGTCTTCTGATGAGGAAACGGAGACCAGGATCCGGAAGCCCCTTGGTGGCTCCTCCGATAGGACCCCAGGGGCACGGGGCGGGGGTGACAGTTGGGCTTTGAACAGATAAAGGCTAACTGCGGGATCATGTATATGGTCAGGTGACTTAAATCCTGTCGACAAGCATGGTCTGCAGGGCTCGGGGGAGGATCCGCAGGCTGCGGGCTCTGTGGGGGGGAGGGAAGGGAGCCGTCTGTTCCGGAACTTCTGGGTCCCAGCGACCTCTCAGGCTGTCCCTGTGGCCATCAGTGGCATCCCTGAGGGGTCTAGCGTCAGGGTCTATTCCTGGCCCAGATGCTAGGAGACCAAGCTCCTGCCTGACCCTTCCGTGAACACAAAGGTGTGGCCGTGACAGATTGGAGACCACCAGACAGGGAGCCCTGAAGCCAGAAGGGGGCGGGCAGGAGGTGGACCAGGGTTTCACTTACCTCTGGGGCCTGAAACCATCCCGTGTGTCAGCCCTGGAGATAAACTAACCTCTATTAAACGCTGACTGTGCGCCAGCTGCTGGGTAAGCAGTGGGCATGCGTTAGCCCGTGAAGACTTCTAAGACGGCGCCGTGACAATGATCCCGAATCAGATGGGGCGATGGGGGTGGGTAAGACCACAGGCACCCGGACCACCTCGTGACAAATCCAAACCCTAACTCCGGCTTCCCCAGAATCCGGGCACACCGGCCTCTTGTCCCCAGAGGACACTCTGCCACGTGAGTGTCCACCTCTGCAAAGCTAGGGGAACAGTGTCTCCCTCATCTGCAGGAGGATGACGCCTAGCTCTAGGCAAGGCAGTCCTAGGACCCCGCACAGTGGCCCAAGCCAGTGGCTGGCTGAGGCCTCGGTCCACCTCTGCCCGCTCAGAACCCACCGACTGGTGGGCTTTGGTAGCATCGCCTCCCTGCTGACCACCAGGGGCCGGGCTTCAGTAGTGACCTCTGGGCTGCTGTGCTCGGCGGCTCCCGACCCGCTAGCCCGGGACAGCAGGAGCAGGGCTGAAGTAAGCCCTGCATCACAGAGGAGGCAGAGCCCAGAACCCCAGGCCAGCAGAGGCGGGGTTGGGGAGCCCTTCTGCGGGGCTGGGCCGTGACGGAGGGCCACAGCCAAGGGAGCAAGGGAAGCAGCGGGTCACGGGCAGATCCGCCTCCCAAGCACACGGCTCTTTAGCGGGGGCCGGGTGCTGTGTCGGATGCTTGGGCCCAGCTGCACCTTTGCTGGGAAAAGACTCGAAGGCCCTGCTGTCCTGGGGATGCTCCCAAGCTCACCCTGCCAGCCCACCGGGCTCCAGACCTCAGGGAGAAGGACCAGAGCAGCTGGCCCATCAGTGAGGCTGGCCAAGCCTGCAGCCCCCAGCCTCCCTCAGGGCCAGCTGCGCAAGCCTGGATGGCATGGGCCACAGAGAAGCCATGGGGGTCACCGGAGAAGGATGGAGGTCAGGGGGCAGGGCCTAGCCAGAGGGCGAGGCTATCCATTTTACTCTGTGGACGTCACCTTACTGGTCAGAGGGACGGAGCACCTGAGCGGCGGCTGGTTTTTCGGAGGTTCCCAGCCTGCCATTTGCTGTGGCTTCTCCCAAACTGCAGCCCAGGCAAATGTATCTTTGGGGTTTTTGTTTGTTTGTTTTCTTTGGCCCCACCATGCAGAATCCCACGCGGGATCTTAGTTCCACGACCAGGGATCGAACCTGGGCCCCCTGCCGTGGAAGTGCAGAGTCTTAACCACTGGACCAAGGAAGTCCCAGGCAAGTGCATCTTTGAATCCAGCAGGGAGAGAAGATGCTGGGGGCCAGAAGCTTAGCATTCTCCCTGCAGGGCCTGGAGCCCACACTGCTCAGACCACTCTTTCCATGTCTAAGCTGACAAAGGAGCAGCTCCGTTGGGACTGCCCAGCCCTTGGGACCTTCTCAGAGGCGCAGCTCGGCCTCCCTCTCCACTGGCAGGGACAGAAAGGAGCCAGTGTTTGCTGTGCGTGGGCACACAATGGGCTGTGCCCGGGACCAGAGCATTTCTCTCAGCATCAGTTAATATCTGTCAGCCCCCATGCCGGCTGGGAGCCAGGAGCGGCCCAGAGAGAGGGCATCATTGTTCCACCTCTGAGGACCTGATATCCTTGGGGACAAGTTGGACAAACAGGGAGTGGCCTTGCCTGGAAGGAGGTTTCTCCTCTCGAGTTCTCTGGCCGTTCATGGCTGGCCCCTCTCATCAGCCAATCCAGCAGCCCTGGGCACTCTCAGTCACTTATAGATGGTAACTCACAGCTATTAAATGCCTACTGGGTACCACGCCCTGGGGAAGCACCGTGCATGTATTTACGGCTGAGGACCCTCCAGAGCAGGCATTATGGTGACTGTCGCCACTTACAGAGGAGGCAGCTGAGGCTTCTGGAAGCAACCTGGCCCAGGCCACACAGCCAGTAACTGATGGAACCTACACTCCACGGCTGTTGTGGGCATCCATGCTGCCCCCACCGGGCCTTTAGATGGGTTCTTCCCAGCCCCCCGCTGCCTTCCTTCAGGCCTTTGAGGAAGGCTACCCTTTTCCAACAGGGCGCGGAGGAAGAGAAATCAGGAGGCGGGTGCTACCCAGCTCTGCTGTGGCCACAGCTCACTGGGGCTGAAGGAAGAGGCTGGGTGGGGTGAGCACTTGCCCCCAGGGACCCCGAGGCAGGCAGGCATCGCAGGTTTCGTCTACCTACGGTCTTCTTACCATGGCCCTTGGGCTTCCTGAGTCCAGCCCGCCAGGCTCAAGGCCAGCAGGTGCCCACTTTACGCCTCTCTCTGCAATGCACTGCGCCGCCCTGACTCCTCTGACCTCCTAGCACATCCAGCCACCTGGATGAGCCTGGGCACCCAGGAGAAGCTAGCAGCGGCCACAGAGCAGAGGCAAGGGGTTGCTCTCGGAGTCCCCAGAGGCCATATCACCATGATGCTTCTACCCAGGCAGCAAGCCTGCCCCCACCACTGTGCCCATCCCCACCCCAAACCTGAGTCAACTGCCTACCCCAAAAACCATTCTGGCCGTGGTCTACAGAGTGTGCGGCCTGGCTCCTGCCCACACCGCCAACCTCATCTCACTCCTCTCGCCCCTTCTCTCTCTGGCTTGAGCCACACTGGCCTTTTCTCCGTTACCCAAGTGTATCACAATCCCTCTCACCACAGGGCCTTTGCACATGCAAGTCCCTCTGGTTGAAATTTCTCCCTTCAGCACACTCCTAATGACCTCTTCTTCATCCCTCCTGTTTCAGCTCAAGCACCCTTTCTCAAGGAAGCCCTTCCTGACCTCTGGGTCTAGGTCAAGTTCCCTCTTATTCTCATATCTCCACACATTTCTTTGTAGCCCTTGTTGGCTACAAACTCATACGTTCATGATTCAGTTCTTTCATTTAAGTCTCATCTCCCTGCACTGGCAACGGAGGGAGGACAGGGTCTCTTCTGTTCACCGTGGTTTCCCGGCTCCTAGCACTGTCCCCAGCGTGTGTTGTGGGCACTTGATAAATATTTCTTGTCTCCTGTGTAGACGGAGGTGGGGCTTGCCCTGCCCACCTCATCATGTTGACAGGAGAACCAAGAGCGCAAATAGACATCCAAAGACTTTGCAAAACATGAACAGTCTGGAGGTGAGCATTAGCTCTAGACCCTATGAACACGTGCTCTACGGGTAGCAGACCCACTAAGGTGGGGGAGTCAAGTCATGGGTACACGGAAGATGTGTGAATTTTTTCAGGGCTGGAGGGAGGGGCTCAAGCTCCCCCTCCCCCTCAGACCAGGGAAGCTTTTAGCTCTCCTTGGATCAATCTAGGGAGGCTTCCTGGAAGAAGGACTATGGTTTCCTTGATGATGTAGTCAATAGTACAGCCAAGAGTTCAGAGGGTAGAGAAAGGGCCCTTCCTGCCCCGACTAGGTGTGAGCAGACCTCTGCCCTGCCCTACAGCTCCCAGCCACACAGCCCCATGTACCTGCTCGTCTACTTTATGGGCGATGAGGGTGGCTCCTTCTTCCAGCTCCGCCACGCTGATGGGCCGGACCCGGAGCGCCACCTGGGAGGGAAGGCCAGACCCCTGGGATTAGATGCAGAGGGCTGTGCCGGGCCGCAGAGAGAAGGATGAGAGGACCCCAGGAATCCTCCCCTGGACCAGCCCCATGGGTTCCTCTCTGTTCAGCCATCCGAGCCTGGTTCATCTTAAGGAAAACTCAGTGGTTCAAGGCTAGCCTCTAGGTCGAGGGTACCAGGTCCACAGACTGTGGGCTCTGTCTGAGTCTACGAACTTCCCAGGAGCCTGTGCCCCAGGGAGAGCCCCAGCGGAGAGAGCTGTCTGCTCCACCAGGCTGCATCAGTCACGCCCCAAACTAAGCACCTGCATCTCCCCTGGGCTTTGAACTTGGAGCCCCTGGCAGCGGAGCGGCCTGTCTGTGAGTCTGTGGACGACGTGGGCGGGAGGTGGGACGGGGGCCCAGGGGACATCCCCTCCTCGTGCTGACAACCAGTGACTGCATTCCCACCCGAGGACAGTGCCATCGGAGGCTCCCACCTCCCTCTATCCTCCCGCCAGAGAGAGACGGTGGGTCTTCATCCTGGGCCTGGGTCTCCCCCCAGACGGGGCGCTGCTGCTTCTACTGATCAAGGGGAAATAGCTGCTCTTGTGGGGCACCAAGGGGGGTGTGTGGGTATAACTAACGGGCCCTCGTGCCAGGTAAGAACGCTTCACTCTCAGACGCACTTCACTGCCTGTCAGGCTGCCCACACCGGCCTCCTCGGCCAAACTCCACGGGTGGCAGGGAAGGCCCCTCCACCCCTGCCCCAGGGGCGCGCACGGCGCGCACCACACAAGCCATTTCCCAAGAGACAATTCTAAACTGCCAGAGAGGATGTTCCAGAGCCCCCCCGGGCTTGCCTGGGGGCCTGGGGCTGAGGTTCGTCTTTGGAGCCGCGAGCTCACCCTACAGAGGCGGGGGGTCTCTGGGGGCTTCATTATCCTCCAGTTACGTTACCACCCACCTGCTGGCGATGGCGCCCTTTCCCGGATCTCAGAAGTTAGGGAGTGGGGAGGGGGCTGGGAGAAAGCAGTGGCCTTGGGGTCACTGAGTCTTCCCCCCATCACTCAGTCTGGCCCCACTGATAATCAGAAACCTGTCTTTGTCTCCACCTGTCTCCCGTGCCCCCCACTCACACCTCTTCCTCTGCCCCAGTCCCCGGGGCTATGAGGGGCCATCTTGGTTGCTTCCAGCACTTCTCTGAAATGTTTATAGAGTCCTTACTTGGGCGGCATCTGTGTTGCAACCCAATAACCAGCTACCTTCAACCCTGTACCAGCTCCTCTGGTACCTGGGGGCTCTTGTCTACCTACCTGTGATCCTCAAACCCTTTAAACTCCTGACGCCACCGGGCTGGCATGCTCTGGTTCACCAGGAAACTCCCACCTTCCTTCCCCGGGCAGGTAGGTCAAGCCCTCCCTGCCCCTGGCTTTTCGGGATCAGAGAGCAGTGTTGTTCCAGAGCCCCATGTGCACAGGTTGGGGGTGGGGGGGCCCTGCTGGAAAGGTGTAAAGGGGGAGTGGGACTGAAGCCAGGCTAACTTTCCAGGCCTTAGCAGGGTGGCCATGATGCCCTCCTTCCTGACATGCACCACTCGGGGCAAGTTGCTCGGGACGCTCCCAGCCCCTGACCCTGAGTGTCCTCTTAGCGGGGGCACCCAGTACGGTCCGGAGGCCGCCCGAGGGTGTGGGTTCGGGGGACCAGGGATGGGGTCGAGGAGGGGGAGGTTGACGGGTTCTCACCATGAGTTGCTGGTCCTTGGAGTCCCCGCTGTCCTTCATGCTGGCGGCGGGTGGAAGGGCTCAGGCCGCGACAGCGGTCGTGGCCGAGCCGCAGCCCCACCGCCGCCGGCTCCCTCGCAGCCTCGCCTGCGCTGCTGCTGCCTGACAACCCGAAACCAACGACGCGCCCGCGGCCGAGGCCGCCGACAGGGAGGCGGGGCCGGGGGAGGGCCCCGACGGCGCCTCCCGCCTCCCGCGCCCCCGCCCCTCCGCGCTGCTGCCGAGGGGTGGCCGCCTCCGCCGGGGAGGCGCCCTAGGCTGCTCCGCTTTCCCGGCGGGTGTCCGCCTGTGCGACCCTCCGGCCTTCGGCGCGGCCCTGCGTCCGTCCGTTTGGTAGCTCTCGGCGCCCCTTCCCCGCGCCCCGGGGCTCGTGGCCTGGGCTCCTCTTCCACGGCCCTCCAGGGGGCGCCCGTCCGGCCGCGTGGCTCGAGAGACAGACACGCTGCCTCCCGCCGGGGCCGCGAGCATCCTCTGCCGGCCTGTCTGTCTGTCTGTCTGTCTGACTCAGCGTCTCCAGGGCGGCGGCTGGCAGCCTTGTGTTTCCATGGGCGCTGCGTGCATCGTGGCTGTGGGCTCGTGTCGCTGGCGTGGTGTCTCCACCGCGTGTCCAATGACAGAGCGGGCAAAGAGTTGGCCCTTTGCCCCGGCTGCCCACCCGAGTGTGCAGGGGAGCATCTATGTCACTTGGGTTGTGTCACAGAAGAGCCCGCCTCTCAGTGTACCTCGCTAGCAAACCAGACCTGATCCGTAAACCCGGAATCTAGGTCAAGATGGTTGGGTCAGTGTGCCTTCCGGCTCCCTGCCTGCTGTAACAGCCACGACAGCGTTCAAGAAAGTACAGGTCAGACGCTGCGGCCTCCATTCTTGGTGAGAACAACAGCAATTACACACTCAGGGAGCACAGTGGAAAGATTCCTGGCCTCAGGGGCCCCAGGAAAACAGGATTCTGGTCCCGGCTCTGAATCCAACTTGCAGAACCACGTGGAGTCAGTGTTTCCTGTACTCTCTGGGCCTTAGTTTCCTGGGTGATGGTGGAGCTCCACCTGCTTCTGATGGAAGAAGCCGTCATCTTTCTTGTCTCCTCCTGCACCCCCTGAAGCTGAGCCAGGCAGCCCCCCTGCAAAGACTGGGCAAGGGGAGTCCAGTGGGGTTCACTTCCCTTTTAAGGAGCTGGGTACAGGAAGAGCCGCTTATCCCCTGCGGCCATCTCAGACGGCCTGGTGCACGTCCAGAACATGATGCCAGCCTGTGTCCTAGGACTGGCTTCCCCGGCTGACCCCAAGGAGCTCGTGTTAGGTATAGTTATTAATAAAGAGTGGCAGAAAGCCGCCGGTGGCTTTGGATTTGATAAATAGGTAAACCCAGTAAAGCTCGGTGGAAACCCAACACTCCAGCATGGGCTCCCAACGTTTTGTCCCGTTCTGTGGCCCAGGCTGCTCTGCGCACGGAGGCTGGCCAGTTTGCAAATGGGCGAGCTGCATGGAGAAGCAGGTAAGTTTGAAGATGTGTCATTTGGGTTGAAAACACCCTCCAGGGAATTCCCTGGAGGTCCAGTGGTTAGGACCCTGTGCTTTCATTGCCGAGCGCCTGGTTGGATCCCTGGTCGGGGAACTAAGATCCCACAAGCCTTGCGGTGAGACAAAAAAAAAGAGAAAGAAAATCCAAAATTTGTTAAGAAAAGAAGGAAAGAAAACACCCTCCAGGCTTGCATTTCAGACCCCCGAGGCTGATCCATTTGGATCAACACACGAGGCCTCCAATCAATTACACTATAGCTAATTTTCTCTCTCTTTTCTGTTCCTCCTCATGCATAAATCCCACTCAGGATGGCCCATGGTGGTAAAAATAAGAGGACCTTCTAAGCGGGTGGTCCCAGCCCATATTACTTAGATTCTGACTCATCACAAAGTCATCTCTATTCTCAAACGTCCCCCACTTGACTCCAGTGTTTCTGTCAATGACACCCCCGTCCTTAGAGCCCCACACCTCTAAGTCATCTTTGACTTCCCCCCTCCGTGTTCCAGTCCTGGCGGTTCTACTTCTGCAAGTGCATCTCCTCTTCCATGTCTCCTGGCCATCCCTGCCCCGACCTGGCCCCGGGCTCCAGCTTTTACCTCTTCTCACCTGGGCAGCATCATGGCCCCTTGTGCCCCCTGCCTGCGGTCTCCTCCACTTCTGAAAGCTGCAGCTCTGACCTGGACGTAGAAGCGGGTACCTCGCTCACCACTACCTCCTTTTCAGGCCCCCAGCCCCCGCAACCCCCGCCAACCCACACACTGGTCTGCATCCCCCCGTCCTGACTGCTCGTTTGCTATCAAACACATGCTGGTGCTGGGTCCTACCTTGCTCATGCTGGTCTCTCTGCCTGCTACGCCCTTTCCAACTTCTGTTGAATTTGTTTGTCCTCCATATTCGAGCCCTCCTCTCCTTCTCCACAAATCTCCTTTCCATGCCCTCAAAGAGTCATCAAAGGAGGCTCCCTCAGGGCAGGGGCCCGGGCACTGGGTGAGCGCGTAGTACATGCCCTCCCTGTACTGGAATCCATACACCCTGGGGTCTGATCGCTCATCCAGTCCTGCTGCTTCTGCCCCTCCTCTGCATCCCCACTGCCACTGCCCGCAGGCTGGGACCTCAGAGTGTCCCATCTGGGTGGCCGCAGCAACCTGCCTGTTCTACCTCCAGCTTTGCTCTCTTCCCATCCACTCCCACCGTCATTGTTCTAAGAGACAGATCAGTGTCATCAGCTCACTTGAGATCCCGCCGTGGTTCCCTATTGCCTTCCACACGGACTCGGCCCGTTAGCCTGGAGTCCCGGCCTTGCCCGCACCGTCTCTGGCCTGTCCCCTCCTCCTGCCCCTGCTCTGGCCGTGCTCGATCACGGGGAGTATCCTGGATGTGCCGCGCTCTTCAATCACCCCTGGGCTTTGTTCCTGCCTTTCTGTCCTGGCTGTCCCTCTTCCATATATTTTTCTGGCTAACTCCGCCTTCAAAACTCATCTCACGTGGCCCCTCCCCCTTTTCTGGCTTTTCTGAGCTCATTGAGGTCTTGAGTCCTTCACCTGAAGTTTCCAGTGGGCAGAAGCTCCCTCACCGCATAAAAGGCCGTCGCCGCCCTCCTGAGTACTGACGCTGGCAATGACTATTATTTGCACGGAGCAACGGTATTTTCTTTCTTTCTTTCTTTTTTCATTTTTTAGCTTGCAGATCTCAGTTCCCCGACCGGGGATCAAACCCGTGCCCTTGGCAGTGAAAGAGCGGAGTCCTAACCACTGGGCCGCCAGGGAATTCGCACGACGGTATTTTCAATCAGAGGTATGTGACGTTCTCCACTGTCCTCCAAACCCACCCCCGTTGGAACCCGCTGGTTTCAATGAGCCCTGAGCACTTTCTAAAGCCCTGTCACCCTCGAGGGCCCAAGGGATCAAAGTCCCCCCTGCCTGTGAGCTGGACGAGGGTACTTATAGCTTGGGAGGGGACATGAAGGAGAGTCATTGGGAAAGGAAGCACCCACTGAGGATTTGTCTCTTAGGAAGAAGCCCCAGCATCCCCTTCCAGGTTTGGGGTTCAGCTGCTGAAGGGATTCCGACAAACCATTTCCACACGTCATCCTAGTAGGTTCTCTTATTAACCTAGAACTTGCTGCCCAAGGTGAAGGCTGCCACCAGAGTCTTCTAAACGGGAGGGGTAATAGACATTAATGGAGCGTTCACGTTGAACCCAGCTGTGGTGTTATGGGGACGTGTTATTTCATTGACTCCCCCAGATAACCAGGTAGGCAACAGAGATACAGAGAGGTAAGCAAGTCTATAGCCGTCGCCTCGCTCCAAGGTGCGACCTTCTCTCACCGGACACCTTGATATCCTCCAACCAGGGTCCAGGCCACCTCCCTCCCGGCATCATCCGTGAGCAGCCCAGTGATTTTGTAAAAATACAAATCTGGGGCTTCCCTGGTGGCGCAGTGGTTGAGAGTCCGCCTGCCGATGCAGGGGATACGGGTTCGTGCCCCGGTCCGGGAGGATCCCACATGCCGCGGAGCGGCTGGGCCCGTGAGCCATGGCCGCTGAGCCTGCGCGTCCGGAGCCTGTGCTCCGCAACGGGAGAGGCCACAGCAGTGAGAGGCCCGCATACCGCAAAAAAAACAAAAACAAAAACAAAAAAAACCAAATCCGATCACACCACTCCCCCGCTTCTCAGATACTAGGAGAAAGGTCAGAATCCTTCCCGGGACCGTCAGGGTCCTGGCCGCCCGCGCGTCCTCCAGGCTCTCTCCCCGTCTCTTCAGCCCTTACTCACCGCACTTCCGCAACAGCGACTTCTGCCTGCTGGCCAGACAGCAGCTCCAGCAACTTCTCTCCTCGGCCCGACTGCCCCCTCCATCGTACACCTCCACCATCACGCGTGTGTGTCTACGGGCACACGGATGCACCCACACCTGCGCACCCACTGCCTGGCCGCCTCACGCGCGTCCTGGGTCTCGGCTTCACTGTCACTTTCTCACGGAGGCCTTGCTGACAGTGCCTTTCCCCCCCACCCCCCAGAATCTAGGTTAGTTCCTCCTATTATCCCTCTCATAGGGCCCTGTCACTTTGCACAGCTGTCATCCTACATTTATCTGTGTATTTGTCAGGGCTCCATTTCTCCCACTGCTGTACCAGCTCCGGGAGAGCAGGGTCTGCACCTGGCTTCTTTGCTTTTGCTGCCCTGTGGCCGGGGCCGGGCACGATGCGGAGCAAAGTCGGCGTCACCCAGACAGCAAGCACCTCAGCTGGAGGCAGGCTCCAAAGCCCAGACGTCTCGCCTGCCTCTGAGCCCCATACAGCCCTGCTCCTGTCCGCCATTCTCATTCCTATCCTGAGGGTATAACCACCAGGCCCTCAGCACCCTGGTGCTGGGCCTCTGGTTCTGGGAGACAGAGAAGAGCCAAAAGGGGGTGCTGATCTAACCCTGCTGGAGCCGCCTTCGCCTCCCCCGGGGGGCAGTGGCATCCCAGGGGCCTCTGGACCCCAGGGAGCACTTTCTTTTGTTTCTAATGAAGGGCAAAGGGGGTTCCTTCTTCAGAGTCCTGCCCTGGGGCCCACGGTATCTGGTTGCCACACAGAAGGGGGAACGTGGGACAGTGATTCCCCTGCAGCGCACGGGGCTGTCGCAGCTGCAACGGAAGCGTCATCGGTAAGCGGCATCGTAGCCAGTGAAGGCAGCCGAGTGGAACAGGTCCGAGGGGAGCAGCACACTCTCCCCTGGGTGTGCGTGGACGGGGGGGCGGGGCTTAACTGTGCTGTGGAGGCTTGGGTCCGGCCACTGCTTCAGCCACTTTCCGACCCTGCTTGGATGTGTCCCCACATCCAGGCCCTGTCATCCACATTCCACATTCCACGCCCACGTGCTGGGTCTTTCCAGCAGCGTCTGCGTCTCCAGTGATGCATTATGGTTTTGTTTTGTTCCTTGCTGGGAAAGCCTAGGCAACAGGCTCCAGAGGAGGCTGGTGAACGAGGAGGGGACGGTCGTCGGTGAGGATGGGCAGCGATGGGCATCGCACTCGCAGAGCTCACGCCGCCCTTTGCCCCGCGATGTCCGAGGGGCCCTCCCCGCCTCTCCCACGCCCATTCCTCAAATGCCATCTGGCACAGTGGCACCCTCTGTACTACAGCGAAGGGTTTGAGGCCCCAGAGGTGGCCCAACCCCTGCCAGCAGGAGCCAAAGGCCCAAATTCTAGTAAAGCAAGAGAATGTTCTCCCTTGGGGCTCATCAGCCCGGCATCTCACCCAGGGGTCCATGGGTGTGCCCGGGGCTAGTGCAGGGAGCTCTGACTTTCTCCAGGACGTTTCATTGAATAGACGTTTTTCCTCTAAGTCATGGTGTCTTCACCTCTGCACTGCTGACGTCATGGGCCGGATAATTCACTATGGGGGGGACCGTCTTGTGCACCATAGGATTTTTAGCAGCATCCTTGGCTTCTACCCACGGGATGCCAGTTGCACCCTCCAACCAGTTTCGTCAATCCAAAACGTCCCCAGACATTGCCAAGCGTCCCGCTGGAGACAACAACCACCCCCAGTAGAAACCACTGTTCTTCAGGCAGGACCGGGGCTCCCTGTGTCCTCCCACAGTGAGGGGCCTTATCACAGGAGATCCTACAAAGCAGGAGGCGGGATGTGCCGGCACCCTCTGCCTGGATGCAACCCCGGGCGGGGAGTGGAGCCGGGCCGGCCCACTTCCCTTCCTGGGGCACCTGAGAGTGGGGTGCAGATGGGCGTAAGCTCCAAGGCCAGACGGTGGGCTGAAGTCCCAGCTGTGCCGCTTGCTCCCATGAGACTTCGCCAATTCCCTCCCTCTCTCTGTGTCTTGCTTGGCACACTGTGACTCAGGGATTGTAGGTGGTGATATCACTCCTTCTGGGGTTAATGCAAAGATCAAGTGCTCAGTCAGTGTGCCCTGCGATGACTGTTTTATCAAGGTCTAGCCACAGTGGCCACTGGATTCTTTTTCCCTTTGGGAACAAGGGGTGGCTGACCCTGTGTCCTTCCCCGGTAAGATTCTTAACACAGTCATTTTTTATTTTTTAAAGAGCGCTTTCAGGACTTCCCTGGTGGTCCAGTGGGTAAGACTCCACACTCCCAATGCAGGGGGCCCGGGTTTGATCCCTGGTCAGGGGACTAGATCCTGCATGTGTGCCGCAACTAAGGGTACACATGCCACAGCTAGGAAGTCTGCAAGCCGCAACTAAGACCCTGAGCAGCCTAAATAAATACACAAATAAATATTTAAAAATGAAGAGTACTTTCGGTCACTGTGGGGGTCACCTGACACCCACAGAATGAACAGCGGTCAGGGATTTCTCCTGGTGCAAAGCTGCCTCTGAATTGCCCTCTTGCCCTACCAACGTTTCTGGTCACCAAACGCTCTGCTTTGCTGTGGTTTCAGGGCGTCCCACTGCCCATGCTGGAGCCCCCTCGGGCCCTGCGCAGTGTCAGGAGTAAGCTGCCTGGGCTCCTGTCCCCGTGCTGCCCCTCATGAGCCCGGTGACCCGGGTAAGTCCCCACATGTCTCCCAGAACCTGTTTCTTCCTCTACCGAGGAAGGATAATCAGAGGGGAAACCTTCCAGGGACTTTATCAAAAGAGTGACACGAGATAACATGAAAAGCTCTTAGTGCGGGAGGCATAACAAGCAGTAACCATTAGCACTATTATTATTAATTTAATTTTACAAGAATGAAGGAAGACGTCTTAGAAGTGGACAGACTTTCTGTTCCCCAGTCATGTATGGGTGCGGAAGGTCAGTAAGGAAGAAGGAGAGACCGCTTCCCGCACCCACAGGCCTTCCCGAGGCCCGGCCACGGCCACGGCAAGCCCAGCGGAGGTTTTGCGAGCTTGTGAAGGAAGATGCTTGTCGGGAAAGCCCTTGCAAAGCTCAATCCAAGGGAACAGGGAGGGCCGGGGGACCTGGGTGAGGTTGGCTGCGGTGTGGCTGAGACCAGGGGACCAGCTCGGGATTGAACCCTGCCCCTTCCCTCCCTCCGAGGGGTCTCTTGGGGCTGGGCTCAGGGAGTCACCGGGGACCGGGGATCTGTGGGGCATGGGGGCTGGGTTGGGGCCCCTTTGCTCCTCCAGCCCTCCCTTACCCCGGAGACCCTTTAAGGGAGGGCGTCAGCACCCCGACTTGTAAAACCAGGGCAGTGCCGAGAGGTGGGAAGCAGGTACGTGTGTGAGCGGGGCTCCGATCAAGGCTGGCCTTCCAAGGTTGGACTCTCTTCACCGTCTCTTTCTTCCTCCCCTTGTTCCTCTCCCTCCACCTCATCTTCTGTCTGCAGACTTGGTAGTTTCAGCTATGGAAAGACAGCATAGACTTGTTGGTGGAGGGCAGGCCTCCCTGCACCCGGGAGGTTAACCCCTGAGCCTGGGTTGCTGGGCACCCAGGAGACCACGCTGCCAGCACCACGGCCGTGAGAGCCTAGCGGGCGCTCGACACCTGCGGGTACGGATGGTGGGCACGGCCTCGGGCACCTGCCGCTTGCTGCCTGGGCCACCTCGAGCTAGTTCCTCCTGAGTCTCCTTGGTCCCCTCCCCTGTAAAGGGGACATGACTCCCTGCAGGGCTGTGGCTGGGATTAGAGATAATGGATGTGAGGACCCAGCAGTGCCTTCTTAGCTCTGACCCCAGAATGTCTGGCCAACTGCGGAGACGCAGAGACAGGCAGGAAGCGTGTGGTGGGCAGAAGGAGGGGGCCAGGTTCTGTAGCTTAACCCCTGAGGATCAGCTTCTCCATCCAGTGTGCACGCTGCTGTGCGGAGCACATCTGGGGCTGTCCAGCAGCAGACACGGAGTCAGTGGCCACATTGCAGGGTGTCAGCATCACCTGCTGGAGGGCTGGAGGGCCCGGGGGGATGGGTGGGAGGAGCCCGCGCTGTGGGTCAGAAAGGCAGGACTCCAGCCTCGCCTCAGCCCCACTGTACCACCAGATGGTGTGAGAATAGAGCCGCTCAGATCCGAGTACTCCCAAATGCAAAATGCGCCCAAAGAAACCACAGCCTGTCTCTAGACCCAGCGGGAGAGAGCCAGAAATGGTGAGTAGTCACGGGATGGAGCCAGTGGGCTGCTCTGTGCTCACCCACCTTCCGTCCCCCTGTCTCTCCATCGGTGCCCGAGAACTGGACACACGGGCCGGCTTCATGGGCCGGCGCCCTGAGCGGCCACGCGGCCTTTGCTGACCAGGGCTCCACGCTTGCTTTAGTGTCTGCTGCCACTGTCTTGAACTTCTCAACACTTTTTTTTTTTTTGGCCAGGAGGCCTGAGGGATCTTAGTTCCGTGACCAGGGATCGAACCCGCACCCCCCTGCAGTGGAAGCGCGGAGTCTTAACCACTGGACCGCCAGGGAAGTCCCTTGAACTTCTCAATACTTTTGAACTGGGGGCCCCATGTTTTCCTTCCTTCCCTAACTAGGCAGCCAATCTTGCTTACAAGGGCAGACGCTGGCCCACGCTCGCTTGTTCTTTTCCCTTCTGTGTTGTGCTTTCACTCGTTCACATCTTAGCGTCTTATCTGTGGGCCCCTAAAGACAATGGCCCAGACAGACCATGCCTTTTTCTTCGTCCCCTGGTACCTAAGAGGGCCTGGAAGGTGACACTACCTTTATCACTCCATCTCCTCAGTTTCCAGATGAAAATTAAGGAACCAGGAAGTGAAGTGATGGGCCCGGGCGATACAGCTAGAAGGTGCTTTGGAGCCGGGGCCATGGATGGCTGAGCTCAGGACAAATTCCCCCCCCGATGCCAGGAGGGGTCATCACGGATCTCACTGCCCCCTCCTCCCGGGGCCTCCAGGCTCCCTCTTCTCTGATGGCTCACATAGCCCGGGTCACATGCACGTTCAAGGTCCCCATCGTGGTGGGGAGAGGATTTCAAGCAGCCCAGGGTACGGCTCCTGCACTCAGGGAGGGTGTTTGGAGACTCAGGATTTTGGGGTGTTTGGTGTTTGGAGACTCAGGATTCCTCTGGAGGAAGGGTGTTTGGAGACTCAGGATTCCTCTGGAGGAAGGGGGTAATTCCTCCCACTCGCCAGATGCACAAATGAAGGTCCACCCAGTGAGGCCACTTGCTCGCGGTCGCCCGAGGTCAGCAAGCAGGCAGCCCGGGGGCCGCGGCTCCCTCCCGGCCACGCCACCCCGAGCCCGCGCAAGGCCCCTACAGGCTTGGGCTTCTCCTTCATGGCTTCCGCCTCCCTCCTCTTCAGCTCCGTGAAGATAACATTGAAGAACTCCTCCTCGGCCTCGGTGACCAGCTGCTCCGGGTTCAAGGCAGGCTTCTCTTCGCTCGGGTAGCTTTCCCTGCCCTCCGCCTTGCTCTTCTTCTTCAGTCGCATCTCACGGTGCCTGGTCTCCATGATCTTCTCCCGCCGGGTCTCACGCTCAAATATCTGTGCACAGGGACAAAGAGGCCGTGGGAGGGGCGGGCAGGCGGCGCTGGCTCCCAGCACGGGCGCCAGGTGGGTTCTCCTTGCTCGACTCCAAGCAGCCCACACAGAGGCCTGTACTCCGGGCTAATGGCAAGAAAGGGGGGCTAAATATGGGGCTTGGGAGGCAGGAGCAGGGGTGCCAAGTTACTCAGTTCCAAGGAATTCCAAGAACACGGATGCAGGCGTGAAGAACACCCTCTGGGGCTGCGCAACATGGCGGCCTGGGCCCACAGAGGACGAGTTCATGGGTGGGACCACAATCTCAGGCAGGGCCAGGAGGGTCTCCCAGGGTCTCGGCACCAGGGGTTTTCAATTTCTCTGTGTGCCCCACGGTTCTGGGGAGGCACCTCCAGGGTGGATGGATCTCAGCCCCCAGGGCCCCTTCCCCAGGACGGTCCCCTTCCAGCTGTCTTCTCTACAGGCATTCTGCTAAGCCTTCCTTGGACAGGTTCTGCTGCCCCAAAGGTATGTTGTTTGAAACTAGACAAACGGACCGAGTCAAACCACTTGGATTCGCAGCTGAAAAAAACTGAAGCTTGGAGAGGTAAAGTGACTTGCCCAGGGCCACTTGGCTACTGAGTAGTGAAGCCAGGGTGGATTCAGACATTCCCAACATCCATTTCTCGGGCTCATTTCCTGATCCACCCCCAAATATCCATCCATTTCCCAGGAGGTGACAGAAAAGGGCATCTGTTCTTCCCTGACTGGCCCGCTCGGCCAGGGGGCCAGGTCAGAACAGGAGCTGGTGCGCACCTCACCCAGGGCCCGCACCTACCGAGGAAACCATGTTCTTCTCGTTCCTCTGCAGGGTGCACAGCCCATTCGAGACCTCCAGCAGCGTGGTTGTCCCCAGCTGGGAGCCACAGGCAATGAAACATCCATTGTCCTGTACCCGGAGGCAGAAGAGGGCCTCGTCACACACCTGTTGGAGGGTCAGGCAGACCCGGGTGAGGGAGGAGAGTGGAGCAATGTCACCCTTTGTTGGTCTGATTATCTGGCTCCTGGGGAGACTTAGCCAAGCAGCCCCATTCAGACACCCTTGGTGACTCCCCCCATTGAGGGGGACCCCAGCCTCAACCCACAGGATGAAGTTCACACTCTACGACTGGCTGTAAAACCCTTCACCCCCAGCCTCATCTTCTGTCTCAGCCTGCCCCCCCTCACCCACCCCTTCAGTCCAGCCCCACTTTCTTTCTTTTTTTTTTTCTTTGCTGCACTGTTGGGCACGTGGGATCTTAGTTCCCCGACCAGGGATCGAACCCGTGGCCCCTGCATTGGGAGAATGGAGTCTTAACCACTGGACCTCCAGGGAAGTCCCTTCAGTCCCACTTTCATTCTGCAGTTTCCCCAGCCCCGCGCTTTTCCACGGCCCTAGCCTGCAGGTCTCTGCTCTGGCTTTGCTGATAGGATAACGTTAGCTCAGGCTGGAAGGGGTCAGCTGCCAGAAGCCTGCGCCCTGGCTTCTGAAGGAACAGGCCTGGCGGGAGGAAAGGCCGGGCATCTGCTTTTCTCCTTTTTTAATTCCCCTCAGGTGATTCTGCTGTGCCACCAGAGTCTGAGGGCCTGGGTGCATGGGGAGGCAGGTGCACGTGACCTTCAGGCTGAGGGCGGGGTCACATTGCTTGAACACAAAGTCCCAGATGTCCAAGGTCCCGTCCATCTTGGTGGTGAAGAAAACCGCTGGCCTCACCGGGCTCCAGGCACCATCAGTGAGATAAGCCATGTGGTACCTGTTGGGAGCCGGGTGCCGCTGGTCAGGGACCTCTGTGGTTGGGAGGGATGGAGAGCCGCAGCCCTACTCATCCAGCCCCACCCCGGCTCCAGGGTTTCATTGCTGGGCAGGAAGTTCTTTCTTGTGTCTGACTTCTAGCCACGCCAGCCTCGCCACCCACAGCTCACAGTTTGCCCTATAAAGGGTTTTGGGTGGGGTCCTTCCCAGGGGCTGGTCACTGGCGTTTTCCACAGCCAACTCCGGGGCACAGGCTTGGGCCCAGTCCCCCAGCCGTGAGACTCACTTGAGAGGAGTCGGAGGAAAGAAAAGTTGCCCAGAAAAGTTCATGCTACTGAGATGAAGAGAGTGTTATACTTCCTACTTGGTCTAACCTAGATTTTCAACGATTTCTGCAGTGAAGAATGAAATTGGACCCTTATCTTATACTGTGGACAAAAATCAACTCGAAATGAATTAAAGGCTAAAACGTATGACCTGAAACCATAAAACTTCTAGAAGAAGATGTAGTGGAAAAGTTCCTTGACATTGGCCTTGGCAATGACCTTGGCAATGACCTTTTGGGTATGGCACCAAAAGCAGGAGCAACAAAAGCAAAAACAAACACGTGGGATTACATCAACCTAAAAAGCTTCTGCCCAGCAAAGGAAACAGTCAACGAAATGAAAAGGCAACTAACACAACATTGTAAATCAACTCTACGCCATTAAACATTTTAAAATAAATAAATTAATTAATTAAAAAATAAATTTAAAAAATGCAGAGGCAACCTAAGGAAAATATTTGCAAGCCATATATCCGATGAGGGGTTAATATCCCAAATATATAAGGAACTCATACAATTCAATAGCAGAAAACCAAATAACCCGATTAAAAAAATGGGCAAAGGACCCAGACATATGGGTCTTCAAAGAAGACATACAGATGGCCAACAGGTATGCGAAAAGGTGCTCAACATCACTAATCACCAGAGGAATGCAATCAAAACCACAATGAGATATCACCTCACAACTGTGAGGATGGTTAAATTATTAGAAAAACAAAAGATGAGAGCTGGAGAGGGTGTGGAGAAAAGGGAACCCTCGTGCACTGTTAGTGGGAGTGTACATTGGTGCAGCCGCTATGGAGAACAGTGTGGAGGGTCCTCAATCCCATTTCTGGGTCTTTAGCCGAAGGAATTGAAATCAGGATCTCGAAGAGATACCTGCCCGCCCATGTCCACTGCAGCACTATTCACAATAGCCAAACATGGAAACAACCTAAATGTCCATCGACAGATGAACGTGCAGTTTGAAGCACCTTCCTTTGGGAAGGGGCTGAATCAAGCCACTTCCCAGCGTAAGCTTGGCTGTTCGTGGAGAAGTGTTTTCTCCATTTTATGGGTGGACACAGAGAGGCTCAGAGCACTCCTGGGTTGGGCTGGGCCCCCTCTGTCCCCTCCAACCCCCACATCCCTCTCCCGCCCCAGCGTCCCCCCTTACTTGGTCCACATGATGGACGACTCCCGGCTGTCTTCTGACCAGATGCGGGCGGTCCAGTCGCCGACGGTCAGAAAGTTCTTCGGGTAAAACGGGTTTCGCTGCAGGGCATAGATGGGGCCATGGTGGCCCGAGAAGGTGCACACGATCTTCTCAGCCGGTGTCTTGGCCTTGCGGTTGCAGGAGATGACGATGCCTTGCTCCGTGCCCACCATGAACTTGGTCGGCTGTGGAGGGGGTGACACGTGAGCGAAAGGCTCCATGGAACATCAGCTCAGGGTTTAGCTGGCAAGGCGAGCGGTTTTCCGGAGTCAGGGTGGTGGAGCGGCAGGACGGCTGGGGGTCCAAAGGTGCTGAACGTGCCTTCGGTTTAAGCCTCTGCTCGCGCTGTGCCCCGCCCCCTTCTAGGTAGCTGCGCGCACTCTTGCGCTGGATCAGATCCCACACTTCTTTAAACCTGCCCAAGGGCCCCACAAATAATGAAGCCCCCCCCGACTCTTCTGGTCCCTGGAGAATCTCATCACCAGCCCTCTTCGTGGAGCCTCACTGTGTCCACTAAGCATTTTGCCATAAAGATCCTGAATGTTTACACATAAAGTAAATGATTGAATCAATAACGTAAAACATGGATCGAGAAGAGCTCCCTCCAGCCTCCAACTACTACTCCCGGCAAAGCTGGTCTACATTGTACACCCGTGTCCATAGCATCTTTATTCACAACACCCAAGTGTCATCGACATGTGAGCGGCATGTGGTCTCTGCCCGTACAATGCAATATTATTTGGCCTCAGAAAGGAAGGAAGTTCTGCCACGTGCTACAATGCTGGTAAACCTCGAGGACATTGTACTAAGTGAAAAAAGCTCATCACAAAAAGACAAACGCAGGAAGTGTTCACTGAAATGAGGTACCCGGAGGAGGTAAATTCATAGACACAGAAAGTTGAAGGGGCTGAAGGGAGGGGAAAATGGGGAGTGTGTTGATTAAAAGGTACAGAGTGTCAGTTTTGTAAGATGAAAAAGCTCGGGAGAGCCCACAATGTAAGTGTATTTAACAATGGTTAAGATGGTACATTTTACATTACGTGTATTTTATTTTTGTTTTTACTACAATTAAAAAGAACAACTGGGCTACAAATTGGAGGGTCAAAGGAAAGTGAAGACCCTTCTACACTGTTGGTGGGAATGTAAATTGGTACAATCATTGTGGGGAACAGTATGGAGGTTCCTTAAAAAACTAAATATAGAACTACCATATGATCCAGCAATCCCACTTCTGGGCATATATTCGAAAAGATACATGCACCCCAATGTTTACTACAGCATTATTTACAATAGCCAAGACATGGAAGTAACCTAAATGCCCATCAACAGAGGAATGGATAAAGAAGATGTGATACATATATACGATGGAATATTACTCAGCCGTTAAAAAGAACGTAATAATACCATTTGCAGGAACATGGATGGACCCAGAGATGATCATACTAAGTGAAGTAAGTCAGACAAGGACAAATATTCTATGATATCACTTATATGTGGAATCTAATTAAAAAATGATACGAATGAACCTATTTAGGGAGACTGCGTGCTCACAGTGCAGGGGGCCCAGGTTCGATCCCTGGTCAGGAACTAGATCCCACGTGCATGCCGCAACTAAAAGTCCTCATGCTGCAACTAAGAAGCTCGCATGCCGCAACTAAAGATCCCACCTGCCGCAACTAAGACCCGGCGTAGCCTAAATAAATAAATATTTAAAGACAAAACAAAACAAAGAAAACCCAAATGAATCTATTTATAAACAGAAACAGACTCACAGATATCGAAATGAAACTTATGGTTACCAAGGAGGAAAGGTGTGGGGAAGTGATAAATTAGGAGTTTGGGATTAATGTATACATACTACTATATACAAAATAGATAACAAGGACCTTCTGTGTAGCACGGGGAGCTCACTCAATGCTCTGGAATGACATACATGGGAAAAGAATCTAAAAAAGAGTAGACATATGTATTATGTATAACTGATTCACTTTGCTGTAGAGCAGAAACTAACACAACATTGCAAATCAACTATACTCCAATAAAAATTAAACAAACAAACAAACAAAAAAACAAAAAAGGAAAAGAAAGAGACACAGCTCGAGAGTCCCAGAAAAGTAAGGAATAAAGTCAACTCCAGGGCTTCTGCAAGCTAGTAAGGGAGATAAACTGCCCAGGTCCCGGTGGCCCATCATGCCTCAGACTCCTTGGCGGGGCACGGGGTGGAGAGCCTGGGCCTTGGGGTCAGAGCCCTCGGTTTGAGCCCCAGCATCCCCGTGTTCTAGAGCATGGGACTTACCTCCCTAAGATGAAGTTGTTTATCTGCAAAGTAGGGATAATCACATCACCTCACAAGACGGTCATGGGTGATCACACAAGCTCATCACGTAAGGCAGTGACAAGGGTCCAGCACACAGTGTGGGAGAGGTGAGGGCTAGTGGCACTGAGGTCATTGCACCTAGCACTTGGACTAAATCTCTGATTCGAGGACAGAATGCTTTTCTGAGTCCTCCCCACTGTGACTCCATGCCCAGGGCTGAGGGGGTCAGTAAAACTGTCTTCCACCTCATCCACCACATTGATCCCCCAGCCTGGGGGGTGGGTGGGGGGACTCCCAGGGCAGGGGTGAGGCCAGCACACCTCCACCTCCTAAGGGCCTGGGAATGATGTCACACGGCCTGGAAGCAAACCAGTGACAATCCCAAGGGGGAGCCAGGCCAAGAGCCATCTGGAAAGGTCGTTTTCTTGCTTTGGAGGGAGTCTTCATTTGCAGCTTCTAGAAGCTTCCCTCCTCAGACACAAACACATTACCACTTTGATATTTCTTTACTGTTCCTTCTCAGTTACTAAATGCCATCATAGGCCCGTGCTCTGGTTTGCCAAGGAGCCTCCTCTGATCTCATTTTCCTCTCCAACACCTCTTCTTTCCCCACGGAAGTGAAGCCACCGGCCCAGGGTCCCACGTGAGGCAGGGACAGAGCTGGAGCCTGGCCTGTGAATGCTGGTTGTGGACAGGGCTCTTCTCATAGAATGGGGCCTCTCTGGAATCCTGTCCTTTCAGAAAGCTTGCCTTCAGATCAGCCTGGACACTAGCCAAATGGCGACTCTTGAGTGAATTAGAATGGCCTCCTTCCTCTGCTCTGCTGCCCCCTGCTGGAAAGTGGTTGTAAAGACCACACAGGTCTAGGAGGACCACAGGAGGATGGTCCAGTGCCCAAGGTGAGAAGCAGCCTCAGGGTCCATCTGACACAGTAGCCACGGGTCTGCCCTTGGCTTTGGCTGCCCTGGCAGTGGAAGTCAGGAAAGGGAGAGGAAGGGACACCCACCAGAGTAGCCTCGAACTCCAGGGAGGTGGCCCCCAAGGCACGCTCCAACAGTTCCTTTTTGGTGATGTCCATGATGACGACCTCGGTGGGCTCGCTCATCTTCCGGACGTCCCACCACATGACCTGATGGGAGGAGGGGCCAACTCTGAGGCCTGAGGTCCCGCAATTCTCCTGACTTTTGCCTTCTCTACCCCCTCCCCCTTTTTGGGGCCAGTCACTGGGGCCAAAGGGGTCTCTGACAGAGACTACCAGCAACCCGAGGGGACAAACATGCTTTGAGAATCACTCCTTTTGGCCACAGTCCCAAGCCTGGTTAATTATCAGCGTCATGAGCAAGCTTCCTAAAATCCAGATGCCAGGGCCTCACCCCAGACCTCCTGAAGGAGAATTGCCAGATGTGGGCCCTGGAGTCTGTATTCTTAAAGTCTCCTCACAGCAGGGCAATATATAGCCACATTCAAAATGCACACATGCTTTGACCCAGAAATCCCACCGCCAGGAACGTATACTTCACATGTGTGCGGTAATCTATATACAAACACACTCTCTGCCACCTTTTCTGGTAACTACAAAATATTAAAATCCATTTAAACAAATTACAGCATACCCATAATTTATTAAGTCCTTAGCAGGCATGGGGCAGCGCTTTACGATATATGAAATCATCTTCAAGACATGCTAAATGAAAAACGTCAGGGCTTCCCTGGTGGCGCAGTGGTTGGGAGTCCGCCTGCCGATGCAGGGGACACGGGTTCGTGCCCCGGTCCGGGAAGATCCCACATGCCGCGGAGCGGCTGGGCCCGTGAGCCATGGCCGCTGAGCCTGCGCGTCCGGAGCCTGTGCTCCGCAACGGGAGAGGCCGCAACAGTGAGAGGCCCGCGTACCGCAAACAAAAACAAAAACAAACAAACAAAAAAAACGTCAAGTGCAGATGAACGTGCAAGGTGCACAGAAAGAGAGCGAAGACAGACACGCTTGCTTCCGTGTGCAGACGCGGAGCCTGGAGGCTGATGTCGGTGGGCGCCTACAGGGAGGGGGACTGGGAGGCTTGAAGGTAGAGGTGGGAGGAAGGCGTTCACTGTCTGCCCTTTTGTACCTTTGGGATCTTGCTCCACGTGCATGTATTACCTATTATTCAATTTAAAAATGGAACGAAAAGGAAACATGCTTAGGTAATTCAGCGGGAGGCCGGGCAACTGCTCTGATCCCCACCCCCTCGCCCCCCACAGCGCCTGGCTGGTGGGTACCTGCCCGTCCGTGGACGCTGAGAAGCACTCGGTGCCCGTCTTCGACTGCAGCCAGATGGTGCCGTAAACAGGGTCTCGGTGGCTGAACTCGATGGTGGACAGCTCTGCCACCAGGCTGCCCTTCCGGGTGTCCCAACAGGCTGGCGGGGAAGAACATGAAGGGGCTGTGATGGGGGCACAGGCTTCCTTTCTTAGTGCAGGGAGCACGGGATAGAGGGATGCTGCTTGCCTTGGTCTGGCAGGTATGTGGTTTTTTAGAAGCGGGGCTAAGTTCAAACCCGCCTGAATTTCCTACCAGCCCCCAAAGCGTGCTTCATCCGTTCCACACAGCCCCTAACACGTGTTGAGCATCACACTGGGCACTGGGGAAGCCACTGGGATTCAGACAGCCACAGTCCCTGGGAGACAGGAAGGGAAATCTGCAAGTACAGCCCGTGCTGTGATTGCTCCAGGAGGAGACACATGGAGGCAGTCAGGGAAGGCTTCCTGGAGGAAGTGAGAAGGAACTAAGACTGAGGAAGAGCCTCGGGTTGGAGTGAGCCAGGCAAAGAAAGAAGAGCACTTCCACCCCAGGGAAAGGCTCTGGGAAGTAAAAACATCTATGCAAATCGCTCCTGCTGCATCCACTCATTCCCTTTTCGCCTCTGTACCTTTGCTGCATCTGATCGGAAAGAAACAGAGGGAGATTTATCCTTTCTGCTGATTCATAATTAGTACGTCGCTTCTTCTGTTTTACCAAGAAAGACTTGAAGCTTACCTATTATTTTGTCCCAGTGGATTCTGTTTTCATTTTCCCACGAGTGTATGGCGAGGACCCACCCTATTACTCAGAGCTGTTTCTAGGAAAGCTGGTTTTGTAAAGCAACAACAAAAGTCCACGATCCATAAGTCTTGATTTATGGAATCCAAGTCCAAGGCATTTGACCCTGGACCCGTCTGGCCCAGAACCAGGTTTTCTTAGCTAAGCTCGCTCTGCTTGGGCAAAGCAGTACTCCAGGGTGGGTCCCACCATGTCTTTCTTACAGACAGCAGAGCCCCAGAGCCTGGGCTGGTCTGAGCTGGCATGAAGAACCACTGAAAGGGGTTATGAATGATGAGCGAGGCAGGGCTCCTGAATAAATCATGGCCAAGTGGCTTTGCTTCAGTCTTTTAGAGCCTGGGCACCCAGATAAATTTGCAGGAGGTTTATGGGAGCCCACGTCTATTTCATAACCCAGGAGCTCCCCTGGAGAGGAGGCGGCAGGTCTAAGAGGGAGATGAGAGGCCTCAGGAGGCTAGGAGGCCAGGAGGCAGCCTGGCCACAGAGAGGTGCTGAGAGGAGTCCCAGCCATTCCGGCCCCTACTCCTGGAGCGAGAGGGGAACATTAGGAGAGCTCGTGAAGACAGGAGGGAAGGGGAGCCCTTGTCATGTCTAGCTGAGTCTGGCCCGGGATGCAGACAGGAGGAATAATTGTTTGGTTACTTCAAGGCCAGAGGTGAAGGGCAGGCAGAAACCTTCAGGGCCCACGTGGGCAGGTTTCTTCTGAGCTCACCAGGGATACCGACATCAGTTTTCTGGGTGTCCCACCAGCAAAAATGGCAGAGTAAAGACCTCTGAGAATTCTCTCCTCCATAAAGGCCAAGAGAACCTTGGCAAAAATGGTCAGAATCAACTTTTTCAGAACTCTGGAAATTAGCCAAAGGCTGGCAGCAAATCAGAGTGTTTATCTGAGAAAAACGGCTGAATCCTGGTAAGAACAGTAAGTTCTGTTGCATTTTGACGGGCCCTAGTTAGGATCCTATACTCTCCGGTTCTATGGTAGCCTTGAAAAATAACATTCTGCCTTCCTGGTAAGAAACCACTAGCCTGACAGCCAAGGGATGGAGCAGAATGGAGCTGGAGCTCTTTCAAAGTCTCCTATTGCAAGAATTGTCATTATTTGACCTGTCTGTCTGATGGTTCCCTGGAAGACCCCCCCGCTACTTGCAAGGTTGTCTATATTCACCTTGACTTGGAGCTTGGCCAGTGAAAAAGGTCTGTTTAAGAAGGCAATTTTGAAAATAATTATGATTGCAGACAACTGATTAACTCTGCAGTGTCCCACAGTGGTGGATAACAAGTGGAGCAAACAATAAGCTAAGCAAAAAGCTTGAAAGGAGAAGCTGGAGAAAGTCCATAGGAGTTTTGAAAAGCTCCTGGAACCTAGAAGGTCACATGCATGGGTATGGCTGTGTGCATTCCCAGGGCTGCACACATACTTAGGAAAGAACTGAGAAGGCCCTAAGCTTTCACCTCTGGCTGACCTTAAGGCTTGGTGTGGTGGATAAGGCAGAGTTGACAACTATGCCTGGCTGAGTGTCGAAGGTGTGCACACAGAGCCTCCCAGCAAAGTCTGTGAGATTTACTGGTTCCAGATGACAACAGGCAGAAAACATTCACCTCAAGCGCACAGGGAACATTCTCCAAGATAGACCACACGTTAGGCCATAAAACAGGTCTCAATAGATTTTAAAGATTGAAATCATGCAAGGTATCTTTTCTTACCATAACAGAATAAAACTAGAAACCAATAACTGAAGGAAAACCGGAAAATTCACAAACATAGAGAAATTAAACAACATACATCTAAATAATCCATGGGTCAAAGAAGAAGTCAAAGGGAAATTAGAAAATACCTTGAAATGAATGAACATGAGAAGACAACATACTAAAACTTAGGTGTGGCTAAAGCCGTGTTTAGAGGTAAATGTATAACTGTAAATATCTGTATTTTTAAAAACCTCAAACCAATAATCAAACCTTCCACTTTAAGAAATTTAGAAAAAGAAGAGCAAAATAAACCCAAAGCAAGCAGAAGAAAGGACATAATAAGGATTGGAATGGAAATAAATGAAATGGAGAGTTTAAAAACAGAGAAAAATCAATAAAATAAAAAGTCGGTTCTTTGAAAATAAAACAAAGTTTACCAACCTCTAGCTAGACTGACCAAGTGAAAATGAGAGAACACTCAAATTACTAAAACCAGGAAAGACATGGGAGATGTTACTACCAACCTTACAGAAATGAAATGATTGTAAGAGAATGAACAACTGTGTCAACAAATTAGATTACCTAGACGAAAAGGAAAAATTCTAGAAAAACACAAACTATCAAAACTGATTCAAGAAGAAATAGAAAACATGAGAAGACCTGTAACAATTAAAGAGGTTGAATTTTCAACTTTAAAACTACCAATAAGAAAAATCCCCAGACCAGATGGCTTCATTGGTGAATTCTACCAAATATTTAAAGAAGAATGGCTATCAACTGTCCACAAACTCTTCCAAAAAAAACCAGAAGAGGAGTAACACTTCCCCATTCATTCTTTTTTTTTTTTTTAATGTATGAAGGTTTATTTAACTTATTAATGAAAGAACAAGCAAGATGGTAAACTGGTTTTAAACAAGTTTTGATAGAATCAGTTTCTAAACTGAATGAATGCCCCTGTAAATGGTCTTCATACCTCTTGTTTTAGCCAGTTCTATAATTCTTTTCTTTTTTTCTTTCCCCCCCCGACTCACTCTATATAGCTGGTATTACTTACACCCATTACCGTGTAGGTTGTCCTGACTGCATCTCCTGAGATGGAGCTCCCCAGTCGTCTCATAACCCCTTTGCCTCTAGCTAACCTAGCCTAGCTCAGGGTAGGCATACAGTAAATGTTTCTTGACTTTACGTGGCCCATAATTTTCTTAACTTTTTATTGTGAACTCATTTTAGCCTCACTTGAACTTCTACAACTGAAGACACGGCTGAGGTACCAGCAAAACCTGTCTCACCTTGACGTCTGGAAGCTGCAGGGAGTCCCCACCCCACTTTGTCCTCCATGGCAAGCCTGGCCCGGCAGGTGGGCCCTGGCCAGACAGCAGCAGGGGCCAAGCTGCCTGAGAGCCTGCAGGGGACTCGGGCTGACTCCTGGTTAAGTGCCGGGCTGCGGCGGGGGGGGTCCCTCCTTACCGATCTGCCCATTGTAGCAGCCTGCCAGGAGCACGTGGGAATCTTTGGGGTTGTATTCCAAGGTGACAAGAGGAGAAGACGGCTTTAGGACAATTTCTGGCCTGTTGGGGTTTTCTACAAAGCAAAACAACAACAACAACTATATATATATATATATATATATATATATATATATATATATATATATATATATATTCTACCAGACCTGGAAAAAAAAGGACAGGGTCAAACACTTTAACCCCTTTTACAGGTGGGGGGTGGCAGGGGGAAGCCTGGAAGCCCCTCTCCAGGCTGCAAGCTCTGGTCCTCAGTGGCCAGCATCTAGCCCTGGAGGCTCTTCTACTGGTTTTATTTTTGGGAATCAGGATTGTGTGTGTGTGATTGTCATTCTAGTCCATTTTCCAGGTTCGGTATTAAATGAGGTTTAAGGCTTTTACAAAAAGTCAACTCTCCCCTGACTTGTGTGAACCAGCTGCCCTGTCTGTACAGCAGGGGTAATGATGGAGTCCAGCCCACGGGGCGGCGCTAAGAGCTCACTGAGCTCCTCAGGAGTGTTAAGTGCTCAGTCCTGTGCGTGGCACCTACACCTGCTAATAAAGGCTAACGTTTATTTTCACAACGACAGCAACGAGGGACGTCTGAGAGCATGGATGGGGACCACAATCACCTGCTACCTGCCGGACTCTGCCCTTGGAGTGAGCCCTTCTGTCAACAGCGGACCGTGCTCCCGAGTGGACACACTGCCCCTACTGGCCATGAATCAGGGGAAAGTGCTAGGACGGGTGGGACAGAGGTGAGTCCCTGCGTCCCTGTGAGGACCCCTTGGGTCACTTCTCAGTCTGCTGGGGACTCTTTCTGATATGCTCTTCAGGGACCCAGAGTTGGGTCTCCATGTGGTCTAGTCTCGAATGCCCTGGGATCTGGAAGTGAAGGGAGTTCCTGCTTCTGGTCTGGCTCCGCGTGGCCGCACCTGAACCCAGACAGCAAAGGGATGAGACAGTGGCTTCCTCCTGGGTCCCTGGACATCCCAGTGAGGGACCAGCCCCACGAGAGTCCCGCTGCTTCTACCTTCCTCCCCCCGGGTTTTCACAGGTCTCTGCCGCACTCCCTCATCCTTCCCTGTGGCTACCAGACCCCTCTGCTTCTCACCCAGGTCCCAGATGTACGATTCGTTGCTCATGCCCTCAGGTGCCCGTTGAAAATTCAAGCAAGAGTACGCCACTGCCAACTTCCTGTTGCCATCGGGGTGCAAGGAGATGTGTGTGGCTGTCCGCTTAATTTCCTGGGGATCCCTTTAGGGGAGGGAGAGAGGGCAGAAGACTGAAATCCCGGGCTCCCTAAATTTCGTATTTGCTAAAGTTTTTCTTAAAAGAATTCATACATATTTAAACATTCGCTCAGATAAATTTATTTTAAAAACAAAGCTGACAGGACTCCCTTAATTGGAAAACTGATCTCACCAGCCATAAATAAAAGCTAATAAAAATTAAGACAATGGAAATAAAATATTAAATTTCAGCCTGATGTCTTCGTTTGCTGAAAGTTCCGAGCCTGAGGCTTGATTTCTCATTAATATTAAACCATGAGGGAGGGTGGAGAATTCAGCCATTATGCTCCTTGGTATTTGCCCAATTGAGTTGAAAACGCATGTCCACACAAAAACCTGAACACAGAGGTTTACGGCAGTCTTATTCATAATTCCCAAAACTTGGAACCAACCAAGACGCCCTTCGGTAGATAAATGGATAAACTGTGGTACATCCAGACATCATTATTATTCAGCATGAAAAAGAAATGAGCTATCAGGCCATGAAGAGACATGGTGGAAACTTAATGCACATTTTGCTAAGTGAAAGAAACCAATCTAAAAAGGCTACATGTTGTACGATTCCAACTATATGACGTTCTGGGAAAGGCAAAACCATGGAGACAGTACAAAGATCAGTCGTTGGCAAGGGTTTGGGGGCAGGGAGGGATACATAGGTAAAGTATAGGGGATTTTTGGACAGTGAAAGTATTCTGTATAATACATTTGGAACGTATGACACCAAGAGTGAAACCTAATGTAAACTATAAACTTTGGGTGTGCTGTAGGCATCCCCCCAAACTTCATATGTGGAAGCCTCATCTCCAATGGGCTGGTATTAGGAGGTGGGGCCTTTGGGAGGTGATTAGGTCATGAGGGCAGAGCCCTAATGAATGGGATTAGTGCCCTTATAAAAGAGGGTCCAACAGAGATCCCTCACCCCTTCTGCCTTGTGAGCTCACAGCAAGCAGACGGCTGTCTCTGAGTTAGAAAGTGAGTCCTGGGAATTCCCTGGAGGTCCAGGGGTTAGGACTCAGCACTTTCACTGCAGGGGGTCTGGTGAGTCCTCACCAGACACAGAACTTGACATTGCTGGCACGCTGATCTCAGACTTTCAGCCTCCAGATGGCTAAGGGATAAATTTCTGTTGTTTATAAGCTATGCGACTTGAAACGAGTCCTTACTGGTCATGCTGGGGCTGGGTGAAACACTTCCCAGGACCCTCAGTGGGTCACGGTAGCAAAATGAATCCTCCAGAGTTGGCATTTGAGGCTAGTCACGTCTGAAATCACAGGCATTCTCTGCATCTATGAGCGTACACACACACACACACACGCGCACATATATACACACATATACATGTATACGTGCACACACATGCACATATATACATACACACGTATACACGTATGCATACACACATGCACACATGCATATAGGTGTATTTTATTTTATTTTATTTTATTTATTTATTTATTTTTTTCATATAGGTGTATTTTAAACAAAAAGTGGTGCTCTCTGCACACTGTTCTGCCCCTTGTTTTGCTTTGGTTTCACATAGTAAATCTTGGAAACTCTCTACAGGCACATAAGGAGCTGCCTCATTCATTCTGATGGCTGCGTGGTATTCAACAGTGTGGGCATACCAGAACTGCTGGAACCAGCCCCCTACCGATGGGTTTAGCTTCCTCCCAGTCTTTGGCTGGCACACACCCTGCTGCAGTGAATACGCAGTGACTTCACACATGTGTCTGTGGGATAGATTTCTTTTGTCAAATTTCTGCTGTCCTTGGAGGTTATTCCAGGCACACTCCTGAGAGTTTGGGACAAGGGTCTTGTTTACTCACAGTGCAGCCGGATCACTGACGTTTGGTACTTGATACATTCTCTACAGCGTATGAATCAACCACACTTGTACACAGCTTTGCAAATTTGCTTTAGTCTTTCCCCAGACTCTGTCCTCCTTTTCTACCAACAAGGCCTGCCCTCAGGGTAGGTACCACTTGTCTGCTGGGCGTTTTATTTTGCTCTGTCCCTTATTAAGCTCGGATCACAGATGGCATTGTACCCATGGCATGGAGTGACTGGCAAGGGGTCACCTTTGGAAGCACCCACGCGTAGGGCTGAGAGAAATTGGCCAGACACCTGCCTGGCTATAGAGGTACCTGAAAACACTGACGGTTTTAGCTGAAGGGGCCTCTTCCATCACCTCCACCGCATCCTCGTCATCAAAATACTCCTGGTAGATGTCAATGGCATTATTCTGCTTGATGCAGTGCTCCACGACCTGAGGAGGATACAGCGGGAGTTCTTAGCAGTAAAGGGAGGTCCTTTCAGCCTGACCAGGGCTGAGATGGAGTCTGGGAGGGGCGAGAAATATCTAGTAGTCTTTTCCCATCCTTCCAGCCCATGCATTTTCAATGGGGGCAACATCTACCCCCCAAAAGGGTGGAAATTGGTTCTTGGGGGTAAAATATTATTACTTTTTTATACAAAGTACAGATATACATCCAGTACATAAATATATAGTACACCTACGGTATTACATTTTCATTGGGGTGGGGCGATGTCTAAAAAGGCTTCTTGGGGGACAACAATGAAAAAAAGGTGAAGAAACACCACTGCTCCAGGCAAACAGAATTAGTAACTACCCCATATATGGCATCCATCTCCTGTTTCCTCCACCCAGAAGGCCATTCCCCATTATTCCAGATTTCCAACAAGGAAAAGCTCAAGATCAAGTGCCACCTCTTCCAGGAAGACTCCCCTGATTCCTTCAGCAGGAAATCAACTCTCCCTCCTTATGGGGCAAATGGCAGAGCATCTTTTCTCTTACAGCCTTTCTTTCTACATTATACAGTGATACCTCTGTATTTGTTTTTGGCCTCCAATGGATTATAAACTCTTTGGGGCAGAATATATGTGAATTTCATTTTTGCAATCTCTACTGCACCTGGCAGAGACTAGAAGCTCCATGCAAATGTGTCGAATGAATGAATGATCCCTACTGGCAGGTAGCTGCTGGGTGGGCTTCCTTGGGGGTCTCTTTGCCCAGAGGATTTCCCACTTTTCAGATTCCTCTTAAAGCCCGTTCAGTCCTTGGACCTTCTGGTCTGCTGTGTGGACCTGCCTGCCTGCTCCCAGACAGAAGGTTCCATAACGTAGCTGGTGTCCTTCCCCGAGGAGCCACAGTTGCTGAGCTTGACACGCAGCTGGGGAAGCAGAGTGATGGCCGAGGCCCTGACCACTGGCGCTAAAGGAAGCCTTACCGAGCCCAGCTGCATGATGGTGTTGACGTAGTTCTCATCTTTCTCCACCTTCTTCCGGAAGCGGATCGTCTGCTCCAGTTCCAGGGGGTTCACATCCTTGGGCCAGCCCCCCTCGATGTGATTAACCCCCCGGGTCTCCATTTCAAACCGCTCTGTGTTGGCCTAAACAGAGAGCCACAGGTGAGAAGACGCCTGGCCCTGGTGGAAGCATCTGACCACTTCTGCAAACCAGTGTCCCAGGGCTCCCGGGTCCCTGGGCTCTGAGTGCTCAGGGATAGACCCGTGAGGTGCCACTGGCCAAAGCCACTATATTTTCAGGTCCAGCAAGGAACTTTCTGGTCCTCAGGCGGTCACAGGCAGCCACAAAAGCGTCACCCCTGTGGAGTTAGCAGCTTTGCAGATGCTGCCAGTGGCTATGGAAAATCCAGTTCTGACCTGATCTCACCCCTAAAGGTCCGGAGGAGCCCACCCATCGGTTCTGTGAGATCCCAAAGGAAACCGTGACTAAGCTTTCTCCACCCTACCATTCACAATGTCACAGGGATCGAAACACAAAAACGATTAAGAGTGTGGACTTGCTTTGCCCATTCTCTGTTGTAGGGAGGTTGGCATAGGTGTAGTTTGACCCCTTAAACGTGCCTCTTTTCCTCCTTCCCAGTTTTCCCCCATCTTTTAAATTGTGGTAAAATACACATGACATAAAATCTACCATTTTGACTGAAATGTACAAGTTAGTAGCATTAAGAAGGGTCACAATGTTGCACAATCATGATCACTATCTAATTCCAGGACTTTCTCATCACCCCAGATGGAGACTGCATACCCACTGAGCGGTCACTCCCCTTCTCCTTTTCCTTTTTAAGCCAGTTCTCACAAAAGCTAAAAGTTTCAACAGGGTGGAGCTGCTGACAGAGGAGACCCCGACGTGGTGTGGTCTTCATGGCCGCCATCTTGTTTAGGTGGCTACACCATGAACAAAACCACCCTGGTCCCCATGACAGTAGCTTGCCCTGGGAAAGCAAGAAACTCAGTCTGTTTGAACTGTGAGCTAGTGGAGCCGTCCACAAAGTGGATGGCCAAAGCGGTGTGACTTTCACTCCGTTGACTCGGGGACATGACAGTTGTGTTAACCCCTTCGGTCTAATCTTCTCCCAGCAGTTCTTGACATAATCAGGAGCGGATCACTTGGTTCAGACAGACCAGGAGAAATCTGGGAGCTTGGACAGTGACATGACCCTCAGTTCCTTTATCCTGGAGGCACTCTGACCGGCACTTTCTATGGGACCCTTTCCTTTTCCCAAGCTAAGCAGGTCCTATAGGTGTGAATCCCTGGCTCCCTCAGATATCTCTCCCAGATGCACCCAATGCCTAAAACAACTCTAGTAAGAGTCTTAGAGGTGAGGCCAGATTCCCTGGGAGAGAGAACATCTTGATTTACATCCACCCGGCCCAGGGAGTGGTTGGTACCGGGCCTTGTCCTGACCCTGGGCACCCAGGTGGGTCTGGGAGCGATTCTGCCCTCGTACTTCCAGCATCTTCACTGGTCCACTCTAACTGGCTTCCAGGGGGATGGAGCCACCCAGTCCCACTTGCCTACCTTGGCCAGCCACCCTGCCGGACCACACCTCCACTGGCCCGGCCCCTGGGGCAGGGACCCACCTCGTGTTCCGACATGCTAATAGAGCACTGGATGCCTGTGTCCACGGGGTTCCGCTCCATGAATTGCTTGGCCAGCTCAGGGTTGGGCGGTATGTCGATGTTCAGCTCTGCCTGGCGGTCGGAGAAGTTGCAATGCTTCCCGAACTCGCTGCGCTTCTTGACATATACGTACACAATCTCCATGGTACCAGCTGCTGCAGGAACAGAGGGAGGGCGTGTGGTGAGGGGTCCCAGCTGGCTGCTTCCCGGTCCCCACGGACCCTACCACCGGGGGCAGCTCCAGGTTCCCAATCTGGTTGCGGGGAGGGTTCCTAACGGATTTATCCAGATGCTGCATCTGCATTTGAAAAAATAATTTATGGAGTGATGACTACAGGCTAAGCATCATCTTGTTCAGTTCTTACTGTTGCCCTCTGAAGTGGACAATAAAATCACCGTTTTACTTTGGAGGAATCCGATATTTGGAGATACCCAGAATGCCTTGCCCAGGATCACATAGCTCACATGTGGTACAGCTGGTCTACCTGACTCCAGAGCTCTTACTCACCAAATGATACAGTTTCTGCTGAGCTAGTATGCTTATGGCGAGGCAGGAAGAAATACTAATGGCGATTATGTTGAACTTAATTCCCTGCCACACACTGGACCTGATCATACAGCATATAGATTTGAGCCCCAGGCCTCTCTGGAAACCCTCCCATCCAACCACGTGATTGCCAGAAAGGCTCACCCACTAGGTTACTGGATTCTACCCTCCATCACCCTGTGGGAGCCCCACTGAAACCTCTTCCCCCTCCACGTCACTCCAACGGGGACAGGGCTGGGAGTCCAGCTGAGAAGGACGGAGGGTCAGACCCCTTCCCAAGCAGGCAGAAGAGTTAGACCTTTGGGAAACCTTCTGACTTGTGCTACTGGTCGTGAAAAGCACAGTGGGAAATTGAAAAGCAGGCTGGGTTGGACCCTGACTTCAAGTTCTGGCCCTGCCACTCACCAGCTGCTTGACCTTGGCTGGGCCACCCAGTCATTCCAAGACTTGACACACTTAGGATGCTGAGAAGGTGAAATGCAAGATCTCGGGCAGCAGCAGAGCCAGGGTTCACATGCAACGCTAGGAAATGCTTTCTCACTCTGCTAACTGGAAGTCTCAGACAGGCCGTGGGCCCTTCCCACGAATTGCTCTCGACTTGCCCCAAAAGACAAGATTAAGAAAATAAAGAGAGGGCTTCCCTGGTGGTACAGTGGTTAGAAATCCGCCTGCCCATGCAGGGGACACGGGTTCGAGCCCTGGTCCGGGAAGATCCCACATGCCGTGGAGCAATTAAGCCCGTGTGCCACAACTACTGAGCCCGCGTGCCACAACTACTGAAGCCCGTGCGCCTAGAGCCCGTGCTCCACAACAAAGAGAAGCCACTGCAATGAGAAACCCACGCACTGCAACGAACAGTAGCCCCCGCTCGCCGCAACTAGAGAAAGCCCGCGTGCGGCAATGAAGACCCAGTGCAGCCAAAAATAAAAAAGTAATAATAAAATAAAATAAATAAATTAATTTTTTTAAAAAAAGAAAATAAAGAGATAAGCTATAGACTTGGAGAAAATATTTGCAAATCATATATCTGAGGAAGGACTGTGTCCAGAATATCTAAAGACCTACCAGTTCCCAGGTGCTGTGAACAGCACTTACAGGCACTCTCATTGCATGCCCACTACAACACCCCGAATAGGTATCACAATTCTCATTCTACAGGTAAGGAAAATGATGTTCAGAAAGTACCTGGTCAAAGGTCAAAGTTCTTAAGTCTAAACAGAGCCAGGACCCACACACATCTGGCTCCGAAGCAATGATTCTCAACCCTGGCTACCCACTTAGAAACACCGGGAGGGCTCTGTAAACATCACAGTGCTTCGGTTGAACTGCAGATTAACTAAATCATCATCTCTCAGCAGTATTTTTACAAACGCCCCACGTCACTCCAGCCTGCAGCCAAGGGTGAGAACCACCGATGTAAAGTGAGGGCTCTTACCGCAGTGAGAAGCCCGCGCACCACGCAAGAGTAGCCCCCGCTCGCCGCAAGTAGAGAAAGCCCGCGTGCAGCAGCAAAGACCCAACGCAGCCAAAAATAAGCAAATAAATTAATTTAAAAAATAAAAAAAAAATAGGGCCTTCCCTGGTGGCGCGGTGATTGAGAGTCTGCCTGCTAATGCAGGGGACACCGGTTCGAGCCCTGGTCTGGGAGGATCCCACATGCCGTGGAGCAACTGGGCCCGTGAGCCACAACTACTGAGCCTGTGCATCTGGAGCCTGTGCTCCGCAACAGGAGAGGCCGTGACAGTGAGAGGCCCGCGCACCGCGATGAAGAGTGGCCCCCGCTCGCCGCAACTAGAGAAGGCCCTCGCACGGAAACGAAGACCCAACACAGCAAAAATAAATTAATTAATTAATAAACTCCTACTCCCAACATCCAAAAAAAAATTAAAAAAAAAATTAAAAAAATAAATAAATAAAGTGAGGGCTCTTAATCTCTCAACCAACGTTTTTCGCCTCTGGGATGTCCATTCAAAACATAAGAGATTCCCAGACCCCCTCCTGCAAACACTGATTTACATGTGTGGGAGGAGGCCTAGCGACGCGTGTTTTACACAGTCACCCCAGAGGACTGTTAGGGCCAGGTATGTGTCTGACTCCACCTCCAGGGCCTCAAAGGACCAGACAGGTGGGTCCCGGCTGCCCCCTGAGATGCAGGGCCAAGAGCTGTGTGACAGCCTAGAAGCACGTGCCTGGGACCAGGCCTCAGGGCGACGAGGGTGGGAGGTTAACCCCTAGGTCCCTTTGCATCCACCTATGTTGTTCCTTGAAGACAATACCACCCTCCGAACCGCCCAGTCCCAGCCCCAGAACAACTCAAACTGCACCAGACTCACAGAGAGCGGTATTTCTCGCTCTTTCTTGTGGTTTGGAAACTCTTCTGCCCAGGGAAGGGTAAAAACAATGGCTTGGAGAACAGAGGGTGGGGACGGAAGCACAAATCACTGCCCTCGTGGGTTATTTGACATGGACAAGATAGAGCCTCGTGGAAAAGGATGCACATCCAATTAGCTTCTTCCTGTCCGCCAGCACACTGCTGCAGTACGACAGGGCTGCACCTGCGCCCCCTCCCTCCCCCCCGCCCCCTCCCCCAAGGACTGCCAGACTTGGGCAATTACAGGCTGCCTGTCTCTCCCTCTGTTAAAAGATAATTGCTACGAGGCAGCTAGCTCCTAGGGGACACGAGGGGTCTTAAGAGCATGAGGAAATCCCGGGAAGACAAAAATATCCTTTCAGCCCAGGTCATATCTTAACAGCTTTATTTCCTTCTTGGTGCTTCCTAAGGCCAAGCTAGGAGCGAGAACAGAGGCATTGTTTTCTATCTGGAGGCAGACAGAGGGGACATTTAAAGGCTGGCTGGGTGATGGGAAGACAGCTCATTCAAGGACCCAGAGCGGGCTTTTTCTTGCAAGCTGGTGGAGCGCGAACATGAATGGTGAGGTCAGAGCTGGGGGTCTCAGGAGGTCTCTTCCCGCCCTGGTGAGACAAGTCTCAGGGGCTGGGCGGCCCCAAGCAGCGCCTGAACGGGGGTGTCTGCAGAGGGGGCTTCCAAGGAAGGCGGGAGCAGCAGCGCTGCCCTCTGAGAGTTCAGGGGAGGAGATCGCCCACCCGTGGGAACCTCAGACCCACAGGCATCTCAAACACAAGAACGCGCAGAATCGGAGACGTGCGGATCTGAATGTCAAATATGCATCCTGGGGCAGTCAGATCAGAACCTTAACCAAACACAGAAACAAAACTAGTCTTGTGCAGTGATAGCGAGCAAAGTAATTCCTGGAAAAGAACTTCCTTTGGCTTAAGAGAACGTGTGTTTCCCAAGCAAGGAGACGAGGGAGTGGAGGGTGGCTCAGAAGTTCAGTGCAGGGTTTTCACAGGCAGGCGGGTGGGGGGGCGGCAACTTCCCTCACCACGGGACTCACTGGTGGTACAAAGGAAACAAGGTCTCCTCTTCCTCGTGTCCCTGGGGCAGCCCCCAGTCTTTGTGCTGTGTCTGGCTGGACAAAGGACTGCAGGGGGAGGGGCTTCCTGCCCTCTTTCTTCTGTCTGTTCTCCTTCTGGAATTTGCGGTCCTAAGGGACTCACTCGCCTTCAAAAGAGGCTGATCTCCCTGAATCCCTTCCTCTGTTTCACACTGGGTCGACCAGCAGTGAGCTCCAAGAAGTGGAGGATAGGGCTTCCCTGGTGGCGCAGTGGTTAAGAATCTGTCTGCCAATGCAGGGACACGGGTTCGAGCCCGGGTCCGGGAAGATCTCACATACATGCTGCGGAGCAACTAAGCCCGTGCACCACAACTACTGAGCCTGCGCTTTAGAGCCTGCGAGCCACAACTACTGAGCCCACGTGCCACAACTATTGAAGCCCACGTGCCTAGAGCCCGTGCTCTGCAACAAGAGAAGCCACGACAATGAGAAGCCCGCCCACCGCAATGTAGAGTAGCCCCCGCTCGCTGCAACTAGAGAAAGCTCGCGCACGGCAACGAAGACTGAACACAGCCAAAAATAAAAACAAATAAATAAATACATTTATTACAAAAAAAAAAAAAAAAGAGGTGGAGGATGAGGATAGCCAGAGGTGGGAGGAGGTCCCCAGAACCGGAGGGTGATGCGGGACCCTGTCTACATCCTCTGCCCACCACAGTGTTGGCCCCTTGAATGAAGACGGAGGTCTTTTATTCATCCCCAGTGCCTGGTGCAGAGAGGGGCTCCCTACTCCGTTTGTCACATGCTGAATGTGTGATGTGACCCCGATCCCCCAGGCCTCTCCCCTAGAGCTCTTCTCCCTCCACTCCTCTTGTGGCCTGAAAAGCAAAGCACAGCAAAGGTAACAGTTTAAGAGACGAAAGCACTGGTTCTGAAAGCTGCGAGAAGAGTGCGCTTCTGCGGTTCAAGGGACCACGATGAAGTTTGAACTTGTTGCAGGAAGAAGGAACTAACGGTGTGACCTTGAGCGTGATACCCTAAGGGGCATAAGTATGCCCACTCCCGGGTTGAGGAATAAACTGATGCAGAGGGCCTGTCCCCTAGTAGGGGCTCAGTCACTATAATTCCCTGTCTTCTGTTCTTATCAGAAAGCTCTCCTCTTCACGGGCTTAGCCTCCCGGCACCCCAGCCCCAGGCTGTATTTTCTATCCATTCAGCTGTAAACCCTTCAGAGGTCTCCCGTCCCCTCCAGGAGACAGATCACATCAGGACCCGACTGGCAGCTAGGGGCGCAGGAGGCAGGGTGCTTAGAACTTGCTGGGTCCCGTGACTCGGGAAGCATCGAGGGCAGCGAGGACTGATGGGGCGGGAGACCCTAGGAGAGCTAGTCCAGGAATCCACCATCCGGCAGAGCTAGTCCCGAAGGACGCCCCACGAGGAGTTTCTTGCACTAGCGGTGGTTCTCACACTTGGGGACTCCCCCTCCCATTCACTCTCCACTGTCCTGTTCAGCCGCGGACGTCCTCCTCGCACCCGCCCTTACCCTCGGTCCGTTCCTGTTGCCTCTGGGCCGCTGGGGAAGCACCCGAGCGGCGGTGCCGGCTTCCCGGCTTCTCAAACGGCTCGGAGCCTTGGAGTTTACCCGTTGCCTAGCAACCCTGGCTGGCCCCGGGCGCGGGGCGGTGCTGCGCAGCGCTGCGCGGAAGGCGAGCCGGAGCACGTGACCCCCGCCATCCCGCTATGTTGGAAGCGCCAAGCGGTCCCTCCCAAGTTAGTCAAGCACCGGTAATGATAAACGTGTGTAGAGTCTTTGCCAAGGCGCTTATCCGAGTCTACAAATATGCATTTGGCAAGATCCTGAGAAAATGCAAATTGTTCTCAGCGCGCCTCCGGGTCCTGCGCCCTGGTTGGGGCTCTGCTATTTATTTGCTCGTAATCCGGCGGGTCGTTTTACTACCCCTTCCTTCAGTTCCTCGTCTGCTAAATGGGAATTATAATCCCCAGCCTCCTTTCTGCTACCATATTCCCTGCACATTGTATAATAATCTTAAGTCTGACTACAGCACCAGAATGGAAACTCCTGGAAAGTAGGGACTGGGTGTTTCCACAGCTTAGCTCTCGGTTGCCACGTTGTAAACATGTACTGTTTATTGAATGGATGAATGAATGAATAAAATGAATTTCTCATGGGTTAAGGCAATGAGGGGAAATAATGTAAACTAAAAGAAGGGGATTTGGGGCTAGAAAACATGGGTTTAAATCCCAGTTTGGCCATTTACTAATCACATGACCTTGGGCTAGTTGCTTTCCTTTTCTGACTCAGCCATCCTCGTTGGCAAAGGGAGGGGACAGTGGCAGTACTTAGGATAATTGGGAGGGCCAGCTGAGCTGACACGGCAGGGTGCCCAGGCTGGAGCTGACCGCAGAGCCGGCATCTGAAGGGAGGCCAGCTCTGTACCTCCGACGGCAAGGAATCTAATCGGAGTTCAGGGATGGGCGCTGGAGATTTGGAGTGGGGTGGACCATGTGTCATCCAAGAAGTAGCATTTGAGGTTGGAGCCAAGCCTTGAAAAAACGGTTATGAGCTGCAGGGGGGAAAGAGTGGGGAGAGGATTCCAGATTGGGGGGAGGGCGGGGCTGGTGTGAGCAAAGGAGGGGCTGTTGTCATGAAAGAAAGGCATCTGGGGGGCTGGAGTCCCTGCAGGGGGACAATGAGAGATGAATTTGCAAAGGTCAGCTGGGGCCAGTTTGTGGGAGATCCAAGAGGCAGTCTAAGGCGCCTGGCCAGCTTCCCGGGGGTTTTGTGAAAGTACAGGAAGAAAAGCAAACATTCCCTCCCTCAGGCTCCCCAGCTCCTCCATAAATGTGCTCTCACCACTACCGGGCAGGTGCAACAAAATGGCCACTGAGACGGCACTTTGCCCAACCGCACTAACCAAAGGCGAGCCCAGAAGTGACTGCTGACATCAACCGCCCCACCCCTCGACTCCCGCCACCAGTTTCTCTGAGTCAAGGAGTCCCTCAGGGTGGATGCCGAGGGGGGTGATGGGGGCTGGGTAAAGGAGCATCTGAAAGCCCCACTGAACCGGCTTTGTGTGGTCAGATGTGAATCAGACCCGGACAAAACGTCAAGAAGATTGGCTCCACCTTGGAGCCCTGGCTGGTTGGGACTGTGGTCCCAGGTGCCCTCCTCACCCCACCCCCAGCCTTGGGAAGCTGAGGCTCCCTACACACACGTTATGCCCTGGGCAGGGAAGTGAGGCAGAGGTGGAAAAGGGGGAAATGGGAAAAGTTGAAAGGAAAACTGCCCCCTCCTTTCTCCTATTATTGCAATGATTTATTACAGGCTCCCGATCCGCGCCCCCCCCCCCCGCCCCCGCCACCAGGCAGAAAGCCTGCATGCTGCCAACCACCAACACGCGGCTGTGTTCACTGGGAAGACAGGTGGCACCCACGTGCAAGCCCGTCTCAGCCACCCTGGGAAGCCAGCAATAGAGCATATAATTAGAAGTAGGCACAAGGATCCAGTTTAAAAAATGCATGGTCTCTCAGATCTCTGCTCAATCACAGCAGAACTGGCAACTGAAATTCTTTGCTGAGAGCGGCCCCTGGCCCTGGACATCCCCAAGGCCAGTCTGCAATCCACTGCACTGCTGTCCCCTCAACCTCTTTTTCCAAGTTTTTATTGTGGTCAAGTACTCATAAAATCTACCACCTTAACCATTTTTAAGTGCACAGTTCAGTGTTATTAAGTACATTCATATTGTTATGCAGCTGTCACCACCGTCCATCTCCAGAGCTGTTTTTATCATGCAAATCTGAGACTCTACTCCCGTTAAACAATAAGACCCCACGGCCCCCCTCCAGCCCCAGGCAAGCACAATCCTACTTTCTGTCTCTATGATTTCGACTGGTCTAAGTGGAATCACACAGTATTTGTTCCTTTTTTGTAATTGGCTTATTTCACTTGGGCTTAATGTCTTCAAGGTTCATTCACGTTGTAGCAAGTGTCAGGATTTCCTTCCTTTTTGAGACTGAGTGATATTCCGTTGTACGGATAGAGCACATTTTGCTTGCCCATTCGTCTATTGACCCTAAGGTTGCTTCCACTTTTTACTATTATGACTAATGGTGCTATGAACGTGGGGGTATAAATATTGAGACCATGCTTTCAATTCTTTTGGGAAATGGAATTGCTGGATCATATGGTAATTCTATTTACTTAATAGAATTTATCTATTTTTAATTTAAAAAAATATATTATTTATTTATTTATATTTTTGGCTGCGTTGGGTCCTCATTGCTGCTGCGTGCGGGCTTTCTCTAGTTGCGGCGAGCGGGGGCTACTCTTCGTTGTGGTGCGCGGGCTTCTCATTGCGGTGGCTTCTCTTGTTGCGGAGCACGGGCTCTAGGTGCGTGGGCTTCAGTAGTTGTGGTACGTGGGCTCAGTAGTTGTGGCTCGCAGGCTCTAGAGCGCAGGCTCAGTAGTGGTGGCGCACGGGCTTAGCTGCTACTCCGCAGCATGTGGGATCTTCCCGGACCAGGGCTCGAACCCGTGTCCCCTGCCTTGGCAGGCGGATTCTTAACAACTGCGCCACCAGGGAAGTCCCAAGCTTTAATATTTCTGGAGAACCTTCATACTGTTATCCACAGCAGCTGTACCATTCCACATTCCTGCCAACAGTGCACAGGGACCACTCCGTCTGCCGCTCCATAGGGATAAGTGTGAACGACAGCCTCAAACACACGCCTGTTCCCGGCAAAGGCTTGAAACACGGTCGATTCTGGGAGCACAGCTGCTGCATGGAAGTCAACAGTAGCTGAGGACCATGGGCGGGAAGCTGGGGTCGGCCTGCCCAGCCCTCCCAGGCTGGCCCAGGTGTTCAGCGGACAAATGAGATGCTGCAAAGAAAGCTGGAAAGACGCTGTGCATCCCCGGCGCCCAGGCCCATAGCAGCACCCCGTGGAGGTGAAGAGTTTAGGAGGAGAAGACAGCAAGGACCCGCTGCAAAGCTGGGAGAGGTGGCCCGCCGCACGACACCCGCCCCAAGCCCATGGAATGGCACAGAGGTGCCCAGCCGGGGCTTTGGGTTACACACTCCCGGCCCTGACACTCTGTTCTCAGCCAGGGTTCTTGGACTTACCCGACCAATAGAAATTGATTAGAGGTCAGACAAGAAATTCAGGCCAGGTTTTACTGGGGCCCCTGCTGCAGCAGGAGAGAGCGAAAACAAGTAACAGGTTCCCTTGCTTGCTCCCCGAAAAGGGGGGAGCTGAGCTGTTTCCTTATATGGGGTGAGGGTGGGGGTGTGTCCGGGGGTCCAGCTGGAAGGGTGGCTTAGGTGGTCTCCGCCCACCCCACTGGTGGTGCTGTGCGCAGGGGGCATGCGCAGTGCCCTGCTTTTGCTCCCAGCTCTACAGAAGTGGCGGTTGGGTTTTGGGGGTCTTTTTGTCCAGAGTTTGCCCCAACTGCACAGGCATGCAGTTATTTTTAGTCCCTTCTGGTTTCTTTGTATTTTGTTGCTTGAGGAGATGTGTGTCCAGGTGTAAGCACTGCAGCAAAGGGCCCCAGGTCCCAGCCTGTCTCAGCTCCAACTAAGTCCTTACTCTCTCTCTGCACCTCTGTTCTTTTATTTACAAAACGACCTCATAAGGTTATTATGAGGTTTAACAATTAATGTGAATACTTGGGACAGTCCTTGGTACACTGGAGATACTCAATAAACGCCACTCGTTATCAGCAACCTTAGAAGCAATGACCTTTAAAGGGAACTTTGGAGACTCGAACAGGAAGGCCTGTCCTTGGTCCTGAAGAGCAGCAAGGTCACCGCCGCTGGAGAGGCCCTGGGACATTCATTCAATAGCCCTGTCTTTCAATCCTTGATACTGAGGCCCGCTCTGGAGCACTCCCCGCGCATAACCCAGCCAGAAGGCGCTGTTAGGTGCCCTCGTCATTCCCAAAGTTGAGGAAGCTGGACACGGTGTGCATTTTAGTACCAGTGGTTTATTTCTCCCCCAGGTGAGGGCACACGTGTATCAAGCAGAGGTGTGCCCACACGGCCCCTTCAGGAACCACCCAAGGGATTCTAGTTTAGTTTACATGCATTAAAAACAACTCTAGTCGCCAACGAGTGTTAAGAAGCACCACCTTGATGTCGCCAAGTCCTGTCTGCACGTGACGGGCCTCACGAAGGTGGCTTCACGGTGCACGTATGTACAGGTGAATGGGGGAGACGGAGTCCCAGAGGCCCCGTGGCCCCGCTGTCGTGGGGGCTTGGCTGGGGGCTGAGAACCACTCTGCTGACAGTGTTCTGACCAGGAGGTGGTGCTTCCAAAATGGAAATGGAGCCCCTGTCCACAGCCACACTACCCTGCGGCCCTGCTGCGGTGTGCCGGGCTGCGGAGGCTCCCGGGCCGCGCACTCTTCGGCGGCAGGAGGTTGGAAGCACCAAAGACCCTAACCCTGGATCCTCAGCGGGAAGGATGGTGGGTCATTATTTTCTCCTGGTCCACAAGCTCCTTCTCACCCAGCAGGTGTAGGTCAGGGGCTGGGGGACAATGGGGTGGGGACGGGATGGTGGGAGAGGTAGGGAAAACACCTATCTTCACATCAGGACACAGTCAGCCCATTCTGCTAAAACCTTTTATGACAAACTTTCCTGAAGACAAAAGCGGGGGGGTGGGGGGGTGGGGGTGGGGAGAGCTGACCTGGGCATTGAGCCAGTCTCCTGGACCAGACTCTGTTCCTGTTCAGACTTGCCTCTTAGAGACTTTGTTCTCTCAAAATGCCTCCCTTGGGGTGGGATGAACCCACAACCCCATCAATCAGCATCTTGGGACAGGATGTCTCACTGATCTTTATTTTGGTAGACAAATCAGGTGGGAGGGATGAACCCCACATCTATAGTAAAAACCGGCTGTGCTGTGAGTTTCAATTCTTTGGATAATCAAAACTCTTTAAAACACTGGCAAAAAAGAGAACTGCTTTCCAAGTGTCTGTGAATACCTGAGACTGTCCCTATCCGCGGTGAGCAAACTCACAGCAGCGATTCTGGAATGGAGGTGAGGCGACAGAGGGTTGCAGAAAGACAGGCCCACCCCTGCCACCTGGAAGCCCACCAGGCACGAGGCTCTGGTCCCCCAGCCTCCTATGCAGAGCCTGCCAGTGCCTTCCCCTGGTGGCACAGAAAGAGTCCACCTGGCCCCGGGAGACGGATTTGGACAGTGTCTGGTCTCATCAGGGATGTCATCTCCTGATCCGCCCTTCCACCTTTACCTGTGGGGAAATGGCACCCATCCGAGCAGCCAGGAGGAGGCACAGTCCAGGCAAGGGGACCCTCAAGCCTGACCCGGTCCTCCTCACTGTCATTCCCCACCTGGTGAGGGTGGGGCGCAGGCGCAAACTGAACCAGGCTCTCCCAGCTTAGGGACGGCCAAGCCCCTGGAGGGCATTTCCGGTGTGGAGAGGAGGTCAAAGGAGGGAGAGGCTGGTCCGAGTCATGGGTCTTCTGTCTGCCTGGGAATCTCAGCCAACCCCAGGCCAATTCTCCCTGAATCTCAGCCACTCCCTTGCGCCAGCAGGAGCCTTCCAATCCTGCAGGTCCACGCACAGTCTCTAGATGCCTTTGGTTTCTATGAAAGAAACACGCTTGCATTTGCCTTAGTTAAAAACCAAAATGGACCAAGGAGGCAGGAACTCCCGAAAGCGTGTTAGGCTGGAAACTCATTCCCATAGTGCCTCAGGTGTTCATCTGCCACGGACAGGTAGGTGGCCCTCATGCTGGGAGAGTACTGTGGGAGAGAGGGGAGGGGACAGTCAGAACAGGGTCACACATCACCCGTTAAACCAGACACCGTACTAGCAAAAATGCTGGAACTTCTGAGGAAGCGCGAGCTGGGCCAGCCACAGTGGCTGGGCACCAAGTTTCAATGTCAAGGCCTCGTGGCGATTATCAGAGGATCGTCGAGTGGCCTGGGCAGGCTTCATGTTTGCTGATGCTTCCAACCCGGGGGCCATCAGGACGTCTGGGTCCCAGCCTCGAACTCAAGATGCACACACCGACCAGCCACCCTAATGCGGCAGTGTGCCTAGAAGCCCGCCTAGTGAGCGGGCCGGGGGCACAAGCCCACTGACTCAGACAGCCAGGCTCAAATCCCAGCTGTGCACCTTACTCATCCCTGACCTCGGCGGAGGCTCTCCAGTCGCTCCAAGCCTCCGTTTCCCCACCTGCACGATGGCCCTACGAACACTCAGCTCTTCCGCTGAAAGGATGGAGTGACATAAAGCAGGCAAGACCCCTGACACGGGGGTTCTCAAACGTGGCTGTGTATCTGAGACACTGCGGGGGCACAGGGGTGGGTCTAAAAGCAGCCTGAAACCTAGGCCACACCCACCAGTATTGTTTTTTATGTGATAACACACACATAACGTAAAGTTAAGCCTCTTGAAGTGCCACCAGCAGCACTGGCCGGTGACCCACGAGGCTCCCCCCTGACCAACTGGCATCGAGTAGTGCAAAAGCAAATCCCTCCATAAAGCTGGGAGAGTCACGCTGTGGGCTACACCTGCATGCAGCTGGGTACACATCTCCTGGGTCCTGGGACGCTGCCTAAGGAAAGCGAGGAGGTGGAGAGCAAGTCAAGCAGCTCAGTATCTGCTACTAGATAAAAGTGACTTGGGGCTTCCCTGGTGGCGCAGTGGTTGAGAGCCCGCCTGCCGATGCAGGGGACGCGGGTTCGTGCCCCGGTCCGGGAAGATCCCACAGGCCGCGGAGCGGCTGGGCCCGTGAGCCATGGCCGCTGAGCCTGCGCGTCCGGAGCCTGTGCTCCGCAACGGGAGAGGCCACGGCAGTGAGAGGCCCGCGTACCGCAAAAAAACCCACAAAAGTGACTATGTCTGAATCAGCTTAATAGCAGGTGCTCAATAAATGTTCTCACTATTATTGCTTATTATCATCATTATTACTGGCTGTGTAGCTCTTAGCAATTCACATTAATCCTCTTAGACTCAGTGTCCTAGTTCGTAAAACAAGCTTGACAACTACTGGAATGATCTAAGATCGTCATGGTGATTATATCACAAGATAAATTCATTTAAATTCGCTGGCAAATTGCTCATTAAGGGTTACGACAGGAGGGATAAGTTGTTTTCTCCTTTTGATGTGAGAAAAATAAGACTATAATTATCTTACAGAAAAAAAAAAAATGCCACGAATATTTTTCTGTAAGTTCTTCCAAGTGCAGCCAAGTCGGAGAAACACAAAGTTTAAGCATTCATTCACAGATGTCAGCCGGCCTCTGCTCGGAAGTAGAGATGCGGCTTCTTAGGTTAGCACATCTCACATCACACGTAGGACCTGAGATTCTGCATTTCTAACAAGCTCCAGGTGCTGCTGGGCAGCTAACTCCAAGTAGCAATGGTCCACAGGACCCTGACTGTCTCCTAGCGCCAGGGATGTTTCCGGGGTCCAGGTCTAGGCCGTTCACACCAGAGATGGACGAAGGCTTCCTGCTGGGGGGCAGGGAGTAGGGGCCTGAGACCCCCTTAACCCAGTGGGTCTCAACCAGGGGCAATTTTGCCCCTGCCCAGGGACATCTGGTAATGTCTGGAGGCGTTTTCAGTTGTCATGGCTGGGGGCTATGGAGTGGGGATGCTACTGGCATCGCGTGGGTGGAGGCCAGGGATGCAGCTAAACCTCTGACAGTGCACAGGACGGCTCCCCACAACGCTCTGGCTCAAAGTGCTGGTACGCCGAGTGAGGAAGCCTGCCCCTGAGCAGGCTGCAGGCTTCACCTGGGAACAGGTTAGAAATGCAAATCCCCGAGCCCCACCCCAGATACTCTGAATCAGAAGCAGCGTGGGCCCAGCGGCCTGTGCTGCAATGAGTCCCCCAGGTGATGGATGTTCAAGAGTGAGACCCCCCTCCTTGAAGCAGTATTTTCCAAACTTGCTTGACGATGAGGTTCACCCGGGCTACGTCTTCAGTGAAGTCCCTGGACTGGTATTTTTAAACAAGTGCCTGGGTCATTTTTGTCCATCGGGCCCAGGATACGGTGCCTGGAAAGACAGGAGGTGATTCCTAGAAAGCAGAGCTAAGGGAAAACACATTTCTAGCCGAGGGAAGAGGCTGTAGGTTCCGATGGCCTGGCTTGATATCACCCACCTTAGTGAAATCCCCAGTGTCCCAGAGACGGGGCTGGCAGGGGGAGGGATTTTCCGTACACCAAATGCACTGGGTACCGATGGATAATATTTAGAGCAGGTGCAGGGGGAGAGTGGGGAGCGGTCAGCTGTGTCCCCTTTACTGGGGCTCACGTCGTATCCTCCACGCTGTGGCTTCCTTGGTCAGCAGGCTCAGCCGTCTCTTCATGCCTCTTGCATGTTAGGAGGGGAGGGGGGTCATCTCTGGAGCAGGTTGAGCTGCGTAGGGCAGGGCAGTCAACTCTGCCAAAGCAACTGGAGTTTCTGGGCTGGTCTCAGTTATAGCGGGGGAAGGTTTAGTCCGTCCTTGTCCTTGCAAATAAGGTCAGTTCTTTATTATCTCTGCTAATGTCAGGGAGAGTGGCCTGGATCTTTCAGAACAGAAGGTAATCCGAAATTCATTTTTATTTGGCATCCCAGTGCCTCGAGTAATTTATTTTTCACAGCAGCGGATCTCCCCTAATTATGTTGTACTGAGATTAATATTACAATCAGTCTGCATTCCTGGGGCCACAGCAGCTGGCGGGAGGAAAAAAGGAACCCCAGAGGCTTCTGGTTTAGAGAGAAGCCAACTTGGGATTTCAAAGGTGCCAACTCTGGAAGCAGGCTTGGACCAGCCGCTCTCCCTGCCTCAGGCCCCCAGGGAGCGAGTAAGGCCTGGGTCTAGTGCTGTTTGTAAAAGGACAGCAGGGAGGCGCTCTGGGCAAAAAGCAGCAAGGTGGGGAGAGCCAGAGGGTCGGTCTGGGCACGACACTGCACACATTTGGGGCCGGTCATCCTGCGTGGTGGGCGGTGCCCTGTGCGCAGCAGCACCCCTGGCCTCCACCCACTAGATGCCAGTACCAGCGACCCCCCAGGTGTGACAACCAAAGATGCCTCCAGACGTGGCCAAATGTCCCCCGGGGGAGCAAGCTCCCTCCTGGGTGAGACCCAGTGCTCCAAGGTAAGGCTCAAATGTCACCTCCTTAGACCCCGAAGCAGCTCCTCCCTCTAGTCCTAAAGCACCACACGGCACTTATTACAACAGCTTTCTGAGTCTCCCCCCCACTCCCCCCCCCCGCCCCTGCAGGCTATCCATGTCCTGAAGATGGGCCTGGGTCCCCATCTCTCTTTCTGGGGTCCGGCACTGTGGTTTTCCCCAGGCACACTTGCTGGATTCCCTGAGCGCACGTGAACGTTGCGGTTCTCGGGGCCAAGGTCTATTTCATTAGTCCCCCGTCCTTGGGGCTCCAGGGCTGCTATTTCACCAACTAGACGGCTCCTTCCAAACTACCTGGATGGGGCAGGTGAAACACCTCGCCCAGCCCAGTGAAGGCAGGGGCTCCTTCCCAGACAGACCCCTGGCTCAAGAATGCAGACTTCAACCTGGTCTTAGAGCCCCCCCCCCCCCGCTTTCTTACATAGGCCACGCCTCCGTGGAGGAGGTGGGGTGGGAGGAAGCTTGAGTGACAGCAGGAGAGGGTGAAATAAACAGGTGGCTCAGTCTCACAGCACTTACTGCGTCCCACAAACACGCTTCTGTAAGGATCAGTTTCTCCAATGCTCCAACCACCTATGTGCTGTGCGATTACATCCCCATTCTACAGATGGGGACACTGAGGCACAGAAAGGTACTCGCCCAAGGCCACAGAGGTCATAGGCAATGAGCTGGCATTGGAGCCCAGGCATTTGGTACTGGAGTCTGTTTTTTTTTTTCTCTTTTGGCCATGCCACGATGCTTGCAGGATCTTAGCTCCCCGACCAGGGATGCAGCCTGGGCCGCGGCAGTGAAAGAGTTGAGCCTGTGTTTCTGAACCTCAGCTGTCTCTATTCGCAGCTCTGTCCCAGCCAGTAGTATGAGGTGACCCTCATACTTCTCCAGGGGCAGACAGCTGGCACACCCCTCACACCCTGATGTTGCGTCTAGGTCCCCTGGCCGGGGTGGAGGGTGGGTGGGAAGCACAGACCCCACTTGGGCACAGCCTGAGGACGTCAGGAGCTGCGGCGGTGGGGGGTTTTGGAGCAGGCAGGTCTGGTATTAGCCCTCCCAGACCTGCCACCACAGGGGCCCCTGACCCTCTAGCCTAGGGTGTCAAGGTAAACGTAAATCCAAAAAGAAAAAATTTCCCTGGTGCAAAAAGGGAAAGAAATGCTTCTTTGAGCAGCATTTCCTTTAGAAAGCTGATCATCATAAATTACTCCTCTGTCCCTCTGAGAGGTGTGTAAAGCTTTTTAAAGGCCAGCGAAGGCTCTCAGCAGTTTTACAATCCAGGAACGTTTTCTTCCGGGGCTGGGAGCCATCTCTGAAATGGTAGCATCAGGGAGACTGTCCCCCATCTCCCTGGCACTTAGGGAGCCCTGATGGCCACACAATTAGCAGGTGGATTTAGGATGAACCAGTGTGACAAATGGTGCTGCCGAGTCCTCTTGCTGGCGGACAGGAATCGCTCATCTTGAGGACGGGTACGGAATGCGGTGCCTCTATCTGCCTGGCTGTGTAGGATGAGCTCTGTCTCTACAATCCCCTTAGCAGACAGCCTGCGATGTGCATGGCAGTCTGGTTTAATGCTTATCTGGTAACAAAACTGTTTCATTCTTTTCTACCTCTGTGGCGGGGAGTCACTGGGTCCGCAGGAGGTTTTCTCTTCAATTATTCCCCCCTCCCCACAAGGGCAGTGCCCTTGCCCCGGGAGACCAGGTTACCGTGGGCGGAGGGGAGCCTCTTCCAATGAGCGGCACATTCTCGTAGCGTGGGTTCCCACCGAAGAGCAGAGCTTGGTTCCTGCAGGGCCGAAAGGAGCGGGGAGTGCTCAGGCTGGGGAGGCCGGGTGGGGGGTGTCTGCTCAGATTTCTACAGGAGGGTCCCGGAGGCGTGCAGATGGGAGATGGAAAAGGACCACGGATAGACGGGAGGGAGTGAGGGCAGGAAGACAGGGAGGCCTGGGGAGGAGCAGATGGGGTGATGGCGCCGGGAGCAGTGTGGCCTGGAGAAATGCAGCTTCTTGGGCCTTCAACCTGCCCTGCAAGCTTGAGGCAAAAGACCTGACGCCTGCAGGGGCTCTTCCTCCAGCACTAGATGCTCCCCGGGGGCCTTCCCACCTGGCATCCTGGCGCTGGCCTCGGATGCCTCCTCCCCACCCGGCTCTCTGGACCCAAACGTGCTGCCCGCAGATCCAGCCCGATGTGTCGGGGGAGGTACCGGGGAGGCCCTGGGAGCCCTGCCGTACATGTACTCCGAGACGGGGGCATTGGAGATAGTCTGGGCCGGGGGCTGCAGGCTGGTCTGGCTGCCCAGGCCGCTGCTGTAGCTGCAGAAGCTGCGAAGCTGCCCGCGAGGGGGGTTGTGGGCAGCGATGCGCCGGGCCTGGGGGTTGAAGGGGTCATCGTCGATGTCGTCGTAGTCTCTGTCCCTAGAATGACACGTAGGATATGGCCAGCTGTGAGGGGCGAGGGAGGCTCCAGGCAGTGCGGCCCCGGCCCGCTTCCCTATCTTTCCTCCCAGGACTCTCCCTCTGGCCACAGGTGCTTCCTTGAGGTTCTTTGATATCACTCTGCTCCATTCCCAACTGCACATCCACCTCCTCCAGGCAGTCCACCATGCTGACCACAGGCACACGGACCCTCCCTACCCTGCTTCCTTTTCTGATCTACTCTGAAGACACTGAAATACCATCTTGTCTCTGTCTATCTCCTCAATGAGACTATAGGTGCCCTGGTGCTACAATATGTCCTTCTGGTATTCTGAGGCACCCCTCCCAGCAGCAGCATCACACCACAAAGTCCTGCAGAGGAAGAGGGGATAAGCAAAGGATGCCAGGCTGTGGCATGACGTTGTCACCATTCTTGGCCCTGCTCCTGCCCTGGCCCCCTCCAACCTCCTTTTGGGGTTCTGTCTGGACTTTCAGGGACGCTTGGGCAGAAATCCAGCCAGCCTGTTGGGGCTGAATGCCTGGTCCCCCTGCTGCCCTTCTCCATCTCAGGTTATCAGCTCTCGGTTCAGTCACAGAGCTGAGCCTCCTGCCTCCTCCCCCAGGAAGCCGCCCAGGCAGCCCACCTGGTGGCACAGTGCTTCCAGGCCCCTGGCCCCATGCAGATCATGGTAGAGAAGGTGAGGGCAGCCAGGAGGGAGAAGAGGCCGAGGTACAGCAGGCCCTCGAGGCCGTCGTAGCAGATGCCAGTGAGGGCGTCCAGGTAGTCCTGGCAGAGGAAGAGGGACACACAGTTGGAGGGGGAGTGGGACACAGCCTGGGGTTTGAGCTGGTCTCTGAAAGCCCCTCTCCCCCAGCCTGGACTCGGGATCTCTGCCCCTCCCCCATCCCAAGCACCTTGAACAGTCCACGCTCGGGACCACGACACGATGGGGCGTCTCGGGTTCTCTCTACAAGCCTTTGCTGAATACCTACTGTGTGCTGGGCTCTGAACAGGGCAGATGAGCTTGCAGGGTGGGGGAGCCAGGGGACAGGGGGCATTCAATCTGAGGCCAGGACGGCAAGGAGTGGAGTGTGCCTTGAGCAGCTGAGGCAGAGCAGACAAGCTCGGTGTGTTCAGGAAAGAGGAAGAAGGCCAGCAGGGGACAGGTGAGAGGGCACCAGGTCATGCTGGGCCTCGCCGGACAGGCGAGGAGTTTGAATTTTACACAAGGTGATGGGAAGACACGGGCAGGTTTGGGGATGGAAGGGATGTGATCCGATTCATTTTTTTTTTTTTTTTTTTTTTTTTTTTGCGGTACGCAGGCCTCTCACTGTTGTGGCCTCTCCCGTTGTGGAGCACAGGCTCCGGACGCGCAGGCTCAGCGGCCATGGCTCACGGGCCCAGCCGCTCCGCGGCATGTGGGATCTTCCCGGACCGGGGCACGAACCTGTGTCCCCTGCATCGGCAGGCGGACTCTCAACCACTGCGCCACCAGGGAAGCCCAATCCTATTCATTTTTAAAAGACCGCTCTGGCTGCCTGGCTGCCATATATGAAAGGTAAGGAGACAGGAGAAAGTGGGGACCGGCTAGGAGGTCATGGTTGTCACCCAGGGGAGCGGGATGGTGCTCGGACCAAGGCGGGAGCTGTGGAGGGAGAGAGAAGTGGACGGAGCAGGATATATTTGAGAGTATAGCTGTGAGGACTTGCTGAGGGATTGGATGTGGAAGGGGAGGAAGGGTACTGGGGCGACTCCCATGTTCTCAGCTCTGAAGTCAGACTGCTGGGGTCGGAAACCCAAGCACTTGCATTGATAGCTCTGGGATCTTCAGTAAGCTACTTTTTAGATATACATATAGATAGTTAGGTAGGTAGATAGATACATCTGTCTATCTACCTATCTATGTCTATCCATCCACATACATAGACACACACACACATTGCTTATCTATAAAATTTCCCATAAAATAACATGTATCTCACAGTAAAACTGTGAGGACTCAATGACATGTTGGATATAAACTGCACAGAACAAGGCTGAACACAGAACCAAGGACTCAGTAAACCGCAGCTGTGAACATTATTACGAATATTTGCTCGAATTCCACATGGGATGTGAAACATCGACACGCACTGGCTTTCTGCTCTGGGGGAGAGAGGGCCTCACATACTCCCAGTGTGTTCCCTGCACGATTGTCCGATATTCCAAACTCCTAGAGATGACCCTGGCAATGAGAATGGGATGTCCACTTGCAATTCAGGAATTGGTCAGGTAGACCAGATGGCTGGGAGTCTGGGCAATGGGGAACAGCCACCCTCATATAGCTCAGGGCCCCCCAGCGTTCTAGAGGTAAACGGATCCAACTCTCCTACCTGCACCCCCGGGTACCTTTCACTGAGGCTCCCCGGCTCAGCTACTGGAGAGAATCCAGAAACCAGGCACCTCTTCCACCCCATTCCCTGGCCTGAAGGGAGCCCAGGTAATCACTCTCCCAGCCTCTGCAGCCTTGTCTCTGGGAAGATGTGGCCTGCTGGGGTGCCCCCCCCCCCGCCTTCCACCCGCGCCCCCAGGGCCACCCCGGCACCTTGTGCAGCCCCCGGCAATCCAACATGGCCATCAGCTGGTGGAGGCTGGACTCAGATGAATTCAACAGGAGCTGGATTCTGAGCAGATCTTTCTGAAGCAGGAAGAAAGAAAGAGACAAACATGCAGACAGACAGAGAGGCAGAGAATGAGCGCTGGGAGGAGGGCTTGTGGATAAAACCGCAAACCGCAGCTTGTGCAGAGAAGCCTTTAAAGCCAAAGGAAGCGGCTAGGCTGCCGGGAGGGAACACTTTCTTTCCACAGCCCGGTCTCCGAAGCCCGGCCCTGTGGGAGGTGGTCGGCCACCTTACCTCTGCTGTGGGGAAGAGCGGGACAGCAAACTGCAGCAGTCCCGTCACCTGGATGTGCATGGTGGTCAGCGAGCGCTGGAAGATGGTCAGTGCCTGGGCCAGGAGAGACCGAGGTCCCGCATGAGCTTCGATTCCCAGGAGACCCCCGCAGCTGCCTGAGTCCCCTCCCCCGTGTGCAGCTGCAGTGGCTTCCCTGATCATGGCCCTTCCTGCTTACAGGAGGTCTTCCCCTCAGCCCTCAGGCTTCTTGAGAGCTGCCCCATTCTCTTGCTTCCTGCTACTCTAAATGTCCTGCTGGGACAGCCTTGCCGGGGGTGGGGCTTGTGAGAAATGCAGAATCTTGGGCCCCAACCCAGACCTACTGCACAGCCTCTGCATGGTAACCAGCATCCAGGGTGGTGGATGGGCGTGCACGCTGACCGAGAGCACTGTCCCCTGCAGAGGACCCCAAAGAACACCCAGCCACTGCCACCCTATTGGTCAGTGCTGGGGCTTGGGGACAAGGCGGAGCGAGGTGACCACCAAGGGGGCTGGGGGCAGCGTGAGGGCTGGGCTGGGCGGGCCGTACCTGCTGGAAGGGGCTGCTTGCACTCTGACTGCAATACAGGTAGTAACGGGTCACCTCTGCAAGGCAAAGACACTGGGTCAGGCAGGAGCTCACACGTGACCAGGTGCTCATTCACCCTCAGCGGCCAAGCCAGTACCCAAGCTCCCAAAGGAGGTAACTTCGAAGAAATGACCCAGTGGTCCAGCTGGACCTGAAGTACAGGGGTGGGGAGGCGATGGGTGACTACCGTACTGAAAGGGGTAAGTAGAGGCACAGCCTGGCTGACCACGGGCCTGGACTGAGCATCCTGAGTGGCTCTGACCACAGAGGCCCGAGAGCTTGTTACCTGTGCGGAGCTGGCCCTCCGTGATGTTGAGGATGAAGGCGTCGGGAGCCGCGCAGAAGTCGCCGGTGCCCTGAGCCGGGGAGAGACGGGAGGGGTGGAGGAAAGTCACACACCGGGGCCCTGGGAGGAACCGGGTGCCCTTGGCCCCAGGCACGGGGACCCCGCAGCTCAGACCCAGGTGGGCAAAAACAGTCAACAGCCATCCTCCCTGCGCTCGAATCCTGGCTCTGCCCCTGCCCAGCTCTGTAACTTTACAGACAAATGCCTTACCCCGTGTCTCAGCGGCCTCCTCAGTCACATGGAGAGAAAAACGCTATTCACCTAATGAATTAATCTACATAAAGTACTCAGAAAAGTGGCCAACAGCAGGCACTACGATCCGTTAACTCTTATTTCCAAATGCCTCTTCTGGGATGGACCTGGGTCAAGGGTAAGCTGCGGGACGTGTCTTGGAGAGTTATTTGCACCATGACCTCGTTCGCTCATCTCTGTTTTATTTTTTGTCTTGCAGTTACCAAGTCCATCCCCGCTCTGGGGCTGTCCATCTATGAAGCCTCCCTCAGAATCTCTTTCTAAAGAACTACATTGGTGCTGAATCCATCTTTGAGCTTTTGGGTGCGGGTCCTGTCATGATGAGATGGGGGACCAGGAAGCGCACGGGCTGAGAGGACACGGGTTCCGGGCTCTGCCACTGCTGCGTTGGGGGACTGGGACACCGCAGCGCAGCCTGGCTAGGTGACCACCAAGGGCCCACAGGGCTGAGTGCAAGCACGTCTGGGCCCTGGAAGAGGCAGCAGCGAGGATGCCATCCTCTGAGCCAGGCCCTCCCCAGATCTGGCCTGGGGGGTGCAGTGGGACACTGGGTAGAGGGGGACTTCCACATTTCAGAGCAGCCAGGGGAAGCTCTGGTCCTCTGGCCTGTTCCAAGGGGCACCCCTGCTCCAGTGCATGCTCTCCAAGCCGGGGACTCCTCTCCATGGCCCTTTCCTGCCAGTGCCCTGTCCTCCTTCAGGAAGGGCTGCCTCAGGGGGCAATGCTGGAGCATCACTCATTCATTCACCGAATTGACAAATATTTATTGAGCACCTACCAGGTGCCACACGATGTTCTAGGCATGAGACAGTGGCAAGCTGTACCACGGCACTTATGGTCTAGAAAGTGTGTGTCTGGGTGGGAATGGGGAATAAAACGCCCCTCCAGATACAGAGCTTCCACAGAGCCACATCTGTACACACGCACATATACACGCTCACACAACCACGTGCCTCAGGACCCTGGGAGAACCGTTTTATACTCAAATCACTAGGGTCCATCATCAGACTGGTTTATTAATATAAGTCAGAGCTGCCGCACCAGCGGGCCCAGGGTGCACCCTCACCCTCGTTAAGGAGTGGCAGAGAGAGGGGAGCCAGAGCCAGGCAGGGCCATGGAGAGGCCTTGGGAAACATGATGAGCGAGGCCGCCATCTTCGTCTGGGTCACCCCCAACAAATTTGGGATCCAAAGAAGGACAGGAGGCCACTGGCAGAGGCTCCACCAGGGATGTGCCCCTCACCCCCCCTCCTCAGGCCAGGTCTGCTCTTCAGACCCTCAGTGAGGATTCAACCTTCCTATCGGTGAAGACAAGGGCCGTATGTGCGTGTGCACACGTGTGCTTTCTTCATGCAACGGGGATGGGGATGGGGGGCGGGGGAGGGTGCGCTGAGCACAGCTGGAGTCACCCTGTGACCCTCCTAGACAGGTAGTAAATGTGCAGGAAACCAATGGACCCTTACTATGTGCCTCCCAGGGGTCAACCAACCCATCTCTTCCCGACAACAACCCTTCCAGGCGACTGCTGTTCTCCCCATTTTACACAAGAGGAGACAAGGAGAGGGAGGTCTGGGGAACTTCAGTTATGTCCCCGGGGCCCCCTGCTGGGGAGGGGGGAGGGGATGAGGACCCAGCCAGGGGGGTTCCAGCGGCCAGGCTCCTTGGGCTTGGAGTATATAATTGTAATATTTACCTATTATTTGCTTTTGTATTTGTTCAAAGTATGGGCTATTTTTATAAAATTCTTTGGAAGTTTTTCCTTTATTGATTGGAAGCAGATTATTTTTTGCACTATTAAAATAAGCTTATTATATGAAATATTAAAAAAAAAAACCCTCACTGGGTCAGGGTCCAGTGAGGTGGGCCCGCCGTCCCTCCGTGGCCGATTCTCAGGGAGACCTCCGCTCAGTCAGTGGTGCTCTGCGGCCGAAGCACCTGGGTGACCCTTTCCTCCTTCCTCTCCCGGGAATCCACTTCTCCCCCTTCCTTCTCCTTGGGCGCTCTCTCTCCTCTCTGCCCCTCATCCTTCACCTCTGCCTTACACTCCTGACTGCACAGGGGGTGGTCGGGCAGATAAGGCTCAGCTACCCGGCTCCCAGCTCCCTCCCCATCACATTCTTACGGGCAACAGCTCCACTCCTGCCTCACGGAGGCCCTTTGGTGGGGGGGGGGGGGGACGGGGAAGGCAGGGGGTGAGGCCACCCCTGCAGCAGGAAGGCAGTGTTGGAGCTCTGGTCCCACAGATCTCAAAAACAAAAACACCCCCCACCCCCGAAAAACAGGCTCAGAGAGCAGGGGCAGTGGCCACACAAAAGCTCCCCACAATAGCCTTTGAGGGCCTGGCTCCTTCACCCCCAACTTCCTATTAAAATGCAGCAGGATCCATAGCCCCATCAAAGGCCCATTCACTCCCTCACCCTCTCTCTCTCTCACACACAAGGGCCTGACTAATCGAATTAGGGAAATGGCCTTTCTCTCCAGCTCCCTGGCATCCCGGGGCCCTCAGCTGGGAGCTGAAGTCCCCGCTGGGAAGGAGCTGTCTCCCAAAAGGCAGCCCGTGGTGGCCAGCTGGAGGCCATCGCTGCTTTGAGAAGGCAGATGGGGGAAGGGCCCACCATATGCAAGCTTCCCTGCGCCCACTCTTGTCCCTGGAGGAGAGGCTGTCACCAGGCAGTCGTGCGTGGGGCTCTGGCCAGCAGCCGCTCCCCCCAGACCATGTACAGCCCACCCAGCTCCAGATGAAGGCAGGATGCGCTTGAGTATGGCCTGCGCTCTCCTCCTCTGCTCTTCCCTGTATCTGGAGGGGCCTCAGCCCCGGGGATGTAGGTTCCGCCTGTCCAGTGTTCCCTCCTGCCCAAAGCCATGGGCAGAGGGGAGACAAAACAGGAGATGCCCACCTCCTCCCCCTGCTGGACAAGCTTTGCCCAAAGCTACTCTGAGCCAAGCTGCACCAGGGTCTACTCATTTTGGGGGCATCATGGATGCAAAGTGGTCAAGGCCAGAGCCACCAGCCAGCCCCCAAGTCACTGGGCCAGGCACGTATTTGGGTAGAGGGGTTCCAGTGAGCCCTTTTCTTTTCTCCCCAGGTTGAAAGGGCAGAACGGATGCAGGTCATGGGGCTACTTTGTGGCCCTTAAGTCAGCTAGGGGTTCCCTGAAATCCCTTGGTACATCCTGCCCCCTGTGCCCCCCCCCCACACACTGTGCACCACCATGTATCGATTCACATGGGATTGCAATGATCTGCCTACAGGTCTTTCTTCTGCGGGCTGTGACTTGGTCAAGAGCAAACATCACGTCCTCCTGTTTCTGCATCTCCAGGCACCTGCACCATCGAGTGCCACACAGCCAAGCATCAGCTGAACGAACGAACGAACGAATGACTGACACGCACACAGCTTCTCTCGAGCATTAGGTCTATTAAAGACCAAACATACCTGCACAGGAAGCTTCCCCCCTTACACTCCTGACCCACCTTGTGTGTGTGTGTGTGTGTGTGTGTGTGCACGCTTGGTTTTGTTTTTTTCACATCTCAAGGCACCACACCAGGAAACATACACCACTGCGTTTTAGGCGGTGTGTGCGAGTCCAAGGGCAAGGGGACGGGAAGCAGGTGAAACGCCACCTTCCACGCTCCTGACACCGGGGAAGCCGGCCCAGGAGTGTGCTTCTGAAGCTGGAGGGCTCCTCCAGCCTGAGGTTCAAACCCCGCCCACACCCACCAGACCTGGTTAGTTCTTTATACCCAGAGAGAAGGCACCTGGTCATCTGTGCCCGTCCTCACAAGCCGTGGCTGGGAATGGGCCAGCGGGGTGGGAAAGGGATCAGGCTCCACGGGTCTTATCTTGGCTCTGCCCCGAAATGCCTCGTGACCCTGGGCAAGCCCCTTCCTTTCCCTGGGCCCGTGTCCCCATCTGAAGGGGGAGGGGCTGGCACAGATGAGCCCGGCCCCTTTAGTCCTGAGACTCTGCGATTCTATTGGGGACTGAGACTGGCAGCTGGCCCTACCCTGGGAACGCTGGACAGACGGTCCACCTGGTCAGACCACCCAGCACCCCCAGGCCACCCAACTCACCACCGCCGCAGCAGTGTCAGCAGCCAGGGACGTCCAGCTGAGAAGCAGGGCCACCACCCCACAGCACAGCACCCTAGGAGAGAGGCAGCTGCTGGTGGGATCCAGGCCGAGGCCGGCAGGCGGGGGACCCCGTGATGGCTGTCACCCCGCCAACCTTCAACGCCCTCCCTCTCGGCTACGATCTTGTCCCCCCGACCCCCAGACTCTTGCAGTGGCCCTGAGGGCAGCCTCAGCCCCTGCCCTGACATCGCCCCGCTGATCGCTGGCGGAGGGATATGGACCGATGCCTGGGGTACAGGTCCCTGAGCCGAAGAGACACGGCAGTGAGGGCGCAAGCTGAGGAAGTGAGTGTCTCTAGCGCCTCAGCTGCTCAACAGTCAGGCCCAGGAGGGAGGGGACACGTGAACAAAGTCTGGTGTGGCTTGGTGTCCAGATGGTGAGCCAGTGGCTGCTGCCCCCACATCCTCCCAGCCCTGCCAGGCCCTCATCTCTCTGCTGGTGGCACTGTCACCCCACACCCTTGGCCAGCTCCTGTCCCAGGCCCAGAGGCGGGGCTACTCACGAGGCCAGGAGGCACCTGGAGCTCTTGGCCAGTCCCAGGCAGGCGAGGAGGCAAAGGACCAGGTCCAGGACGAAGAGCAGGAGGTAGGAGAGCCACCTGAGCAGACCGGAAGGGATGGTCAGGGGAGCAGGGCAGAACTGCCCACCTGGGGTCCACCAGGGAGGCCTGGACCACTGCCCCAGGCCCGCTGGACCCTTCGTGATCAAACAGCCCACAGCCAGTGGCTAAGCAAACTAGACCAGGGGGCGCCCCTGCCCCGGACAGGAAGAACCCAGCGTGCATGGTGGACAGCTCCTCTGGGCTCTGGGAGCTGCACCCCGCTTCTGCCCGGACAAAGGAGTCACCTTCCCCTGCCCCAGCTGAATGTCTGAACCAGCGCGGTCCCCTGAACTTTCTGCAGTGATGCAAGTGGACCACCTCTGCGCTGTCCACTCTCTCTGCCACTACCCACGTGTGGCCAGGAGTGGGAAACATGGCTGGTGCAACGGAGGAAATAAATTTCTCCTTTCATTTACTTTTTTTTTCCTTTTTTTTTTAACTTTTTTAAAAAAATTGAAGTATAGTTGCTGTACAATATTACATAAGTTTCAGGTGTACAATATAGTGTCTCACAAGTTTTGAAGGTGATACTCCATTTATAGTTATTATAAAATATTGGCTACATTGTACAATATATCCTTGTAGCTTATTTTATTTTTTAAAATTTAATTTTTATTTTATATTGGAGTATAGTTTTTTTCTTTCTTTTTTGGCCACACCCGGCGGCATGTGGGCTCTTAGCTCCCCGACCAGGGATCGAACCCACGCCCCCTGCAGTGGAAGCGCGGAGTCTTAACCACTGGACTGCCAGGGAAGTCCTGGAGTGTACGTAGTTGACTTACAATGTTGTGTTGGTTTCAGGTGTACAGCAAAATGATTCAGTTATACATATACATATATCCTTTTGATTAGTGTTTTTTTTTTTTTTTTCTGCGGTACGCGGGCCTCTCACTGTTGCGGCCTCTCCCGCTGCGGAGCACAGGCTCTGTACGCGCAGGCTCAGCGGCCATGGCTCACGGGCCCAGCCGCTCCGCGGCACGTGGGATCTTCCCGGACCGGGGCACGAACCCGTGTCCCCTGCATTGGCAAGTGGACTCTCAACCACTGTGCCACCAGGGAAGCCCTTGATTAGGTTTTGATTTCAACCACCTTTTGTGCCAGGCACCGAGCTTAGGGCCAGGGGATTCTCGGATGCGTGGGTTCATCCCCAGACCATCAGGAGCTCGGGGTGGGGCAAGGGAGCCCAGGCCAGGTCATCCCAGGGCACCAAGAACCTCCAGGCCTCCCAGCCCCTCACTCCTCTGGCCTTTTGCTGCCCACCCAGGGCTGAGGTGATGGGGAAAGGCAGTCACACAAGCTGGAGAACTTGGCAAGTTGCATCCCCCTTCCCCCTTGAGCCTCAGTTTGCAAACCTGTGAAGGAGGCCGGAACTCTGTGAGGATTAAGTGCTCGCTAAATGAAAAGGGAAACAAAGAAAGGCAGAGGGATTCCGGGGTCCCTGCTTTTCTGCTTCTCCAAAGCACGGGCTGCAGAGCCCAGGGTGCCCAAGTCCAAGGGTGCTGACAAGACCCCAAGCAAAGCACCCTGGTTCGTTCCCTTCCAAACAGGATCCCAAGGTGCCCTCACACCTCAGCTCCAGCCTCGCTGAGCAGCCACTTCCATCGGCCCTGCGCGGGGGGACCAGTCTGAGCGCTGGGGACTGGTGGACGGAGACGGCAGGGAGCAGAGAGAAGGGGCTTCTCCTAGTCCCAGAAGAGGGAAGTCTTCTGATCATTATGTCTCTTGATGCAAAAGCCAAGCAAATTCATTGACTTCTCTCCAGCAAATGTTTTCGGCTTCACTAATACCACAAGGAGGGTAAGAAAGAGCTTGGAGTGTGGGGAGGGAGTGGGGTGGAGCTGGAAGAAAGTGACAAAGAAGCTCCAAGTCGGGGAGAGCACGCTGGAGGCCGCCTGGCAGCCAAACCAGGTTCCTTCCCCCTTTACGAATGGAGGCTAAACGCCTCAAAAAGGGGGCAAATCAAAATCCTCGATTCCCTGCCTGGAGCGGAGCCGGGCAGCCACTGTAGTCTCTGGAGCTCCCAGGAATGGATCTAGCGGCTCTGGGGAAGTGCAGAGCCCGCCCCGCCCACCACTAGGACGAGGCCACCAAGAGCCAGTCTTCCTAGAATCAGAGTCGGAGCTTGAAAGAACCTCAGGAACATCTAGCATTAGAATCTCATTCTACAGGGCTTCCCTGGTGACGCAGTGGTTAAGAATCCGCCTGCCAATGCAGGGGACACGTGTTCGAGCCCTGGTCCGGGAAGATCCCACATGCCGCGGAGCAACTAAGCCCGTGCGTCACAACTCCTGAGTCTGTGCGCCACAGCTACTGAAGTCCACCTGCCTAGAGCCCGTGCTCCGCAACAAGAGAAGCCACTGCAATGAGAAGCCCGCACGCTGCAAGGAAGAGTAGCCCCCTCTTGCCGCAATTAGAGAAAGCCCGCACGCAGCAACGAAGACCCAATGCAGCAAAAAATAAATTTTTAAAAAAAGAACCTCGTTCTACGATTGTTAAACTGAGGCCCGTGGGAGAAGAGCCTGGACCAGGAATTCCAGACTCTCCATGTCTCGGAGCCTTCCTACAAGAGACACAGCCAGCCACCAGGCGCCTCTCAAAGTCCTGGTTTCATGTTTCCAACATAAAGGTTTCTTGTTACCTCTCTCTCCTCTACTCTGCACATTAGCAGGAAATCAGTTAGGACTGCTTCTAACCGACTCTCCACGAGGACTGTGTTTCAAGGCATCCACGCCTCCTTGTGTAGTAAAGGGTTCCTGGAAACAGCTCTGCGAGGCGGATGCATTTTCCCAGAGGAGCCTGGTGATGACCTGGGGATGTGTTTCTAACCAAGAACTTGGCTCTCGCAGGAGCAGCTCAGGCCCCTGCTCTCTCAGCTCCTCCCATATCCGGTGTTGATGCGATTGCTGTTACACCCTTTGTAAATCTCCGGAGAGGAATCTCTTAGCTTTTTAATTGCCTCCAATACTTAGCCAGGCCTTGTGTAAAAGTACTAAAAAGAATTTGCTTAGCTGGATGGCTGTGCTCTAGAACCATTTGGAAAGCAAAGATGTGGAGGCTGTCCAAAGGAGACCCAGCCCCTAAGGCTGGTTAGGTCATGAAGAATAAAATAAGGCTTTTGTTTTAGGGCAGCTCAGGCAAGAGGCGGGAGCAAACAGCAGATGAGGGGAAGGGACAGAGCATCACTAATGTTCAGAAGCCACAGGTGCTAACCTTGAACTAGACCTGAACAGGGGTGGAAGCTGGGGATGGGGGCTCCAGAGGACGCTCTCAGTCGCCCACATTGAAATAGATACTGTGCAGCGGTCACCACGCTTACCCCAGTTTTCCATAAAATCATCTTAAACGTAAGTCCCGGTTGATACATACATTCTGACTTATTTCACCACAGTCATTCTCAAAGTGCCCCATTAGGCCCTTCGGCGTACATGGCCCCAGGTCAGTTCCACTCAGAGAGAATGGCAGGGTCAAAACGGATACCTAACTTTCCACGACAGAAAGATCTAGGAGGCTCAGGCAATGACTGTCCCTCACGTCACAGGATAATCAGATGCCCCTGTACTGGGTCACAAGTCACAACCAGTCCTTAGAGTTGGCAGTTTCTTTGTGGTCACTTGGGAGAAAGGTGCTTTTGCACGTGAGCGAAAAAAAATCTGGTGGGAAGCTGCATTGGTGACATCTGGAAAGGCAGGGGCTGGATGGGTGGAAGGGGAGGAACAAGGAGCGCTGTCCAGGGCTGGGGGGCCTCATGAGCTCCCCCTGGTCGGGGCCCGGCCATCTCCTACCCCGGGGAAGGGAGAGCCCTGGATGGGGAGGTCTCTGGCCAGAGGCCACCAGAAGCATTTTCTCTGGGTCAGTTCAGCCTGGGATGAGGCTTTCTCATAAAGGGGAAATGAGCCCAGAGTAAACTGTGCAGCGTTGTGGTAAAGACTCTGACCTTTGCTAATGGCTTGAAGGGGAGGCAACAAAGGGGGGCGGAGGGGGGGGTGGCGGGAGGGGCATCCAAAGAGCGGACACCTGCTCTTCAGGGCTCCTGTGTCCATTGCTCCCCAGCACTGCCTCCGTGCCAGGCGCCCTGCCCTGGGTGCGCAAGGACGTGTACGCCATGAGTGGGTGTCACCCTTCGGCTGGGAGCCCCCCAAAGCCGGGACTGCCTCCTCCTTTCTTGGTTGTCCCCAGAGTGACCTTCACCAGACCCTGTGCGTGGAGGGAGGGCAGCCGGTCCCTGGTCAGCTGGCCTGTGTCCAGTGCCTTCACCTGGGATGGGGTTTGGGTGATGGGGAGGCAGGGGAGACGTAAATGAAACCCCAAAGGCTCGATGACACAGGTATGAACCTGCATACCTGACATGGCAAAGGTGGGGTGGCGCCCCGCAGCCCACATCACTCAGGCTGGAGGCATCTCTGAGCTTGCTAAGCAGCTGCCCCTGGGGAGAGGCAAAGAGGCTGCCGTCTCCCCTACGCCCTGCACCTCTGGGGCTGAGAATGCAGGTGCAGGGAACCCTGTCCCAGAAACCCGGGCAGGTGAGGAACCCATAAGCCACCAGCACTTCACCCAGCGCCAGCCACAGAGGATGCTGGTCCCGGAGGAGCCCCTTGCTGTGTGCGGGGTGGGAGGCCAGGTCCAGCCTCCTGTGCTGAGATCTCGGCACATCACTGCCTCTCCCTGGGGCTCAGCGCCTGCCTGTACAAGCAGGCTGTACCACACGCCCACCGCTCGGCCCCCACCAGCTCTCATGTCCTAGGGATTTCAGTCATTAAGGCTTAAGACCTTCTGGTGCCACTTCCCAGCCCAAGCCCCAAGACGCTGGCTTGGATGAAGGAAGCTGGGGCAGCCCCATCACCCCTCCCCGGGGCCCCTCACCGGTAGTACTCCACGTAGCCAGTCTGGTTGACCAGTTCGGTCAGTTCCTCGGTGACCTCTGTCCACACGGGCACCCCTGCCAACTGCACGATGATGTTGCCTGCCATCTGCTGCATGAACTTCAGCGTCTGGAGGTAATCGCCCCGGGTGGCAAAGATCTCACTGAGCCGGGCCAGGTGCTGCTCGAGGTCGACCTTCATCTTCTGGGTGGTTCCAGACACCTGGGGAGGGGCGGGGCTTCTGAGTCTGGCCTCGGGTGGGAGGAAGCCAGAGAGGTAAACACTCTGCCTCAAACTCTGGAGGAGAAGAGCTTGGCCTTGAATGAGTGCCCCACGGGCGCCACCCCCAGCCCTGAAGAGTCATGAGGCTGTGGTCCAGACGGAGGATGGACAACAGAGGCTCCCACTACCCGCCCAGCCCATGGGTCCCTCCACCCAGGGGACAGGCTCGATCTGGCCCTAACCAGGACCTGGGCTCCAAGACACAGTGCTTTCCTAGAAAGACAGACCCAGATGGGGAAACAAACAAGAGAAGCCATCTTTCTTCCTTGAAGATTCTCTTCAAAGTTTAAACACCTTGGGTGATGAATTCTTTTGGGGGGTGAGGAATAAAACGTTTAAACTGAAGAGTCCCTCTGTTGCTACCTGACCTTTTGTTCCCACAATAGGCTTTCTCAGCGTCTCACAAGAGAAAGGCTTTGTTGTAGAGCAAAGGACAGCCCACAGCGTCCTGAACCCCCCCCGAGTGAGGGCAGAACAATGGAACTTTGAAATAATACAGGCAGACGGGATCCTGCCTCCGAGCAGCCGGGACACGTGACAGGAGGAGGAAATCGGCGCCTTCTCTGTGCTTGTCCACCCGCCCCCCCCCCCCCCCCCCCCCCCCCCCCCGCAACGTTTGTCCTGCCTGGAGCTGAGCAGAGCCTGAAGGAAGCATCTTTCTGCTCAGAGGTAGAGAGGGAAGGTCAGTGGAAGTGACTCTCCTGGGCCTGCAAACAAGGACCACAAGAATTAGAAAGGTGCCTCTCGATAGCCCAGATGCAGGGTCCCGGCAGGGGCTGGAGACCCAGCCTGGGAACCCCAAGCACCTCCCTGCCAAGCCCGTTCTGAGCCTAGGTGTCAGCACGAGGGGAAGAAGGGCTTCGTTGCTCTGAAACTGTAATGCTATACCAACAAGCACAACTGGTTGGAAGCGGGGGGTGTGCGCTATTCCTCCAGGCAGAGGTCAGCTCCCCCTGGTCTGGAAGGAAGAGAAAAATGACCTAGAATGGGAGTTCCCTGGCGGTCCAGTGGTTAGGACTCTGCGCTTTCACTGCCGAGGGCCGTGGGTTCAATCCCTGGTCGGGGAACTAAGATTCCACAAGCCTTGTGGTACTGCCAAAAAAAAAAAAAAAAGACCCAGAAGAAGGTTTAGGAGTGTCCAATGGGGAGAGCTCTGCAGAGAGGTGATCAGACCCCACTCCTGGCAGCAAACGCTGTTTCTCCGCATCAGGGGGGACTTGACAGCAACTTTGTGGCCTTTCACATCTGCGCTAGGCTAGGAGTTCCTGGTTCCAGAAAAGAGAATGGCCCCCTTTGTTGCATTTTATGTTTTTCAGTGTCAGCGGCTTGTTCCTTTTCCCGGCTTGTTGCTGGTTCTTACAAGCTGGCTAAGGACTGAGAGATACCAAAGTGCAGAGATGCTGGGCATGTACAAATGAATTCAATAACTAAACCTCACCCTAATAAACGTTCCTTTTCAATTCAATAAGATCAACGGACAAGTGCTTTGCAGCCATTGATCCAAAGGCACTCAATAAATGTTAACATTGGGAGCAAGACCTGTACTGTGTGATATTTTCATATTCCTATATGATACCCAGCACACTGTAGATCACAGGGCCATTAAAAATGCTCTGTAGGGGGCTTCCCTGGTGGCGCAGTGGTTGGGAGTCCGTCTGCCCATGCAGGGGACGCGGGTTCGTGCCCCGGTCCGGGAAGATCCCACATGCCGCGGAGCAACTGGGCCCGTAAGCCACAACTACTGAGCCTGCGCGTCTGGAGCCTGTGCTCCGCAACGAGACAGGCTGCGATAGTGAGAGGCCAGCGCACCGCTATGAAGAGTGGCCCCCGCTCGCCATAACTAGAGGAAGCCCGCACAGAAACGAAGACCCAACACAGCCAAAAAAAAAGTGCTCTGTAAACTTTTCCTGTAAGACGACTTTTTTCCCCCTTCCATAGCTCTATATGTTTAACTTCTCTATTTCTTAAATTCCTCCTTGGAAAAAACCCCCGAAAGCCAGGCCCTCTTTTTCCTCCTGATGTCTTCCCATAGGAAACGAAACAAAATAGAAAAAATTAAAATCACAGTGTTGACCTACTTACACCCCCGGCTTCCCCACTGCACCTCCAGTCCTTGGAGGTTCAGCACAGAGCTCCCCACAGGGAGATGGCGATGGGCACACTCAGAGGTGGACCAGGCACTCCCACGGGGAATCGGGAGGGCCGGCTCAGCTCCCCAGGCTGGGGTGGGGTTAGGGGCGAGCTAGCAGGTGGTAGAGGAAGCTGCTGCCCCAGAGGATGGAGCTGTGGTTCTCCAGCTGTGGCCCCTGGACCTGTTATCAGCTGGGAACTCGTTATAAATGCAGATTCTCAGTCTGGTCCCAGACCTACAGAATTGGAAAGTCTGGGGTGGGCCCCCGCCATCTGTGTTTATCAAGCCCTCCAGGGGATTCTGTTGCAAGCTCAAGTTTGAAAATCTCTGAGACGGAGGAAGCTCCCTCCTGGAGAGGGAGTTGATGAGGTTTTCTAGACAGGCAGGGGATGAAGTGCCCGGAGATGAAGGGTGGAGGCTTGGCAGGCCGGGGGCGGGACCCCCATCTCAGAGCCTTGAAGGGAAAGGCTAAGACCAGACCCCTGGGTTCCAGTACTCGCTCTAACACAAACTAGCTCCCTACCCTGCAGCAGCAACACGACCTCTCTGTGCCCAGTTCCTTCCCCAGCGCTGCCCACAGGCCTGATGCCAATGCAAAGGGGAACCCAGAGGAGCCTCAGTGACCACCAGAACATGGGGCTCAAACTCGAGCCAGCTGAGCTCCCAGGGGCCGTAGAGCCCAAGGCCCTGGTTTTAAGCCGAGACCCCAGGGGGTGAGAGGTGTGCAAGGTGCCCTGAGTGAGTCACTGGGCCCAGATCGGGGGCGCTGGATCCAGAGAAAGGACCCACCTGGCCCTCCCAAAGGACCCTTTGTGACCCCCCAAATCAGAGTGTGCAGCTGATCCAGGACCCTCCCGCCGCCCACCGAGGCCCAGGGCTCCCTCAGGGAGGAAGGGCGCAGGCCTGGGGCTTCTGGTCTGGGAAGCGGAGCCTGGGAGGGCCCACCTCGCTCTGGCCCAGGTCTTAGTCGCCTGACTTGTCTCCTGAGTGCCGCCGCCCCCCAGTCCAAGCCTCCTCTCTCTTTCGTGGTGATTACGGTAACACACACAATTACAGTAATTATAATAACGGCACCATTAGCATAGGGTCCCCCCTCCCAATGTGGAGCGCTTTTTGTAGATTACCAGGCACTTTCATGGACATTATCTCATCTAACGTCATTTATGTGATATTCGGCCTTCACCCCCCTCCAATCTGGGGAGCCCTCTAAGATCTGCTGCCTCCCCTGGAGCCCTTGGGACTGGGAGTGTTGGGTGCCCACCCGAGGCCCAAACCAGCCCCATAGGCCCAGCCAAGGACGCAGGTCAACACAGGAGGTGGCCATCAGGACCCAAGCAGCTCCTGGCCGGCTGGACCATCACCAGAGCCTGGGACGCCTGCCTTCACTTTTCAGAAATGGTGGAGAGAGGATGAGGGGCTGACCGCCAGAGACACACGGAACCCTTCCCTTCAGGAACACGGGGGCATTTAGAGACCTGGGGTCTGATGCACAATGTCCACCCCTGACCCTGGGGAGCGCTCAGCTGGGGTGGATGGACCCAACCTGGGGGCCTCGGGTCCAGCTCATCTACGGCGGATAAGGACATGAAAAGCTTGAATCTTCCCATCAGGGCGGCTCTGGGACTTTCTTCCTCAGCCCTGCGGAGCCACGGGTCATTCCTTACAATGGTCACAAGTCAGCCAGTGAAGGTCATGGCTCTGGGGCTTCCCGGGGAAGGGATTCTCCTTCAGGGGCTGGTTCTTCCTCCAGTGGTTCTGTGCTGGTGGGTGGAGCCCCTTCCCCACCAGGGCAGAGGGGAAGGCGGGGGTCCCCAGGGAGTGAGCTCCCCCCAGGCCCCACCCGGTGCTGGTCAGGCGGCGTTCGGCCCCTCAGCTCCCCCATTCCAGCCGCCCCATCCTCACCCCATTAGAGCTGCTCCAGCCCAGTGTCCAGGCAGCTCTCAGTCCCCAGGGATGGGTCCCAGTGGACACAGGGGGTGGTTGGATGAGCTCAGCAGGAGAGCTGGGCCCCTGCTCTGGTGTGTGACCCTCGGCTCCCCACAAGGACCCTCTCTGCGGCCAGAGCCACGGCACCCAGCACCCAGCCGTACCCCCGAGGAGCAGCACAGCTGTCTCTTTAAGGGAGTCCCTCCTGGGAGGAGCCGGGCTGGGGGATTAAGGCCTGAGAGGAGCTTAAGGGAGAGGAGGGGCACTGAGGTCGAATCCTCCTGAAGCCGCAGCAGGAGGAAGTGAGGTCCACAGGCTCCGGTTGGGGCTGGCTTGCACGGCTGAGGCCGCCTGACACAACTGCTCATTTGCTGAGGTCACCCCTCTACTGGGGAACTGGCCCAGAGGTGATGGCGGACAGGACTGGCATTTCTGAAAACTGCCCCGGAGCTTGGCTCCCAGGGCACCAGGGGCTGCTGGGAAATCAGCTGGAAAGAGCCAGTGCTTCCAGAGAGAAAGTGACAAGCGCTGGGGGCCATGGGCTACCTTTTTTTGAGACCCTGACTCTCCCCGCCCTCGAGGCTCAGCAAGTGGACCTCTTCCTTGGGCGAAAACTCCTTCCTCTCCTCTGGCCAGCCCAGCACATCCTTCACCCTTAGCCCCCAGCTGGAGTCACGGCGCCTGGAAACCAGAGCCCGGAGGACACCTTGCGGGGTTTGGGGCTCTTCACTTGTTTTTGAAGAGTGTTGACATCTCCTGGACGCCACCCACCATACTCTACACCCAGCACTGAAAGTGAACACAGAAAACACCGTGGGGCCGACTGTCCACATTCAGGGGCCTCTCGAACAAATGGCACAGTGCTCAGCTCTGCTGAAGATGGACGGGCTCTGATCCCACAGCCTTCCTGGCCCCCAGGACCCCGCAGCCTTTCTCCTTCGGTCCTCACTCCTACCCCTGCCCCCTGTGCCCCCCGCCCCCCAGCCTGGGGAGCAGAAATCGCCGGTTGGCTCCTGGCGGGACCAACTGGCAGCCCCAAGGGAGTCCGGCCCCCTTGGAGCCGAGCTGGCTGGGCTCTGACTGGGGCTCTCGTTCCCACCACGCTGACCTCACCGGCTGCCCGCGACCTTACCAGCACGTCGATCCCAGAGAAGGTGTGGTTGGCATTGTCCAGGGAGTAGATCAGCTGGTACACCCCGTCGTTGGCCTCGCTGTTTCCATAGAAACCAACGCCCACCGCAGCACTAGAGGCAAGACCCCAAAGTTAGAGGTGACACCCAGAGGAGAAATTTTGTTAGTATACTATTTTTTAGCGCCGTTTAGACTTCACAACGAAACTGAATGGAAAGTACAGCAATTTCCCATATACCCTGTGGCGCCTCAGACGCCCAGACAGCCTCCCCAGCCGTCAACAGTCCCCGCCAGAATGGGACAATCGTTACAACTGATGAACCTACGTGGACACGTCGTTATCGCCCAAAGTCCACAGTTTACATTAGGGTCACTCTTGGTGTCGTAGAACAATCTTCTGGGTTTGGACAAATGTATCCGCCATTATAGTTTCATACAGGGTAATATCACTGCCCTTAAAGTCCTCTGTGCTCTGCCCGTCCATCCCTCCCTCACTCCTAACCCCTGCCAACCACTGATCTTTTTACTGTCTCCATGGTTTTGCCTTTTCCAGAGCGTCATATGGTTGGAATCCTACAGTACGTAGCCTTTTCAGACGGGCTTCTTTCACTTAGTAATATGTATTTAAGATTCCTCCATGTTTTTTCATGGCTTGACAGCTCGTTTTTCTTTTTTTAAGCGCTGAATAATATTCCATTGTTTGGATGAACACAATTTAGCCATTCACCTACTGAAGGGCTTCTCAGTTGCTTCTAGGTTTTGGCAATTACGATGAAAGCGCCTTTAAGCATCCATGAGAGCGCGTTTTTGACTTTAGCTGAGGAACTCTTTCCTGGGTAGGGGAGAGGGGGTGGTCTAGAGTTCTGGCAGATGGGCTGGCCGGGGGAGGGAGGAAGGTTCTGGGGCAGCGGTCTCTGGCCTGGCCAACTAGCTCTGCAGCACATTTCATTCAGCCAACAAGAAAATACTCCTGTTCTCCAGTCCCGGGGCTCTGAAGGGTGGAAGATTGCTGGCCGGGCCCTAGGGGTTTTGATGCTACAGTAGGTCCGGGAGGGGCTCAGGAACTCGTACCTTTGCCAGCTCCCCAGGTGACTCTGACACACGTGGGCTTGGGGACCACTGAGGTCTCATGAAATCACACTCACCTCTCCCAAACCCTCCAAGGGTTGCGGATGCCCCCTCCATTCTCTATCCTTTCACCTCCACTTCCCCACACCACACACGAGGCATCTGTCCTGCTGAAATGTTTGGGCTTCTAGAAAGTCCCTTCTTAGTTTGAGTTAGGTTGAGCTGAAGCCTACCACCTTAAATCACGTACCTGCTGGCTCCTGGCTGTCCTCGGGGCCAGACTGGAATAAGCTTCCGATTCTGCAAGGCACCCTGTCAGACATCTGAATGGGGCTCCGCGTCACCCTTTCTCTGCTCTACGAGTCAGATGTGTCCTCCAGGCCCCGGTCTACGTCACCCTCTGGTTCAACTCTCTCTACTCATGTCATGTCACCCTTAAACGTGGCCTCTGAGTGAAGCACCCAAGCCCAGCTGGTCCCTCCAGCTCCGAGCACAGGGGGCTAATGCCCTGGGGTCCTCCCTCCCTGTCACTGACCTTGTGGTCCATGAATATCCCTGGATTTCTCCCCAGGAACTGCCGCTAAGCGCAGGCGTTCCTTCTTCCTCTAGTGCCGTATTGCTTTTTGTTTTGTTTTAACTAAAAGAGGAACTTTAAATCCATGCCTGTGAAATTTCATCTAGTTGGTTTTAGTCCAACATTCCAGCCTGAACAAATCATGCGAAGTCTTGCCTCTGTCACTGATCATACTTTCTCTGACTCATAACCCCGGGGGGTCCTCTCAAGATTCATTAAACAGCCTCCTTGAGTTTTCATCCAAAACGCTGATTTTGCGGGGGAAAGATGAAGACACATGTGCAAACGCTTTGTACCCTTTTTCTTTAAACAGGGCAGAACCTGGGATGGAATCCCCTGGGAGACTGTTCTAGAAACCTCCTTCCAGGGTGCCCTTGACCCCCAATTCAGTGTTTCTCAGAAAGCGGTCCATGGACCACAGGACAGAATCACCTGTTAAAAGCGTAGGTGGGGGGGGGGGCGGGGGCGGGGGGCACACCGCACCCATTTGTTACCAGTATGGTCTGAGAATGTGCATTTTAAAACAAGGTTCCTATCTGCTTCACGTGTCTGACGCACGCACGCATGCACGCACCAGCTACAGTTTGGTGAACCCATGAGTAAATCAGTATTCTTTGCATTCAACCAGAATTGTTCAACCAGCTTCGAATCCACTTAACCGCACCACCACACAATCCGTAAATACAGCATCCGCAGGGATACTGGGAGGACCTTGGTCAAATGCAGAAATATTCATACATTAAATGTATTGTATTTCTATGAGCTTCTCTTTAGTCACTTCATCTTTTAAATTTCAGTCTGCTCTGAAAAATACCTTTCGGTTGCTCCTTGTGTTTCTAACTTTCTCTGCTAGTTCTCTGTGTCATGAGCCAGTGTTTTCTGGGGACTCGGCCTCAAGCCAATGCTCTCCCATCCTTTTAACTCTCCCTTTCCCTCTTTTCAACAACGGAGGATTCTACTTTTGCGTCTTCTCATGGTCTATGGATTTATCGGAGATGATGGTTCAGGAGGGGCTGTGTAATTGCACCCAGTCTTCGGAGACAAGTCTGTGGTGCTGTCCCTCTCTGGTGTAACAGCACCGCTCCCTTAATCAAATGTTAAATCACTCCCAAAGACAGGTGCACTGCGAATTCTCCTCATGTCCCTTTTGCCTTGTTCATTCTTTCTTCTACGGATTCAATCTCCCCTCTTCTCCGGGATCCTTGCTGTCAGAGCTCAGCAAGACCCCCGCCTCCTAATCCCCCCGGCCTCACCTCGTATCCCTTCTCCTTCTGCTTTTGTTGGCCCCCCCTCCCCGCTTCTCTCCCTCAACTCACTCCAGCTGGGCTCCAATCTGAGCACGACTCCAGTGAAGGTAACTGTGGGCCTCCACCGCACTTACTGCCTATCCCCCACCCTGCTGCACCCCTACCCCAGCCCCCTCGCCCGCCCCTCTGCTCCAGCCACACTGGCTTCTCTCAGTGCCTTAAAAGTTTTGTGCATCCCACTCCTGGGCATATACCCGGACGAAACTATAATTCAAAAAGATACACGCACCCCTATGCTCACAGCTGCACTAGTCACAATAGCCAAGACACGGAAACAACCTAAATGTCCATCGACAGACGAATGGATAAAGAAGATGTGGTCCATGTACACAATGGAATACTACTCAGCCATAAAAAAGAACGAAATAATGCCACCTGCAGCAACATGGATGGACCTAGAGATGATCATACTAAGTGAAGGTAAGTCAGACAGAGAAAGACAAATGCCATACGATATCGCTAATATGTGGAATAATCTAAAATATGACACAAATGAACTTATCTACGAAACAGAAATAGACTCACAAAGAACAGACTTGTGGTTGCCAAGGGGGAGGCGGGGTGGGGGAGGGATGGACTGGGGGCTTGGGGTTAGCAGATGCAAAGTATTATATACAGAATGGGTAAACAACAAGGTCCAACTGTGTAGCACAGGGAACTCTATTCAATGTCCTGGGATAAACCATAATGGAAAAGAATAGGAAAAAGAATAACTGAATCACTTTGTTGTACGGCAGAAATTAATACAACATTGAAAATCAACTATACTTCGATAACATAAATTAAAAAAAAAAGCTTTGCTCCCCCTCTCCCCCCGCCCACCACAGGGCCTTTGCACACACTCTAATTCCCTCTGCATGGAAGTATCTCCTTCCAGCTTGCCCCCACCTTTGCCTAGTTCACACCTTCTCATCCTGTTGGTCTTGGTGCCCTTGTCACCCAGTTCACACCCGACCTGAGTGGGCCATCCAACTTCACGCCTATGCCTTGTCTCCAGAATTACCCTTTAATTCGTAAGTACTCAGATCAAACAAGCACATGATCCTCTGTCTCTCCCAACAGACCGAGAGCTACAAGAAGGCAGAACTGGTGGCTGTTTTTCTGATCGCCGGCTCCCTCGTGCCCGGCCCAGGCGACCCGGAGAATTCTGAAGGAGGAGCCGTGCCACATACACTCCCGTTTTGAGTTTTCCTTAAGCGGCAGGTAATGATTACTTATTGGAATTGACCCTCCCAAGTCATTCTTACTGTTCCAAAGTATTCTTCTGTCACTTGCAGTATTTTTTGCAGAAAAATCTGAGTTCATAGGAGAGAGGGCTGCCTGCGTAGCAAGCACTGCTGGTCTCTTTGGCCGTCTCCACCCTGTCTCTCCCTGCCCGCCCTGCACACCTTCTCTCAGGAGGAGGCTGTTTAATACTAGGTACTTTGCAGGAGGCTCCTTTCTGCTGGGAGTCGTGTTTGTCTTTGAACTTGCGACCATGGCTCAACCTCTCTCCTTTAAGTTTATGATTTAAGCCCCGGCCACGTGTCTCACCCAGCCCTGGTTCCCTTCCACGTGTTTGCTGCTTTGTCACCCCTGCAAAGCTGCTTTGAGTCCTTGCCTATCTTTTGGCTTAGATGCCCTGACACTGCAGGCAGGACGGGACCTTGAACGTGATCTAATGGAGAGGAAAGCCCTGGGGATGAGGTGAGCCGCTAGGGATGAGCCCCATCTGCCTCTTGTCCCGCTGCCGAGACAGTGCCGTGGGTTCTTGGATACAATGGACAATTAGCCATGAGGCATTCCACCCCTTGGGCCGAACCACCCCCCGGAGCATTTCAGGAGGAACTGAGGCTTTTGGAAAAACCTCTGCAGATAAAAAGACAAGAAAAATACAACTGGTGAACACAAGACCCGCGTGTGTGTGTACACCGCCTGGGCAGCGTGGCTCTGACACACAGTCAGAAAGCCTCACTTCACCATCCGAAGCAAAGAAGACCCAGCTGATGGCGCTAAGAGCTATTGATCTTGTGAGAAGATGGCACTGATCTGGACTGGAGTCAGACTTTGATCGCAGACCCCGGGCGGCCGCTGGGAGGGGACAGGACGCAGAGAGAGAGCAGCGATGTCGCCGGTCAACTGTTCAGGGAGCTCGCTGCCAGGCTGGAGAGGTCCCCCCGGGGCAGGGGCTAGGGATGCACGGGAGCCTCCCCTCGCCACCCAGGCATCTGATTCCCACTGTTGGGCGAGAAAAGGCACAGCTTTCACCCTGGAGACAGGCCCTCCCACCCAGGTACCCGGAGCTCAGACAGGAGAACGTGGCCAGACAGCTGAGGAGCCACTTGGGGTTTGCTGGCGGCGGGGTGGGGTGGTGCGGGAAGTGGAGGGTGAGGCAAGACCCAGATGGTCAGGCCCACTTTTCTTCCGCTGTGTCCGCCTTGCAGCCTCACACGGAGACCCCCGCCACCCCCCGCCCGAGCGCGCACGCCGGGCCCGGCGCAGAGGGACACTCACCAGCAGACGAGCCCAGCCGCCACGGCCGTCCAGGTGATGCAGCAGGGGTGGCGATGCTTGGTCTGCACCGCACTGCTCTGCAGGGAGCAGCACACACACACCAGGTAAGCCGCGAGGAAGACGAGGTTCAGGCCCAGCCCGATGGCGGCCACCAGCCCCAGGAACAGCAGCGACTGAGGAGGGAGAGGCCTGGGGTCAGCACTCGGTCCCGTGGGTGGCAGGGGTGTCGGGAAGCGCCCTGCCCTCGGGCTGGGTGGGGAGTGGGGGGCAGAGGAGCTCAGGTGTGGGTGGGGGAGGACACGAGACAAGTGGTGGAAGGAGGGACGGCTCGAGCCTGGCCCCCAGGTCCGGGGCTTACACACCTGGATGCAGGTGCGGACCAGGCATTGTCTGATGGGTGCTCTGAGCTGCTCAAGACACAAGGCAGGAATCATCCCCAGACAGTGAGGTCTGTGGGCAGTGCTCCGTGTGACTGAGGGAGACAAGGAGATGGATGTCTGTGGGATCAGAGCATCCAAGGCCTCCTGGAGGACACGGGGCTGGGCGGGGTGTCTCAGAAGCTGCGTGGGGCCTGTCGCAGGGCGGGGAAGGGATGCCCTGGCGGATGTGCCCCACGGAGCCTTGTTCCAGGTATTGGGGTACATCCTCAACCAGAGGCCCACTCTGCGCTGGGGGAGGGGGGAGACGTCAGGAGATGCACCTGGGGCGTCCCTCTCATCACATCTTGAAAGGGACGGCGACCCCTAGATGCCAATTGCGGCAGCAAAGCCCAGAATTCTGAAGGGGGGAGGAAATGCCGTCTCAGGCCCGCCGAGCAATCAGGGTCCTACAGAAGGAGCCGCTACCCGTCAGGAGGCCCAGAGCCCCCCCACTCCTTGCCTTCCAATCTCTTGATTCAGCCAGATGGACGCCAGATGGCAGCAGGACTGGTGGCCGCCAGCCAGGGCTGGACCTGGCTCTAAGTCAGGCTCCCGAGCTGACAGCCTCGCCTTGCTGCCCACGTGCCCCGGGTCGTTCCCAGCCCAGAACCCCCAGCGCTCCAGTCTGGGCTGTCGGGGCAGGGTGATGAGCAGAGTCGGGGGGACACTGGGGCCCTTCTGGGCTAAGAGGGAGACAAGACTCAGGCAGGAGCATGCGCACACCAGGAGACAACCCTGAACACAGAGGCTGGGGTCTGCAGTCCCGAGGCCCGGGGTCGTCTTGGACGGGGGTGGGCAGAGCCTCACAGGGGAGAGGGTGTCTGCTGAGCCCATGCAGCCGCTCGGGCCCGTGAGGGCTTGGGCCGGCCTGCAGACCCCTGGCCTGACCTGCTCAGCTGGCCACCTGGACCGACGGGTTTCTGAGCCTCACGGACAAATGGCCAAAGCAGTGGGGACAGCCCAGAAGAGGACAGGAGAGATGGCTCAGGGTGGATGTGACGAAGTGTGGCTTTCGCCTCCACCTGGGATAAATATGTCTTAGGTACTGCCAGGAACTTGCTCCCCGACCCCCGACTCAGCAGCATGGGTGGTAAGCCCTCCTCCTCCAGGTAGCTGGGAAGGCCCAGTGGACCTGACCACACCCCCCTCCGGAAGTCCTCCTGGGTGGCAGGCGCTGGGGCTCCCGGGCCAGGGCCACTGGGCCTGTCCCATGGACTGTGCCAGGAGGCTGGCCTGGTGAGACAGTGGAAGAAGCTGCCACTAGCCGGCCCCCAGCCCATGCCCCTCACTGGAGGCCCTGTAGCCCCAGGCCAAGGGGAAGAAGCCAAGGATGGGGGTTTAGAGCCTCGCTATTCAAAGCGAAGTTCACCTTCTCAAGCCCCACCCTGGACCCAGTGAATCAGAACTGCACCAAGAGCTATCCCAAGAGATCTGTATCTCATTGAAGTTGGGGAAACCCTGATTAGTGTCAACAGACTTTCTCAAACTGTTTATAGCAGCTTAACCTTTTCTTCAGACTCGCTTAGCAGAGCGCTGACGTACAGAGAGCCTCTGACTGAGGGGTGGATGTAAATGCCAAGCTTTGTCCTGGCCACCCCCTCGCAGGCCTGAGGCCCCTCTGCTAAAGCCCAGGACCCCCGTCACAAGTTGCAAACCACTGTGCATATACCCCAAGAGCCAGCAACCCCACTCCTGCATGTTCACCTGGCAGAAAGGAGGGCTCATGTCCCCCACAAGATACATGCAAGAATGTTCACAGCAGCCTAACACTGCGGTAATAGCCAAACACCAGAAACAAGCGAAATGTCCACCAACAAGAGATCGGATAGATAACAGGGATTGGAGCCACACGATGGAATATGACGCAGTTATGAAAAGTCAACTGCGGCGACAGCCAGTGATGTGGGAGAATCTCACAGATGTCACGGTGGAGGAAACAAGCCAGATGACACAGCAGAGACTGTGTGGTTTAACTGACGTAAGATGCAAAGTCAGAGAAACTCATCTGTAGTGACAGAGGTCCGAATAGGAACTACCTTTGGGAGGGAATCAAGTGGGACGGAGCCTCCTGGGGGGTCAGGAATACACTTTGACTGGGATGGTGTCACACACACACACACACACACGTATTGAGGTGTACACTTAGGGATGTGCACTTCCCTGTAAGTTAATCCTAATTAAAAAGAAAGTAACAAAAACCTGGATAAACCTTTTGTATAGATTAGAGACTGGTTAACAGCCATATTTCTTCCCAGCTACCCTGGAGAGCCTCATCCTCAATCTCCCCCCAAACAGGAAAACCCACTGACTCTATCATGGGTCCCCATCCACCAAGGAAGGACCTCCAAGGAGTAATCTCGACTTGGGTTGGTGCCGTTTCAATCTCTCCAAACCACAGCCCGTCCCCACCCCCGAGCCCCTGCCCTGGCTCCCCTGTTTCACGCCTCACAGCCCACTCCGGCCTCCTGACCTCCTGCAAGCCTCGTCTCGTGCGCAGGGCCCTGGGATTCCAAGGCCGGGGGGCAGGGGTGGGGCTCCCCAAGCTGGGCATCTGGTCTCATTCGATTACCCTTGGTGCAGCCCATCCCCGGGGAGGCCCCGTCTGGGAAACCCAAATGTGGAGGCCCTTTTGTTAGCAGTTCCCCTCCGGAACTTTCCTCGGGCGCTGGGAGCACGAGGGCAGGGGCAGAGGTTAGGGTTAGGGAAGGAGGAGTTGGAGGGGGGAGGGAAGAGGAGCCTGAAGAGCCACCTCCCACGGCCACCTGGGTGTCACCGGCCACCTTGGTGTCACCGGCCAGCGGCCAACGGGCTATTATTTTCCGGCTGCTAATTAACACTGCGGGTCCCCGTGTGTCTGGGTGCGGGGAGGGCGTTACAGGGAGGACCTCCCGTCCAGAGGAAGCCAGGAGCTCTGCTCACACGGCCTCCTGCTCTGACAGCGCCGAGAAGGGAGCGCTCCAGGGCAGCTCCTGCGGCCACGCCTCCCCGCCCCCGCGTCAGGGCTCGGGCCTCTCCCTCGTGGCAGTGACTTCCATTAGTTCTGGTTTGTCACTTTGCGATGAGAAACCAGAGCACGAACCCAGGACCCAAGCTGGGGGCAGCACTGACCGACTGGCATTCTGGGAACGCCGAGGCTGCGGCTGCACCGCGAGGGGCTCCTGCACTGGGGCGGGGGAGTGGGCAACAGCCCGAGCGCCCCTCGCCCCGAGACCCCAGGAGACAGAGAGTGAGCCAGCCGAGGGGCGAGACCAGGGCGAGAGGAGCCGGAGGGAGAGGCAGTGACTCGATTGGGTGCAGCCCCTCCCCCCCGGGGGCAGGGGGCAGGGCGCAGCGTGACTGTCCAGCTGACCGTGACTCAGGGCTCAGACTGAGTGAAGGGGGCTTCCTCTTCCCAAGCTCGGCTCCCCTCAAATCCTGCCGGCGGGCCTCCCCGCCTGGCCTTTCCTCCTGAGGACTGCCCCCCGAGTTGGGGGAGCCCTGTAGTTCTGGGTCTAGCCCCTCCCCCGGCCTAAGGACACACACTTGGGACTCTCTGGGGAGTCTAGGAGCGGAACCACCTAACGTCAACACACGGAAATCCGTGCCTCCGTGTAAAATATTAAGAGTGTCTCCTCTACTTCCTCACGCGCGTCCCAAGAGAACGGCTGGGCTACGGACGCGGCTGGGCTCTGGACGCGGCTGGGCCCTGGACGCGGGGCAAGGACCGACGGCGCAGGGCGCACACAGGGGGCTCCTGCACATGCGCAGGCAGGAGCAGCAGTGAAGCTTGGCGCGGCACTCGGGAGCCGCCGGGCCTCTCGGGGACAGCACCTCCTCGGTGTCTGGTCTCCCACCTCTCCGGGGAGGCGGCCGCATGCTGACGGTGGCAACTGAAGGAGGAAACTGAAGTGGCTTGTTCTGGGAGTCACTGCCGGGGGCAGTGCCAGGGGCCCTTTCTGTTGTCCCCAACTCTGTCCAATGGGCACCTGGCCAGCTGGGGCTTCCTCCTTGCCAAGCAGGGCTTGTGGCAACTTAGGGAGCGCCGGGCGCTGGCCACATGCTTTACACCCACTAACTGATCGGGTCCCTTCAGTAGCCCTTCGAAGCAGGGATCTGCTCCATCTCCACTCCTTCTCTCCGGGCAGAGGTCAGCAGACTCAGGCTGAGAGGTCTGGGCTGCTTCCTCGGATGGGGCTGGGGGCCCAGCGGGGCCGGGGCGTCCTCCTCCACCTGGGGCTCGCCTCACCTGCCCCTGCAGACAGACTGGGCACGACCTCCCCAAGAGCCTGGTGGATGGAGCCCAGGTAGCCTGAGCGAGGACTCAGGGTCAAGTCCACTGGCAGGGAGGGATGGAAGGACAGCCATCAGGGGGCTTCCATGGCTCCCCAAGACCCCTGAAAGTGACTGGGAGCTCTGCTTCCTCAAGGAAGTTCTGGGAACTGACTTTGCTCAGGATGTCCCAGTCACCAGGCGACCTGCTTTTCACTCCTAGATCTCCTTGCCTTCCAGATCCCCCGCACGGCTCGTCCCCGCCACGGAGCTTTCCAGGACGCACTGCCTGTTTCCAGTTCCATTTAATCTTTGTGTACACACACACACACACACACACACACACACACACACACACACACACACTACCACAGGACGGTACTGTTCACTTGGACGTTTGGGGCATGAGCTGAAGCCCCCTCTGCATGAGTCTTTCAGTCCTTCCTGATCAGTGACTGTAGACACAGATCTTCCGTCTGTTCTCCATGGGTTATGGTACTTGGACACGTTTCTGAACCTCAAGGCCAGTCTGCGTAATGATTTGCATCACTGGGTCCTAGCACGTGCTATGGGACCCTCTACGTACTAAACATGTTTCAAGGGACATCTCATTTAATACTTGCAGAGGAGGAAAGTGAGGCTCAGGGAGGTACAGACACCTGCCATGGTCACAGTTTGAGTACTGAGATGACTGACAGCAGAAGGTGCCCAATCCAGGGTGTTAACTGACGTGGTGCCCTGACTTGGGCGGTGACCGCCGCTCAGGAGGAAGGGGACGAAGGTGGGGACGTCCAGGAGAGACCCACGGTCAGACAACAGGGGAACTTACCAAAACAGGAGCCGCCTTAAATAAACACCCAGAGCCAGACTTCCCATCCAGGCTCACCAGACTCATCTCCCACTCAGAGCCCTCAGGCGGCCTAAGCAGTACATGGAGGGTAGGGGTGGGGCCGGGTGTTTGGCAGCAGGGAGCGGCGGCCCTGGGGATGCCAGCACAGTGTGTCAGGGTCTGAAACCCCGGGGAGGAGAGGGGCAGGGGCTGTGAGTGGGTCCCTCTGGCTCATCTGCCACCTCTCCAGGGGACCGAGGGGGGTGGCCCAGGCTCAGGCCCTGCCAACCACAGCTGCTGGCCAGACGGGAGCTGTCTCTGGCGGGGGGAGTGCCCTACCGCCCCTCCCCACACACCAAGGTCTTCTCCACCCAGGCCAAGAGTTTACTTTTCCTCCAGGGGAGAGGAGAAAGCTGTGGTTGGAGGCCCCAGGGGCAGGATCTGGGGCGCAGGGTTTGGGACACAAGGACGTGGGGTCAGACACACACACACACACACACACACACACACACACACACACACACAGTACGCAAGCAACACAGCTGTCTCTGAAATCATATCCGCCTCTTTTCATGCATTCATTGGGAGAGGAAGATTCCCTGGAGCTCTCCCCAGGTGGCTACATTCTCAGGGAACTGCCTTCCCCAGGCAGGGCTGGGGAGAGGGAGGCCAGACAGACAGGGAAGGAAGCGAACTCGGCAAGCCAAACCCGGCGACGGATCCCTGCCTAAGAGCAGGAAGGGGTCCTGATTCTCTCCTCCTTCTGGAAGGGCAGGCACCATCTGCCTGGGGCCCGAGGGTGACGGGGACACTAGGGGTTATTATTAGACTCCCTGTCACTGGCACCCTGCACACCCTACTGGACCAGGATCCCCGGCGCCCTGCAGGAGAGAGTCCTGGCAGGGGAGAGGTGAACAGCCGACCCCTGCTCAGCCTCCCTGGAGGCCCCACTCTGCCCTGACTGGCCTCACACCAGGAGACTGCAGAGAGCCTGACACGCAGGCAGAGGCTGCCGGGGGTCAAAGTCCTGAACAAATGGGCCCCATCTTGGACTTCCCAGTCCCGGAATCTTTGACCCAACAGAAAACTACTCAGCCTGGCTACAGGGGCTAGAGAGGGCTGGGCCACACCTGAGAAGGCTGGGAGATTCTGCAATTGTCTGGGCGGGGAAGCCTGGGGAGCACCCCTTCTCCCCAGGGGTGCAGAAACCGCGGAGGCCAGCAGAGCAGGGCAAGGAGAGAATTGCAGGGATGAGGCGAGTGGCTGGCCAAGCCGCTAAGATCCCAGAAATCCAGGGCCTAGAAGGTGTGTCTGTACAGAGAAGGAGGGTGCGCTGGTGTGAGATGGGGCTGATGGGGGCCACCTTCCCTCCCCCAAATATCCACACGTAGCTGAGGGTCCACACCCCTCTCCCCCAGCTCTGTCGCCTTCCAGGAGGGGCCCAAGTAGAGGTGCTGGCAGCGGCTTCCACGCTGCAAGCAGGGGCTGGGGAGGAGAGTTGCTGCGGAGACGAACCGGGAGACCGGGAGTTTCTGCCCAAACTTCTCCCAGAGAGAGCGCGTCTTGTAACCGCAGAAGGAGGAAAACGGCGGGGCCCTCCTCAGCATCTCCGCAGCTGGTGCGGCGGAATCACCGGGTACGGGCACAAATGCCCCTACGCCGCGCGGCGCTGCCCTCCCCCTCGGCGCTCAGCCTCCCCGCCCCGCCACAGGCAGCCTCTGCGCCCTTCCCCCCCGTGTCCCTCGGCCGGCTTAACTCCCATCTTTCCAGTTGTCCCGGCCCATGAGGTTCCCAGACCGGAGGGCCGTAGGCCAAGGACTCGCGGGGAAAGGGGAGAAGGGGCGAAGAGGCTGCGGGGAGAGTGGGGGACGGGGTCTGGACGCCTGTGGAGAGCGGCGGGCTGGGAGGGCGGAAGGGGTGGCGCGGGGACTTGGGGCGCCGGGTCGGGGGGCGGCGCGGACTCACCTCCTGGTAACTCTCATCGCGGGGCCTGAAGGTGCTGTCCACCGGCTGCAGGCGCAAGCCGACGTGCGGGACGCTGTGCAGCCACACCACCCACCAGGGCGCGATATACTCCACGCGCGCCGCCAGCATGGCTCTGCCGGAGTGCGCCCGCCCGCTGCGACCGCCGACCGCAGCCCACCGCCCGGCCCGGGACGCGCGCCCGCCCGCCCCGCCCCAGGCCCGGCCCCGCCCCGGGCCCCGCCTCGGGCCCACCCCGACCCCGCCTTGCCCTGGACTAGGCCCCGCCCGCTGAGCGCGCGCGCCCTCCCCGCCCCCTCCGGGGGGGGCGCTCCTCGCCCTGTGCTCACCCTCCGGCTGCACGGGGTCACACCGAAAAGCCTGAAGCGTGTTTTTGGCCTGGAATCTGTCCTGGCCCCACGGGCGAAAGAGGTGGAAGGAGAAGTGGAAACAGCCCCCAGAAGGCTTCTGAACCTGTCTCTGAACAGCACTCTCTAGGTCCCCGGGCTTCTGGTCACTTATCATCAAAGCCAGCATGTAGAGGGTCTATGAGTGCCGCGGGCAGTCATGGCGTGAGAGGCGAGGCCGGCCGTTCCTAGCGCTCTTAGAGGGTAGCGAACTGACAGACTGGGGAAGGAAGGGACCCAGTCCTGGGTCACTAATTCCGTACTCACTCTCAACCGTGATTGAGCATTCACTCTGTAAGCCACGTGGGTTCAAAGACACGGTCCTGCCCCGGAAGCGCCCAGCGCATCTGCCCAAACAACTAACGGGTGCCGCCTGGAAAGCCCCGGGCGGGGATTAAGAGAAGCAGCCGATTCTTACCAGCCGACGGGGCGGGCCCCCTGGGGAGAGACCCTGGAATTGTCCGGAGGGGAGGGGAGGGAGGAGAGGGGAGGGGAGGGAAAACCGGGAGCGCCGGGAAGGGCCGGACATCCCAGGGAGACGCCAGAACCGTCGAGAACACAAGTTTACTGAGCGCCTACTACGTGCCAGGCACTGTTCTGTCCGTGAACAAAAGCGGATGGAAGCTCTGGCTGGGAGGGGATCGCAGTTTAGCGGGAGGTGGTAGCAGTACCCACGTGAAGACGGACAGCGTGCTAGGTTAGCGATGTTCTGGAGAAAAGCAGAGCAGGGTCGGCGCGTCAGGATGCGGGGGATGCAGTGGGGGCAGCCCCGGATCCGACAGAGCCTCGCGGGGTGGGAAGGAGGGGGAAGGCTTGGGACAAGGTCCAGGGCAGGGTAAAGGGCCGCCTGAGGTCGGTGAGGTGGGTGTGGGGCGGTTAAGGGGTCCTGAAGGGATCAGGCTTGTGTTACAGACAGTCTGAGAGGTGGTAGCGAGGGGGGTAGAGACACGGGTGAGATCAGAGACCCGGGAGAGGCTTCTAGGTTTCTGGCTTGGGGAACGGGGTGGATGCGGGTGAAACTCCACCAAACACGCGTGGCTGCTAGAGGGGGAGAGACCACACACGCCCCTTCCCCTATCAGAGATCCAGGGCTGAGAGATGGAGTCCTGTGCTGTGGTCGAGACCTCTCTCTCCTCCGGGAGGTCGCGGTCCGGGTCAAGGTTCCCTGAGCCTGACTGCAGCCGTCCATCTGCGCAGGCCCAAAGCTGAGGCACAGAAGCTGGAGAGCACTGTTCCTGTCACTGGGGTTTCCTTTCATTAATTCAACAAATTTTGATTGAGCACGTTCTCTGTTCTAGGGAATACAGTGATGAGAAAGACACACGTTCCTGCCGGCATGGGAAGTTTAATAGGTGAGGGGAGGCAGCCTCTATCCCACTCAGCGATTAACTACAACCCCAGCCCCGCCCAGCAACCCCCCCCCCACCCCCGCCGGCAAAGTGCTTTCAAGAGCCCGGTGTCGGTGTGTGAATCGGCACAGTCTTGGGGGGGGGGGACATTTCCTGAAAAATGACACGTGAGGTGAGAGCTGAAGTTAACCCCCAAGTCCTGGGGGAGGGTGGATTCGGAGCAGGGGGACAGTACACTGTGAGATCAGGGACCAAGGTCCGCAGGGGACGGAGTGGAATCAGTACATGCAAAGCCCGCAGTGAGGGGAGCGACAAGAAGGAGAGGCTGGCACGCTGCACCGACAGAAACAGACCGGTGGCAGGCTGCCAGGGGCTGGGGTGCAAGAGGGAACTTTGGGGTGGTGGGAATATTCTCTCTGGATTGCAGGGTTGGTTACACAACTGTACACGTTTGTCAAAGTACAGAGAACTGCATACCAAGAAGGGTGAATTTCACTGTAAATTATACCTCAGCCTTACTTAAAAAAATATATATATATATAAAAAAAATATATATATATATATATTTAGTTCTCCAACCAGGGATCGAACCCGGCCCCTGGCAGTGAAAGCTCTGAGTCCTAACCACTGGACTGCCAGGGAATTTCCCAAAATAAAGGTATTTTTAAAAAGAGAGAGAAACAAGTTGTCAAGGTAGGCCCGGGCCAGACCACACATGGCCCCAGAGGCCCTGGTCAGGGTCTTGGTCTTGAACCGGCCGTGCTGGTAGCTCAGGAAGACGGACCTGAAGCGGTTTCGTAGGGCCCTCGGCGGCGCTGAAAACCTGCATCGTCACGCAGCCCCCAGGCAGCCCCGGGACCTCCGGGATAGGCACCGCCTGGTGCCACATACACGTTCCCCTCCCCCTGCCCGTTGTCAACAGCTCTGGCTGCAGCTGCTGATCCCTGCCACAATGACCCGGAAGTTAGGAGGATTTGGCATTCCTCTAGGAAGATTAGCATCACTACAGCAAACTGCAAGTGTCTTAGGGGAGAAGGGAGGGCGAGGGCATGGAGTGCACCCTGAGCATCGACTCTGCTGGAGCTGGGGCTGGGCCCAGAGACAGAACGGGTTGGGGAAGGGTGGGCCCGCAGCCCACACCTGAAGACGCTGACTGCACAAGCCCACCCTCAGGGCCATCACCGCAGCCACAGCCACGGGGTGCAGCCTGAACACACAAACCTGCTGGGCCGGTCTGCACCCAGCTGGACAGTGACCTTTCTAGCTGCTTCCCCGGAGGCCTGCTGACCTAGACAGGACGCCAGTGAAGCAGAAGAGAAACGTGAGACCTCCCAGGGCCTCGTTAAGGGGGCCGAACAGCCCTCTTGCCTACGCAGCTCCCCATTCATCTGGCGTGGCGGGAACCACTTCACCCAAGCTGACCGGCTGACCTCAGAGAGGCAGTGTCGGCCCTGCGCACCAGAGGGCTTGAACACATACCGATGCATCAAGCCAACTTACGCAGAGTCTCTGGAACCAGACCTGGCCTCAGCGAACTTTCAAAAAGTGCCCTAAATGACCGGCAGGCACAGGCCGGGGCTGAGAACCACAGCACGAAAGGATGCCTTCTCTAGACAAATGCCTGCGGGGTTTGTATCCTAGGAACTGGGGCTGGTCTCTGCAAAATGTGCTGGGACAAAGGGAGCCCAAGTGGTAAGCCCGCCCTCTTCCTGGGAAGCTGGACCAATGAAAGGGCGGGCAGGACTGGAAGCCGCTGAAGGCGCCCCATCTGGGTCTGTCGACAACCACTGAGCGCCGAGGACCCTCGTGCCGGAGGAAACAAAACCCGAACTCCTCAGGACTAGATTAAAAAGGACCTCACATGCCTCGAATTCTTATAGAAAAAAGCCTACAAACGATCTCAGCCACTTGGCTACTTGGGCGTAGATCTCAGTGTAAACCACGGCCAGACCTTCCCGGGCCGCCGGCGCTCATTTGCCGTAGTTTGGCGCCACCTCGTGGTGCACCCACACATCCGTGCCAAGACCCTAACCTCGATGGTGTAGCTCACTGGACTCTGAAACCACTGCAATGGGTACTTGCCATAACCTGGGAACTTAGTGCTGGGAAAAGCGCCCTGGCGACCCCCACTCAGCTGCCTGAGACTGGTCCTCGGGCTGGGGAAGACTTCCTGGCCAAAAGGTAATGAGCCCACAGGACCTGTGCCGGGCTCGTCGTTGTCACCAGGGTGGGAAATTTCCTTATTTCAAGCTCAATGAATCACTTTCCCTGCTTAAAAATGCGTGCCTCCTAAAACACTTGGCCCTCCATACTGCTCTGTGGGGAAGGGATGGGGGTCCTTCCATGAGGGAGGAGGGGTGCATGTAAGCGAACTGCCCTGCCACCGTGCAGACACTCGCTGGCCACAGGGGACCAACGCCCACTACTGAAGGCGATTTTGCCTTCCAAGTATTGCCCTATCTGCGTCTGGAGTCCTCCCCGGGATTGGTAACTGGCGCAGGGGGAGCTGCGGTAGTTTCTCAAGATCATTCATGTCAGCACGTAGTGGAAGCAGGACTGAATCCCCAAGGAGCCAGGCCTGGCTGGGAGGTGGGATTCGGGCCTTCACGCACCTGTCTGAGCAGCGTGTCCTATCCCCACACCCACCACTGCACTGCCTCAAGGTCCGGGGTCAGATCTCTGGCTCCTCCATTTAAATGTTCAGACCGGTCTTTGGGTTCCAGGGGCTCCTTTCGCTGGGCTAACATCCACTCATCTCCATGCTTAACTCACAGGCTCCTTCTCAGAGCCCCTCATCTAAACGGTCCTCTCATCTGCGTGAGATGATCTCACGGCACCAAGTACCACTCCCGAGCTCCACTTGATCTTGAGTAGCACTTAGGAAACACACAAGAGTGAATTTTCACTCCTGTGCCTGAGAACACAAGTGTCTTAGTCGAGGGAGGGGAGGGAATCACACATCCACCTCCGCATCAAGAAACATTTCAACATGGCAGACACAAAAGCGCCACCACCTCCTGAGGAAGAGACGGCTGCATTTACTGCCGTTTCCAAGAAGGCTGATCAACTCCTCCTTTTAACTATCATTTTCATGACAAGGGAGCTCATTTTACCTAAATGACTTTTACATCCCACGAGTGCAGACTGGCTTCACTTCCACCAATAATTGGCTCTTTTAACTGCCTATTTCCATCTACTTATTTTCAAACTTAGGCTTAAGAAAAAAAAAAAAGATGGCTTTATTTGTCCACTGGGATCACAGCCCAAGATTAGGGATGCAACAAGGTAGCAACCAGGACCCCCATCCTGTTCCCACCAGAAGCCATTCCAAGTAACACCCACACCCCCCATCCTCAAAGAAAAAGGCCATTTTGAGAATTACAAATTTTTTAATACAGTTCAAATCAGTGTGCGTGATTCATTTCAGCTCCTTCACTGCCAAACCTAGAGGAAAAGAGACACCAGAAATAAGCCACTCAGAAGATTATTCATTTTATCTGAGCTACTGCTTGTCTGGATTTTGCACTTAAGCTACAGAGGGTTCGCAAAGCTCAGAAGTTAAGCCCACCAGGACGGTTTCGCTTAAAACATAACAGTTAGCGTTTGATGATAAAAACGTTCCCTCTCTCAGCCTTTCTAAAGACGTTCCAGTTAGTCTTACAAGGGCAAGTGGTGCTGGCTGACTTCTCACTGTGAAGCAGCAGCCTTTGGAACCCCCTCTGGGCTCCTGGGGCAGTTTCCTCCCAGGTGCCCTTTTGAGCCTTCCACCACCAGGACAGGCCCCTATGCTTAACTAACCTACGCTCATGGCCTGTTGTATTTAATAAGTCCCTCAACCTATAAACATGGGGGTCATCAATATACCAGCACCTACCTACCTTGTAGGGCCGTGGTGAGGATGAGATGAGTGACAGAATGAGCATCGGCCGTTATGCTGCTGCATTAGGAAAGCACTGAAGGGGCTGAAACAAACTTTCCTGTGGCCACGGAAGCGATTTCTGCTATGGGATCTAACCTCTGAGAACCACACATATTCCCTGCACTACAGCCACAGCAAGAGCAGATACTTAGACAAAGTACAGAATGGACTTTCCTCATTCTGGGGACAAGTGAAGAAACAAGGTGGTGACACAGGGACCCCCACACTCCGGGCTGCTCCCCCCCGCCGGGGTTCCCGCCTCACTCACCTGGGGGCAGGGACTGCTTCAGCTTCTCCGCCTTCTCTTTGTCTGTGATGACCAAGGTGTAAAGGTACCTGCTACATCGAACCTTAAACTTCACATTATCCTTATTTTTCTTGATCTTGACCGCTATCAGAGACCAGAATTAACAATTAAACTGTATCACAGAAAAGAGAGGGCGCACAGTCCAACGGCTTTGTAGGTCTGCAGGACGTGGCACGTGTGACAGCTGTGCTTGCCTCCCTCCACTGTCCCTCTGTTGAAACAGAAAACAAGATACCCCCGCCCTCCTCTGAGCTCAGTATTTAAAAATAATGTCAGAAATCTTCATTTCCCTTACGTTACTACTCAAGAACCTGGAGCTTAATGTTTATATTTAAAACACAGGTAGTATCTTGGTACACTGAACACATCCTAGACCATCCTGTGTCCATCTCATTATTATTATTTTTTAAGGGATGAAAGTAGTTCATAAAGTAAGGAGATGGATTATCTGCTGAGATCAAGAACTTTCCACCACCCTTCTAGAAATAACTGCATATGAGATGCCATCGGGGGCGATGCTAAGGCTCTTCCTTCAGGTCCGCCCCCCGACATAATGAGCATGTGCTGAAGCTTTTCCTCAAATGTGAGCAGAACACATGTTCTGGGCTCTTTATTGCTTTAAAATTCCATCTCGGGAACACAGCTCAGACAACAAAGAGCCCCAAGCGTGCTCAAAGTCCAACAGCGCAAGGTTTGAAATGTAGCAAACAGCGTGGTTATGTACAAGCGTCGATGAACCTTCATGAGGCCGCCACCTATTCTGGCGGCAGGAAGACATCCACTTCCCAGGTTACTCATGTCAGGCACCTGTCAAGTTCCCCATTCCGACTTCTACAGCACAGTTAACTTGGACTCACAACCCACAGCTCCATCTCTGCCAATAAACCGCTAAAGGGGTGGGACACGTCACAGGAAGCAGAAGCTCCGTGGCCCTGCCGAAGGCACGGGCTGCCTTGGCTCATGTTTTAATACATCAGGCACGTGGATATTTACTCAAACCAACCTATTTTGCTACCTTAACATTCCTCCCAAAGCTAAGCATACTGCGTCGTCCCTAGTAGCTGCTGTACATCTATAAACTAACTGAACACTCACAAGATAAGGCAGACGCATCTCTTAAAAGTGTTTATTCAACGTCATGTGATGCAGCAATTCTACTTATAGGAATATACTCAAAAGCACAGACAGCAGCAACAAGAGATGTTTGTACAACGTTCACAGCAACATTATTCACAACAGCCAAAGGCAGAAACCACCCAAATGTCCATGGACGGATACGGAGAAACAAAATGTGGCGTGTGCACACAATGGACCATTTAGTCTTAAGGAGGAAATCCTGACAAATTCTCCAACATGGATGAATTCTGAAGATCTCATGCCAAATGAAGCAAGCCAGTCATGAAAGGACCAATACCAGAGGATCCACTTACACGACATACACCGAGAAGAGCCAAACTGATAGGGACGAAGTAGAATGGTGGTGGCCAGGGCTTGGAGGGAGAATGGAGACCTACTGTTTAATGGGTTACAGAGTTTCAGTTTTGCAAGATGAAAATTTCTGGAAAAGGATGGTTGCACCACAGTGTGAACATACTCAAAGCCAGTAAACTGCACACCAAAAAATTTTATATTTTACAATTAAAACTATAAAGAAATATTCAAAAGTGTATTCACAAAACACTCACTGAGCACCCTATCACATCCAGGGGAACGTGACCCCTACTCTCACAGGTCACTGTCTAAACTCAAGCTCCCCAACAGAATTAAAATGCAAAGCCATCTGATGGATTTGGTGTCACTTGCTCAACGTGCTGAAGTCTCTAAGAGATCATCTGATCTGATCCTTGCACCAATCCTAGGAGACAGATGTCATCACCCCCTCTTCAACAGAAAGAAAACAGTGGGGTTGTGTTTACCTCGCTAAGGACAGCTACCTGCTGGTAGAGCTGGGATCTGCCCAGGCAGTGACAGCAAATTCCGTGGCCCGGACTAAGGCTGACCTGATACATTTCCTTTGTGCACCACAGTACATACAAAAACACAAGCGCACTGTCACCCGGGGTCCCCACCACCCGTCAGGACAGACATTCCCACCAGATGCTACTTGTTCTCACAGGTGGTCACCAGTTCACACAGCACCAGGGCATCAAAGGCAACAACCTGTTTCAGGTAAAGGGGACACAGACATGACTCTCCCTGAAGCCCCGTGAACTCCCTGAAAGGCTCTCCTGCACGCCACTGCTTCACCCTACCACTGACACAGGGCGTCAGAGACGGCTGGCGCCTTAGCCCACCTTAAAGTAAGTCAGCCCGAGAGTACTCCACCTTCACGCGTTATCCGATTTTCTCTTTAGCACAAATCTGGGAGGGAAAGAACGCTATAAGGAGCAGCACAAGAAAGATGACTCCGGGTTAAAGCAGTTCAAGATCTAGTATAGAGCACAAGCTCCCCACACCTCCTTCAACTACAACACAGGCACACCAGCAGAATTCCCTCCCCGTGTAGAGAGAACACACTGGCAGCTGCGGCTGGCACACGTCCACCAAAAACTCGCTGTTTTATGTTTCTGATGCATCAATTACTTTTCCCTTCGTTTACAGGCTAGGACGCTAACACACGTAGAAGGGAAATGACTTAGTTCCTTGTGAGCAGGACCTGTGCTCAGCCCAGAGCCTAACATGCAGCACTAAGTCGGGGTTTATGAAACGCGCGTTTCCAGATTTTCACCCAGTAAGGGTTCCGTTCTGAGCACCTACCATACACAGGAGGACACACACGAACAAAACACCTTAGGACTTTTCTTAAACGTTCACATTTAGCTAAGGAAGAGAACACACTGGCCAACCACCTTTTCTTACGCGAGACCTGCTAAAACCACTGCTTCCCGACAGCACGCACAGGCTTAAGCAGCCGCCCGGCCCAGCGCCCGTGCAGGAGCGGCTCCGCGCCAACGCGACCCTTTCCACTCGCTCGTCTAGACCCTCACTTACATTTGGCGTCCTTTCGCCTGGCTGTGAGCAGAAAGTCCTTAATTTCCTCAATTTTGCGAGGCTGCAACACAAAGCAAAAAGAAGCAACTGTAGAGACACGCTTTTCTAGGATGGTCGGGCCCACCAGCCCCTCTCGGGGCTCGGAAGACCCTCGCACAGGCGCCCCTCCCTCGCCCCTCGCCCCCCAACCCCGGAAAGGCCCCAGGCAGGGGTCGTACTCACCATGGCGACGAGGCGCGGAAAGCACGGGCAGAACCTACGGGAAAACAAGCGTCAGTGACCATGGGATGCGGGGACCAACAGCTACCCCGCTTCCCCTCCCCACACCCCCGAAATACCGGCCCCATCGCACTCCATCCTCCTCCCCCCGCACCTGTGATCCAGGCCCTGGGTCCCCAGACATCACCCAGCCGTGGATTACCACGGATAACCCCCCACTCCCAACGTAGGGCCCGAGAAACACTCACCGTGAACAGCCAGAAGCGAGGAGAACGGAAAAGAAAGACTTCCGTTTCCGGGCAGTTAAGCCCTCCCCCAGAGGAAGCTGGGTACGGTGTCCGCAACGGGTCAAGAATAACACAGGCGTTCGCCTTTCCCATCGCTGCGTCTCTTCCTGGATTAACAGCGCGGCTCCCCGAAAGCAATGGGCCGCTTCCCTCCACCACTCCCTACCTCCTCTATCCTCCGGTCCAAACCCCACCTTGGCTTTGCTAGGTTTTATTTCAGATTCGGTTTGAAGACCTGTGTTAGGACTTACTATCTACTACTTTCATTAGACCTGTGTATTGGGCATCTACGTAGAGATTTTTTTTTCTTTTAAATGGAGGGACCCTCCTACGTACATTTTATAACCTCTTTCTAGGGGTTCCTCCCTTTTCCTTCTGGTCTCCTTTGCCACGGACATCTAATGTGTCATGGGCAGGGCCCTCTTGCTCGCCTCTTCTTATTGAACGGAGCTTTTCCACTGGCTGCTTCCAATTCCTTTAAGAACTGGTACCATAAAAGCAAGTTAAAACTTGGAATAGGGGCTTCCCTGGTGGCGCAGTGGTAGAGAGTCCGCCTGCCGATGCAGGACACACGGGTTCGTGCCCCGGTCCGGGAAGATCCCACATGCCGCAAAGCGGCTGGGCGCGTGAGCCAGGCCCGCTGGGCCTGCGCGTCCGGAGCCTGTGCTCCGCAACGGGAGAGGCCGCAACAATGAGGCCCGCGTACCGCAAAAAAAAAAAACCCCAAAAAAACCCAAACATGGAATAGCTAACGTTTTATGGAACACTCACACCGGGCATCTCCTGTACTAAGCACTTTACCCATAGGGCCTCTGTGATCCTCGGGTCGTTTACTCCAGTCTTACCGCAGAGAATGAAGGCGTGTCAGTTGCTGGGAGAGGTGAAGTCAGGACTCGGAACCACGCTCCCAGACTCTTGACCACCTTCTCACTAGGCTGCCCACCTGAAACGGGCTGGCAGCTCTGGGAAGGCAGCGTTCCCTTTGCCCCTTTGGTTCCTCGCAGCCTTCACCCCATCCCTGGTATTATTTTCTCAGCACAAATTTACCCTCAGCTCTTCTAGAACGTCTTTTCAGGCAGGCTCCAGGAAACCTGAGGTTATCGATTTAATTTTCATCCTCCACTTTATTTTTAACCTCCTTACAAATGTCTACATTTTATTATATTTGTTTCCTCCCCAATTTAATAACTGCACAACAGAATGTAATTGCCCTGTGCGCATTATTACAGAGCAGCTCATCTGAAGAGAAAAGAGTCCTTTACCATGAACTTCGCTTTGAACCCACTCCCCTCCCCACTTCCCTCCCATTAGACAAGCCCAGGCTGAGCATTTTCCTAGAGATGCTGGAGATACAGGGAAGGATAAACCCACAGTCCTTGCCCCTGGGAGATCACGAAATCCTCTAATGGTGCTAGACAGCCTTTTAAAAGAAGGCAAACTATGTTTCTGTGACTACAGATGCTTCTGGGTGTTAACAAAGAGAAAAGTTAATTGGTAGGGCCTTAATGTGAGATTATCTGAAGGTCAGGATGCCTCAGCTCTGACCTGAGAAAGACACTCTCAAATCCCCCAGCCTGACCTGACAGCCCCCCTCCATCTCAGGCTGATGCCTTTCTGGTCTTTTCTCCCCCACTGCACCGCCAAAAGCAACGACATTTTCAGCCCAGCCAACCGGTGTCTTAAGGGCACTTCCTGACCCCAGGCATCGGCCTGTGCCCTCCCCTCTGACCCTAAGTCCTGTTTATCCTCAGCGCTCAGCTCCGCCCTCTCCTCTGGGCAGGACCCTGCACCTCTGCCTCCTGTCACCCGTCACTCATGCAGCAGTTACTCCCACCTGCCTTTCCATAGGCTGTGCGGCAATGTTAAACTTCCCATACGTTTGCACCGACTTTTTTATAGAGGTGAGGTCGAGGTTCTGCATTCTGTTGATAACTCCCAAAATGCACTGCTCATGCATATACAGAGGTGCTCAGTGCTGACATGCAGGATCCTCGAGATGTTCGCAGCATCCGAGATCACTCACCATATGAAGGGTGGATAGATTGATGGAGGGATGGTTGGATGAATGAACGAAGGGATGAAGAGAGGGAGGGAGGGAGGGAGGAAGTGATTAATTCGGACAAAGCAGTGCCTGGCACATAATAGGTCCACAAAAATATTTGTTGAGTGAATGCCTGCTGCTTCTCCCCACTGGGACCTACAGGACAGGGACAGGGAGGGGGGCTGCCCCTTCCTTTTGGCAGTGATCCCAGAGACAGATGTTTGCCTCTTGAACTGCATAAGAAGAGAACATAGATGTCTAGTAACAAAACACAGAGACCAACCTCCTGGGGGTGCCAGTGGGGGAGCTCAAGGTTTCTATAAGAGCCAGGAGGCAGCGGGAGAGGAGCGGCTCCCCGAATTGCCTTTCCCACTTTATGCTGCGCTGCAGGGCTGGGCTTGTCCACGGCAGGCGTCATCCTGCAAAAACCCATGGCTGGCTCCAGGGGTTTTCCGGGGGAGGTCATACTACCTCTCTCTCTCCTCCCTCGGGTGCTGCTGTGAAGCCCAAATGGGACAACGAGAAAAGCCAGAGTCAGAGCCATCCTGCCTGCCCCGCCCCGGGTCTGAAAATCCCCGCCGGCCCTGGGTGTAGTTTCCATCAGTGGCCACACGAGGGCGCTGAGGCCGTGACTGGAAATGGAAAGCGAAGATTCTGGCCCCTTTCTGCCTTGCATCCTAAAACCCCCGGCTGAGAGCACTTACATAATTAGAGGTAATATTTGTATGGTATTTCATACCTGACGGGGTGCTCTCATATCTACCACCTTATAAAATTTCCAAGAGGCCCCCAAGAGGCCCACGCCTTTGTCTGGCGGCAGGGCTGTCCTTTAAACCATCTTGGAAGGGGGTTATTTTGAATCTGCTGACTTGGGAAAAGGTTGATGAGGGAGGGAAGGAGGCAGGGTGCGGGCACGGAGGCTGGTGCTTTTTGGGGGGACCCAAGAGGACTAAAGGAACGCAGGTTTCTTCCCTCCTCCAGCCCCCAAGGAGTCCAGGAGAATCTCAGGTGCTCCTGAGGGATGCAGGTTCGATATTCTCCCAGCTGCTGTGCTTAAAGCCACAAGGCATGGCTGGTCGGGCTGGAACAGGGTTTCTCAAACTCGGCACTGCTGGCTTTTGGGATCGTTCTGTTTTTGGGGGGGAGGGGTGTTCTGAAACTTGTAGGATGTTCAGCTCTCCCTGGCCTTTACCCACCGGATGCTGGACCCTCACAACTGTGACAGACAAACACATCTCCAGACATTGCCACGCGTCCCTGGGGGACAAAATCACTCCACGTTGAGAGCCACTGGACCGGAAAGACAAAACCAAGAGGATGTTCTTTATTATAATGACGTCTGTCCTGCACCTGTGGCCAGGTACTCATGAGCCCAGGCCTCTGTCTTTGCACCCCATGGCCATTGCTCATATTGGTACCCAGCCCTTGCTCTGGGATGCTCGAAGGTTCAGCATCCTTTTCTGCTGCTTCTCTGTGGGTCTCTGGCTGGCTGGCAAGATGGATGTGGCCAGGTAGTCAGTCACCAGGAGCACGTGCGGCCCCATCGGCCAGAAGCCCTGAACCTTAGGAATGGTGTTCTCCTCCTTGGCAGCTGGAGGACCGTTTCCAGTGGGAGGCCTTGTGTGGGGCTGGGGGTTGGGTGATGGGGGGTGGAGGGGAGAAGGCAGAAAAAGCTCCTGCAGAGCCTGCCTTTAAGGGACCTCTAAGAGAGCAAACACCCACCCGCCCAGACGGCCCATTGACTGATTAAACGGATTCAACCCATTTTTAGAGAGTTCCTTCTGTCGGCCAGGCGGTGAAGATGCAGAAATAAAATCCGGTCTGCATCTCTGTCCCCATCTCCAGAGAATCACAGACTAGCAGGAGCGGCACTGATAAGGCAGTAAGTGCTTCTCACTGTGGGACCAGATGGGGACCGTGGGAGATTGATCCGGGCTGGGGACAGGCTGGGCCCAGGGAAACCCGCCAGGAGGAAGTAACAATGATGCTGATTCACAACAGAGAGAACCCACCCAACACACTCAGCAGCCAGCCGGCAAGAGCAAACCTTCAAAGCAAATATGTTCCAGGGGGACAAGAATAAAGAAGCAATTGGATTAGGTGGCCCCAGTCCAGGAGGTCTTCCTGGAGGAGGCGTTGTGATAGGATTTATGGAAAACTGACCCTGGAGACAGATAGTCTTGGATTCAAGTACTGTGTCTGGCTGGGAGAACTTGAACCAGTCTCCTGGCATCTCTGAGCCTCAGTCTCTGTTGAGGAGGGATATTAATCCCTCCTTCCAAGCCTTTCAGACCCCTATGCCAATTGGGTGTAGCCCACATGACTGTCTGCCACTTCCCTGCCTTGCTTAGCAGAAACCACAACAGAAAACGCTTAGCCCAGCAGCTGGCTCTGGGACTGTGAACTGAATGTAAGTCAAGAGTTGCCAGTGGATTTGGAGAACTACAACCCAGAGAAGAGGAGGTGGGCTGGGGTGGCCCTAGACTTGGTGAGGCAGGCAGAGGGCACCCCTGGGAAAGTCTGCCTGGTCTTGCCCAGAGGGGACACAGCCAGTTTTGACAGATGCCACCTCCTCAACTCCCCTGCTTCCACCAACCCCTTTGCACCAGGAACGGCTACCACGGTGTCCAACCTGCTACCGTAAAAAGGATGAATTAGACAGCATCCACCAGCAGAGAGGAAAATAATATCGGGGCAGAGGAGAATCCATCTTGAGCGTAAGGGACAAACACCCCTCCTATATATCAACGTATTCCAGGGTGAGGGGGACATGAGAGAGAGAAAGAAAAAGGGCACGGTCCCTTCAAAGCAAGGGACAGGGGTCAACCTATCGGCTTGTATATATCTTGCATTATGCAGCAGGAGAGAGAAAATCAATAGAGCTGTCAGCAGTGTAATGCATTCAGTATTGCAGACGGTCCCATCTCAGGATGCTCCAGATAGATGCTTCAAATTAAAAAACAGGGAAGGGGGAGAAGGGCTGCAAGGGTGGCAGATAAACGCCCTGACAGACCAGACGGAAAGAGGGGACACGACTGAGGATCTGGGAAAATTAAAGTCCATAAATCATGAGCCTTGGAGAGCATCCTGGGTGTGAGTGACAGGAGACCTTCATCAGCAGTGGTGCCGGGTCTTGGACCCCCCTCTGCCAGGTGGGGGTCCCAGGGAGGGAGGGGAGAGCGTGGAGAGGCCGCTAGTATTAATGGTGTTTTAAATTATTTATTTATTTATTTTTGCCGCGCTGCGGGGTCTGCAGGAGCTTCCTTCCCCGACCAGGGAGCGAACCCGGGCCCATGGCAATGGAAGTGCAGGGTACTAACCACTGGACCGCCAGGGAAGCCCCTATTAAAGGTGTTAATGCCGGGGCCTTGGGGGTCGGGCTAGACTGGGGTGTGAGCGGTGGAACAACCTCATAACCTGGGCCGTGTGGGTCCTTTGGTCAGGGCGCAGGCCAGTGGGTGCAGCATCTCCCTCAGCCTCAGAGCCTTTGCCCTCCTGCTTCCCTCACGGTGGCCCCCAGGGCTGCATCCCCCCTCCCTTGGAGGGAGTGGGGGAGCCTGGATGGCCCACGTGTCCTTCCCGGAGCTGGCCGGCCCTGGCTTAAGACCTAGGAACGCTGGGAAAGACCCGTGCATAGGGTGAAGAGCCTGCCCCCCACCAGTCCCCCCCCCCCCGCCACTCGCCCTCCCCCCCCTCCCCCGCAGGAAGCCATGTGCCCCTCCCCCTCCCCCAAGGGGCCACCTGCCCAGGGTGGGCCAACAGAGAAGAAAACCAGTCCCCCCCACCCCCATCAAGGTGTCAAGGGCAGGACGGTGCTGGCTCCGGGAGAGAGCCACTGCCCACCAACACCGTCGCCCACCGCCGTCTGAAGCCACCCAGATCCTGACCGGAAACAGCACAGCAAGACTGAGTGACTGCAGGATAATTTTTTTTTGAATTTTATTTTATTTATTTTTTATACAGCAGGTTCTTATTAGTTATCTATTCACACATATTGGTGTATACATGTCAATCCCAATCTCCCCATTCATCCCATCACCGCCACTTTGATTGGAGGATAATTTTAACCACGGGACTGGGCTTGCAGGAGCGAGCAGCAGGTACACGGAAGCAAGAGGGAGACCTACCCTTGGGCCTGCGGGTGGCCGGGGGCGTCACCTGGACCCGGGACAGCAAAGCTGTATGGGGGAGGGGCCGCCTCACTGACCAGGGCTGAGACCTTCCCCCCAAGAACACGCTCAGCCCTCCTGCAGCCTGTCAGGGAGAGACCTGGGATGAGTGTCCCCAGCTCATTGTCTTTCCTCCCTCCATCCCTCCTTCTCTCCAGCTCTCCTTCTTCGCGGGACGCGGAGCAGGCTGGAGGCTCCGACCTGGAGGGGCCAGCCAGCGTATATTCACAGAGCAGGGAGCCCATCGACAACAGCCCTCGGGGTGGCCTCATGACCTAATGTGGCCGTGTCACCGCCTGGCTCCTTCGCGGTCCCGAGGCAGAGGAGTCCCCAGGGCTCAGAGGGCTCCCTTCCGTCCTGTCCATCATCCAAGCGTACCCCACACTCCCTGATCCCCGGAACCCCGGCCACGTCTACAGGCTCACGTGCTGGCAACAGGCACAGACGAGCTCTGCGCTCCGGCCGGCCCACATCCTACGCGCAGGGGAGCCGCGCGCCCCGCACAGCGACACACTGGTCGCGCTTCCCGAGAAACAGGGAGGCCCGGGGTTGCTTCACTAGGTTATGTCAACCAGGACAAGTTCTACCGATTAAACTGGTGACCGCATTTCCAGAAGCAATTATGGAGTGCTGCACTGCCTCGCAAGGTGAGGAGATTAAGGAGAGCGCTCAAGGCTGCGGCGGCTGGAAGCGCGTCTACCTGCCTCTGAGCACGTGCGCCCTTGGAGAGGGAGAGAGTCCCGCGGAGGAAGCCGGAGCTCGGGGGAAGGAGGCCGGCGGCCCCACGGGTTCAGGGTGGGAACTGGGACTCTGTTCCCCTGTCCTTCCTGTTTCCTTCTCTGGTGTGTACGAGCAGGGAAAAACAATTTGTGCGAATCTAGACTCCATCCCAGGGGGACAGGGAGACGCGTTTCCTGCTTGTGAAGGGGGAGGCGCGAACTGGCCGGGGTCTCCGTGGTGAGAAACCTTTGCCACCGCCTCCTCCCAAAGGCTCGCGAGCAGTCGGATTCCTCCCACGTGGCGGAAATCGCAGCATCTTTGGAGACGGAAGGATGGAGACAGAAGTGGCCCCGAGCAGCCTCCTGCTTGGCTGAGTCTCGGGAAAGGCGGGTGTGCACGGGGGTGGGGTGGGGCTGCTTCCCACAGCCTGCAGCTCCAACGCCTGGCTCTGCTCCCCGCCTCACACCCTCCCCTCCACTTGCTCTCTGGATCACCTGGTGAGGTGACAAGGGCTCTTACCTGTGCTCTGCCGTCGTCCCTCCCCTAGAGTTCGCCTGTGGCGTCTGGAAAGAGTTAGCTTCCGGGGCTGCAGGTCGGGGAGTGATAGAAAGTGGCAGGGAGGGAGGGGGCAGTTGGGTCAACGTCCCCCCTCCCCTACTCTGCTTCCTTCTTACCTGTTCAGAATTTCCCCCTCAGCCCTTGTGGGGCAGGCTGATCTCCTATTAATGAGCAAGACAGATGTAGTTGGCTTTTTTTTTTAATTAATTTATTTTTGGCTGCGTTGGGTTTTCATTGCTGCCCGCAGGCTTTCTCTAGTTGCGGCGAGCGGGGGCTACTCTTCGTTGCGGTGTGCAGGCTTCTCATTGCGGTGGCTTCTCTTGTTGCGGAGCACGGGTTCTAGGCGCGTGGGCTTCAGTAGTTGTGGCACGCGGGCTCAGTAGTTGTGGCTCGTGGGCTCTAGAGCGCAGGCTCAGTAGTTGTGGCGCACGGGCTTAGCTGCTCCCTGGCACGTGGGATCTTCCCGGACCAGGGCTCGAACCTGTGTCCCCTGCCTTGGCAGGCGGATTGTTAACCACTGTGCCACCAGGGAAGTCCAAGGATGCCTTGTGACTTGGGCATGGAGTGTTTCCCTGGTGGAATACTCAAAGCCTTTTGCCTCCCTCTCCAGTGACCAACTGGGTCACAGGTTGCTGAGAGAAGACCCAAGCTGAGGTGATTCCTTGAATTTACAAATACGTATTGAGCCCCTGCTCTATGCTGGGACTGGGCGTCTCGACATGAATAAACACATTTTCTGTCCTCATGGAGCTTGTCCTCCAGCTGTGAGGTGGGCCAGTTTCTCAGCTCTGTCCACCCCTCTCACAGCTCCCGCTGAAGACACAGCAGCCGTGTGACCCCCTGCCCCATGACCATGTGACCCCCATGTGCCGTGATGATGTGACCCTGCCCCATGACCTCAGATGATTGGACTGGCCTGGGACCAGAGCTTAGAGACTCTGGCTTGTTATGTGGCTGATCGGTCTGGGGTTTCATGCAAACCAGGGGCCCAGGGGCACCTCTTTGGGGGAAGCCACGATGGGTACATGTAAGCAGGATTCAGGGACTAGGGCTTCAGAGAAAGAGCAGCTGTTGGACATCTTCCTAGTGGCCGTGACGGCAGCTAAGCTTTCTGCCCCCGGTCCTGTGAAGCTCACCTCCCCCTTCCCTTCCTGCATATTTCTACCTTTTCCTGAAGCTGCTTTGAATTGATTTTCATTTGGGAAACAAATGATCCCTGGCATAGAAGACAAGGTGAAAGTCCAGGTTGGGTGCACAGAGGAGGGGGCTGGGCTCCTTCCGGGGCCTCAGCAAATGACCGGGGCAGAGAAGGGAGACAGAAGGGGCATCCCAGGGAGTGGGGGGAGAGCCTGGCAGAAGGAACCGCCCACACAAAGATGGGCAGATACGCAAGTGGGTGACATGCTCGGGGACCTTTCAACGGGGGTGTGCTGGCAAATGCGTAAAATCTGGCTTTCTGACCTAAATAAATAAATAAATAGGTCCTCTGTAGCATGTGCTGATTCCCATGGTGTAAATCCTCCCACCACGGTCAATTTCAGGTTGCCAATGTGATGTCAGCTTTTGAATGCGGAACAAGTGGCTCCCATGAGCTGGTAGAGCCGATTCCAGGAGACCACCCATCAGGCCAGCAGGTCAGCGCCTAGATGCAGGGGCCACGTGGGGAGGACAGGAGGCGGGAGAGGAGGGTGGAGATGGGATTGGGAGGGGTTTCGAATGTCACGTTTGGGAGTTTGAGCTTCAGTCTGAACTGGCCTTGATTGGGTGCTTTGGGTGGGCGTGTGAATCAGCAGCTCTAGGCTCTTTGTGGTCTGCTGTGGCCTGGCCTCCCCTTCAGCTGGTCCCCTGAACATCCCCAGGGAGTCTGTTGGAGCCTGGTATTGGACCTGGAGAGGGGTGCCCAGAATGCGAGGTGCACTGTTTCCAAAGAGAGAGGGAGAAGAGGACTGACCCGCAGCCAGCTGTGCCGCGGGGCCATCCCTCATCCTAATAAGTCCATCCAAATCTCATTTGCTAATGAGGATTTTAATGGTCACAGGCTGACAAGCGAGACTGAGAGGGGAGACGGGAAGGTCGTTACGAAAATGAAGTATGTAGCTATGTGGCACGCCACTGCTGCCCCACCTGCCCACCCAGAATGCGTGAGACGTGGGGAGCAGGGACTGGCTTGCCCACACCTCGTGCGCCCCTGGCTGGGCCTGGGGGTCAGCACCACGGACAGGGGATGGTTTTGCTCTGTGTTCCCAGTAGTCAGGAATGCAGGCCCCGTCTGCTCCCTAATAACGTTTGCTTTTCCAAACCTCGGACGGGACGTCACCTCCCTTTGGAAATCTTGAGTGCAGCCCCAGATGGTGTCAGCATGGCAACCTTTGCACAGTCTCTTAGCACCTACGTCAGGGTGCTGAAATGCTTCATTTCCTTGGCTGTGCTCCCTACTAATTTGTAAGCAGCTTGAATGCAGTGTCTGTATTATCCTCTCCATATCCTGAATCCTGACCACATGCCCAGCACTGTGCAAGGCATAGGGAGAGAATTTGTTGAGAAATGAATGAGCGAGTGAATGAACCAGTGAATAAATGAGTAGATAGGGGAGTGAGGGAAAGAATGCATGAACAATGTGTTCAATGAAACAATCAATGGATATAGAATCACAGCCAGGCTATTGAAGGAGTGGGTAAAGATTTGGATATAAAAGAAATATCCCATCCTTTAGACTGCACAAGGTGGATGGGGAAGTTAGAACAGAGACTTCCAGAAATTCCCTTATCCCCCACCTCCCATTCTTCCATAATATAGGGCTATTTAGAATAAAAACTACACATTTCAGCATTCCATGCAGATATCTGTGGCCATGTGACTAATTTATAGCCAATGGGGTGTAAGGAGAAATGGTGTAAAGGGAGGGGGCATCGCCTTCTCCTTCCCTTCCTCCTTCCTATTGGCTGAAATGTGGGGGTGATGGCTGGAGCAGGGGCAGCCATTTTAGACTCAGAATCCAGCCAGTTTGAGGCAACATGATGGAAGAAGAGTGAGTCTTTTGAGGACTCTGCAGAACAGAGCTTCTAGACTAGCCCTGGGCTGCTAACATCTAGATTACCGTTGGAGGGAGAAATGAATCTCTAACCTTTTCTTCTGCTATTTTAGGTTTCAATGCTCACTGAAACTAATCCTAAGTAATATATGCGCTATCATGAAAGAGAGACTCAAACATAAGAATAAAGGTGCAAATCAGTGCAATGTATGTAAATCATGGAAGCTGGCACTGAGCAGGGTTGCCCAAGGTTCCCCCAGGGTGACATCTGGGCGGGGTGTGGAAGGAGGGAGGAGGCACATGAGGAGGAGTAGGGTGGGGGATTGTTAGAATGATGACTGGGCTCCCAGATCCCGGGCCCCTGTCCTCATCCAGCCTGGAGCGGCTGCTTGCATTTGTCCCTGTGCTCAGCATCCTGGGAAGAAGGAAGGTCAAGGCTCCCAGGTCAGGGCAGCCAGGAATCCTGGCTGGGGCTCGGGACACAGAGAAGACCAGAGATCAGAGGAAGACCACTGGACAGGGAACCAGATTGTGTCAGATCTCTGTTTTCGCTATTTCCTCTCCCAAATGGGAAGGCTCTCGTTCATGGCTGGCCGCTGGGTTGTTTTTTGGGACAGTCCATCAGGCTGGGGCAGGGGAGGCCTGTGGCTGTGACACCGTCCCACGGCCTGGTTCTGTGCATTTGGGGAGGAGCTCCGATGGAGGGTGTGGTGGGCAGGATTCTCACATGACCTCCAATGACCCACACCCTTCAAAATTCCCTCCCCTTGTGTGTGGGTAGGACCTGTATCTTGCTTCTCGCCCAAAGAATATGGCAAAGGTGAGGGGATTTTGCAGATGTAATTAAGGTCCTTAATTTAAAAAAAAATTTAAAAAAATTTTTAAAAAACCTTAAAAAAATTTAAAAAAACCTTAAAAAAATTTTAAAAAAAATTTTAAAAAAACCTTAAAAAAAACCTTAAAAAAATTTTAAAAAAACCTTAAAAAAAAACCCCAAAACAGTTAACCTTAAGTTCATCAAAACTGAGATTATCCTGGTGGGCCTGACCTAATCAGGTGAGCCCTTTAAGTGGGGGACTGGAAATCAGAGACTCCCTTTCCTGCTGACCTTGAACAAGCAAGCTGCCAGGAGTTCTACTGCTGTCAGGAAGAATGAATTCTGCCATGAACCACATGTGCTTGCAAGGGGACCCTGAGCCTCCGAGGAGACCCCAATCCCAGCCACACCTTGAGGGCAGCCTGGTGAGACCCCAGCAGAGGCCCCAGCTAGACCGTGATCAGACACCGGACCCACGGAAGCTTTACTATCATAAACGTGTCTTGCTCTGAGCCACGACATTTGGGGTAATTTGTTATGTGGCAATAAAAATTTCATACAGAGGGTCCAGCGTGTCTGGATTGACCCTGCTTCGGTCCAGCCTCACCGCCCGCCTCTCTCAAGCTGGGATGTGTGGCTGCAATCACTGCTCATGGCGATGTGATAATGAGAGAGAAAATTAAAATCCAAGATGGAGCGATTCAAAGACCGTAATCTCAGCACACAGTGGCACTTAGATTTCCCATTATTGATCCCCTCAGTGGATATTCTCCAATCTCGTAATTACAGGAGGACTTTTTCAATTTGGGCTGAATTGCCTCCCCTTTCCCCCACGCCCCTCCTTGATTTCTTTAAACTCACAGTAATGCACGGTAGATTGTAGGCAGCTGTGGAGTCTAAATAAACGGCGCTAATCACTTTAATTGAAATCCAATCGCAGCGGCCGGAAGGTTTCTCTGAGTGGCAGAGCAGGAGGTGAATCCTGTCCTTGGCTTGGGGCCGCTCAGGGACATTTGCTTTCTGGGGCTGACCCCCTGCGAGTTCCTGGGTTCCCTTTTAGTCCTGGGAGATGCTGACAGGTGCTGGGATCTGCTGAGCTAAATGTATCCCCCTGCCTCCAGGTATCATTTAGGCCAGTCTCTGCCAGGATCCCTGAGCAAACACACTGAATCCTTTATTCTCTGCTCTTGTTGGCCACCGAGTGGTTCTCTTTATCAGCTAACCCACTGGTTCTCGAGGAGGGGGTGGGCAGATCTGTCCCCCTCCCCCAAGAATATTGGGTGGTGACAGGAGACATTTTGGGTGTTATAACCCGGGAGGAGAATTTCCACTGGCATCTAGTGAGTGGAGGCCAGGGGCTTTGCTCGACACCCTCCAGGGCACAGGATGGGCCCCAGCACACAGGATGATCTGACCCCGAATGTGAATAAATAGTGTGGAGGTTGGGAAAGGAAAATCAAAATGAAGTCAGGGGCTTCCCTGGTGGTGCAGTGGTTGAGAGTCCGCCTGCCGATGCAGGGGACACGGGTTCGTGCCCCAGTCCGGGAAGATCCCACATGCCGCAGAGCGGCTGAGCCCGTGAGCCATGGCCACTGAGCCTGCACATCCGGAGCCTGTGCTCCGCAATGTGAGAGGCCACAGCAGTGAGAGGTCCGCGTACCGCAAAAAAAAAAAAAAAAAAAAAAAATGAAGTCAGTATTGCTAAGAGAGCTCTCTGAAATGGAGCAGGGAGGCCATCCAGGAGATGTGACTTAGGCACGTCTCAGCCTGGCTAGAGTCTGACCTTTTGCCATGATGAAACCACCCAGACCATCTGCCAGAAACTCAAGATGCTTATTGGACCCTTACGCTAAAATAACTTGCGACAGTCTATCCACTTATCCGACCCCTGTCCAGAGCCCCTCCTACTGTTGGCCAGGAGTATGTAAAGGAGAGATTGTCCCACTGAAGTAATTATCACTGCAGGCACCAGGGAGACATACACTGCTCACTAAAAACATCTTTCCCTAGCAAGTCCATTAAACCTGGCATTTAACTAGGAATCACAAATCTCAGTCCCAGAGAGACCCTGCGGCTCTGTAACCCAGGAACACGGGGAGCCACTGGCTTTACAGTTTCTGCTTCTCACGGCTCCTTTCTCCAGCTTTTAGCAGGGAAAGATGACTCCCTGGCTGCCTGCCTGACTCCCCCCAGCCCGTGAGAAGCCATGAATCTTTGGCTCATGGAGTGTTTGTCAGGTTGGGTGCCGGGAGTACAAAGAATAACTCAGGTCTAGTAGACAGTCTGCAAGACTCTTAAGTACGTGGTCCAATCCTGTCCCCATCTGAAATGGGGGGTCTCTGGGGTCCCCTCTTCGCTCGCCTTGTGCTCTCCACGGTCCTGAAAACTGGCCAAGACTGTTGGTACCCCGGGCCAACATCCCAGCCAAAGAACCGTGCAGATGAGACTTGAGGAAGGTCACCTGCCCAGGAGGTGACTCTGTTCAGCAGGGTAACACCTTCCACCCTTAAAGAAAGTGGCACCAGTGCAGTTTCCCAGGAGGGTGACTGGAACAAGGGCCTGTAGAGGAACAGCTGGGCCCCAAGGGAGGGGACCCATTGCTCTCGCCCTCTCTGGTGCCTGTCTCTCCCTTTTCCCGCGTCCTTTCTGTAGACCCTCCCTGTGACCGAGGTCCCTTGATTGAGGGACCACAGATCCTCATTGGCCAGGCTTATGCCTAGTGTCCTGGCATGATAATTAAAGCCTCCCCCTTTCGTGTGAAAAGATGTTCTGGCTCAGACCTTCAATTACATGGGAGGGGGGCCATGAGGACACCTGGGGACAGCGTGGCCACGAGACAAGGCTGGAGAGGCCATGGTGGAGGGTGTGGTCTGTGGCTGGTGCCAGTTTGAGAATGGTAACTTACTTGTCCACAAGCAAGTGACTGCAGGCCTCAAGAGGATGCATTTAGAAACTTTCATAGCAACTGACGAAGACATGTTACGGCTGATGGTTTAATTGTAAGAAAAATTAGGCTGCTTTTGGTGAGTTATTTAAATTTCGTTTTTCTAATAATTCCTTTTTTTTTTTTTTTTGCGGTAGGCGGGCCTCTCACTGTTGTGGCCTCTCCCGTTGCGGAGCACAGGCTCCGGACGCGCAGACTCAGCGGCCCTGGCTCACGGGCCCAGCCATGGGGCATGTGGGATCTTCCCAGACCGGGGCACGAACCCATGTCCCCTGCATCGGCAGGCGGACTCTCAACCACTGCGCCACCAGGGAAGCCCTAATAATTCCTTTTTATATTACTTTTACAGAATATTAATGGTATAGCCATTTGGGAAAAGAGTGTGGCAGTTTCTAAAAAAGTAGAACATATGATCCCTATGTTTAAAGTTACCATATGCCCCAGCAATTCTAGGTATATATATATATATATCCCCAAGAAAATTGAAAATATACATCGTACATGAAAGTTCATTGCAGTATTATTCACAGTAACCAAAAAAAAAAAAAAAAAAAGGGAAACAACCTAAGTGTCCATCAACTGAGGACTGGGATCTATTCCTACAATGGAATATTCTTCAGCCATGAAGAGGAATACAGTACGGACACATGCTACAGCATGGGTGAACCTAGAAGATGTCATGCCAAGGGAAAGAGGTCAGACTCAGAAGGTGTATGATTCCAAGTTGATAAAGTGTCCAGGATTAGCAAATCCACAGAGGCAGAAAGTAGATTAGTGGTTGCCAGGTTGCCAGGACTGGGCGGAGGAGTGACAGCTAATGAATGCAGGGGTTCCTTTTGGGGTGATGAAAATGTTCTGGAATTAGATCGCGATGATGGTTGCACAGCCCTGCAAATACACTAAAACTCACTGAATCACACATTTGTGAAGAGTGAACTTTATGGCATGTGAATTACATCCTAAAATTTTTTTTTAAGTATTGATCTATTACTGATTGGAAACTAATAAAGCACTGGTCCTGCACCGCAGGGAGCTGAGAAGCACTTCAGAGGAGGGAGCCGAGTTCCAGTCAAGGGCAGGAGGGACCCAGATTCATTCCCGTGGGTGTAACAGCAGGGACCCCAGGGCCCCCCCTCCCAGCCAGCAGCTCAGCGTTAGGATAACCAAGCAGGCGTCCCTTACGCTCTGTGATGGGCAGCTCCGGGCGTCGGTCAGCTCATGAGAAACGGGGCACTGGGAGCGTCCCGACGGCCCTGAGAGTTAGTCCCCCAACACCTCGAAATAAAACTTCTACAAGAAGAGACTTTTTCTGGGGCAGTGTGGGTGGACTGGCTTTCCTGACCTTGTCTCTACTCCCACTTCAGCTGGGAGCCGCACACCGCAGAGACACGGTCCCCACCATCAGGCAGGTGTGCTGGGATCTGGGGCCAGCCTGCCTCTGCCGGCAGAAGCGGAGACCAGGGCCTTGTTTCCTTGCCCTGATTCCTGCTAAATCCGAGGGGCCTGCAGCCATGAATTGTGGGCAGAGCTGACAGCCAGGGCCACCTGCCCGATCAGTACCTGGCCCGCTGGGCCGTGAGCAAAGCAGAAGCCGTCTGGAGCCAGGGTGGATCCTGACAACCAGAGCAGTGATCATTGCCAGAGTCTAACGGACGCCCCCTCAACGCTTGGCTCGATGCTAAGAGCTTTACAAATGCTGTCACCAGATGTCCCCAAGCCTCCTGTGGGTGTTGTTGTCTCTAAGTTACTACCGAAAAAAAGGAATCTTCGAGAGAAGCTAAGTGGCTTGTCCAGGGCCCCACAGCTACTTTGTGGAGGAGCCTTGAATGTAGATCTGCTTGCCCTCACCCCTGCACCCACCGTGCCCTCCCGGTGCCCGCATGCCGGGTAGATGGAGCAGCTGACGGAGAGGAGTGAAGCCTGCAGAGGTGACGAGGGAGGTGGGAGGGGCCACCTGAACGTGGTGGGGTTCCCTCGCTGGTGGAGGATCGCCCACATTTTCCCTGTCACAGCCCTGGGTAGATGGATGGGTGGAAAGCTGGCCCTGGTGCTGGACAACCGCAGGGCCTGGCTGGGAGGGAGACAGGGAAATGGACAGGATGACCTACAGTCCTTGAGTCTAACGTTGTGTGGCTGACACAAGGGAAGTTCTGGGAGCATCCCAGAATCTGGGCTCTCAGGTGCTCTCTCCTGACGTTTCCATGCTTGTGTTCTGGCTACCAGACACGTGTTGGGTGGACCTGGTGTCTTGGTCCAACCGTGGTGAACCAGGAAAGATGTAGGAGACCCAGATCTTCTTGGGGTTTTCAGGGAAACGTGAGGGCACGTGGCGGCCTTATAAAGAAAGCACTGACGACGAGAGCAAGCTGAGACCTCCGAGGGCCTGAGCCGAGGCTCCATGGGCGAAGCTTCTAGAAGACAGCACCTTGGGGTGGGGTCTGGAAGAGAAGGGAAGGAAGCCAGCTGGTGGAGGGGGTAGAGGCTGGGGCAGGGGGCATTCCAGGACACCTCCACCATCGTTTAACTTTCATTTTGTAACTGCAGGCATCACTCACTCTGAATGCAGATCGTAAAAATTACAATTGATGTTTCAATTAGTTATAATTTACAGAGCGATTATATTTAATTTCTCTTTTATTGTGTTTTAATGGCTTCAAGTTTCTTGTTGATGAGATTCAACCCCTGCTCTGAAGTCACCAGCCCGGAAGGTGGGGAGGGGGCTTGGGTTCCTAAGCGGGGCTATCGCTCCAGGGCTCCTGGCTGCCTTGGATGTCCCCTCGCTGGCCCAGTGCCTCACACCAGTCTTTGCTATCACAGCTGGGGTGAGGGGCAAAGGAAAACCTGCAGGCGGGGGAGGAGAGGAGGCCTGGGGGCCCTTGCCCTGCAGGCGTCTGTTGAAATTATTCTGCTAGTGGAGAAGAAGCATTAGCATCTTCTTAACTAAGGATCTGGGGGAATGAGGCAGAGACAGGAGGCGGGGCGGGGAGAGAGCTGAGCGGGTCTGCGGCGGGGAATCACTGAGTGAGCCCCTCCCCCGGGCTTCCGGAACCAGAGGCCACCTCGGGAGGGGGCTCAGCGGCCGGGAGCGTGAAGCACAGAAGAGAAGCTGGGAGAGCGGAGGTTGTGCCTAGCACGTTTGCATCGCTTGCCAAGCAGGGCTCCAGCAGCGCGTGGTCACTGCCGGTGCTTAATAAAGATCAGATCCCGCCTGGGTTTTCGTGGCCCCACGCTCCAGCGTGGCTCCAGACGGGAGCTCCTTGGGAGCAGCTCCTCGCGATTTGGAAGCGGTTCCCTGCACGGGGCCCCTCCGCTCTTCCTGCTCTGGAGGGATGGCGGCTGGGGGTGGGGGATGATGCGGATGTTGGCTGCAGAGGCGGCCGTGGATGTGCTTTTCTGAAACTGGGGCCTCCCAGCCCCGGCTCTGTCCCCGATGGACTGATCCCGCACTTGGGCCCCGCGCTTGGGTTAGCGTGGGGTGAGCGGCGGCTGTTGCTTCGTGGGGCTTGGTAATTGGAGGTGGCCCAGGGGTGCAAAGCCTTTCCGCCGCTGGGTGACTGTGCACAATGCTGCCGGCTTTGTAGAGACTTCACGGTGTTTCCCAGGAAGGCTCCCCAGTCGTCTGAAAAGCAGACTGGCCTCTGCCGTGTCTGAGAACAAGGAGGGAGGCCGGCTCCACAGGGCTGCCCTCCTCCTAGCTTCCCAGGTGGGAGGCAGGAGTCAGCACATCAAAGTCCCGGGAACCGGGGACTGGGTGAGGATCAGAGGTCCTGAATCAAACTACTCCTGCAGGGCCAGGGGTTTCGAATTTCTATCTAGCAGGATGCCAGGAGGGCTGAGATGCTGAATGCCGCTGGCAGGGGTGAGGGCCGAGGCTGGGCTTGCATGAGCAATGGTGACATCTGCTCCTGGGGCTGGGGGCTGATGGAGGGGATAGAGGAGGGGTCTGACCTCAGCACACCCCCTCCCCCACGCCTAGGGGTGCTGTCCTGCCCTGCCCACCACGGTGAGGGTGTACAGATTGCCAACTAGCGTTTGGAGGTTCCGGACACCTTAGCGAGGAAAGAACGCTGTTTCAAGGAATGGAAATTTCAGGCTGGAGAAGAAAAAACCAGAGGGTAACTGCATTTTCTAACTTCCAAACAATCACATTAAATGAGGAGTAGCATGAAGGCCTTGTAGGCGTTTTGCATCCTCCTGACTCTGTCAGAATTTTAGACCAGAAACCCGGCAGCTCTGTCTCCAGCGCTTCACATGTATCCAGAATCATCTAGCTTCCTGACAGTTCCAATGTTTTCAGCAATGACTACTAAATGCTCCAGTTTTTCCTAATTAATCAGATTAGAAAAAAAAAAGAAATAGATCATTTATCAGTCTTACTGAAGGATCCTCCCCTTACTCAGCCTCCTGGGTCTGTTTATGTGTAGTGGGGTTGGGGGGTGGTGATGCGGGCATTAAACTTGAAAACCTCTAGGAGCTTCTGCATGGCACACTTGTGTCCTCGTCCTGTACACACGGCTGAGGAAGGGGTCCCTTGACCCGTGGCTCCGGCAGGCAGCAGAACTGTAATCAGTGGCTGTAGTTTTGGGAAGTGATCTGGGCTCTTCATGGAGCACTTTCCAACCTGCAGCCCCATGTACCTCCCAGCAGATGGCGGTGGGCACCTCTTGGCCTTGCTTCCTGTATTTGTTCCCTAGAGCTGCCCTGACAAATGACCAAAAACTGGGCAGCTTAAAACAGCAGAAATGGATTCTCTTGCAGATCTGGAGGCCAGAGACCCTGTTCCCTCTGAAAGCTCTAGGGGAGAATCCTTCCTTACCTCTTCCAGCTCCTGGGGGCTCTGGCATGCCTTGGCTTGTGGCCCCATCATTCCAATCTCTGCCTCTGTCTTCACATGGACTCGCTCCCTCTGTGTCTGTGTGTGTCCTTTTCTGTCTCTTACGGGACAGTCTCACTGGATTTAGGGCCTACCCTAATCCAGTATGATGTCATCTCAAATCCTTGCCTTAACTACATCTGCAAAGACTCTATTTCCAAATAAGGTTACATCTGAGGTTCTGGGTGGAACCAAATGTTTTGGGAGACACCATTCAATAAACTGCACCCCGGGCTTCCCTGGTGGCGCAGTGGTTGAGAGTCCGCCTGCCAATGCAGGGGACACGGGTTCGAGCCCTGGTCTGGGAAGATCCCACATGCCGCAGAGCAACTGGGCCTGTGAGCCACAACTACTGAGCCTGCGCGTCTGGAGCCTGTGCTCTGCAACAAGAGAGGCCGCGATAGTGAGGCCTGCGCACCGCGATGAAGAGTGGCCCCCCGCTCGCCTCAACTAGAGAAAGCCCTCGTGCAGAAACGAAGACCCAACACAGCCAAAAATAAATAAATAAATTTATTAAAAAAAATAATAAACTGCACCCCTCCAGCCTCTCTCCCTTCCTTTCCCTTGTAATGTACCCTCCTTTATTTGGAAAACTCTTCTGTTCCCCCCCACCACCATCTTTGCCCATAATTCGGGTGGGCAGACAATGACAATATCCTTTTCCATCTGCCTGGCCACAGAGGCAGACCTGAGACCCCTGGGAAATTATACCTTTCTCCCAGGCTGTGGGAAGGGATCTGGGGGCAAGGGGTCTGAGCTGTCAGTCATCCTGAGATTCAGATATTCCTCAGCATCCCTTCAGTGGGAGAGGGAGAGAGCCCTCTGGGCCCCTGAGCTAGGATCACGCATGTCTGGAGGGGCCTTGGCCGTCTCTTTCCCTCTTGCTGCATGGAGGAAGCTTGGCTGCTGAAGGACAGAACAAGGCCAGTGACAAAAAGAAGCAGAACCTGGAGATGGGGATGTGATGGTCAGGATAAAGAAAAACAGACTGAATGAAAGCGGGAAAAACCAGATGCCAACATCCCGGAATGCAGGCTGCCCACACCAGCTCCCTTCCCCTACACAGTCATGGGGACCACCGACTCCCCTTCTCTGCTCAAGTAAGTCCGAGTTCTGTTTCTGCCACTTGCCACGGAGCTCTAACACAGCAGCATATAAAATGATGAACAGCTGTCGGCGACGGTGTCGAGGAGGGCTGGGTGAGCAACCATCAGTGACACCATTAGGAGGGAGTCGTGCTTTGGGCAGGGGGCTGGACTGGATTAAGTGTTTTGATAAGCACATGTTAGGCACCTCCTGTACGCTAGCCACTGGGGGTATAGAGATGAAAGACCATGGCGAAGTTGTCTTGCATCAGTGCAGAGTAGGTCAATCAGAGGAGGGGGTGAGGGTGAGGCGAGGCTCAGGCAGCTGCCAGATGGTCGATGGGGCCCCCCTGCAGCCCTGGAGGGGCTCCCTATGCTTGGCGCACCACAGGTGTTTAGGAAGTATTTGTTGAATAAATGAGTTTAGATTATTTGATGGTTCCCCTGCTTGTGTCTGTCAGTGATGCATGCTGTGCACATCCTCTCCTTCCTTTGCACACCTGCCCTCCAGCTAGTGAGTGGGTGAGCGTGCACACCCCCCCCCCCCACACACACACACACAGTCAGCTGCCGGGTATGACGCTGGGCATCTGGGAGAGCTGAGTCAGCACCTGTGGTCCACACGATGGAGTGGCTGGTGGATGAATGATTGGCAGTCGGCTACCTCCGTCAGTCTTGCTGTCTGGGGCCCTCCCAGATGTGGCAGTGCTGGGCGGGGGTGGCCCTGCCTAACTCCTGGAATCTGGGCTTGTGCCCAGCTCCTCTGGCTCACTCTGTGGGTTACCTATGGTGTGCTCTACCCAAGGTCTCTCTCCCCTTGCCACTGAGGATGCTTCCGGGCCATCTTTAGCGAGAACCAGGCACCCCATGGCCATTGCAACACTGGTTCTTGATTCTCAGGCTGTCTGGGGAGTCTTGGGGGGCACTTCGGGGGAGAGGGAGGGAAATTGCAGAGGGAAGCATGGAATGGGGGGAGATTTCTGTTTCTAGATACTTCTATGGTTCCTCTCCTTAGAGGGTGAGTCTGTGCTGCACGTTCCTTATTGGCACCACTAGATGTCGGTGTTTCTTAATGGATGGAAAGTGGAGCCTGGAGCCGCGGTGATGGAGAGGGGATAAAAGTGCCTGGATCGTGCCCGTTTTAGAGATGGGAACAGTGAGTCCAGGGGACATAGCTAAGGCTTAGGTAAGGATTCCACGGGGTAATACGTAGTGAATCAGTCGAAAGACCTCCCAGTTTCCGACGTCCTACTCCCTGGTTCAGCCTCTTCAGGATCTGCCTCTCCTGGGGTGCCCAGGAGGGGAGCTGCAGACAGGTGAGAGCGAAGGTGTGGGGCGGGGGTGGGGGGATACTGGAGAATCCACCCTGGGAGGGGTGAGGGCGGCCTGACAATGAGGGGGGTGAGACAGAAGACTTGGAGGGGCCACAGCTGGAAAAACCCTGTTCATCCTTCCTGGGGTTTCTCTCCTTCCTTTCCCGCCGCCTCTCATCCGCCTCTGTTTTGGTTCTGCTGTCCCAGAAGGCAGCAGGAGAGACAGGACAAGAGAATCAGCCAGGCTGAGAGGCTCCGCTCCTCAAAGGGGACCCGTCTGACACCGAATTGAAGTGCAGGCTGTGTGTCATTCCTGTGTGGAGTTCGCCCTTCCTCGCCCCCTCCTCCTATGTCCTGCAGCCCTGGCACGGTGCCGGGAGCCCAGGAGACCCTCGATCTGTGTGCCTTGAAGGAGTTCTCGGAGACTGAGCGATAGAGGAGGGGGCTGGAGCTCCCTAGTATGTGGGGAGACCTAGGGATCCCAGAATATAGAGCAGAGATTGGATTCTGAGCCCCACTTAGGGCGGCTATAGTTAAACAGCCTCTGTGCCCCTCCATTGGAGGGAAGGGTTGGGGGTTAGGGTGACTGGAGCATCTTGGGGCAGACCGAGCTAGGTGCTTCTGTGGTTCAATCAGAGGTAAGAAAGGTTATCTGCTGCCTACAGTATATTTCCGATGAACTAAAATTTTATCATCAGAGACTGATTTATTTAGGTCAAGCCATGACTCCCTCTAGGAGCGTCCCATAGTTTTTTGCATGTAATAGAGCATTCAGTAAATATTTGTCAACTGCGCTTCCATTAAAATGGAAATACCCCGAGGAGGGATAAACCATTTGCATTTCCTAACACTTTGCTGTGTTAGTTTTAACGCTCTAACTAGTGCCCTCACAAGGTTTCTGAGGGGAAGAGACACAGCACAGATGTGTTTTGAGGACCTGCCTGGGGAGACAAGGAGGTTTGGAATTCAGGCACGTGCCTGGGGAGGATGCCTCCCACCCTGGGGAGGATGGGACTTGGCCAAGAGGGCTCAAGGTCAGACCAAGGGCATTGCGGGTGTCTGCAGCCAATAAATGTTATCGCGACCCACCTCTGTTGACAAATCTTTAACAATCTCTGTGGTCCTCAAGAAAATGTCCCAACTTCTCACCAGGGTTACAGAGGCCTCCTGATTGGGCCTCGTCTCACCTCTCCAGCCTCAGGTCTCGGTATTCTATTCTTTTCCTTTATTTATTTTTTAATTGAAGTATAGTTCATTTACTATGTTGTATTATTTTCAGTTGTACAGCAAAGTGATTCATATATATATATATATATATATATATATATATATAGTGTTGGCCAAAAATTTCGTTCGGAATTTTCCTTAATTCTTTTTCAGATTCTTTTCCATTATAGGTTATTACAAGATATTGAATAAAGTTCCCTGTGCTATACAGTAGACCCTTGTTGTTTATCTATCTTATATATAGTAGTGTGTATATGTTAATCCCAACCTCCTAACATCCCTCGCCACCCCCTCTCCCAACCATAAGTTTGTCTTCTGTGTCTGTGAGTCTGTTTCTGTTTTGTAAATAAGTTCATTCGTAATGAAATAAGTTCGTTCATTTTGTAAATAAGTTCATTGTAAATAAGTTCATTTTTTTGATTCCACATACAAGCGATGTTTGTCTTTCTCTGGTCCTGACATTCTAGAAGCTTCAGCCAAAGTCTTCCTTGAGTGTAAAATGAGGCCTTTATTGCCTCTTCCGTTTGCACTCGCTGTTTGTTCTCTATGCTTGATTCACTATCTCACACTCTACCTGGTTAATCCCAATTAATTATGCAAATTCAGCTTGGATGTCACTTCCTCTGGAAAGTCCTCCACGATCCACCCAATGTAGAGGAGGTTTTCCTCTAGAGGATCCTGCAGCTCTCTACTGCTGCACTCTGATATATATCACAGAATTTTAAGAGATTAATAAGAAATAGTACCTGTGCAGAGTTACAACAATTCCAGAGGCTCATAATAAAAAGTTACAGTTGTCTGCCTGCAACAGTCATGGAAATAGAAACTACATCAGTTATTTTAACAGAGAGGATTTAATATAGAGAATTAGCTAAACATGAATTGGAGGACTGAAAAGGCAAAAAGAAAACACTGAAGTAACAAAGATATAGTAACTGCAGTAAGAAGCCATCACTTCTAGGGCTGGCAGAACAAAGGGGAGAGGTTGGGATTGTCTTACCCTAGAAGCTTGAAGAAGAGGCTGCATGGACGGAGCTGGGCTCAGACTTCCGCTGAGGGGCCCCGGCTGACTAGTGCTCATGCGTTTGAAGGCCCATGATGACGTTGCGGCATAAAAAACTGGATATTGGCGTGACCTGCTACTGCTCGGGTACAGATCTGTTGCTGGAGCGACGTGAACGAAGGGAGCGAGCAAATAGGAAGAGTGTGTCCATTCTCATCCCTCCAGCCTTCCAGCTTCTGTCTAGTCCTGTTGTTGGCAAGCCTAACGGGGAGTCAGCTGACAAAGGATTTGCAAAGTCCCAGCCCGAGCCTCATTACAAAACCGAGTTTAGAAGGATGAACTTGGAGTTGAGCGATAACAGCGTAAGGACTGACACAGTACACCACTTTGGCTAATTAGCTTCCGTATATCCCTTCCACACATATCTGAACCCCATCTAATTATAACAACGCCAGACTTACTCTTTTACCTTACCAGGTGCAACCTTTGTACAAAGACTCTCATCTTGTTCTCAAAAGAAGGAGACACAAAATCCCAACAGCCATTACATGCATCTTTGGGTGACAGTCATGGTATCCATTTCTAAGTGAAGTTGATTACCCCTCAGATTTGGTCACAGTCCCATCAGAATATTCCGTAACTTAAAGACCAAATAAAAAGTGAATCACCGTCTTCCTTATAGAAAATCAAAAAGAGGAAGGAGAGAGAAAAGAAATTAGTTAATATCCACAAATATATATATGGTACATATGTAACAATCAAGGAAGAAAAGATTCATGGTTTCTACAGTTCTTTTTTTTTTTTTTTTTGGCCGTGTGACATGTGGGATCTTAGTTCCCCCGCCAGGGATTGAACCCATGCCCCCTGCAGTGGAAGTGCAGAATCTTAACAACTGGACCACCAGGGAAGTCCCATTTCTATAGTTCTTGTTTCTGTGAGGCCATAGTTGATATTCGTAACTTCTGTCTCCCACTGCCTGTTCCATATCCATGGTGCTTCTCTTGGACATGGAAGTACCAGGTAGTAAACTGGAGAATTTCTTGGGGTCCCTGTCCCCCTCATGTAGCAGAAGTCTAGTTTCTCCTTGGTAAGTAGGAGAGTAACTCTCTTCTTTGACTGTTTATTCAGTGCATAAAGAACCTAGAATGACCGTATGTCAGTCTCAACTTCTAGTTCAGAGGAATCATTATTGAGTCCTGGTGGAAGCATTTCTTTCTTGGTTCCTAAGACCTTGAAACTAGCAGACTTTGTGGGGACAAGAAGCAAAAGTTCCGTGAGAGCTGTGAGCTATAATAGTGAAGGTGGAACTCCCACTTCCGATCCTTGTTTCCCTGGTCTGTGTAATCTGGTCCTAGGAAAAACCAGCACCATATATTGGCCGCTGAGTCACACCATGTCCAGCATCCTGTAGAACCAACATTTTGGGATGCTGTTGTCTGGCTGGCATCATAACTGAGTTTTCAGTGGGCCGTTTCCCTTTTCCATCAGACCATCTGCTTCTGGGTGGTCTGGGAGGACCCCTGATTAACACGGGCATGAGCCCATTGTCTTTCTTCTGCAACATGACTTCCTCGATCAGGAGCGTGGCTGTGAGGATCTCACGATTGGTGGATAAGACATTCTGTGAGTTCATGGATGGTCGGGCTAGCGAAGACTTGTAGGCAGGGAAGGCAAATCTAGGGAGAGCAAACTGCTGCTCCTTTGATGCAACCTTCCATCAGGTGTCTGCATGATCCTCCCGGGCCATTGCGCTACATTGAGGGCTCCCCATTGTTCTCTGCTGTCAGCTTAGGCATGCAGCAGAGGTAGCCAGGTGGATTTTGTGAGAGGTGGTCCACCTTGCTAAGGCCACACACAGACTCCATCTCCACCACCATGGCCACTCGGTGCGGAATTGTATTGAGCCACGACTGGGAAAAAGCAGATGGACTGCTACAAAATGTGTCCTCTTTTCCATGGGATGACTCAAAACCTCCTCCAGAGCGACTCCCCTTCGGTGAGCATTCAGAAGGGTATTTGCACCCTGTGCCCACTCCCGGAGGCCCGTCCACCATCTTCCTTGTCACCGTCTTCCAATCTTGTGTTTTCCAAATCCTGGACCATCTTAGCGAAACAATGGACCGCAGCTCGCAGAATACTGTAGATCTCTACTTTTTTTACTGTAGATCTTTACTCTTTCCTGTTCAGTCAACTGGTGATAAAGAACTTCCTAGGAATCCACATATGTAGTTTTATCCTTCAAAGGCAGCCACCATGCTTTTGCTTTTTGTGGTCTTTGCTGGTCTCTAATATTGTAATATTCCTATTTTCGATTTATTAATTTTAAACCTGTATCGACTTCCTGTTGTGAAAGATGTAGCTTCCTTCCCCCATCCATATCCTCCTATTTGGGGGAATTATATTTATTTATTTATTTATTTTTTTGCACTACGCGGGCCTCTCACTGTTGTGGCCTCTCCCGTTGCGGAGCACAGGCTCCGATCGCGCAGGCTCAGCGGCCATGGCTCACGGGCCCAGCCGCTCCGCAGCATGTGGGATCTTCCCAGACCGGGGCACGAACCCGCATCCCCTGCATCGGCAGGTGGAGTCCCAACCACTGCCCCACCAGGGAAGCCCTATATTTATTTCTTATACTAGTTACCTTAACTAGTAACCTGTAATACACTTAAAATATCCAGTTCTTATTCCCTTAATATGAGACAGAAATTCTCAAGTGCTTACTCTGTAAGATGAGGATATTAGTATATCTCCTACCCTTCCCGTCTCATCTTCTCCCCACCCCTTTTAACTTCCCAACTTCTGCCGTCTTTTTCTTTACTTTTACATTGTCAAAATTGATGACATTTACATTCTGTTCTTTAACCACATCTGTCACCCTTGTTTTATCTATAGATTCATCCTAAAAGTTGAAATCCAATCAACAGCCTTTACATGTTGACAATGATGTAAATATTGTTCTCCCCAGGGAACTAGGTAATATAGAGGGATTAAGATTTCTTTTCTCTCACTCTTGTACACAACACTTGTACAAAAATTTAAAGGAGACTCACATCAAAATCGAATAGATTGGACTTCCCTGGTGGCGCAGTGGTTAAGAATCCACCTGCCAATGCAGGGGACACGGGTTCGAGCCCTGGTCCGGGAAGATTCCACATGCCGCGGAGCAACTAAGCCCGTGCACCAAAACTACTGAGCCTGTGCTCTAGAGCCCGCGAGCCACAACTACTGAGCCCACGTGCCACAACTACTGAAGCCTGTGTGCCGAGAGCCCGTGCTCCGCAACAAGAGAAGCCACTGCAATGAAGAGTAGCCCTCGCTCGCCGCAACTAGAGAAAAGCCCGTGCACAGCAACGAAGACCCAACGTAGCCAAAAATAAATAAATTTATATATTAAAAAAAATCAGATAGATTATCTTTTTGTATTCTCCATCAGTTCTTCAAAATTATGCTTCTATTTAGATCACCACTGTTTGGTACAATTTTTTTCTTGGAGTGTTTAAGTACATATTTTAAATTCTTTTGGGGGAGAAGAAAAATTATCTTCCTCATGATTTCACAAATATCTTCCAGTTTCTTATTAAGTCGCTTTATTGCTTAGACTACATTGAGCTTTTCTTAAAGATCTTGTGCGTGAAGTCCACTGATTTCCTGTCCTAAGCAGCCACAACCTTGGGATTTCCTTTGCACTGGGAGTTTTGTTTTTTCTTGAATCCAAGTTTCTCTCTTTCTCAGTATCTTGTTCATTGCGTTAGAGTACCTCCTCTAGTAATTTCTGTAGAAAGGGAGGTAAATGTTCTGAGTTTTTTGATGTCCAAGGTGTTATTTTTCCTTCAAGCATAGTTTGGCTGGGCGTGGAGTTGGTAAAGTTTTGGTGAGAGTTAAACTATAAACAAGGAAACAGTTGAAAATGTGAAAAGCACCGATGCTGGTAAGTTCTCCGCAGAGAAATAAGGAGGTGATGGGTATGGAGCAACTGAACAGCTTCTTTAGAAAGAGCAGTCGGGGAAGTCCTCCCCGAGGATGTGGTTTTCAGCCATGAGTTGGGAGACAGGAGGAGCCAGTCACATGAGGTCAGGGTTGGAGGGTGTGGTACAGGGTGGGGTGGGAGGGGAGCAGCCCACGCACAGGAAACAGTGGCTGCAAAGGCAGGAAGAAGCTTGATGATTTAGAGAAACAGAGAGAAGGCCAGGAGCCGAGCAGGTGAGGGGAGCATGGTGTGAGGTAGCACAGGAGGTCAGCAGTGGCCAGATCATCTGGGGCCCTGCCGGTTCAAGTTAGGAGTTTGCATATTATTCTGAGTGTTAAAGGAAGCCATTGAAGCAATCTTGAGAGGTCAAGGAGAACCAGTAAAGGAGACAGAGAAATACAGAGCAGGAGAGTGGAAGGAAAACCAGGAGAGGGTAGCATCACAAAGACCAATGGAGGCAGGATCTCAAGAAGGGCAAAGTGGGCAAGTACAGAAGAAGTCCCTCTGAGCTTGGCAATGTGGAGAACCAGAAGAGCTTTGCCGACCACCATCTGGGAGGTGTGGTTTCAGCCCACTTGGAGCAGTGATCCCATTTCTGGGATTAGGTTTACATGGTGGGCACCTGTTGGTTAAGTGGCCAACCCCCCCTTTCTGGGAAGAATGTTTCTTCTCCCTCTTCCGCCCCACCCCAACACACACACACACACACACACACACACACACACACACACACACACACACGTGCACACAACAGTTCCAGAGTAGGGATCTTACAGAGAAGTCAGCACATCAGAAACTCACTCACGGCTGGAGTTTCTTGGTTCTCGCTGCTCTGAGTTGAACTGAGTCACCCAGATCCCTTCTGGAGAGGATGATACTTTCACCAACGATGATTGGTCTGTGATGTCACCTGACCTGCTCTGGACCAGATGCCGTCTGCGATTTTGGAACTGGGGCAGGAGACAGCCATCACCAGTCTTTCCCAGGAAGCCAGATCTTAACCTATAAACCCATGGGCTGCCTCAGTGTTCTCGCTTTTCCGCAACGCAGCTGGGAAGAAGAAGATGGTGCTGGCCTGGAGGGAGCAAAAGGGAAAGGAGCCCTTGTCCTATTCTTTCTGGAAACGGCTGCATCTCCCTCCTTGTGTTCTGTGAGAATAAATTCCCCTCTGTGTTTTTCAGCTCGTTTGTGTGTGTTTCTGTTACTCACAACCAAGTGTCCTCGCTCATGTGAATTTTGTTATTATTGTCCCATTTTTCCAAATGATGGATCTGAGTTTTGGAGACATGGAGTAACTTGCCCGTGGTCACTCAGTGAGGGGAGGTGGAACTTGGAGAGAGCCAGGTGTGTTGGCTGCAAAGCCGAACCTCTCCCCCGTTTCTCATCCCTGCATCCTTCTCCCTGCACCCCAGGGACAGTGACTTCTTTGTCTGACTCTTGCAATTAGGATTCGTGGCACAGTCATGGCAAACATTCATCTCAGAACTCTCCCGACAGCCCCAGTTTCAAACCTTGCCCCATCACCCCTGCAAGTGCACTTGAACTTCTCAGACCTTTGTCCTGAATGAGTTCGGAAATTATGGTCACCCTCACTCCACGGCCTCGAATTATGGCTCCATCCTTCACTGTCTCCTTACCTGAGGCTGAAGTCTGAAGGCAGAGTGAGAGGTGTGAGAGGTTGATGGGAGCAAAGAGAGAAGAAGGTGGAGGGGAGGCAGGTTAAGAAGGAAGACAAGAAGGGAAGGACGCAGAGAGGCGCAACTGAACAAACACAGGCAATGGTCTTCTCTTTGATCTCAACCAAAAGACAAATTTGGTCCCGTGAATTCACTTGAATCAACCCCCGGGTGGCGTCCCACTTTCCTCGGGATGAAGTCCAAACTCTCTGACCTTCCCGTGGAAGGTCCTGTGGGTCCTGCCACCTCTCCACCCTCCTCTCGGGCTACTCTCCTCCTCACCTAAGACTCCAGTCTTACTATCCTTCTTTGAGTCTTCAGACGCACCAGCCTCTCTCACCCCTTGGGTGTCTGCTCCCTCTGCCTCATGTTCCGTTCTCTCCTTTCCTCCTCACAGCAGGTCCTGAGACCAGGGCTTGTGAGTAGGTTGTTTACTTGGGAAAGTGGTCCTTGGGGCAGGAGTGAGGAAGCACTGGAACAGGGAAGGAGGGGAAACTGATAGGAGTGGGTGGTCACAGCCACAGGGTGTTGGTGCTTGGTGTCATGGCCGGTAGGATGTGTGCCTCACACCTGTCTGCCCAGGGGACGCAGGGGGAAGGCATTGATCTATCGGCTCCTGGACGTGAAGTCCTCTGCCCTCTGGGACTGCAAGCCCTCAGGTGTCCCCTCCACGGTGACAGAGGAGCCTTGGAGCAGGAAGCTAGGAGTCGCAGCAGAGGCTGAGGTGAGACGCACTGCCACGTTGGACCTTCAAAAGGCTGGTCTGTGCAGAACCAGTGGTGGCAACAGGTGATGGAGTTGGAGGTGAGAACAAAGTAGGGCCGGGCAGGTGCAGGAAACACCTTCCCTGACACACGTCTCCACGTGGTCCCTGTGATTACCCACTATCTCATCACCTCATCTGTTTCCCACATAACACTTAACAGATTTGTATTTTTTAAAAATAAATTTATTTATTTATTTTTGGCTGTGTTGGGTCTTTGTTGCTGTGCGTGGGCTTTTTCTCTAGTTGCAGACAGCGGGGGCTGCTCTTCGTTGTGGTGTGAGCGTTTCTCATTGTGGTGGCTTCTCTTGTTGTGGAGCACGGGCTCTTGGCGCGAGGGCTCAGCAGCTGTGGCGCACAGGCTTAGTTGCTCCGAGGCATGTGGGATCTTCCCGGACCAGGGCTCGAACCCGTGTCCCCTGCACTGGCCGGCGGATTCTTAATCACTGCACCAGGGAAGTCCTAACCGATTTGTATTTGTTTTACGTTTGTTCACTGATTTTTAAATTTGCCTTCCCCACTCATATTGGCTTTTTAAGGAGATCACTTTGGCTGCTGTGTGGAAAACAGGCTTCAGGTGGGAAGGGTGGGGTAGGCGAGAGCAGCTGGGGGGTCCCTGTAAGAGTCCAGGCGGTGGATGACGGTCTGGGATCATCAGTGGAGTTCGAGGGTGGAGCCTAATTCGGGATGATTTCGGGGTCGATTTGATGAGAGGTGCTCATGGCTTCGGTGTGGGCAGTGAGGGAGGGATGAAGGAGGACCTGTGGGGTTGTGCCTTGAGAGACTGGCTGGACGTGGGTTTGCTTGGTTGTTGATTTCCTCTGGTAGCCTGAGAGCCCATGAACTCAGGGCTGGGTCTGCTGTAGCCCCAAGGCCGGGTGCACAGTAGGGTCTCAATTAATATTTGTTAAATGAATGAATGAATGGAAAAAGAGAACAAGGGGGAGAGCGAGTGAGCAAGAAAGGGTTAAGAAGAGGCCTGATGGAGAGGATCTGGGACCCTGGGTGGATACACCCCCATGGAGGCTGTGTCCCTGGGCCAAACCCCTCCCTGACCCTATTGGCGTTGTTGGCTTCTGGGCTCACGGAGGATGCACTTCCCCACCTCCTTGGAAGGTAGGAATGGCTGTGAGACTCACTCCAAGCAATTCGATATGAAGAGAATTGACATATTTCACTTCTGGGCAGTGACTTTAAGAGCTGATACATGGTTTGCTACACATGCCCTTCCCACTGCTGTGGGAAGTACAAGTTGACACCTTCGTCAGCCTGGGCTCCTGAGAGACCACGATGAGCAGGGAGGGGCTGCCGATCTGTGCTGCTCGGGTCTTGGGAGTGAGAGAGATATTGGGGAATTTTGTTACTGCAGCCTGTCCTGGGCTATCTTGACTAATATGCTAGAGAAGCTGTCTGGCCAGGGGTTCCATGAACATTGTGGAGGAAATTCTGCTTTGGTTTTAGTGGCTGCTATTCCATTCTTCTCTCTCTCTCTCTCTCTCTCTTTTTGGCCACACTGCACGGCTTGCAGGATCTCAGTTCCCCAACCAGGGATTGAACCCGGGCCATGGCAGTGAAAGCGTGGAACCCTAGGCCCTAACCACTAGGCAACCAGGGGACTCCCAATTCCGTTCTTCTCTTAATGAAACACTCCCCATGCTGTTTCCCAGCTACAGCTGCCTCTTCCCTCCCCGGATATGAGGATTCCCAGGTCAGTTACAGGAGGCTGCAGATCAGCTATCAGCTTTGCTTAAGGCCCTGGAAATCCTGTTGCATTCTTACGTGTGTGTGTGTGTGTGTGTCTGGGATGCCCTCTAGCTGGTCAGCCCACAAGAACGAGGACAGCCCCTGTAAACCTATCCTGCAATCTCAAATTGGTACCAGGGTCCCTCACCCAGCTTTGTGTGCAGGTGGGGCTGTTTTAGGAAAAGTTCAGACCTTGCTCCTTAAAGAGGGGTTGAGTGTGTGTGGGCAAAGCTGCTTGAGCCCCTCAGTCACAACCAGACATGAACTGAGGGGCCCCCAGAACCTGGTACCGGGTACTGTGATCTCTGGAAAGATCCAAAGGGCAGAGATGACAGACACTCTGTTTTCCAGGTTCTCATGGTCCAAATAGAGATATGACCTCCATCCATGGACCAAAGGCTGGGGACCAGAACGAACTTGTCAACAAACACAGGCCTGGAACATACATGTGGACCGAGGGGTTCAGGGTAAGAGGGGAAACTATTTGGGTGGGTGACATAAACTAAGAAAAACCTTCCGGAGGCAATGATTTGGAGGAGCCTGGTTTCTCTTGCTTATGTGGGCTGAGTGTCCACTGGTGTGGATTCCCTGCCAGAGGGGAAAAGAATCCACTTTGCTGTGGTCAGAATACATCAAGGGCAGTTATAGACATTAGCCATGAGGTGTAATAAAAATGAAATTGGACCATGTTCAGAGGGAAGCAACCAGGATGAATGGAATGAAAATCAAGTCTTTGAAGGAATCAGAGCGGTTCATGAGGAGGAGAACCCAAAGGGGCAACTAGTTAGCTCCAGAAACTTGGAAGGTTATCCATCACATGGAGGAAAGGAGATATATTTCCTGTGTCTCTAATGGGAAAACTTGGTCCAACATAGATTTCAGCTCAAAAGAGGCAAGAGTAAGATTTCCAGTGGATTGGACTGTTGTTCTCACTTCTTCATGCCTTCCTTCTGTTGTGTGATCTTCTGGAGTATATTTTCCTGCCCCACTGCTGTTGCTCTTGGCCATCTGACTTGCTTTGGACAATGGAACTTTGGCAGACATGATTTAAACAGAGGCCTGTTATATGCTTGTTTGGTTTGGTTTACCTTCCTGAGCTCCTGTGATCTGCTCTTAGAAGAACGCTCAGGGTAGAATCTGGTCCAAGGAGAATTTGTAGACATATAGAGCAGACTTGAACCCAATTGGAGCCAAGTGTAAACCAATCCTTAGCCTGAAGAAGAACCATCCAAAAATAAAAGCTTGTTATTTTCAAGCCACTGAATTTTGGGGTTGCTTTGTTACACAGCATTATTGGTATAATAGCTAACTCATACATCATCCCTGAAGGCAATCAGCCTAGGCTTAAGACCATTTGGTTGGACATTATAAAGGGGATTCCAGCATTAGGCCACTGTTAGGACTAGAATATCTTTAAGGTGTCTTTGAGCCTTTAGATTCTCTGCTTTTATGTTCGAATGGGAGTTGTGGTTAACTCTGCTTGAGGCTGAAATCCTAGGGAATAGAATCAATAAAAGAATAAAATTCTAAGCTTGACATGGACCAGCACTGCACCTCCCACCTCAGCCAGGCATTTCATGTACCAGTCAGGTCCAATCAGGAGCCCATAAGCCACTCTAAACCTTTAATACAGAGGGAATATTTTTATAGGACTTTGGTTGCACAGGCCACAGAAGAACTGAGAAGTTGAGTAAAAGATGGTGAGGCAACCCAGGGATCAGCTGAGCAGGAAGCTGGACTATTTGTGGGATGGAGGGACAAGGGAGAGAGGTAGGGTTAACCCAGGGCTGGGGTGACTCTGAAAGCTGCCGCCATGGAGGGCTGCCTGGTGGGAGCTGGAGCCTCAGAGGAGATGCAGCTGCTTCCGCAACTTCCTTGAGATTCTGCCCAAGGCACAGAGGGAGGGAGAGACATGCCCCAGCTCCTCACTTCCTCCTGCCCTCCAGCCTGTGCCTCCCATTGGCTGAACCCAGCTGACCCAGACCCTGGGGTCTGTCAGGGTCAGAAGTCCTGTGAAACAGAGAAGGTCGGGGAAGGACGAGGAACGGATCTGAGGGCAAACAGGCTGCAGACCAGCACTTCTTATTCGTGTACGTTGTTGGCCAACCTGCCTGTGTTGGTAAATTGTCTGCTCACCCAACCAGCTTCTCAGCCAGAAACCTGGGAGGCATCTTTTCCATCCTCTGCCACATCCCCACGTCTACTTCATCGACCATTCCCAGGAGTTCTACCTCCAGATTATATCTGCATAAATATCTTTCTTGTCATGTCATTTCCTTTGTTACCACCTGGGTCACTACAGCAGCTCCCAGCTTGTCACCCTGCTTCCACACTTGTCTTTTTCCCCTCCGTTCTGCACCCAGCAGCCAGAATGCTATTTTGCAAATTGAAATCAGATCGTGTCATTCCTTTGATTAAAAACCCACCCATGGCTTTCAAATCCAGGCTCCTTTGCCTGACATGGCCCCTTTTCTACTGCACATTCAAGCCCATTTATGCCATTTCCTTCCTCTCTCACGGCGTTCCAGGCACTTACTGGCCTTCCCACACTCCTTAGAACCAGGCAGAATCTTTCTTGCCCCAGGGCCTTTGCACCTGCTGCTCCCTCCCTCACCTTTTATCATAACCAGCTCCTTCTCATCCTTCAGGTCTCAGCTGACATGTCACCTTTCCAGTGCCCTCCCAGTGTTACTCTCTGTCTCATCACTTCTCACTTTTGTGACATGCTGTCTTTCTTTTATTCATACGTTGTTTTTTTTGTTGTCTGTCTCCCAGACTCGAACATAATCTCTAAGAGGACAGGGCCTTGCCTGACGTGCCCACTGCTGGGTATCCTACTCCTCTTTCCATGACTGACATACGGGTGGCACTCAATACATGTTGAGTAAGAGATTAATGGAAAAGACAGAGGGGCTGAGAGGGGTCAGGTGGCACAACGATACTCAGTCTGACCTCTGGAGAAAAAAAAAAAGAAGAAGTCGATATTTCTGTGGCCTTTCAAGGGTGAGTGACCTGATCTTTGTACAGAAAAATTGGGAAAAGTCTGCCTTGAGTGTTTGTGAACCTGGCTCCCACTGTGACATCACCCAGGAAAGCTTGAGGTAGGGGAGTGGAAAGGTGCTAAATAAAACCAAAATCTCATTGTCTCAGGTCTTCTGATTCCCAGGTATTTAGACTGCAGTTACACAGTCAGCAGTGATGAGCTGTAATTGCAGACGTTTTCCGTGGTTATTTTTTCCCCTGGAAAATAAAGTGATACCTATAATTTCCCCCAAGATGCACTCCAGTCTCCCATCCCGGGGCAGAGGCTCCGTGGCCTTCATTACCCCATAACCACAGAGTTCCCTTTCCCCTTCTTGGCGAGGAGGTGGATTGGCTGCGAGTTGTGTGTCCTGGTTTAGATTTTGCCACCAACTTGCTAGCTGATTCTGACCCTCAGTTTGGCCATCTGAAAAATGGAGGCTGTGCTGGGGGCTTGGGGAGGTAAGGGGGTCAGGGATCGAATCCCAGCGGAACACAAGGATCTCGAAAGAGGAGCTTTCAAGAACCGAGAGCTGAGCAGGCACGGTGGAGAGCCCAGGAGGCCCAGGAGGCAGCAATAGACACAAGGAGCTGCTGACTGTGCCGTGACCACCAGTCCTCGGGCAGGGCTTACCCCCATCAACCCAGGCCACAGCCATGAAGTCACCCTCGCCTGAGTCTCTCCCCACCGTGCCTCCCAGGTTGCGAAAGCCCTTGATCTGGCTCTAGGAATCACCTGGTTCCACTGCCCAGTGGGTGAGGGGGTGGGAGGAGGGGCGCTTCCTGACCTCACTGTGTTTTCCGCGGGGACCCTGATGCTCTGACCCTGTCCATGGTGCCGCGCTTCGGCCCGCTCACTGAGCTTCCCGTGGGCTGGGCTGGGACCGGAGGAGCCATGCACAGTATTGTCTCAATGAGACGAGGCATTCCCAGCTTTCCAGCTCTTACACAGCGGACTTTTCAAAGCACTTTTGGAGCCCAGCCTATTTCCAGGCTGGGGACAGAGAGCCTGTACTTGCTTCTGGGCTCAGAAAGACACACAGGGAGAGGCGAGCGGGGATGTCTGTACCACCTGTCTCCTTCCCGCCAACCCTGCTGCTGAGCTCTCTGCTCCAGCCCCCTCTGAAGCTGACTGTGGTCTCCTGGTCACTCTCCTGCTCTGTCCCTATGCAAGCCGACTGGCCCCTGGGTTTGTAACACAGGGAAACAATATAAAACTGCTCAGACATGTACCACTCTCTCTCTCTTTCTTTCTTTACTTAGACTTGGAAGGAGAAGACAAACTCCCCACCTGGGTGTAAGTGATGAGTCATTCCTCAAAGCTCTGCAGGAAGATTTATCTACTGAGCAGGCAGTCTGGTGCCTGACCCGTATCGGTTCTCCCCACCTCTGATCCGAGCCAGGCGGAGACAGTTGCCTGCAGGCCTCCTCTGTGTTCCTAAGGTGGTGCCTCAAGCAGGGGCATGCATGCATCCTCACTTCTGCCCCACGGCTGCTCCTTTGCCATGAAATATGCCAGCAGAGCTCTGCAGGCGCGGTTTCCGGCTGGGAAGTGCAGGGGGAATGCCAGAGCAGTGGGTCAGGGTTTTGCCCCTCATTCTGCCAGGGTCCGATCCCAGGAGGCATTTCTCCTCTATTCTCAAGAGGTCCTGGAGGAAATGAGTCCTAAGATTCACAGTGGCCATCTCCATAGCCTGCCTTGTGTTGACTTTTTTTTTTTTGGCAGGTGCGGACCTCTCACTGCTGTGGCCTCTCCTGTTGTGGAGCACAGGCTCCGGACGCGCAGGCTCAGCGGCCATGGCTCACGGGCCCAGCCGCTCCGCTGCATGTGGAATCCTCCCAGACCGGGGCATGAACCCGTGTTCCCTGCATCGGCAGGCGGACTCTCAACCACTGCGCCACCAGGGAAGCCCACTTGTCTTCATTTCAGTCTCTGCTTTGGGGAGAACCCAGACTAAGACACCCATGTATCAGAGGACCCCCCAAGGGGAACATGAAAATAAGGTTTTGAGGTCCCAGGTCAGGTCTCAGTCCTGGGGGCAACAGGGCAAGCAGGAGATGAAAAGCCTTAAGGGTGACCTTCCTTGCCTCTTCTACTTTGGGCTGGGAGGAGGCAGAGAGGATGTGGCAGCAGACCTGGGCTCAGTGGTGACAGAGGGTGGCCCATGACCTGGTCCCTTGAAGGTGGACAAGACGGGACTCTGGGGAAAGGCAGCGCTCTGTCCGGGACAAGCACGGGAGCACGTGGTGTCCTGTCCATGTGACTTCGTCGTTGGAGCTCTGTATCATTTTCTCTGGCTCCAGCTGGAACCCCATCACAGCCCGAGAGCCCAGATAGAAACCAATTCCCACAGCACAGGGCGGCAGGTGTGGGTGGGGGCTGTGTGTGGTGCTGGGAACAATGGCTTCATCAGGAGGCCCCAGCGAAAAGGAGATCTTCCAAGGCTAATGTTAATTAACAAGTGCAAAGAAATCTGGGATGATGGGAAAACTGCAGGAGGAGAAGCTGGGCCTCTGTCAGTGGAATGAGGGAGCCAGGGCTGGGCTGCCTGCAGGGTCACCCTAGGACTGCAGGGGTCCCGAGAGGGCCTCTGAATGTGTGGGTGCCTCACAGTCACCCTCAGAGGCGGGACAAAGCCCAAATCTTTCCTTAAAGGCCAAAATTTGTTCCTCATTCAAGAAGCATTTATTGAGCATCTACTATCTGAAACCACTCTAGTTGTTGGGATACATCAGTGAACAAAACAGACAGCTGGGACTTCCCTGGTGGTGCAGTGGTTAAGCATCCGCCCGCCAAGGCAGGCGACACGGGTTCGAGCCCTGGTCTGGGAAGATCCCACATGCCGCGGAGCAGCTAAGCCCGTGCGCCACAACTACTGAAGCCCACGTGCCACAACTACTGAAGCCCGCGTGCTTAGAGCCTGTGCTCCGCAACAAGAGAAGCCACCGTGATGAGAAGCCCGCTCACCACAATGAAGAGTAGCCCCCGCTCACCACAACTAGAGAAAGCCCGCGCGCAGCAAGGAAAACCCAACGCAGCCAAAAAAATAAATAAATAGGTAAATTTATTAAAACAAACAAACAGACAGCTGTCACTGCCCTCGTGGGGCTTGCATTCTAGTGGGGACCTGAACCTAATAAAGAGCGTAATAACTTAGTAAGTTTTGTGGTTGCTAGAAGGCTGTAAGTGCTACTGAAAAAAAGGAAGAATGGAAACTAAGAGGAATGGGATGGTTGGGTGGGATGGGCGGCAAGGAGCTTGCAGATTAAATAAGGTCATCAGGGGAGGACCCACTGGGAGGGTGAGAAATGAGCAAAGACTTGGAGGAGGTGAGTGGGGATTTGTTGTGAAGCTCTCGGGCTGGCGTATCCTTTGTTTTTTCCTGGCAAATGATACCTCACAGCCCCGGCCCCAGGCCCCCCAGCAAAAGGAACTCAGGTTCAGATCCTTTCCCTGCAGCGAGGTGACTGGGCTTCTGTCCTGGACATCACAGCATCCACCTTGGTTTGAGACCTCAGAGCAGACATCATCATTTAAGGGGTCCCAGACCGGGCTCTTGCGGACTCTTGGAAGACAACCCTTTCCCTCAGCACAAGTGGCTTTGCCTTCATTCCAGGCATGGTGCCCCTTCCCTCCATCTCCCCCGATGAGGATATTCTCATAATGAGGTGATTTCATGCAAACACGTTCAAAAGGCCGCAGTGCACTAGGGAAGCTGCCTTAATCCTTTTGCGCAATATCTCTGTTCACTGCATTAATGATCCTCCCCAGATTACCCATTTCCTAACAAACCATTAACACAGAAAGGAGGTGGGGAGGGGAGGAGGGGAGGGGGAGGGAGGGGAGCTGAGGAGGGGGCAACCAGCCGCAGAGCTCAAGCTAACGGCAGACATGGTTCTTCATCCTCCCCTGCTTCCGCAAGGTGGGGTGGAGGCAAGAGCTGGGGAGCTGGCGTCTCTTGGTGAGGCAAGGGTCTACTGGTCCCTCTATCACCGGGAGGGCATCCAGGCTCTGAATCTGGCCACCAGCAAGGAGGCTTCCCTCCTCCTCGCTAGGGCAACTTGGATTCTGGGACCGATTTCCTAAGGGAATAAACCCAGATTGAGAATCAACTCAATGCTTCTCAACGCATGAAGTCAAGTTTTACAATTTGCTCAATATCATGTGGGTTGTGAGTAGTGGGGCTGGAATTTGAACCCAGGTCTCTCTAAATGTGCAAATTCCCCAGTTCATCAGAGCCTCCTGCCACTGCTAGCCTCCAACTGGGGCACGGCGCTTGTTGCCTCCTAACATTCCGAAAGATTCCCTGCTACCCACACCAGTACAAGGTCAGGTCAGTGACGTCAGAGCCATCCCTCACAAGCGGACAGCTCTCTGCGTCCTGCATCCTGCTCTCCTCTCCCATCTCCTTCCAGCAGGAATCTCCCTCCTACCTTCAGGACTCCGCGCTGTGCCCGACAGCATGTGGCCCCATGCGGGGCTCTGGACAGACAGGGACCCTCAGCCCAACAGGCACTGACCTTTAGGGGAACTGCCCTCTACCGTCCTCCCTCATTTCTGCTTCAGGTCTCACTAAGGCCATTCTTACGAGCCAGGGAAAGCAGTAGCCCTCTTCCCACAGGAAAGCACAGTAAGATCTACGGGATTTAATAAGATCATCCAAGCCCTGGTGCGACAGCAGGTTTCTGGTGACACCACGTTCTTTTGGAAGGTAAATTTCCTTCTCTTGAATCCACTGTTTCGTAAGCAGGTGACCAACTCTGTGTTACTACAAGAAGGATATTATTACCATAAATCCTTCTGCTTCTATTTCTTCCATTTACATTAAATATGGTCTCTGTTATGGCACCTAAGTTAGGTTTCATATGAGGAAATCTCGTATAATTTAAAGGGAATAAGGAACGTGAGTGAGGTTGGGGGAGAGGACGGCAAAAAACGGAATGGAATGAAGGTTTCTCATCCCAAATAGGAAAGGGACCTGGACTCACTCCTTCCTGATGTACTCAAAGCCCCCTAGGATGTGGGCATCGCTAAGTCCTGACATCCATTCATTTGTGTATTTGGCAAATCTTTGCGGGACATCTGTAGGGCCAGTCCACAGGGATGGAAAACAATGGCGATGCTGTATGATTTCAACTATATGACATTCTGGAAAAGGCAAAACAATGGAGACGGTAAAAAGATCAGGGGTTGCCAGGGCAGTGAAACTATCCTGTGTGATACGGTAATGATGGATACCTGTCATTATACGTTTGTCACAAAGAGTGAACCCTAATGTAAACTAGAGATGTTAGTTAACAATAATGTCTCAATATTGGTTCATCACTTGAAACAAATGTACAACACTAATGCAAAAGAGAAATAATAAGGGAGACTGGGGGGCGGATAGAAAAGGTATTTGGGAATGCTCTGTATTTTTCCATCAATTTTTCTGCAAACCTAAAACTGCTCTAAAAAAAGGGAGGTCCATTAGTTAAAAAAAAACAAATGATGGTGAGAATGTACCTGTCTACAAGGCTCTTCCAGCCTGGTGGGGGCGTCTGTGACATACTCACCTACTTTCTTGGGAGTATTTAAGTATTTATGGGACCACTCTGCCTCTGTTTTAGTAGGAAGCTCTGTTCTAGGCTCTAGGGATACAGTAATAAATCAGACACGGTCCTTGCGTTTCTGGAACTTACGTTCAGAGGGGAGTAATTTGGCAACAACCATGTAACCAAATACGTAAAGAAGATGCGTTTAGATGGTGATATGTTCCATGGAGAAATTAAAAAGGGAATGTGGGTACTTCCCTGGTGGTCCTGTGGTTAAGACTCCACGCTTCCAATGCAGGGGGCGTGGGTTCGATCCCTGGTCGGGGAATTAAGATCCCACATGCCGTGTGGCGTGGCCAAAAAAAAGGGGGGGGGCGAGAATGTGACGGAGTGTCTGTTTAAGTCAGAAGCCAGGAACAGTGTTTATGCTGGATATCGTTTGCTCCCCCACATTCTTTTTCCACCCTTGTCCAGGGGACTGGCCTGCAGCAAAGGGCTCCTTTGTCCTCTGAGTGCTGGTGAGTCTGTCAAAGGGGGGCACTGGCAGAGTCTGGAGGGAGGGAGGAGAGAAAAACTGGGTTTACACCCTGGCTCCCACCTGGCAGGTCAACACACTTTGGAAAAGGCTCCATCTCTTTACCCGCCATGTCAGGCACAGAGGTGATCGTGCTGCACATCCTTAAATTATCATAGTATATTTAGAGTGAATATTATAACACTTAACATGAAATGTAAAAAAATCTTACAACATGAAAATTATATTTACTCCTTTGTCCTACTGTTATTACATATATTACAACTACATTTATACATATATACCAACTTACAATGCTAACATTTTTACTTTAAACAATTAGTCTTTCAGGATATGAGTTTGTCTTTTTCTTTAAAGAAATTTATTTATTTTTGGCTGCATTCGGTCTACATTGCTGCATGTGCGCTAGTTGTGGTGAGTGGAGGCTACACTTCTTTGTGGTGCACGGGCTTCTCATTGCGGTGGCTTCTCTTGTTGCGGACCACAGGCTCTAGGCACGTGGGCTTCAGTAGTTATGGCACACGGACTCAATAGTTGTGGCTTGCGGGCTCAGTAGTTGTAGTTCGCGGGCTCTAGAGCGCACGCTCAGTAGTTGTGGCACATGGGCTTAGTTGCTCTGTGGCATGTGGGATCTTCCCGGACCAGGGCTCAAACCTGTGTCCCCTGCATTGGCAGGCGGATTCTTAACCACCGCACCACCGGGGAAGTCCCGGTAATATAGCTTTGATAGTCAGCAGCTTGGGCTCTGGAACCAGACAGTCCCAGCTCATCCTCAGCTATGCCGATGTCAGCTCTGTCATTGGCCATATTTCTTGACGGGTCAGAGCCTGAATTTTCTTATCTATCCAGTGGGGATGTAGAAACTACCTCTTGAGGTCATTGAGAATTAAATAATACAGCATATATAAACCAGTTGGCATATGTAAACCAGTGCCTAGCAAATCATAAGCACTTAATAAGTGTTCACAATTTTTATTCTTCTTAGAGAAAAATAATTGGAGTTGCCTTCACACGGGAACCAGGCACTTAGTGAGAGGCTCTCCACGTGGAAAACAGGAGTCAGTCTTGCCTTAGCCGAGGCTGGGAGCCCACCTTGGGTAGAATGTTGGCCTTGGGCCTTGCCTTGGAGGCTGGAGGTCACCAGCTCACTTTAGGCTCCAGGCCCTGGTGTCTGCCTGGACCAGCAGGGAGAAAGAAGAGCGTCTCCTTGAAGGGTGGAGCCAGACGACACTGAAGGCTGAAGCACAGGGCTGGGCTCTGGTCCTTAGAAAGTGGGGCCAGGGGGCCTTCCCTGGTGGCGCAGTGGTTGAGAGTCCGCCTGCCGATGCAGGGGACACGGGTTCGTGCCCCGGTCCGGGAAGATCCCACGTGCCGTGGAGCGGCTGGGCCCGTGAGCCATGGCCGCTGAGCCTGCGCATCCGGAGCCTGTGCTCCACAGCGGGAGAGGCCACAACAGTGAGAGGCCCGCGTACCCCCCCCCCCACCAAAAAAAAAGAAAGAAAGTGGGGCCAGGCAAAGCCATCTGTGGCATCTCATCTTAGTTACAACAGGTTGAGGATCTGGGATAGTCACACCTTTCTCAGGTCTATTTTAATCCCCAAGGAGTAGCTTCTGGCTTAGTGGTTTTCAAGACGTGTAGAGTTAATAGGTGGTGTGGTAGCTGGCCTTCAAGAGGAGCCGGTGATCCCCACCTCCTGGTATTCACATCCTTGTATACTCCCTCCCACACTGAATATGGGTGTAACCCATAGGATATCGTGGAAATGATGGTGTGTGATTTCCCAAGCTTTGTCGCAAAAGACGCTGAAGCTTCTCTTTCTCTCCGTCTCTTAGATGACGCAGTCTGGGAGAAGCCAATTGCCATGTCATGAGGATATACAGTCCTGTGGAGAGGCCCGTATGATGAGGAACTGAGGTCGCCGGCCAACAACCAGCTCCATGTGAGGGCATCATCTTGGAAGCAGTTTCCAGCCCCAGTCCAGCTGTTGGATGACTACAGCCCTAGCCAACATCTCTTTTCTTTTTCTTTTTTTTTTTTTGAGATTAGCTTCTGGTTTCATTTTTGTTCAATCTTTAAAAAAAATTTTTTTTGAGGTATAGTTGATTTACAATATTGCATAAGTTTCAGGTGAATAGCACAGCGATTCAGTTATATATATATTCTTTTCCGGATTCTTTTCCCTTATAGATTATTACATAATACTGAGTATAGTTCCCTCTGAGCCAGAATCATCTAGCTAAACCATCCACAGATTCCTGCCCCTCATTATTATTACGTGAGATAATAAATGTTTGTTGTTTTGAGGCAGGAGATAGATGGGCCCCGAGCTGAACAGCTGGAGTTTGTCCCCTGTGGACAGATACTCCACAACAGCAGGAGGCAGAAGAGCTGAACCCTGCTCAAATAAGAGACAAAAGACCACATATTCCTCATTCTTGAATTCAAGGAGATTTTCCCAACTACACATGTGCAGAAAGGCTCCTTGGAGGTCAAAAAGGGAGGGGGTGCCACCCTATAGTATGGGTGTCAACTACCCATAGGCCTCTTCGCTAGAAGCCATCTTGGCTAAGAGATTGCGTGCGCACACATAGGAGGACCCTGAGATAAACCAAAACCAGGCAAAGCAAGATGATTGGCCAAAGGAAACCCAGAAGAAATGCCCCATGTAAGTGATTCAAACTACCATGAGGGCGCGACTCTCTCTGAGCTGCCCATGTGTCTCTCTACAGGTACCCTTTTCCTCCTAATAAATACTTTACTTGCTTCACTACTTTCCGTCTCTCTGTGGAAATTTATTTCTACACGGCTGATGGACCAGGGCCTTGTCACTGGCCACTGGTCTTGAGGCTAGGATTCAGTGCTCTCACTGCTGTGACCTGACTTCCATCTCTAGCTGGAAACCGAAATCCTACTTCAAGCCGCTGCTGGCCGAGGCCACCCGAGGGCGTATTCAAGCTGCCTAGTTTGGGGATAATTTTTTTTTTTTTTTTGCTGTACGCGGGCCTCTCACTGTTGTGTCCTCTCCCGTTATGGAGCACAGGCTCCGGACGCACAGGCTCAGCGGCCATGGCTCACAGGCCCAGCCGCTCTGCGGCATGTGGGATCTTCCCGCACCGGGGCACGAACCCGTGTCCCCTGCATCGGCAGGCGGACTCTCAACCACTGCGCCACCAGGGAAGCCCATGCCTTTAATTTTTTGCAGAGAATTTCCGGCAACTAGTATGTAGGAAACACACTTGGGGAAATGCTGCCTGGGAAGGTTGTAGAAGGAGAGATACTTCATCTCTTCAGGCCTCAGTTTCCTCATCTGCAAAAAGAAAGTTGGATTTAATAACATCAGGACTCTATTTCTGCTCTAACATTTTAAGTCTGAAACTGGGTGAGGTGCATGCCATTCTGCCCCTCCCCGTGCCACCCCTCCCCCCATCGCAGTCACTCTAGAGCCAATTAGGGGTGACTGGGAGAAAATTCCAGGTCAGATTAATCAAGGTAGAGGGAAGTTATAGATATGCTAATGCTTTATGTTAAAGACTGATGAGAGTGGGTAATTGGAGGTGGCAGGAGGGTGCAGAGTTGTGAAGAAATTTCGGTTCTTAGAGAAAACATTGCATTCAAAGAGCTTAAGAATGATTAATGGAGGTTCTGGAATTACAAAGAGCAACCAGTAGAAGCTGTTTGGAACAGAAATTGCTCAGGGAGAATAACCTTGAGGAGACATTTTGTGGGACATTTTGTGGATGGGGCCCAAGGAAGGGGCAGGGCAGGGGCTTGAGTGCTGGTGAGGGGAGATGCAGTCTGGCGCAGGAGTGGGCTGTGACCCGTGGAAGGTGACCCCATGGAGATCTGGCTCAGTGCCTGGACAGGGTTGAAGCCAGAGGGGCTGGAGGTGATCATAAAAGCTGGACCTGTGTGCACCTGTCCCCCCCTCCTTTGTATATGGTTGCATCCCATGCTACTTCCTGCTGTAGACAGCAAAGCCTGACTCAGTGGCTGGGGAATCCTGCTGTCCTGGACAAGACCCAGAGGGGAGACACACCACTGACAAATAGCCATGTCTGGAAGGGCACCATTTCCAGAGCCTAATTGGCTGGTCCCCTGGGTGTTGTTCAGGGGAAGTGGCCCAGGTTGAAAAGAAGATGGCGGAGAAACCCTCTCTTTCCCTGAAGGAGGGAAAGGCAGGGCGTCCCATATATCTCCCTCTAAACAGGAGAATTTGGGGGAGGGCTGCATCCAGACACATCTCCGGGTTGTGCGTGCTCTTCCGTAGTAGACCTGAACCCCGGTCACAGACCTCACAGACCCAAACGCTCAGATCACTGGCCTTGCCTCTTCTTGTCAAGACCACCATGGTTGAGATTTCGGGCACAGTCACTCGGCATTTATAATCCTGTCAGCTGGCGGATGAAGGATGGGGGAAGCATGTCCACCCAGGGAGGTTCTGCCTTGAACCAGATGCTGCTGATCGAGACCACCTCCCCTGCCTCTCCATCTCTTTCAGTGCCAGCCCCAGGGCACCCATCACCTCCTCCACCCTCCTTGCTCTGGTCAATATCCTACTCCCAGACAGCCTGGCCAGCGAGCAGGTGCCGCATGGCCCCTCCACCCTCCTGGGTCCTGGAGTGATGGATGAGTGGGCTGCGCACCTCCTGCCCCCGCTCCCACCTTACCCCCACCCACCCCGCCTGCAGCAGAAAGGCGCTGGTTCTCTGGGCCCCATGGAGCCTGGAGTCCTGATGCCAAGTGTGCATGGGGAAGGGAAGAGGCAGAGACCGTGAGTGGTGGCTGGATTCACGGGGTATCCAAGCTCATTCCAGGGAGCTCGTCTGTCCTGCTCTGGACCCAGAGAATCAGGTCCCCTTTCCTTTCTGCTGGTGGACAGAGCTTTCCTTTAGAGAAACTCACACCCCTTAGGCTGGTTCCTTCCAATCCAAGAAGTCTTTAAGATCATCATGTCCAGCTGTTTTCAGACTTCAAAAAGTCTGCAGGACTTCCCTGGTGGCGTAGTGATTAAGAATCTGCCTGGAGAAGCAAGAAGAACTACAATCCTGTAGCCTGTGGAACAAAAACCACATTCACAGAAAGATAGACAAGATGAAAAGGCAGAGGGCTATGTATCAGATGAAGGAACAAGATGAAACCCCAGAAAAACAACTAAATGAAGTGGAGGTAGGCAACCTTCCAGAAAAAGGATTCAGAATAATGATAGTGAAGATGATCCAGGACCTCGGAAAAAGAATGGAGGCAAAGATCGAGAAGATGCAAGAAATGTTTAACAAAGACCTAGAAGAATTAAAGAATAAACAAACAGAGATGAGCAATACAATAACTGAAATGAAAACTACACTAGAAGGAATCAATAGCAGAATAACTGAGGCAGAAGAACGGATAAGTGACCTGGAAGACAGAATGGTGGAATTCACTGCTGCGGAACAGAATAAAGAAAAAAGAATGAAAAGAAATGAAGACAGCCTAAGAGACCTCTGGGACAACATTAAATGCAACAACATTCACATTATAGGGGTCCCAGAAGGAGAAGAGGGAAAGAAAGGACCCAAGAAAATATATGAAGAGATTATAGTCAAAAACTTCCCTAACGTGGGAAAGGAAATAGCCACCCAAGTCCAGGAAGGGCAGAGAGTCCCAGGCAGGATAAACCCAGGAAGAAACATGCCCAGACACATAGTAAGCAAATTGACAAAAATTAAAGACAAAGAAAACTTATTGAAAGCAGCAAGGGAAAAACGACAAATAACATACAAGGGAAATCTCATAAGGTTAACAGCTGATTTCTCAGCAGAAACTCTACAAGCCGGAAGGGAGTGGCATGATATACTTAAAGTGATGAAAGGGAAGAACCTACAATCAAGATTACTCTACCCGGCAAGGATCTCATTCAGATTCGATGGAGAAATCAAAAGCTTTACAGATAAGCAAAAGCTAAGAGAATTCAGCACCACCAAACCAGCTCTACAACAAATGCTAAAGGAACTTCTCTAAGTGGGAAACACAAGAGAAGAAAAGGACCTACAAAAACAAACCCATAACAATTAAGAAAACGGTAATAGGAACATACATATTGATAATTGCCTTAAATGTGAATGGATTAAATGCTCCAACCAAAAGACATTGGTTTGCTGAATGGATACAAAAACAAGACCCATATATATGCTGTCTACAAGAGACCCGCCTCAAACCTAGGGACACGTACAGCCTGAAAGTGAGGGGTGGAAAAAGATATTCCATGCAAATGGAAATCAAAAGAAAGCTGAAGTAGCAATACTCATATCAGGTAAAATAGAATTTAAAATAAAGAATGTTACAAGAGACAAGGAAGGACACTACATAATGATCAAGGGATCAATCCAAGAAGAAGATATAACATTTATAAATATATATGCACCCAAAATAGGAGCACCTCAATACATAAGGCAACTGCTAAGAGCTATAAAAGAGGAAATCGACAGTAACACAATAATAGTAGGGGACTTTAACACCTCACTTACACCAATGGAAGATCATCCAAAATGAAAATAAATAAGGAAACAGAAGCTTTAAATGACACAATAGACCAGATAGATTTCATTGATGTTTATAGGACATTCCATCCAAAAACAGCAGATTACACTTTCTTCTCAAGTGCACAGGGAACATTCTCCAGGATAGATCACATCTTGGGTCACAAATCAAGCCTCAGTAAATTTAAGAAAATTGAAATCATATCAAGCATCTCTTCTGACCACAACGCTATGAGATTAGAAATGAATTACAGGGAAAAAAACGTAAAAAACACAAACACATTGAGGTTAAACAATACACTACTAAATAACCAAGAGACCACTGAAGAAATCAAGGAGGAAATCAAAAAATACCTAGAGACAAATGACAATGAAAACACGATGATCCAAAACCTATGGTATGCAGCAAAAGCAGTTCTAAGAGGGAAGTTTATAGCTATACAAGCCTACCTCAAGAAACAAAAAAAATCCCAAATAAACAATCTAACCTTACACCTAAAGGAACTAGAGAAAGAAGAACAAACAAAACTCAAAGTTAGCAGAAAGAAAGAAATCATAAAGATCAGAGCAGAAATAAATGAAATAGAAACAAAGAAAACAATAGCAAAGATCAATAAACCTAAAAGCTGGTTCTTTGAGAAGATAAACAAAATTGATAAATCATTAGCCAGACTCATCAAGAAAAATAGGGAGAGGACTCAAATCAATAAAATTAGAAGTGAAAAAGGAGAAGTTACAATGGACACCGCAGAAATACAAAGCATCCTAAGAGACTACTACAAGCAACTCTATGCCAATAAAATGGACAACCTGGAAGAAATGGACAAATTCTTAGAAAGGTATAGCCTTCCAAGACTGAACCAGGAAGAAATAGAAAATATGAACAGACCAATCACAAGTGATGAAATTGAAACTGTGATTAAAAATCTTCCAACAAACAAAAGTCCAGGACCAGATGGCTTCACAGGTGAATTCTACCAAACATTTAGAGAAGAGCTAACAGCCATCCTTCTCAAACTCTTCCCAAAAATTGCAGAGGAATGAACACTCCCAAACTCATTCTATGAGGCCACCATCACCCTGATACCAAAACCAGACAAAGATACTACAAAAAAAGAAAATTACAGACCAATATCACTGATGAATATAGATGCAAAAATCCTCATCAAAATACTAGCAAACAGAATCCAACAGCACATTAAAAGGATCATACACCATGATCAAATGGGATTTATCCCAGGGATGCAAGGATTCTTCAATATATGAAAATCAATCAATGTGATACACCATATTAACAAATTGAAGAATAAAAACCATATGATCATCTCAATAGATGCAGAAAAAGCTTCTGACAAAATTCAACACCCACTTATGATAAAAACTCTCCAGAAAGTGGGCATAGAGGGAACCTACCTCAACATAATAAAGGCTATATATGACAAACTCACAGCAAACATCATTCTCAATGGTGAAAAACGGAAAGCATTTCCTCTAATATCAGGAACAAGACAAGGATGTCCACTCTCACCACTATTATTCAACATTGTTTTGGAAGTCCTAGCCACGGCAATCAGAGAAGAAAAAGAAATAAAAGGAATCCAAATTGGAAAAGAAGAAGTAAAACTGTCACTCTTTGCAGATGACATGATACTATACACAGAGAATCCTAAAGATGCCACCAGAAAACTACTAGAGCTAATCAATGAATTTGCTAAAGTTGCAGGATACAAAATTAATACACAGAAATCTCTTACATTCCTATACACTAATGATGAAAATCCTGAAAGAGAAATTAAGGAAACACTCCCATTTACTATTGCAAGAAAAAGAATAAAATGCCTAGGAATAAACCTACCTAGGGAGACAAAAGACCTGTATGCAGAAAACTATAAGACACTGATGAAAGAAATTAAAGATGATACCAACAGATGGAGAGATATACCATGTTCTTAGATTGGAAGAATCAACATTGTGAAAATGACTATACTACCCAAAGCAATCTACAGATTCAGTGCAATCCCTATCAAATTACCAACAGCATTTTTACGGAACTAGAACAAAAAATCTTAAAATTTGTATGGAGACACAAAAGACCCCGAATAGCCGAAGCAGTCTTGAGGGAAAAAAATGGAGCTGGAGGAATCAGACTCCCTGACTTCAGACTATACTACAAAGCTACAGTAATCAAGACAATATGGTACTGGCACAAAAACAGAAACATAGATCAATGGAACAAGATAGAAAGTCCAGAGATAAACCCACGCACCTATGGTCAACTAATCTATGACAAAGGAGGCAAGGATATACAATGGAGAAAAGACAGTCTCTTCAATAAGTGGTGCTGGGAAAACTGGACAGGTACATGTAAAAGAATGAAATTAGAACACTACCTAACACCATACACAAAAATAAACTCCAAATGGATTAGAGACGTAAATGTTAAGACTGGACATTATAAAACTCTTAGAGGAAAACATAGGAGACCAGTCTCTGACATAAATCACAGCAAGATCTTTTTTGATCCACCTCCTAGAGTAATGGAAATAAAAACAAAAATAAACAAATGGGACCTAATGAAACTTCAAAGCTCATGCACAGCAAAGGAAACCATAAACAAGACAAAAAGATAACCCTCAGAATGGGAGAAAATATTTGCAAACGAGTCAACGGGCAAAGGATTAATCTCCAAAATATTTAAACAGCTCCTGCAGCTCAATATTAAAAAAACAAACAACCCAATCAAAAAATGGGCAGAAGACCTAAATAGACATTTCTCCAAAGAAGGCACAAAGATGGCCAAGAAGCACATGAAAAGCTGCTCAACATCACTAATTATTAGACAAATGCAAATCAAAACTACAATGAGGTATCGCCTCATACTGATTAGAATGGGCATCATCAGGAAATCTACAAACAAGAAATGCTGGAGAGGGTGCGGAGAAAAGAGAACCCTCTTGCACTGTTGGTGGGAATGTAAATTGATACAGCCACTATGGAGAACAGTATGGGGTTTCCTTAAAAACTAAAAATAGAATTACCATATGATCCAGCAATCCCACTACTAGGCATATACCCAGAGAAAACCATAATTCAAAAGGACACATGCACCCCAATGTTCATTGCAGCACTATTTACAATAGCCAGGTCATGGAAGCAACCTAAATGCCCAACGACAGTCGAATGAATGAAGAAGATGTGGTACATACATACAATGGAATATTACTCAGCCATAAGAAAGAACGAAGTTGGGCCATTTGTTGAGACGTGGATGGATCTAGAGACTGTCATACAGAGTGAAGTAAGTCAGAAAGAGAAAAACAAATATCGTATATTAACGCATATGTGTGGAACCTAGAAAAATGTACAGATGAACCGGTTTGCAGGGCAGACATTCAGACACAGATGTAGAGAACAAATGTATGGACACCAAGGGGAGAAGTGGTGGGGGTGGTGGGGGTGGTGGGATGAATTGGGAGATTGGGATTGACATATACACACTAATATGTGTAAAATAGATAACTAATAAGAACCTGCTGTATAAAAAATAAATAAAATAAAATTCAAAAATTCAAAAAAAAAAAAAAGAATCTGCCTGCCAATGCAGGGGACACGGGTTCGAGCCCTGGTCCAGGAAGATCTCACATGCCATGGAGCAACTAAGCCCGTGCGCCACAACTCCTGAAGCCTGCGCGCCTAAGAGCCTGTGCTCCGCAACAAGAGAATCCACCGCAATGAGAAGCCTGTGCACCACAACGAAGAGTAGCCCCTGCTCACCACAACTAGAGAAGGCCTGCGTGCAGCAATGAAGACCCAATGCAGCCATAAATAAATAAATAAATTTACATATTAAAAAAAAAAATCTGTAGCGTCTTCCACTCAAATGAAACCTAATCCAGACTGCCAGTAGCTTAATTAGATCACGAGAGAGCTTCCTGTTTACTCGCCCTTCCCCCGACCTGCTCCTTTCCAGGCAGCCTGGAGGAGTCGTGATGAAGCCCTGGGTCTCCTCAGAGGCCAGTTTAAAAACCAGTGATGCAGGATGTGGGGAAAGGGGAGTTGCTATTTAATGGGTCTAGAGTTTCAGTTTTGCAAGGTAAGAGTTCTGGAGGTGGATGGTGGTGACTGTTGCAGGACACTTTGAATACGCTTAATCCCGCTGAACTGCATGCGTAAAAACTGGTCAAGGTGGTAAATTTTACGCTGCGTGTATTTTACCAAAATAAAAGCAAAAACAAAACACCAGCTCAGTGATGCAGATGGGAAAACAGGCCGAGAGGGGATGACACGGCCAGATTTACGAGCTGCTCAGTAGCCAGGCTGAGCTCATATCTTTGGTTGCCCTCCTACTAAGCTTTGTTCAGTGCGGGCCCCTCGGACGGGCTGAAGTCCCAGAAGCAGCTCATTCAACAGAGGGAGCCCAAGAGGAGAGTGATGAGCGAGCATGAGGGCGTCGGGAGCCCAGAGGAGGAAAGTGAGACAGAGAGGGTGCCGTTCTTTGAGGTTCTTGTCAGGAGGGCCCAGGAAACCTCACTCATTTTAGGTGGGTTTCTACATTTTTGCCGGATGAGTTTTTTAATTGCTTGATTTACTTATCTTGTCTTGGATCTGCTGATCTACTCTGTTGCCTTTGAATTGTATGAAAAGTTGAGCAGTTTTTCATGTTTTAAGGAGTGCTGAATTGTATAATTAAAACACTAACAGTGTAAATCAGCAGTGCAGAAGAAAGACAGTGGAGAATTAAGCAAGTGTGTTGGCATAATAATAAAATCAAACGGGCATGAAGAGGACCCATTACCAAGAGGATGCTGAATACTAATGGTACCCGGGCCTGGGTGGGGGAGTGCAGTGCTCACAGGACCTTGCCCCGCCTCTTCTCTTTCTGGGGAGATAGGGGAGTTGAATCAAGAGATTGCTGCGTGTGAAAGCCCTCGTGGCTAAGGCACAGGGCAGAGATGCAACCTTGGACTGGGAGGTGGCTTCGTGTGTGCCTCCTGGGTGGGCTGGGGGTTGGGACCCTGGGGTGGAGGGAGGGGAAGAGCGAGTGGGGAAGATGGAAGAGGCACAAGGGCGGGCGAACGTCTGCAGAATCTCCTCTTCTTCCTGGGGTTGGCAGTTTGCTTTACCCGAGGATGGTGGCAAGTAGGAGCTGGAAACATTTCTTCCCTCCCTCACTACCTTCTCAGCAAAGTAATTCATGCCCAGTATGATTCTTTCAGACAATATAGAAACATTTAGCGGGAAACAGGAAAGTGCACTCTTGGCTTCTCTTCTTCCTCTACCAGTAGGTAGACGAGGTTGGAAGTGGGAGTGAAGGATGGAAAAGAAGGCTCGGGTATCCCTCCTGGCAGGACTTACTCCCACCTGGCTCAGAAACTCTCAAGCTAAACACTCATCAGCGTTTCCTGAAGGGTAGAAAGTGGAATGTTGGCCCAGGGAGATGCTCTGTGGAAAAAAATAAAAACAGCGTTTTGTGGCCAGTAAGTTTGGAAAACTCTGAGCTAAACAAAATCCAATAGTTTTTTTTTTTTTTCAACTGCAGGACTTCCCCAAACCTTGAACATGCTGATATACCTGGTCTCCTTGCACCCCAGCAGGGTAAGCTTTGATGACCTTGAAGCCCATTCTCTCAAGGCTCATGGATTCACGGCCCATGGAATGTGGGTTCCAGGGATGACACTTTGGGAAACGTTGGGTTCAGGTGAAAAGAGCACATTGCTTGTGTCATTGAGCTGTGATCACATCCCAGACCCATCACAGACTGACCAGCTGTGTGACCTGGGGTAAATCTCATACCTCTCTGGGCCTCGGGTTCCCCACCTGTCAAATGAGACAGATGATGCCCAGCTCTCAGGAGCTGGTAAGGAGAAGTCAGGTAACGCTGTGGAAGCACACAGCCTAGGGCTGACGGTGGGCGTTCTCTCACAGTGATGCCCACATGGTGGGATGTGCCCATCCCCCAATTCTTACACCACCATATACAGAGGCAGTTCATGATCCCCATGGGTCCTGGGAAGACCACGGGGGCTGGGAGTGGGAGGAGAGATGGAATCAGGCTCTAGAAAATGAAATCAAAGACAGAAAACTGGGAAGACACCTGAGCTGGGTTGGAACCAATTGGAAATGGGATGGATGCTGGTGGTGAGGAGGGAAAATAATCCAGGAAAATGCAGTCACGAGCAGGGCGGGCATTAGGGTGAGGCAGGTGAAGCAACACCTGCTGTAAGGGTGTGCCCAAAACTCTGTAACCAAAAGGAATAATATTTTAATGCAATGTTGTTTTTAAAAAGCCAAATGAACACACACGCACAAAATCCTGAAGAAAAAAATACCAAAATTTCAATGAAGACAGGATCTGACCTTCACTTGCATAACTCACCTCACTGGCCTGCGCCCTAATCCCGGCCCTGAGAGCTGAACCTTTTCCGCCTGTGCTGAGTGTCCCCGGGGGGGCTGGATTTGGGGACAGGCTCCCTGAGCTGAGCAGGGCCAGGTCGCCCCCCACTGCCCCAGGACTTTCATACGTGCAGTAAGTGCTGCGTGGACAGAGGTGGACTCGGGGCTCAGGCTGGGCGTCTCCTGGTGGGGTCACTCCTGGCTCCCTTTGGTGGATGCGGGGTGGGGAGATGAGCTCCCTCACAGCCACGGGCCTGGCTTCCTACGGGGTCACCAGGGAGCGGAACCTCCCTGCCAGCTCCCGCTCGGCGTGGACCTAGGCTGGAGAGCTCGCATCCTCTCTCCCTTCCTGGTGCCCATTCTCAGCTCACCTCCAGGGAACCCCTCATGGCTCCCCCTCAGCTGGGCGTGACCTCATTTTCCTTCAAGCCCCCAGGGCTTAGGCACTTGTCAGGTGCTCATCTGTCTCCCCATCTCTAGCTTGAAATCCCCAAGGCAGGGACCACCTCAGCAGTGCCCACTTCCCCAGCCCCCTGCCCAGTGCGTCCTTGACGTAGAATCAGCCAGGAGAAGGGAGCTGGGGAGGGAGGGCTAAGGCTGGGCCCAGGCTGCTCCATCCTCAACACTAGACGCCACGTCACTGGGCAGCCTTCTGGGGGTGGTGATGGAATGCCTGGGACTGGAGCTATTCTGTATTATGTCCTTAATGTTGGGACAGGTCTGATGGGGCTGAGAGCCCCTGGCTGCTCTGTCTCCGTGACAACAACCATCATGGAGGTCTACTTTATATCTACTTTGTAGACATTGTCCCGTTTAGTCCCCACAACAGCTTTGCACATTGGTATCAACATTCCCATTTTACAGATGAGTAAACTGATGCTTAAAGCAGTTAGACTTAAGAAGTTTGCAAAGCTAGTAAACAGCGGGGGCAGGATTTGACTCCAGGTAAGCCTGATTCCAAGCCCATGTGCTTAACCTCTGAGCTCTTGTTGTCTCGGGAGCTCTTGTCTCAGGGTAAGAGGAGATGGGACCCCTCCTCACACTTGGACAGGCCCTTTTCCAGGCTGGTAGACCCTGAGTGAGAGATTTCAGGAGCTCTGATGGCTGTTCTTCCTGCCCACAGAGAAGCAGGAAAGGGGAGGATTTCACTCTAGGGTCCCTGTGCATGTGCATCTCCCTTCCCCTCCTAATCCCCACACACTGAATGGAGCCCTGGGAATTGCTCTCATTAGTAAAACTGCCTCAGGGCCTGTCCCAGCCGCCGTCCCCTGTATTGATAAGTCTCGGGCTGCAGACTTAGTGTTTGATATTTACAACACACCGTTCCTCACCCTCATCATGGATGGTTCGCATGTTGGGATCAATATGGCCCTTGTAACATTTACATATTTATATTATTAATAAACAACAAGTCACCCAGGCAGCCCTGTTCTACTGGGTTTTGAGGCTGTTCCACGCAGACAGCTGACCTGGTCCTCTGTCTTGTGGGCGAGGTACGCGGGGACGCGGTACGCGCACCTCTCACTGTTGCGGGAGAGCCCACAACAGCGAGAGGCCCGTGTACCGCAAAAAAAAAAAATTCAACTAAAAAAAACACCCTGGCCTGAGACTGAATCCCCTTCTCTGGGGAAATAGTTCTTTAGCTTCCTCGAGTCTTAGAACGGGAAAGCTAGAACATCGAGGCCAGCACGTCCATCGATCACCAAGTTTATGCTGCCCGTGACAGGCGTCCAGGGATTCAGGAGTAGCTCAGCTCACGTGCCCTGCCTGTAATGGGCTCACGACCCAACAGCAGAAACGTCCCCCTCAGGGCGGCATGGATCCTCTGCAGAATCCCGAACCAGCTCTGGAGGAACCAGGAGCTCAGGGCAGAGCGAAGGGACCAAGTGTCGAATGGAGAAGCCTCTGCAGAAGGAGTCCCTATTTCCCACAATTTTTCCTGGCCTCGAGCTTTGTCAGACTTTCCCCTCTACCAGGAATGTCTTCCTCTCTCTTCTCTGGAGAGTTCCGTGTTCTGGAGCAGACATATACCAGACACGTGTCACTTTTCTGCAATGCAATATGCAATGCAGATATATGCAATGCAATATGGTAGCATGCTCTTTCCCACTCGTGGATGAACGGAAACGTCCTCCACTGAGGCTGGCGTGAGACAGGTGCCCAGTTCAGGTTACCTTCCTTCTTCTTTCTTAAAACATGGCCCTGAAATCTTTGCTGCTTCTACCATCAAAAGGTAGGAGTCTATGTCTCCTCTCCTTGCATCTGGGTACTGTGTCTACTTGACCAATAGAAGGTGGTAGAATGACGCTGCACCAGTGTTTGGACCTAGGTCTTAAGAAAGGGGCAGCTCCAAATCACCTCACACCTGTCAGAATGGCCATGAGCAAAACGTCCACAAACAGTAGATACTGGAGAGGGTGTGGAGAAAAGGGAACCCTCCCATGCTGTTGGCGGGAATGTAAATTGGTGCAGCCACTATGGAAAAGAGTATGGAGGTTCCTTGAAAAACTAAAAATAGAACTACCATATGAGTCAGCAATCCCACTCCTGGCATATATCTGGAGAAAACCATAATTCAAAAAGATACATGCACCCCAATGTTCATCGCAGCACTATTTACAATAGCCAAGACAGGGAAGCAACATGGATGTCCATAAATAGAGGCATGGATAAAGGAAGTGTGGTCCATATATACAACGGAATATTACTCAGCCGTAAAAAAGAAGGAAATAATGCCATTTGTAGCAACATGGATGGACCTAGAGATTATCATAGTAAGTGAAGTAAGTCAGACAGAGACAAATGTCATAGGATATCACTTATATGTGGAATCTAAAAAAATGATACAAATCAACTTATTTACAAAACAGACTCACAGACTTTGAAAACAAAGTTTCAAAGTCTGGTTACCAAAGGGGAAAGATGTGGGGGGATAAATTAGGAGTCTGGGATTAACGTAGACACACTACTATATGTAAAATCGATAGTCAACAAGGACCTACCGTATAGCACAGGGAACTCTTACTCAGTACTCTGTGATAATCTATATGGGAAAAGAATCTGAAAAAGAATGGATATATGTATATGGATAACTGAATCACTTTGCTGTACACCGGAAACGAACACAACATTTTAAATCAACTATACTCCAATATAGAATAAAAATTAAATTTAAAAAAAGAAAAAAAAATAAAGAAATGGGCAGATCCTGCGTTCTGGGATAGTTCCTCTTAGACCTCAGCTGCTATGTCATAAGAATGTGAAGAGCTACACAGAGAGGCCAGTGTGATGTTGTGGCTGACGGTCCCAGCCTAGGTTGCAGATGACAGTCGGTACTAGAAACATGTGAGATTTCAGACGACTCCAGCCTCCAGCTGCGGAGTCAACCCCACCTTTGAGCCACCCAGCTGCTGACACGTGGAGCAGAGATGAGCTGTGTCCCCAAGCCCCGCCCAAATTGCCGAATGAATGATTGCTGTTATTTCAAGCCTCTGAGTTTAGGGTGGTTTGCTTCAAAGCAGTAGATAACTGGAACACCGTCCTTCCTCTTCCCTCCATCTAGTCATTCAACAAACATTTTTCAGCACCCGTCACGGGTCAGACACAATTCTAGATGCTAAGAATAGAGCACTGAAGAAAAGGAACAAGAATTCTCACCCTCATGGAGCTTATGTTCTGATGAGGGAGACAGATAAGCAAGAAAAATAAAATCAAATATATGGCATGGTGGTGGAGCAAAACAGAGAAGACATTGGAAGGTACGATTTTATACATAGGGTAGCGGGGGAAGGCCGCACCGAGCAGGTGGCATTGCGTAAAGCCTTAAAAGACAGGAGAGAGCCAGCCTGGAGAAAAAGCTTTCTAGGCAGAGGGAACAGCAAGAGCAAAGGCCCTGGGGCAGGAGTAAGGAATATCCAGTGTGGCTGGGTGGAGTACGTAGCAGGACGTGAAATCAGGGTGGTGGTAGTGGGTTGGATGATGTAGGACCCTATGGTCCCTGTAAGGACCCTTACTCTCGTGGGGGGTTTCGAGCAGAGGAATAACGCATTTTAACAGGATCACTGTGACTACAGGGGGACCAAAGATGGAATCAGGGAGACCACTTAGGAGGCCATTTCAACAATCAAGGTGAATCAGCTCACCCCTTGCAGGGGGCCTGGGGTGGGTCATTCCAAATACTGTGTTTTGCGTTATTTCTTAGGGTTTTCCTGGGAGATGAAGCCCAGCTGCGTTCTTCGGTAGCTGGTTAGTAACAGCCCTTTCCTGCCGCCTTCCCTTCCCGGGATCACTTCTCCGTTCCCCTGCTGGGGTCCCTTGTACTTCGCAAATCCTCTCGGGGCCTGCTTCTTGGGGAAACAAAGCAGACCTCAAGATGCAGAATTTGGGTGGATGGAGAGGTAAAGCCTTCCCCAGCCCAGGAAACGGCCTGAGGCAGGACTCCGCAGTGCGCGCTGGCATCCCATGGGAGCTGAGACGCTAGAGCATGACCTTGACCCACTGGCAGAGGAGACAAAGGACCTTCCAAAGGTGGCCCTGGTTTTGGGGCATTGCTGAGCCACGCCAGGTGGGGTGGGCTCTGATGGGGGCTTCTCATCTCTGACCTAGGCAAGGTCTCTTTCATTCTTGGAAGGGGAGCGTGGTCCCGGGTGATGCCGGCTGCCTCTGCATAGCACTCAGCCTGCAGCTGGCTCTGTGGGGAGTGCACAAGGATGCTTTTCCCAGGCAGGCTGACATTTTGCTAATGGGTTGGTGGGTGTGAACGCAGGTTCGCCTAGAACTGAGAGCGTCTGCTCCCCCTCGTGGGGGCTTTCCCTGAGGGTGGCCGCAGGGGCAAGACAGCGAAGGCCTCTGAGTGTTGGCTGCTGCCTGGGTCCTGGAGCCTGGATCCCCCGATTTCCATGCAGAGCCTCTTCAGCTCTGGGCCTTTATATCCTCTGCTTTGACCTCAGTCTCTTTCAACTCCTGTGTCTGGGCACTGGGTCCTGAGGGCTGCAGCCTCTGCCTGGACAGGCCTGGTGGGCCCAGAGCCTTGGGGGGGACCAGCCTGCTCAGGGTCTCCCTCCTGCCCCTACCCTGGCTCACCAGTGAAGGCAGATTTCAGGGACAGCACCCGGATTTGCTGTAAATGAGTGACTCCCGCTTGCAGCCAGGTTCATTCAACAACCGGTGATTCTGAGCTCCTGCTGTGCGCCAGGCTGGCAGGTTCCACGGGGAACCTACCGTCGAGAGAGGAAGTAAGAGCACCCAGAACAAGAGTCCCAGGGTATGGACTGGGCAGAGGAATCCACGCCTCGCGTGGAAGCAGAATAACCCTTCCAAAGGCCTCCTCTGTGCTGCGTGGCTCCTAGCATCCAACCCTCCTCACAACGCTGAGAGATGCTCCGTCCTTCATCTCCGAGCCCAGGAGACACATCTGCACGGGCCACATCGACTCACTTGACCCAGGCTGCCAGTCAGGTGCCGCCGAGGGCAGGGGCTGTAAGGGGGAAAGAGAGGGTGGAGGGATTTCCCTCCTCCCCCTCCCAGGTCACAGGTGGGTCCTCCATCCAAGGCTCTGTCCCAGTTCTCAGGTCTTCTCCCCCAGCGGGGTGACAGTGCTGGCTTTCTCCAGGCCACTCACACCCGTCGCAGCTCCAGGACAGTCCCAGCCCCTGTGATTTCCTGTAACGCTATCCCCATCTAGATAAAACATCCCTTTCCAGGGCCAGCCTCATGGATAGATGCTCTGTGCAGTCTCCGTGCGCTGAGAAGGGACCCACCCCTGGTTGAGTGCTCCCGTGTTGTCACCTTGAAATTCTTAATACTTTTTGAACAAGGGGCTGCCACTTTCATTTCGTGCCGTGTCCTCAAATGGACGCTTCTGGTCTCTTAGTTAAGCTCTCCCGGTCAGCTGGAGAATGACAGGTCCGCTTTACATCAGGCAAACAGAGTTTGAAGAAAGTTCAATAACTTACCTGAGGCTACGTGGCTACTGAGTGGCAGAGTTGGGATTTGAACCCAGGACCTCTGCCTCTGAAGCCCATGCTCCTTCCAGCTCCAGGAGCCCAGAAGCTACGCCTGCCATGGAAACCTGCAGATCGCTGCTCCTTTGATGGGAAAGTCATGAGGCTTCCCGGGGCCTCTATTTCTCTGCTCATGATTTGGGCTGTTTTCCTGAATATCTTGGCCCAGCCGGGCTCAAAGCCGCCCAGCTGAGCTGAATCTCTAATGCAGTTGCCCTGACCTCCTGGTGATGGAGAGACCAGCCTCCCCCGTCCTTTGAACTGGGCTCCTGCCCAGCCCCTGCCCACCCACTGCTGCTCCCAGCAGACACCCTCACTCCCGGGCTGCAGAGCCATGCTCTCGCTGGCTGCCTCTAATTTTATTTTGAAGGGATGGAGAAGAAACAGGGGCACCAGCAGACAGGAGACATTTTTCCTGATGGGGACGAGCAGTGAATCGAGATAAATGGAAGCATCTTTCAGATCCTCGTCAGACACCAAACTCTGTTTTCCTGACCGATGAATCCCTGCCTGGGGACCCTGGGACAAGTTGCAGAACCAGGACCCTTGGTTCTGCTGCTAATCAGATACCCATTGGATGCTGTGGTCCGGAAGTGAGAATTTCATGTTCTGCCTTTGGTCCTGGCATTTCTGGTCAGCTTGGTCCCTTCGGAGCCCCCTGGATGATGGGAGGTAATGAGGAGGGACATGTAGTCTGGAATCAGACAAGTTGAGTTTATTTGCTCGTTCATTTCTTGTAGCCCTGCAGGTATGATACCGAGTCCAACCAGAAGGGTCCTGCTGGAACACTTGAACTTGAACGCTATTTCTATCACTTCCCAGCTGGGTGACCTTGAGCCAATCTCCAGCCTCTCAGAGCTTCATTGAATTCCTCAGGGACACAGGGAAAGTCAAGCCACTTCTCGGCATAGATGTGAGCCTCAGAGTTTGTGCAGATAAATTGCCTCGCCGGAGACAAAGACTCCAAATACATGAATCGCAACGGTTCTTTGGGCTGGGACCGTAGGATGTGTCTTGGGGAGGAGAAAGGTGTCCCGAGTTTGCACTCAGTTTATAAATGTGCCAAATGTGCCGTGACTAGGGGTGGGGGAGGTGGGAAACCGGAGCTGCCCCCCCACCAGGAAACACAATTCAAAGGAAGGCACCCCTGGGTCTGAATCTCAGCAGCATCTTCTTCCAGCTGCAGGTTTGCAGCTCCAGGGGGGACCCGCTCTCCTTCCTCCCTCGTTATTTAAAGTCGGAGGGGTGTATAAATCAACCAAAATAATTCGCGAGAATCGTTAGCGACTTCAAGGCAGCATCTTTTACCGACAGCATTAAATTAAAAACAGCGCAAAACTGCGGCTTTAAAAACACATCAGCTCGGCTTCCTCCCTCCTGCCTGCTGTAATTGAAGGCTGCTGGGATCTAACGAAATGAAATTAACAGCTCCAATCCCCCTCTGGCTACTGGTTACACGAAAATGTGGTGTCTTTAGGATGGGGAGCTGAAGGGAGAAGTCAGAATCGAGAGGGGTGTCCCCCTTCTCTCGAGCCCCCTCTTTCTGTGCTGCCCACCTGCCCACCTGTCCTTCCAGAGCCCCTGAGCTCCTGGGTATGCAGTGGACCAGAGGGGCCTGCAAGGCACAAGGAGTTCTGTTTGCCCATTTCCCTTTCAGCATCTGCGGAGACCCGGGCCAGCTCGGAGGTGCTCCCACGGACCAGCCCCATTGAGGGTCCCCTGACAAAGGCACAAGACTGTCTCCATCCAAACTTGTTGCTTGCTGTCCCACCCTGCCACCCAGGTACCTCTAGCCTGGTGTCCCCATCACATCCCTAAACCCTCAGCCAGCTGGGCACACAGTGCAGAAACTCGGTGGGTACGGCGTCCTTTTTCCCTAAAAGCTGGATAAGTCCATCACCCCTCAGTATCTCTCGCCTCAGCTGCTGCCAGGGCCTCTTTTGGGGCTCTTTGACTGGGGTGCTGCAGCATCAGGGTAGGGCTGTCCTGGGCACCACAGGAAGCTTCCCTCCTGCCCACTCAGTGCAGCTGTGCCCTCCCGGTCCTTGCGAGAAGGAAAAATACCCAACAGGTTTCAAGTGCCCTGGGGGGATGGGGGTAGGTGTGCTGCTGTCCTGGTTGAGAGCCACTGACTCGCCTCCCTCCTCCCAGCCACTCTCTCCTTAACTTTGATTTTTCTAAAACAAAAACTGATCATTTCGACCGTCTCCTTAGAAAGGGTCACTGACGCTCAGAGTTGTAATTCTGTCTCATGGTCGCCACACAGAGGGTGTGTCTGCACTGGTGGGAGGGGGAACGAATGAGGTGCCCGTCCTTGGCAGGGGTTACCCGTGACCTACAGTCTGTCTCCCCTGAGCCACAGACTGTCAGACTCCTGGCTTTGCTCGTGCTGTATCCCCGTGTGTCTGTGGCTGGCAGAAGATAAAGCACTGCCTCCTTAGCTGGGTACCACCACTGGGAGAGCTGCCGCTCCTGCCCGGTCCATTGACTCTGCTCTCCTAGGCCAAGCCCTCATGGCTGCCACGCTCTGCCTGTCCCTTTGCCTGACAAATCCTACTTGGGGCGTGAGCTGTAGCGACAGGGAAGCATCCTGCGGCGCTAGGGGTGCCTTGACGTTCTGCTGTCACCTGGGGTCACCCCACATCCAGAGGAAAAGCTGAGATTCACAGGGAGGTTATGCTCAGGCAGAGAAGGGAGTGGTTCTTCCACTCCCGGGGCCTGTCCTCTGGAATCTTCTTAGAGTTACTCTTTCATCTACTAGTTCATTCTCAGCAGCATCTTCATTCATCTGTGCTCTGAGTCTGTCCAAGGAAGGAGGAGCGCCCAGCAGGTGCAGCTGGAAAAGGAGGAGAGTTAGTGCCCAGGTCAAACCTCGTGCAGCGGGGAAGGGTCCTTGGCCCTTCAGCAGGACAGTTACAAGGCAAACCGGACTTGGGGTGGGGGACTTTGCTCGCCGTCCCAGATTCTGTCCTGATTATAAGTGTCCTTCTCCCAGCCCGCCGGCTCCTGGCTCAGCCCCCTTCCCAAACAAGCCTCCATTTCCCGCATCCCGCCCTGCTGCCCCCACACCCCACCCCAGTCCAGAGCCGCGTGGAGGCCTGGATGGCAACCCTCTGGCCAGTTCGGGATGCTTGATGGCTGTGTTGTGAGCCGGAAGGGCTGTCTGGGAAAGCGTACTCAGTCAAAGCTGTGTTTATATACGCCAGGGCCAGTGTCTTTTTATTAAGCATAATTACACGCTTCTTAATGTACAGGCATTACGAGCCGTTTTTTCTTCCCCCAGTGACGTCGCAGTCGGGGCGGGTGTGTGTTTGGGCCGATGGGGGGTCCGGAGATGGCTGCCCTCCTCTCCTTGACTCAGCGAGCTCTGAGCCCGGAGCACCGTGGGTCTGGCTGATAGACGGTGCGACGATCGCTCTAACTGATCGCTCTGTCTTTCGAGGGGATGTGGGGAGATGAGGCTCAGCAGCGCCGACATGGAAATGTTGCAGATCGTAATGTCTCGCCCCATGTCTCTCCCTCTTTGTCTCTGAGCCGTAGCCCTGGATTTGCATGTCTACGCTTCTCCTGAAAGGAAAACGTCCGATTCTTCTTGCCAAGCATTTTCAGGAGTCTGCACCCAGGGTCTTCTCTCTGAAGTTCACAAACTTGACTCCAAAGCCTGACATAGTAATCTATTAGAGCTCTATCATTAGAGTCCAGGCAATGTTTTTGATGATGATAATACTACATATCATTATATTATTAATATTATATTATTATATGCTATATTATATTATTATATATTACATTACAATATATTATATATTATATTAATAACATAATGTATTATATTACATATTAGTTATTATATATTATTATATATGTATAAAAACTTTTTTTTTTTTGGTACAACAGTGATGAAGAGCAAAGCCTCCAGGGTCAAATGACCTGGGTTCAAATCCAGACTCCACCATATATTTATTAGCTGTGTGGCCTTGGGTTTGCCACTTAACCTCTCTGAGTCACAGTCTCCTCCTTGGTAAAATGGGAGTAATATTAGTTCCTATGCCACGCAAAGAACCTGACATGGTGCCTGGCTCATAGGAAATGCCTTGGAAATGGTCATTTGACTTCAAGCCCCTTGCCCCACACTCTGCCCAAACACAGCGAATGGTCACCCAATGGTTGTGGACACAAGGAATGAATGAGCAGTAGGTTTGGAATCAGGGTGTCTTTTGTTTACCAACCACGGGGCCAGGCACTTCCTGGACCTCGGAGCGTCTTCGGCTGTAAAGTGAAGGAATAGATGTGCCCCACGGGCTTGTGACAGTTAGATTGATTGAAAGACAGTGAGATAAGCACGTAAAATGTGCCTGATGCCAGTTCAGGCGCAATTTTACTGGTGGCCGAGAGTCCAGTGAGCAGTAGTTTACTATTTAAAAGTGTGTTTATTTCCACCATCCCACGTGATTCTTCAAACAGCCTGTGGCCTGGGCAGGTCCGTTACCAACTCCTATTTCACAAATAAGACAATCGAGGCTCAGAAAGGTCAAGGGTCTCACCTGAGCTTGCACAGCAGGCCGGCTGCAGAGCCCAAATCCTGTGTCCTATTTAATCAACCATTTGTCACTTTAATTTCAGTGCTAGTTGTTTGATCCTTTGAGAATGTCCACAGATTTTATTTATTTATTTATTTATTTAGGCTGCCCTGGGCCTTAGTTGCAGCATGCGAGCTCTTAGTTGCGGCACGCATGCGGATCTAGTTCCCCGACCAGGGACTGAAGCTGGGCCCCCTGCATTGGGAGCGTGGAGTCCTACCCACTGGACCACCAGGGAAGTCCCTCCCCTAACATTTCAACGTAGAAGATGCTGGAGCTCTGGGGTATTACGGAAATCCTCCCTCTTCACCCTTCTTCACAGCGTGCTTCTGCCAGGAAGCCCTCCTGGGATGACCCACTCTTGAGAGCCCCTTTTCTTTGGGACCTCCTTCCGCAGTGAGGAGGGACTTGGGGAGACTGAGCCTGCCAAGTTGACACTGAGATGGAATTTCCTTTGGAAGAAGTAGACCCCTGTGTTGGGGGCAGGTCACAGTCCCACATGCCTGCTTGGGACTCAGGGGTTGGAAGCACAGCCAGGTGTCCTGTCTATAGGCGACACATCCTCTCTTAATGACTTTGTCCTATGAGCCAGACTGACCGGGTCAGAATACCCTAATGTCCTATATGTTTTCCCTGCAGAACATTACAAAAGTTAGGCAGACCTATTTTTCAAACTTGCCTGGGCGTCCCATATTTTTATTTGCTAAATCTGGCAACTCTAGGGATTGGTGACTTCCCTAAGTGAGGGGTGTCACGGTGGGGGGCTTCAGACCCTCCCAGCTCCCCTGCACAGCACCAGGAACCAGCCACCTCTGGCCTCACTACTTGCCCATCCCCCCACCCCCCAGACTGTGGGAGGTGGGGTGGGACCTGCCTGGTTGGGTTCAGAAGCAATGGACATGCCAAGCACCTCGGCTGTAGCCTGGGTGAGCCTCCAAACTGACAGTAAAGGAACCGTCCTTGGTAATAGATTTACCATCTGAAGGGTACTGCCCTCCCCCTTGTAGATGCCATTATCTCCTAAGCACTTCTCTCTGGATTTGTTTCAGGGACCCTGGGGCCCCCATTCCATCTCCCCCCCCTCTTCCCACAGCGCGCTGTCCCCTAGAGATTTAGAGGCAGGAGGCAATCTTCCCTCTCACTTCCATTACTTTAGCGCCTGAGTTACGGAGCCATTATCCCTTGAAGAGTTCTTCATTCGACCTCAGGCAACAAAATCCAAGTTGCCGCAGAATGGGTTTCCATCTGTGTCCGGGTAGTTCCTACCCTGGACCTGGAGGGTGTGGGGCGAGTGGTCTCCTCATTCATTTAGCTCCTTTATGGGCTGACTCAGCAGAGAGGAGCTAAACGACCTTGGACGAGATCTCAACCACTCTGAAATTTATTTTCCTAATCTCTAAAATAAGGTGGTTCAAATAGATGCTCTCCAAAGCCCCTCTTATCCTGCGATTTCTTTCAGTCAACCTGGAAACGCCCACCCTCACGCCAACAGAACAGAGTTAAGAAGTCGTGACCCAGCCCAAGGGGCTGTCTGCCTCTTCCACTCACCTCCCAGATCTGGACCCCCTCTCATCACCCAAAGCCAGCCACTCACAGAGGGGTGGGAGGGAGGTGGGAAATTGACAAAGTTAATGGAAGGCAGGAAGGGACGGACTTGGACTGAGATGCTCTCATTCGATGAACAAAGTGCATTAGGAATTGATTTTCCCTCCTCCTGTTTACCATGTTTTTTCTTCCCCCACTCTGGTGCGGGGAAGAAAGGCTTTGCATCAAGATTATTTGTTGCACAGTGAGACTGCAATTTGCCCAAAGAGGTTATTATTATGGGAACTCAAGCACCGTCTGCAGTAACTTGGGTCCCTTGCCCTGGCTTTTCTTCTGCTCGCTTCCTTCCCCCTACAGACAGAGAGATTGATTCTTCCCAGGTTGTAGGTCTTGGCGGGTGGGGAGAAGGAGAGGGCCACGCTTGCTAGCAGGACCGCTCTCTTGAGAAACCTGCTGCTCCTGTCTTTCCAGAGGGGGCACTTTGTGGACCAACGATGTGGGTCTCCTGGCTAGGAGTCTAGGTGGTCGAGGACCGTGAACATTACCTCCCCAGGATCTGGGAAAGGAGATCTCCGGCTCGCACGAGGCTGGCCGGGGTGGTGGGGGAAGGGAGGGCAGAAGGTTCTGCTAAGGGTGAAACAAAATGAATGTGTTTTCAAAGTTTCCCCCAGCCCTCAGCAGGAGTCTGCAAAAGTGTAATTCTATTTTGTAAATAGATGGAATTGTCTTTTTTTTTAATTTTTTTAACCCATCGGAGAGGCAAAGCCATCTGCTCTCTCCGTCTCAATACAACGGACAAAACGGGATGGTAAGCTGCCTGTTTGTCCCAAGGTGCGGATGCAGTAAGTGAAGTACAGGGAGATGTTGGTCCCGGAGGCCTGTTCTGTTTGTCTTTGATGGTTGGACAGGTCAACGCCCAAACCAGCGGTCCATTCATTCAGTTCAGAAATAGATTCCACAGACCAGCTGGGACAACGCGAAGCAGACAGGAGAACTGGTGACTCCTCTGAACCCTTCCCGAGTTTCCCCCTTTCTAACCAAGGGTCTGGGCTAAGTGTCCTTGGGACAGGGGCTGGGACGCCCCGTGTTCATTGCATTTCAAAGGCCTAAGGAGCCTCCGCTAAGCACCTGGGAGCAGAGCCTCATGAAACCCCAACAAGGGGACTGGTGTTAACCCAGAGGAGTGGGGCCGCTGAAGGATTTTCAGTGGGGTGCGGCATCATCAGACGCGTGTTTTCGATGCTGTGGGTGGCCATGTGGGTGGGGGTGGCCAAGACTGCGCGAAGGAGGACCAGGTGGAGGGGCTGCAGGAACCCAGCTCCGAGTGGTGATGGTGGCCTTACCAAGTGTAGCCGGAGAGCTGGGCGTGGGTTTTAGGCCTGTTAGGGATAGCCTGCCACGGCTTGGAGGAACCTGGCTTGGGCACTGGGTGGGTGGTGATGCTGTCCACTATGGTGGGGAACACAGAGGAGGAGACGATTTGATGAGTGAGGTCCCTGGACTCGGGCAAGACGTCTGGGTCAAGCAAGTCATCTGGTGAATTTTGTGATATAAATTATACCTCATTAAAGGGTTTTTTTTAAAAATTATTTTTTATTATTAAGGCCACTAGGAAGGACAAGTCATAGGGGTAAAAAAACAGGAGTGCCTGGAAGACAAGACGCAGGAAAGGAGAATGTATTAGTCAAGGCTCTCGGGAGAAACAGAACAAGAAGGACATACGTAGATACATGTAAGAGGAGATTTTGGGACTTCCCTGGCGGTACAGTGGTTAAGACTCTGAGCTTCCGCTGCAGGGGGCATGGGCTCAATCCCTGGTCGGGGAATCCCGCAAGCTGTGTGGTGTGGCCAAGAAAAACCAAAAAAAAAACCCCAAAAAACAAAAAGAGATTTATAGGCATCGACTCACGAGGTTATGGAAGTCCCACGACCTGATGTACCATCTGCAAGCTGGTGTAATTCAGTCCCAGATCGAAAGCCCAAGAATTGGAAACTCTGGTGTCTGAGGTTTAAGGGAGAGAAGATGGACGTCCCTGCTCTGGAAGAGAGAGAGGTAACTCACCCTTCCTTCCCTTTTTTGTTCCACTTGGGTCCTCAGTGGCCTGGATGATACCCACCCACACTGGTGAGGGCGGATCTCTTCCCTCAGTCTGCTGAATCAAACGCTGATCTCTTCCAGAGACACCCTCAGAGACACCCCCAGAAACAATGTTTCACCAGCTATCTGGGTACCCCTTAGCCCTGTCAAGTTGACACATAAAATTAACCATCACAGTGAGAACATCAAGAGAGCTGATGGCGTCCACCTCTCTTAAGAGAAGCCGAACAAGATCTGAGGGGCTGAAAAGGTTCCCTTACGCTCAGCAACAAGGCAGCCACCTGCACCCTTGGTAAAAGCGGGTCCGATGGCGAGGTGGGAGCCGGACCCTGGTGATGGTAGGTGAGGGTGAGCTGGGTCTTCTGGTGCAGAGCTTAGGGCAGTCCTAGACCTCTGCATCCTCCTGCCCCCCGGAGTTGGAGCTCAGGAAGGCAGAAATGAACGACTGGTGTCCAATCCTTCGCCAATTATGAGTGACAGCAGCTGGCTGGCGTTTGGGGACCCTCAGGACTAATAGAGAAGAACAGTAGTAGGTGTCAAAGTGCTATTTTATAAATTTATTTATTTTATTTACTTTTGGCTGCATTGGGTCCTCGTCGCTGCACGCGGGCTCCCTCCAGCTGCGGCGAACGGGGACCACTCCTTGTCGCGGTGCGCGGGCTTCTCGCTGCGGCGGCCTCCCCCATCGCAGAGCACGGGCTCCAGGTGCGCGGGCCTCAGTAGCCGTGGTGTGTGGGCTCAGTAGTTGTGGCTCGCGGGCTCCAGAGTGCAGGCTCAGTAATTGTGGCTCACGGACCCAGTTGCTCCGCGGCATGTGGGATCTTCCCGGACCGGGTCACGAACCCGCGTCCCCTGCATCGGCAGGCGGGCTCTCAACCACTGCGCCACCAGGGAAGCCCCCAGGGAAGCCCCCAATATATTTTTTTTAATTTTATTTTTTAAATAGATCTTTATCGGAGTATAATTGCTTCACAATACTGTGTTAGTTTCTGTTGCACAACAAAGCGAATCAGCCATGTGCATACACGTGTCCCCACAACCCCTCCCTCTTGAGCCTCCCTCCCACCCTCCCTATCCCACACCTCTAGGTCATTGCAAAGCACCGAGCGGATCTCCCTGTGCTATGCTGCTGCTTCCCACCAGCCAACTATCTTACATTGGTAGTGTATATATGTCGATGCTACTCTCATTTTGCCCCGGCTTCGCCCTCCCACCCCATGTCCTCAAGTCCATTTTCTATGTCTACCTCTTTATTCCTGCCCTGCAACTAGGTTCATCTGTACCTTTTTTTTTTTAGATTCCATATATATGTGTTAGCATACGGTATTTGTTTTTCTCTTTCTGACTTACTTCACTCTGTATGACAGACTCTAGGTCCATCCACCTCACTACAAATAACTCAATTTCGTTTCTTTTTATGGCTGAGTAATATTCCATTGTATATATGTGCCACATCTTCTTTATCCATTCATCTGTTAATGGACACTTAGGTTGCTTCCATGTCCTGGCTATTGTAAATAGTGCTGCAATGAACATTGTGGTACATGTCTCTTTTTGAATTATGGTTTTCTCAGGGTATATGCCCAGTAGTGGGATTCCTGGGTCATATGGTAGTTCTGTTTTTAGTTTTTTAAAGAACCTCCATATGGCTTTCCTTAGTGGTTGTATCAATTTACATTCCCACCAACAGTGCAGGAGGGTTCCCTTTTCACTACACCTTTTCCAGGATTTATTGTTTCTAGATTTTTTTTTTTTTTTTTTTTTTTGGGTTATGTGGGCCTCTCACTGTCGTGGCCTCTCTCGTTGCGGAGCACAGGCTCCGGACATGCTGGCTCAGCGGCCATGGCTTATGGGCCTAGCCGCTCTGCGGCATGTGGGATCTTCCTGGACCAGGGCACGAACCCGTGTCCCCTGCATCGGCAGGTGGACTCTCAACCACTGCGCCACCAGGGAAGCCCTCTAGATTTTTTGATAATGGTCATTCTGACTGGCGTGAGGTGATACCTCATTGTAGTTTTGATTTGCATTTCTCTAATGTGATGTTGAGCATCTTTTCAAGTGCCTCTTGGCCATATATGTCTTCCTTGGTGAAATGTCTATTTAGGTCTTCTGCCCATTTCTGGATTGGGTTGTTTGATTTTTTGATATTGAGCTCCATAAGCTGCTTGTATATTTTGGAGATTAATCCTTTGTCTGTTGTTTCATTTGCAAATATTTTCTCCCATTCTGAGGGTTGTCTTTTTGTCTTGTTTATAGTTTCCTTTGCTGTGCAAGAGGTTTTAAGTCCCATTTGTTTATTTTTGTTTTTATTTCCGTTACTCTAGGAGGTGGGTCAAAAAAGATCTTGTTGTGGTATATGTCAAAGAGTGTTTTTCCTATGTTTTCCTCTAAGAGTTTTATAGTGTCTGGTTTTACATTAAGTCTTTAATCCATTTGGAGTTTATTTTTGTGTATGGTGTTAGGCAGTGTTCTAATTTCATTCTTTTTCATGTACCTGTCCAATTTTCCCAGCAACACTTATTGAAGAGGCTGTCTTTTCTCCATTGTATGTTCTTGCTTCCTTTGCTGTAAATTAGATGCCCATATGCACATGGGTTTATCTCTGGGCATTCTACCTTGTACCATTGATTATATTTCTGTTTTTGTTCCAGTACCATACTGTCTTGATTACTGTAGCTTTGTGGTATAGTTTGAAGTCAGGGAGCCTGATTCCTCCAACTCCATTTTTCTTTCTCAAGATTGCTTTGGCTATTCGGAGTCTTTTGTGTTTCCATACAAACTGTAAAATTTTTTGTTCTAATTCTTTGAAGAATGCCATTCTCCATCTTCCTCCTCCCTCCACATTGACACAGAAAGGAAAGAAGAGGCCGCTCCCACAAGAAGCACTGAGACTCCAGAGCTGAGAGCACGGGGCCTTGGCTGGGGGGGAGGGGCTTGCACACACTCAGCCCAGCCTTGTTGATTAGGTGCCCTCTCTGTGCCAGGCACCCCACTCAGCACTTTACAAACCTGTGTGGAAGCTACTGTTATCTCCCCCATTTTACGGATAAGAAAACGAGGCACAGAGTGGTTATGTAACTGGTCCAAAGGCACACAGCTGATGAGTTGGGGAGTCAGATTCAAACCCGTGTTTGACCAAAAGTTCCCACTTGAAACCCGCTGTTTCATTCTTTGGTTGGGAGACAAGCAATTACTTGTAACCTTCTGCATATTGGGCCCAGGGATGGGAAACTTTAATCGCTGGCATCCCACTCAGACTCTGTAGAGAATAAACATCCTGTCTCTCCCCAGGTGGACTGTTTCCCTGACGGCAGGTGCACTTTGGTTCCTCTGGGGGTAACAGTCAGCCACTATTGTCTCCTGGGCACCCCCTTGTCTGGCCCCTCTCAGCCTTGCCCTGTTGTGGGTCAGCGTTATTCTTCTGTACATAAAACTGGTCGGCCCGCTCTGGGCCCTTCCCCTGATTTCCAAGGTTAATTCAGATTCACACCTGCCTGGCCACATGGGTTCCAGGGCAACTTGCCCACATTCTTCTGCAAAGCTTCCCCGCATCCCAGGAAGGGGACGGGCATGGGCAGCCACAGCCGTTTACCCCAGGGGCTCCTTTCCCCTCCCCGCCAAGCCCAAGTCCCTAGGCCTGCCTGGCCACATCCGAACAGTGTACCCCATCCCTACCCCTAGACACCCACCGTGGGGGATGTTTATCTTCGATTTTGTGATTGTCTTTACAACTGGTTCTCAGGTCTTCTCTTGGGAAATGGACATGGCCTTGCCCCTTAGGAAGCTGGTACTTCCTGAGCCCCGGTGCTCTCCCCACTGGTCACCAGATCATGGGAACTCATTTCTGGCGGGAGGAAGCGGCACGGGGCCTTCTGTGCGCTGGAGTTGTGGCCCCATAACTGCAACAAAAGGAAATGTAGGACAACAGCCCTTCTGGCTCACTGCTCGCGCTATTGAGAACGGCACCAGCCAGAAAATACTCGCTAATGGCCTTCTCCCAACCTCCTTCTAGATAATGATAAATAATGTGTATTTTTAGTTTGCAATTGAATTTCATCTCTCCACTTCTGGTGTGTTTTTGGGTGTTTTCTCCCTTCTCCCCTGGGGTCTGAAAACTGGACTTTTGTGCATTTACTGAGTGCAGATATTCCGTGCGAGAAATCGACGTATGGATCAGTAATTCCTCCACCCTCATTCTCACCCCTAGACACTCACCTGGCTGAACCAGGAAGGGAGCTGTGTCCAAGAGGGCTCTTCTGTAGGAATTCTGTAGACTGGGGAACAGGGGTGTCCTGGAGGTGGGGGGCCGGCCCCTATCAGTGACCGATGGTTTCTATACTCAAGCATGCCCCCAGCCCCCACCCCCAGAGTTTCTGATTTAGTAGATCTGGGATAGGACCTACCCAAGCATTTCTAACAAGTTCCCAGGTGACAGTGATGCTGTGGTCTTGGGTACCACACTTGGAGAACCATTGGCCTAAATCCTTGCTACTCAAAACGTGGGCCTGGGACCAGTAGTTTCAGCATCACCTGGGAGCTTGTTAGAGATGCAGATTCTTGGGCCTCCCCCCAGGTCTAATCAATGCATTTTAACAGGATGATTGGAACATATATTACAGGTTTTCTCAAGGCTCTTTTCAGCTCAGTGGCCTCTATCTTGACTGTACATTAGATTCACCTGGGGAGTTTTTAAACCCCCCCCCCCAAGCCCAGGCTGTGCCCCAGACCAATTAAAGCAGCTTATCTAGGGGTGGGGCCCAGGCACCTGTGTTTTGCAAAAGCCCCCCAAGTGATTCCAGTGCGCAGCCCCATCTGCGAACCACTGTTCCAGCTGGAAGGATGAAATTAGCAAAATGTTTCACCTAGACTTGACCTTGAATGGAGAAGGAAACACTTGCTGTTTCCTCCGTGGACTCTCACCCATAACCACTTTTTTGGCTCAGAGAGAGCTCAGCTTTGCGTGACCCAGGGTTGTCCATCTTCCCGGCGTGTCTTCCGTGGACCATAGCTGTGTGTCCTGTCTCTCATTTCAGGTTAGCCGACTCGGTGGATTGCAGGAGAAGCAGCAGAAGCAGCCAGAATTGTCCAAACTGGGCTTTGCTTTTGCCCCGCTGGTGTAATTAGAGCCATGCCCACAAGGGTCCACTTTCCACAGTTCTGAAATTCCACTTCTTAAGTTCTTCCGAATTAAATTCGGAGTGTCAAATACCGAGCAAACCGGCTATACATTTCCCTTGCTGTGTCCATGGCAGACATCACTAATTGGTCAGAGCACTCTTTCGCATTAAGCCCAGAGGTGGCTCTTCAGTGCCCCAGGCAGGCAGGACCTGGAGATGGTGCCTTCCCAGGGTTGAAAGCATCAGCCCCATCTCACAGGAGGACATTCCTAGGGTACAAGTGTCAGGTTATTGTTGATTGAGTCACACTCTAGTGCGAATGACTTATCTGCTCCTTTCCAGGCTTAACTGAGAGCCGGTTTCCAAGCAAGAGGGAGGATGGTAGCAGGGGGAGGTCTGGAGAATGGGACACTGTCCTGGAGGCAATTCCGGGGACGCCGAAGTCAGCATGAGGCTTTTGGGGAGAAGAGGGTCCCTTCGTCTTTCGCCTTCTCTTGCCTCCCCTGCAGGAGGGGTTTGGCTGGGAGGGGCCAAGGGCAAAATTCTCCAGCCTCAACATTTCCTGGGGCTGGGGCTGAAAATTTGGGGAAAGACGCAGAATCATGCATTCCACTGCAGCCAGTTCTCAGACTCAGCCAGGATGGGGGGGGGGCAGGCAGAGAACAGCGCAGGACCTTCAGCTGTGGATTTGATGGGGGATGGAGCCACTCAGTGCCAGGGTCTGGGGTCCTGGGTAGCCCTGGGCCTCCCATGGGTGACAGTGGCAGATCCCAAGGCTCTCTTCTGTGCAGCTTGGGATGGGGACTCTGTGTGGGGTAGAGGAAGAACTAGCAGAGTGTCCCCACCAACCCTCATCTCAGCTACTCCCCAGGTTGGGTTTGAGAAAAAGAAAATGATATGAGAGGAAGAAAAAGAACAAATGAAGTTGGAACATGTTCTCCAACCCCACAGGGCCCTGCTCTATGGGAGAGAGTAATAAACAGGTAGAACTCAGCACCTGCACAGGTGGGCAAAGGAGAGGAGGTCTAACTTTTAGGTGACGGGAGAAAGAAGAATGTAAAGGAGGTGAGCCCAAAGAGCGTTCTCCTAAGGACTCTGCATCGCTCCGTTTTTTCATTAACGCAGCACGCCTCACCCAATGCCTGTTTCCAAATGGGCCAGAATCTGGTTAGTCCCTTCCTGCACAGACAAGTCCAAGTCCATTCTGTGCAGGAGGACAAGAGCGGCTTCTGGGCCATCCTAGCGGCCCAGAGCTTGGGGGCAGAGGTGGTCTCACCCGCTCAACATGCCAGAGATGCTGCTGCCGGTGCCTCAGAGCACCCTGCTTAGAGGAAAGACGCTGAAAGACCCTGGCCCTCCTGCCCTCGGGTGGCCTGAAGAGGCAGGGGGACCTCGCTTCCAGCCCGTGACTGAGATGGGAACCCGCAGGCTGCTGGCTCAGGCAAGAACCTCGTCTTTAGAAAAGAGATGAAGACCCAGATCTCGGTCCTCGGCTTCCCCAGCCCAGGTGGGAGGCAGCCGATGGGGCACGTGTACAGGCAGTAGACACTCAAAGGATTCGAAGCTGATGAGCTTGGAGCAGCCCTCGAGAGTCTATCAGTGTGGAGGGGACTGAGAGGGGGGAGATGAGGCACAAGCGGTCCTAACTGCATTTCATGACCCGGTGCTCCTGATATAGAGGCCACCCATCCTCTAGCCTGACTGTTTCTTCTCCCCTGACTCCTCCCCTCCCCGGCCCTGCTGCTGCCCACCATCACCTCCCCTGCCAGTCTGGCCTAGAGGGCTCCAATCTGCACCTTTGAAGCTGAGGAGATCAAAGGGAGATGCTGCTCTGACCTCTTTGGCTAAGGGCCTTCCTTCTGTATCCAGATGGTAGGCTTTGGGGAGGGAGTTGACAGCCCCAGGCTCCCTGGGACCTAGGCCCATGGGCACCCTGCTAGGGTGAAGAACAAGAGCTTGAAAAGACTGGGCTTGTGGGTCCTTGAGAAATGGTACGAGGGAGGTGAGGTGGGTGACGGTGAGCGCTCCTCTGTCTTCCTGGTCTTGTCCCGGCATCTGGAAAGCACTCCCAGCCTCTTCTGAAAGCTATCGGTATAAACGAGCGTGAGGCAGTTCCGTGTCTCTGAGCGCCTGTGCGAGTGGAACTTCCGATTCACATGAGCAGTCTGAGTGTGTGTGTGCGCGCATGTGCCGTGTGTTCGGGGGAGTCAGCACATCCGCCAGCCCTGAGAGAGTGTATGCGGGGGAGGTTATCTGCGTGGACTGACCCACCTGGGTCCTTCACAGAGGAGAACCCACCTCTGGAAGTAGAAACAGGCTGAAATCCTCATGGGAGGGGCCGGAGGTTGGAGCCAGAGTTATTTTTCCATTCTTTAGGTTTGGGGCGCAGACCTGAATAAAGCCGGAGAGGCTGCTCTACTGAGGATGGATTGACTGAGGGGTCAGCGAAGAGGCAGGGGCTGGACGTGATGACCCGCTGAGCCCTCGCTCACTCAGATGGCCCCATCCGTGTCCTGGGGCCTCCTGGGATCCAGCACAGGCCCCTCTCATCTCCCAGGAGCATCCTAGCCGGAGCAGTGCAGAAGGAGGCTTTGCTGACTTCTGTGACCTTGATTCCGTGCCCCCCCACACTTGGATAGGGGAAGCATCTGCATGGCTCCGTCGTCTTTGCCCCTGAGAGCCAGCCTTTAAAATGACCTGCTTCTTCCCGGCTGCAGTTGGAGTCCGAGAGGCCCAGAAGTGATGTGCTCCATTTCCACTTTCCCAGCGATGCGCCCCACCGCCGTCCCTCAATGTCCCCGGGGACGGGATGGGGGGGCACCCTTCCCTCCCCTTCCCCCCCCTTCCCCCAGTCCCACTTGCACTTCCCTGGCTGCCGGCAAACCCATGCTGGCTGGCTGGATTGACTTGCTGGGGAGAGGCATTTCACCTCGGGTTGTTTTTTTTTTTTTTTTTTTTTTTTTGCGGCTCCCATTGCGGAGCGCAGGCTCAGTGGCCATGGCTCACGGGCCCAGCCGCTCCGCAGCATGTGGGATCTTCCCGGACCGGGGCACGAACCCGTGTCCCCTGCAACGGCAGGCGGACTCTCAACCACTGCGCCACCAGGGAAGCCCTCACCTCGGGTTGTTTTTAGAATTTTATTTAATTTATTTTTTTGTACAGCAGGTTCTTATTAGTTATCTATTTTATACATATTAGTGTATATACGTCAATCCCAATCTCCCAATTCATCCCACCCCCCCACCCCCCACCACGTTCCCCCTTGGTGTCCGTACTTTTGTTCTCTGCATCTGTGTCTCTATTTCTGCAAACCTCACCTCGGGTTTTGATGTGCCTGGCTTATTATCCATGAATATCAACTAACAGAAGAGGGGGTGGCCTCTGGGAGGAGAAGTGGATGTTTTGGAGGGAGAGCAAGAGCTGACATAGTCCCAGGGGAGACGAGGGAACGGTTCACACAACTGGCCTGCGTCCTGAACCCCTACTGTGCTCTGGCCCCGGGGCTGCAGTGGACACAGTCGCTGCCCTTGAGGATCTGGGTCTAGCTGAGCAGTCAGGGTACAAGGGGGCAGATGAGGGTGTGCAGAGGGGGCATGATTAAGGACCGGGGTTTGCAAGGGGCTTCATGAGGAGGTGACTTGAGAGGTCTTGTTGAGTGAATAGAGAGGAAGGGCATGGGGGCTCAGTTTGGGAGAAGGCATGGGGGTCTGCCTGAGAGTCAGGATGCAGGGAGCCTGCAGGGGGTTCAGGGTGGAAGAAGAGTTGGGCTGAAGGCAGAGGGAGAAAATGTCATAGATGAGGAGGGCCTTGGTGTCTGGGCTGCCCCCATGCAGCTAAGGGACAGACTCGGATTGGGTGTGGAGGTACACAGTCTGTCATGATGACACGGACACCTAAGCCCGTTCTCTCTCATCACAGGTTGCTGCTCCCGCCTGCTGGTGCAGTTCAGAGAAGATCACCTCCTTCTCTCTTTCCTCCTTTCCTTCCCTGGGAATGGAAATTTCCCCCGAGGCTTAGAAATAGGACAGAATTGGGACTTCCCTGGTGGTTCAGTGGTTAAAACTCTGCGCTCCCAATGCCGGGGGCCCGGGTTTGATCCCTGGTCGGGGAACTAGATCCCACACTCATACTGCAACTAAAAAAAAGATCCCACATGCCACAACTAGAGATCCTGCATGCCGCAACTGGAGATCCTGCATGCAGCAACTAAAAGATCCCGCATGCCGCAGCTAAGACCCAGCACAGCCAAATAAATAGATAAATAAATAAATGTTTTTTTTTTAAAAAAGAAATAGGACAGAATCTTATTCACTGGGACAGATGGTCAAGTTAGGGTGATCCTGTCTGCAGGAGGGTGGAGTAGACAGTCTCTGAGACCTTCCCGGACAGGAAGAGGCTCTAGCCAGGCGGCTCCTGTGCCCCATGTGGAGCCTGGGGATGCTCTCAGGAGGCCCGTGTGAGAGTGTGTGAGTGTGAAAGCATGTCTGTGTGTGTGAGAGACCATGTGTGACTATGTGTGTGTGTGTATAGGGGGTAGATCCTAAGACCTCCTGCTCCAGCTTCGAGGCGTCCCCCTGAGCCCCACCCTCTGAAGGCACCAGCTCCAGACTGACCCTTCCACATATTTAAGGCAGAATCACCATCCAGTGTGTCAACAAGGCCCTTCTGAGGGGAAGGCCACACTGACCGTCAGCCTCTGGGGACTTTCCCTCCCCTGCTCTAAGCTTCTCCTCTACCACCCTCCCAATCCCCCAATTCTTCCTACCTTCCCCGACCCTCCCAGAGGTAAGCCCAGACCTGATACAGGTCTCCATTAATGAACCTCACTGCTCCTGAGCCCCTGTGGACAGTCATGTGACCCATGCCTGACCAATGGTGGGACCTTGTCCCCTGGGCAAAAGCAATTGGTCCAAGGCATGACCAATCAAAATCCTTCCTTGGGATGGTCCATGGATTCAGAGCAAAGGCAACTTTTCCTGCTCAGGATGCTTTAGTGGGAAGTTGTAAATGTGCTGTGTCTGGTGGCTGTCTTCTCCACCGTGTTGGAGCGAGCCTACCTGCAACTGAGACAAGCAAAGATGAAAATCCGGTGGAGGTGGGTGGGAGAAGAGAGACACACAGGCTTAGATGTAGACGTAGGTGTAGACAGATCATATCGGTCCCGACGTCCGGTTCCGGCAGTCTTTCCTTTCATTCTGCTAGCTGTCCCAGAATCCTCTGAGCTACGAGAGCCAATAAACTCCCCTTTTGCTAAAGCGAGTTGAGTTCAGTTTCTGTCACTTGCCATCTGTGTGGCCCTATTCTCTCAAACAGTGGGGGCTGTATTACACACTCCTGGTCTCCACTCTCTCCTCTTCCCACAAGATCAGAGTCAAACGTCCTTTTTTCAAGCACCTCTTTCCCTCTGCCCTCCCCTACTCTGGGTGCTGCTATGGTACATAGTCTTTGTCTTTCTCCCTGCTACGGAAACAAAGTAGCATATTTAGAGGAGTTTCTAAAGCCTGGGCAGGAGGAAGGTTGAGAACCCTTGGGTGAAGACATACTCAGGTTATTTTGGTCACCCTGACTTTTAGGGTCAACAGGGAAGGACCGAGGGCGGCAGTAGAGCGTGGCGTTTGGACGCCTGGACTCTGCTTTTCCTGACGTGAAAACACCTTCCTCCACCTCCTCTCATGTTCATGTCTACGTCCATGAACAGCACTCATAGGGATTGGCCAGTTTACTATCTTTATTATTTTTTCAAAATGGAAATATCTGGGATGTTTTCTTCTTTATAAAAGCCATTCATGGTCATGATGATATAGTAAAATGAAACCAAGTCAGTGGAAAATTCCCTGACTCTAGTGAGAGCCCATGTTGTAATTAATCGGTTACTAGGCAGCCCGCCTCCATCTCTACGAGTTTTGTTTCTCACACGAGTCCTCCCAGCAGCCCTGGGCCCATCTCTTCCCTTCTGGCCACTCAGCTCCTCCTGTATGTGTGGCTTGTTTTGTCCCCAGACCCCATTCTAGAATTGTAGAAACTTGGCAAGGAAAGGGCAGCACATCCAACCTTTTGTCCAGTGTAACGATCTTGGCCACAACAGCTGACATACGGTGATCTACTGATACGTGCACGCTGCTGAGATGGGCAGCTCACTACCTTCTGGGGCAGCCCTTCCTCTCCAGGGGCAGCTCTAATTGTTGGAAAGTCTTCGCTTTGTTTAGCTAAAATCTGCCCCCCGGATGCCCTTGGTTGAAGGCCTGCCCCCTGGAGCACTGCAAAGTCAATCTGTTCCTCTTCCACATGACAGCTTTCACACCGTTGAAGACAGTTAGCATGTCCGTTGCGGATTCTCTCTGTCTCTGATTAAACGCCCTGATTTCTGCAAAACACATCAGAGGAAGGGCAGCTTGAGAGCCCTCACATCCCTGACCTGGTTTTCTCCTGTTCATGTCCTCCGATGCCCCTCTTAAAGTCTGGTACCCAGCCAGAAGAAATTCCCCAGAGATGCTTGACTCCGATAACAGCCAAGAGGACACAGCGATGCCACGTTGCAAACTTGGCACTGAGTGTGCATCAGGGGGGCCAGGAGCATTACACAGGTGCCCGGGCCCATCCCCAGAGATCCCGGATCAGTAACTGTGAGATCAGGCCCAGGAATCTCTACTTTTATGAAGAGCTCCACAGCCCATTGTGTTGACAAGCCATTTTTCTGTAGGAAAATAGAGATGTGTTGGTAGGATGGGTGGGCATGACACTGTGAAGCCAACCTATTAGTCAGGACTCATTTGTTTGCCAGAGGTAGAAACCTCACTTAACCAGCTTAGGCAAAGAGGGAATGTATTGGTCCGGGAGCTGCGAGAGATTCTGAGACGGCAGTAGGAACCTGGTCATTGGGAACTGGACTGAGGACTCAAAACTCTCGCTCTTTCTGCCTCTCATCTTTTGCTTGGCTTCTGGAGAAGGATCTGGCTGTGTCATGAAGAACACAGTCAAAAGTAGCCCAAGGGGCTTCCCTGGTGGCGCAGTGGTTGAGAGTCCGCCTGCCGATGCAGGGGACGCGGGTTCGTGCCCCGGTCCGGGAAGATCCCACATGCCGCGGAGCGGCTGGGCCCGTGAGCCATGGCCGCTGAGCCTGCGCGTCTGGAGCCTGTGCTCCGCAACGGGAGAGGCCACAACAGTGAGAGGCCTGCGTACCAAAAAAAAAGAGGAGCCCAAATTCATATTCTCCCAGCTGTTGAACCTCAGTGGGAAAAGATATTTCCCATCCTCAGTATCTTTAAATTAACTCTAGGGAAGGATTGTTATTGGTCCGACTTGAATCTCCTTGTAACCAGTCATTATTGACATAGAGATGGGGTATTATGATCGGATCATGGCTCTACCCCTGCCCGAGGTTGGAAAAGACTCATGACATTAGGTGAGGGAGAATGAACTCTCAAGGAATGATTCTGAGCACATGCCCACCATAGCCAACCTACACTGAAGACTCTTTCCTAGGAGTCTTCTTAGGAAAGAAGGCTCTACTGCAACTTTTGGATGGAGGTACCATTCTTCCCGTAATAACTGGATCTTTTGTGGGTCTTGTTATGATCTCCTAATCAAAATGATGCTACTGAGATGGAAATAGGAAGAAACATTGTGGCAACAACGAATGCTGGTCCAGTCATTTATGAAACTTGCTTTGTGCCTGCAGAGATCGATGAATTACATCTATCTCAGACTGGTCTCTACCTGTTTCACTGGCACGATCCTTGTCTCACCAATCAGATTGAAAACAACTTGACGCTCAGGGCCCTAAGATGTACAGCTTCTCTGTTTTCTTTCTATATCTATTGTCCAGTATTTGGAGGTTTGCTTGTTACCTATTAAGTGTAATAATTACACCGTATTTCACCTCTTTAATGGGCACAGTTACGGTCTGTTCACTCTCTCTAGTTTGTGGTCCCTCCAAAGCAAGGTCCGGGTCTAACATATTCCTGGTATCACGGCATAAACTCAACAGCATGCCTCAGGGGGGCAGAAATGGCTAGCTGACCAACAAAAATGTGTGTTCCCCTTCCATGGCGTAGAATCATTGGTGGGAAATAGCTGTGCATCCAGGCACCGCATTTCCCAGCCCCTCTCACTTCTAGGTAGGACCACATGACTAGTCCTCACCAATGGAATATGAATGGAAGTGATGCAGGTCACTTCTGGGCCAAGGTGGTCAAGTATTGGGTATGAGACCTCCAGGTTCTTTTTCTTTTCTCATCTGCCAGCTGGATGCAGAGAATCCAACAGGGGACCACCAGGATGTTCCAGGAACAGCAGAGCCTTAAGATGGAAGGGACCCGAGTTCCTGAGTCACCACTTGGAGGAGAGTCTCTTAGACGAGCTAATAGATGAGGAACGTCCACCTTCAACTTCATGTGAGCGCAAGATAAAGCTTTATGATGGTAAGCCACTAAGGTTTCTGGGCCAATTGCTGACATTCATTACTCTGATTACTCTATGAGGCAGGCTTAGTTCAAGTCCAATGCTGCTCCCCACCTCACTCCCTTTTCTGTGTCAGATTACCCCAAAGAGAGACTGGGCTTCTCATCTCGACCATCACAAGGCCAGATTTGCCTGGTGGTTTTAGCCTGGCTGCACTGTGCTAGGCTCTGTAAGAAATGGGGTGTCCCATACCTGACCATTCTTCTTTCATCCATTAGTTCATCTGCCCATTCATTCATTGGCTCCTTCGCTTGTTCAGCCAGGCACAAAGGCAGGGGCCCTGGGTGAGCAGATATGGCTGGCACCATTCTCTGTGGGTTTTCTCATTTGACTCTGTGGGTCAGCGGGTTACAGCCACTGCCCCCGGAGTGGATGTGGCTGCCTCACCTCTCAGCACACCTTTCCCAGTTTAAAGTTGGATGTCAGGCAGGGGTGTTGTGCAGTCAACAATCAGAAGCCGCACCAGACATTTTAACAGAGAGAATTTAATAGAGGGATTTGGTTAAACAAGCATTGGAGAACTGCGGAAGCTCTTGCAGAGGTAGAAACTGCAGGGATCGGCCACCATTCTTAGTGCAGGTGGAACAGGGAAGAGGGTAGGATGATTAGAATTTAGGAGCTAAGACTCAGTGTTCTGTGGGGAGGGGGCAGGTGCTGGCCCATCGGTACTGGGGTCTCTGAGAGGCCACATGGCCAGAGGCTGGTTCTGGTAGTACAGAGAAAGAAACGGCAAATTGGAATCAACTCCTGATAATAGAACCAGCTCCGCCACCAGGGTGACCTTGAGAAAAACAAGAAGCAAAGAGGAAGGAATAAGTGCCCGCTCCCTCTTCCTGCCTTCCCGGTCCCTCTAGTGCCCACTGCTGGCTGGAGCTGACTGGGCACAGCAGGTAAAGCAGAAGCGTGGTTCCTGAGTCCCAGCCCAGCATCTCATCGCGGAGCATGACCGGCAGGTTTGGAGCTGAGTGACAACAGCTTAAGAACCAGCACAGACAGTTTTTAGCTTGAATCTTCTCATCTGGTCCTTTTGCTCTGGAGTCTAAGACTTTAGGAATCGGTCTTTGTCCACACCCTCCCAGCCAGTCTTGAGCTGACTCCTTGTCAACACACTGACACCCGGGTTTCCAGGTCCTAGACTCCCGAAGATGGGCTCCATGCAGGTCTGTGGACGGTCTACCCTGCAGACTCGCAGGAGGAAATTTGCATCACGAGCCTCTCAAGGGCAGGGATGGTTTGATGCTGGGGTGCAAAAGTGAGATCAGCTGTGGGGGTCTCCCCTCACAGGGGCTGCTGGAGAGCCGTAGCTCCTCTGGGGCTCTCCCAGGAGAGCAGCCATCGTCTCTTCGTGTTTTGGCGGAGACTGAGAACGCGGGATGGTGACACTTCCACGTGTTGCTGTGAGGGAGCAAATTACCTTCTCCAAGTCTTGATTTCTTCCTCTGTACACATTCCCTCGGAGGACTGGCAGATGGATAAGGGGTAATGTATACAAAACACAGTGCCTGGCACACAGTAGATGCTGCAGGAGTGCCAGGAATTGTGATTATTCATAAGAATGGGGGGTGGTAGGAGCCAGCCTTTGGCCTTGAGGCCTGTGAAATGACCTCTCTTCTTTATGGGGGTGGAGGGACCCCGAGGAGCAGAAGCATAGGCAGAGCGAGGGCACATCGGTTAGAAGCCCTGCCCAGGGAGGCCTTGGAGGTCCCTCTGAGCATCCAGGGAAAGGCCGACCCACCCCGATGGGGTACTTGGAGGCCCAGGGCCAAAGGAAGAGCCCTGCCCCATGGCAGCCAGGCTTCCAGCGTGTGGAGGCCCAGCAGGCCCGCTCCTGCAGGGCCCAGAGGACGGCCCTAAACCATCCACATGCCTAAACCGTATGCATAATTTCCAGGCTCTGCCGCAGTGGAAGTTTGGATCAGAGAGAGTGGGTGTAAAAATGTCAAGCGAGATTAGATTACAATTTTTATTTTGGAAAAACCTTCATCAAAATATGTATATCTAATTAGGACAATTACAGCACAGGAACAAAAAACTGATTAAAAATCAGACACTCCATAAATTACAAGTGTTTTCCTCCAGCTGGGGCACATCTCCGGCTGCTGAGCTGCAAGGCCAATCAATGGAGCCAGTGCTCTGGGAGCGGGAGGGGAGAGTTGGTGGCTCCCAGGGTAGGACAGGATGAGGGGTGCTGAGTGCAGGCTGTGGGGGTCCTGAGACCACCCGACTGTCCTCGCCCTGGGGCATGGAGGCAGCTGGGTTGGCTCGGGCAGGAAGAGCTGGCAATGTCCTGGATGAGCAGGAATCTGGTGAGGTGTGGACATGCCTGTACAGGGGTGTGTGTGTGTGTGTGTGTGTGTGTGTGTGTGTGTGCGCGCGTGCATGTGCACTTTGCTGAGCCTGAACAGAAGACCATGTATGTGCACACGAGTACATCAGCACATGAACATCTGTGCAAACATCTGTATCACGGCAAGAAGATACAAATGCCTGCACAAGCTAAACGCACAGCAGCATCTGGAGTCTTGTGCCAGAGGCAGACGTTGTGCAAAGGGAGAGCAGGCAGGTGGCCTGTTGTATGGCCTGGGTACCGCCACCACTCATATGGCGCTGGGGGATGGGCCCAGCACGTCACCAGGCAGGCAGAGCTGCCCTTTAAGATATCACAAGATGAGGCCATAAAGGATGAAAACAGCTGCCTTTTACTGAGCGGCTACTATGTACTGGCCACTGTGCCAAGCACTTTACATGCATGATCTTGTCAAACCTATTCAGCAACACTAAGAGGTAGGTGTGGTCTGCAGAGTAACACCCCGTCACCCCCAAGATGTCCACATCCCAATCCCTGGAACCTGTAAAGATGTCATCTTCCACGGCCAAAGGGACTTTGCAGATGTGATTAAATTATGGATCTTGAGATGGGGAGCTTATCCTGGATTACTTGGATGGGACCAATGTGATCACAGGGGCCCTTCATAGTGGAAGAGGGGGGTCAGAGAAAGAGGTATGACAGCAGAAGGATGGTCAGAGAGATGCTGTGTTGCTGGCTTTGAAGATGGAGGAAAGGGACCATGGGCCAAGGAATGAGAAGGGCCTCTAGAAGCTGGAAAATCAAGAAACGCTTCTCCCCTAGAACCTCCAGAAGGAAGGCAGCCCTGCTGACATCTTGATTTTAGCCCAGAGACCTGTGTGGGACTCCTAACTATGGAACTGTAAGATACTACACTTGTGTTGTTTTTAGCCTCTAACTTTGTGGTACTTTTGTTACAGCAGCAATAGGAAACTAATACAGTAGGTAATGCTATTTTGCCATTTTATAGGTGTAGAAATTGGAGCTCAGAGACATAAAGTAATTTACTCAAGTTCACCCGGCCAGGAAGTGTCAGGGCCATGATTTGGGACAGTGTGACTCCAGGACTTAAGCTGGACTCTGCCACCTGTCTGCTGAACTGCACCATCTCTCCAGAGCAATTGCTCCGTCCAGACTTCTAATTTCCAGGCAAGCTTAAAGATGCCCCTTCTTAGCTGCCAGCTCAGAGAGGATGAAATCAAGGGACCTATTCTGGGAAGAGAACACTGAAAATCCTGGACACGCTCCATTTAAAGCTTTCATTGAAGGTGACTTGTGTGTTTTTCCTCCAAGGAGAGGAAGGGGTTTATGTCTGATCCCGGAGCCAGCTCTGACATGCAGTGTGTTTTGCATCTCTAGCCAATCCCCTTGGAAAGCAACTCTGAACCTCAGCCACCTCTGCTTCCTCCCTCCCCACTCAACCCAAATCCCATCCAGTCTATATTCTTGGGGACAGGGCTTCCGCAACTCCCTGGCCTTTGGAAGCCTAGGAGATAGGTTACTGTGGGCTCAGAACTCACAGCCCTGAGCAGAAGGGCCGGGTTGGGATGGGCAGAGAAGCCCCATGGCCCTTGACACTCACTGCTCAGCTTTGCAGTTATCCGCCAGTCATGCTGCGCCAAGAAGCTTAAAACACCCACCCAAGATGGCGCTGGGGGAGGGTGATGCAGAGGAGAGATGCTGGTTTAGGAGCTAGGCCAGCTGGGCCCCAACACTGATTCCCCTGCGAGATTGCTCGACTCAATTCTCCGGCTGGTCCTCAGTTTCCTTGTCTATAAACCGAGTACTTAGAGAACATTCCAGAGATGGCCTCTAGCTCAGACTCTCTGACCCTGACAGCTAAGATTCTCCTCCCAGCACGTGGTGGTCCAGAATCTAGGTCCCTATGCATGGTCCTGAGCTACTTGCATATTCTTCAGAGACAGGTAGGGTATGGGGTGAGGGGAGTAGTGGGTCTGATGTGGGTCTCAGGGCTGTGTCCTGGCCTCTGGGGATAGGATGGAGGCAGTGAGGTCTACTTTACAGGAGATTGTCCTGAACGGCCAGTGTGAGAAACACTCCCATGTACGACACCCCACTTTGTGCATCATTCTGCACTCCAGAAGGATGCTCTCTCCCAGATCTACTCTCCTGGGCTGCTTCCTTGAGCCCCAGGGAGGGAGGGTGTTGTGTGGTGGGGGAGAGGCTTGGCAGGAGCCACTCCCCCCCGATCGCAGGTGAGGCCTTTGGAGAGCTTTGCCCACGTGCCCTGGAAGGGGACATGTCCTGATCAGGAGCTCATTCTCCATCTGTAGCAGGATGAAATTCCTTAAAACATGTGTATCCCAACATCATAGAATATTGGGGCCAAGGCAGAGAAATAAAAGTGAATATGACTCACCCAATATTGCACACTAAATAAGCAACAGGCTGGGATCCGACCCCCAGGCTCTTGACCTTCCAGCCTGAACATTCTTTGGAAAATATGTGATCAGATTTTCCAGCTCAGCATGTAATCAGATTACATCTCTTATTTTTTCAGATACTTGCTAGCATACTCAAACTGCTCAGGATCTCCCTCTCATGGCCTCCCTCTGCCTGACTTGTCCAGGAACCCCAGGGACTTACTGCACTAAGGGGTGCAGTCCTGTTCTATTGGCTGTGAGTTGACACAGCTGTGATCTCGTTAGTCCCTCATTGCCATTACTTTCCATCACCACATGGTGTCGCTGTTGAAAACCGGGCCTGTGCAGCTCTGCGAAGGACATGTATAATATTAATGGCCGGTCCTTCATTTGCTTCAGACGCCCGTCTAGCCGACAATTCCCAATGAGCTAAGATGACGATCTGGGGGAAATCTTACAGATTTTACCTCTAGTAGAATCTGCTCTTCTGCGGGAACCCTTAGGCCATGATGTTGAGCTGCACAGTCCTAGATTCCTTTAAACAGAATAATTTCGTAAAGCAAAGGGTGCTTGCTGTCTTTCTCTGACTCTAAGCTTTGTGGAAGTCATACTGCTCTGCCCTGCTCCACCCAGAGAGATCTCTTTTTCCTTGAATCTCGGGAACAGGAGTTGGAGTTTTTCCCTTCTCTCTCAAGGCCTGGGCTTGCCTATTCAGCCATCCATTCATTTGTTTTATTAGGACTTTTTCTGGCCCATGTGTCTGGAAAGTCCAAGCGCTGTGCCAGCTCTAAACACAGCAGTGTCCAGGGATTCAAGCAACGCTGTCCGGACTCAGTTTCTCTTCTCCTCAAGCCTCTTCTTAGACTCCTTCTCACGACAGGCTCCTCCACAGCACTGGCAAGACAGTCATTGGTCCTGTAGGCTCTCAGCCTCCTAGTGTTACCAACCCCAGTGTAAAGTATAATATCTTTTTTTTTTAAAGGAATTTGTGCATTTTAGTCAAATTCAATAAAGATGACTTTTAAAAAGATAGTTACAAACGACCTTTCATATCATCTCTTACCCCATATACAAACGAAGTTAAACAACTTAAGTAATTCCTGTACTCTAAAGCCCCACCCCCACCAAACTTACATGTGATTTCATAGGAATAGCTTTTAATTTGCAAAGTAGAATTCTCAGTCCCTCTACCTCACACCCAGAAAATATATTAAATTATGACTGTATTTTTTTCCTTTTACCTAATCATATATATTTTTCTGGGCCTTTTCCTCACATTTAAATACCCTAAACTTTTTTAAAAATAGACTTTATATTTTAGAGCAGTTTAGGTTCACAGCAAAATGGAGCGGAAAACACAGAGTTCCCATATGCCTCCTGCCTCCCCTCCACTTCTTTCTACCTCCTGCACCAGACTGGTACATTTGTTACAATCAATGAACCTGCCAAAGTATCCTTTTTCCAACAGGATAGATAGATTTGTTTCAAGCAAGATTCTGATTGGCTGGCTTGAATCACGTGACCGTAGTTGAACCAATCCCTCTGACCAAGGGAATGTGGTAGCATGTGTGATGTCACACGATCACAGCTGTAACCAGGAGGAGGGACCACTCAGGCCACCATGTTTGAATGCCCTCAGAATCACGTGTAGTCCATGATGATTCCCCCAAAAGAGCCCCAACATGGGGCAGCATGGTAGGTGGACAAAAAGTGTTTTCCTAAACGCCCACTGTGTGCCAGGCACTGTGCTAGGAGCAGCTTGGACCATCTATTCCAGGTGACTTTTGCATCCCAGGGCCCTCAGGGAACATCACCGTTTACCTGCAGCAGGTGAAGCATGTCTGCACACACCTTGTATTCCAGGGGCTCTGTCTTGACCGAAGGTCTGCTCCGGGTGCTCTGAGGCCTCCTCCGCTAGACGTGGGAGAAACTAAGATTACTTTAAGGTGCCCCTCAATGGGCATCTCACCCACTTTCTGCCTTAGCAGGCATTCTGCTACACCTTGGCACGGAGGACACCTTAATTCCAGCGCACCTGGCGTGTGAGCGTGTGTGTGCACGCACGCACGTGTGTTGTGGAGGGTGGTGGGTGTCAGGGGTTTGGGGTTCTCAGTCTTAACAGACAAGGGAGAGGCAGGGCAAGAGGGTGTCTTCTGGATCATTGCTGTGTCTCCTGGGTCCCTTTTTTTCTGGTGTCTTCAACTCCCTGATTATTATTCAGGGCCCAGGCAGAGGCAGCTGCATGGTGATGGGCGATGCTGACAGGCAGTGACAGGTAACACCAGCTGCTGGGGTTGGAAGCTGACCAGATCCCAGCAGGGGTGGGAGGAGAGGGCAAGGAGGAGAGAGAGCCAGCTGGGGAGGGGGCAGGGCCCACCAACCCTCCTCCCAGCTCTTTTCCTTCTGTCAAACCAGCTCTGCTGTCTCCAGCACTTCTGGTGCCCAGGACTGTCCCATGATGCTCCTCCTGGACCTTCCTGTCAGCCCCCTCCTGCCAAGCCCCCAGTGAGGCATCAGGGAGGGAGGGGGACAATGTCCAGGGTGAAAGACTTTGTTCTAGTCATTCGCGTGCTTGCTCTCAGATCCGTGCTTCACGCTTCCCCGGCTCTGCTCGGTATCACAGGGGCTGATCACGGCAGGTGGCTTCAGGCTGGATTTAGCTAATGCTATAGACTCAATGTTTGTGTCCCCCCCAAATTTACATGTTGAAACCTAGCCCCCACTGTGATGGTATTTGGAGGTGAGGCTTTTGAGAGGTGATGAGGTCATGAGGGTGGAGCCTTCACGAATGGGATTAGTGCCCTTATAAAGGAGACCCCAGAAAGCTCCCTCGCCCCTTCCACCACCTGAGGACAGAGAAAAGAGCCATGTATGAACCAGAAAGTGAGCCTTCAGCCAACATCGAATCTGCCTTGTTCTTGGACTTCCAGCCTCCGGACTTATGAGAAATAAATGCTTGTTGTTTAAGCCATCAGCCTCTGGTATTTTTGTCACAGCAGCCCAGACAGAGAAGACAGCCAAGGAGGTAGTGGCAGGAGACGGGATGGCGGGAGGGAGGGAGAAGCCAGGGTATTTCTCCTCTTCCTCACCAGCACTGCTGTGTCTCTTTGTCACTCTGGCTCTTTTTAGATGGGGACCCACCTTTGACTCTTATCCCTCCCCCCTGGGGTGGCAGCAGCTTCCTGTTGTTGCAGACTGCTGAGTTTCCTCATCATCCCCTTTCTGGTTTCTCAGTCGTTCCTTTACTGGTGTAACTACGTCCCTGCGTAAGTCCCTTCCTTTTAGCTTCTCAGAATGATGTCTGTTTCCTGCCTGGAAATTGATGCTGCAGCCACCTGACCATGCCTCAGGCAAACTTGGACTCAGACTCCCTTCTGCCACCAGCGTGCTGTGTGAGCCTGGGCCAGTTGCTGTCCCTCTCTGGACTTTGCTTTTCCTATCTGTAAAAGGGAGAGAGGAGGCCCAGATTAGCAGCCCCTGGGGAATCCTGGACCCTCTGTCCGGGGGATTTAGGGTTTTTCCAGGTGCTTTTCGGGGGGTCCATGGACCCCTTAGGGGTGACTCTCCAACATCACCCTGTGATCTTCCAAAGCTGTCTCCACCTCACCTGACAGGGAGTGAGAGCCCCGCTCACGGGGCTTGGCCTCAAGTCCTAAAGCTTATTCTGCATACGTGCAGGACTCAAACCAGGACTGGGACGTTGGGATTTCCTATACTGGGCAGTGGGAACTATGGTCAATTTCCAGAAGGATCTCTACTCCACAAGGTCAGGGAAATCGGTGTGTGTGTGGGGGGCAAGAGCACACGTTGATGAAATCTGGGTGGAGACCCCTGAGGTCCCTTCCTCCAGGAATCTGCCTCTCACCTGTTTGGGACCAGACAGCTGTCACTATGGGGCAGGGGAGGTGGTAGAGAGTGGAGAGCTGGGAAGGACGGAGGGAGGGAGCCCGAGATCAGAGCTGAGCCGAAGCCTTGCTTTGGGTTTGGAATACCCGAGCTGTTAATTTGAGAATAATCAATGCTAATTTGCATATATCTGGTTGCCATAGCAGGTTATCTATTTCCCATCAAGATGCCCCAGAAGCTCGGGCAGCTCTTCTCCGTGGCTGCCCACTCGGCTTCCCCCTTCCCGCTCAGAGGTGCTACAGGGCAGCTCAGCCAGGGAAGACAGCAGGTCAGCCCACCCCTGCGCTGCCCTAGGGGTCCAGCCCCACCTGTGGCCCGTGGGCTGTAGAAACCCCAGGGATCAAGTGGGGGGGTGCTGGGGGCTGGACAACGGAGCCCGGGAGGAGGAGAATTAAGCAAAAGTGCAAATTACCCAAACCCGTGTTTAACATTTCTTCCAAATCTGCATGAATATTAAAACGCAACCCACCCCGGTCCCCACACAATGAATTCTGCATGAATCTTAAGATAAATCGTTTGGATAACTTAGTGGCAGCTGTACTCCCATGCTGCCAGCTGCCTCCCCAAATCATTTCAAGCCAGTACAAAGAGAAAAGGATGGGAGTGGTGAGGGCCGAGGGCCGGGAGGGATGGGGGCGGGCAGAAGAGGTGCTCTATCTGGTGATGCTAAACACCTACAATGCAAGGGCATCCCCTTCCCTCCAACAACAAACAGTGATCTGGCCCCAGATATCCATGGTGCAGAGACCGAGAAACCTACTCCAGGGCTGGCTGCCCCACCTCGGTGTCTTTGCTCCCTCTTGGAGGCATCTGGTCTTCCTCCCAACCTACCCATGGGGTAGAAATGACTTAGCTGGGGGCCCTGGGTGGAGACCGGGAGTGGGGTTTTGAGTTTTGGATTCTGGCCACATCGTTACCATGACTGTCATTTACTAGGCAGGGTAAACCGATGGCATCAGCTAAGGGTTCCGGCAAAGGCAGGTTCATGAAGAGGTGATTCACAGACCTGTGAGCAGAGTTAAGGGAACCAACATGGGGTGCGGGTAGGAATGGGGAGACTTTACCACTTGGAAGTCCAAAGGTGCACGGGAAAGGGGTGATATTATGGGAGCCTGGGCAGCCTGGACCCAAGGCAACAGTGGCCCTAGTGGTAAAGAGCTGAAACAGCGGCAGGTAAGGAGGGATAGGGTGGGATAAATACCCCAACCTCTCTCTCCTCCCTCCCTAGTCTTGTGCCAGTGTCTCCGATCGGCCAAACCCAACCAGGAGGCAGGGAACGAGAGGCCCAGCTGATCCGTCCTGTGAGGTTCGCCTTTCCGGCTTTACTGGGGTGGCAGGAATGGGGGCTGGGGGAAGGTGGGGACAGTCGAATGGAGAGTAACCTGCATGGCCATCACTACCCAGACCAAGGGAAGCCGCCCGGGTGCACCCCCGGAAACTGCTCCCAGGAGCTCAGTACACAGAACAGAGCGGTTCCAGAAACACCCCGGAACAACCCACGCCATAAGCATGAGCGGATGAGAGCAAAATGCCGTTTGGAAAATTCTAGGCTCTTTTCCAGTAGTAGCGCTAGGGTGAACACATGAGGACTCACCAGGGGAGGAATCTCAGAGAGAGCTTCAATAAGCCAGCGGCACGCTGGGATTCAACTCATAAAAATGCAGCACAAATTTGCAGGAGTACATGCATTGCAGAAAGGGAATTCCACGTATCACGGAGTGTCAAAGGGAACATAAACCACCCTGGCATGTCATGAGGTGGGACTGGTGCCCCGGGGAGGACGGGCTGGAGTCTGCAGGACTTACTGGAGATTGGATGTGGGGTGAGGGGCAGAAGCCTCAGGAGTGAACGATCACGCCCTTGGCCGGACCGTCGGGTGGACACTGGTGACGCCTCCGGATACGGGAGTGACTGGGACAGGGCTGGCATTCAGGTTCTGTCAGACTCTAGAGCCCCTGCTCTGGGGAGACGGCTGCCTCCTGGGCCTGGGGCAGTGTCCCGGCCGTGGCCAGCTCTCTTCCCCTTCCCAAAGGCGCGTTTGGTATAGCCTTCTTCTCTCTGTGGCCACCGGGAGGATGGCGGCATTGGAAAAGCTGCTGGGGTCCCTGGGAAGGAGTTTGGCCCAGAGAGTGTGAATGGCCCCAGAGGTAACTAAAGCAGAGACGCTGCTTCCTGTTTCCCATTTTAAGCAACAGCCTAACAAGAAATAGACAAACAGGAGTGCTTTTCGGCTCAGCGGGGTGATGGGGGCCGTGAATTAAAATCCCATTATAAAAATTCTGCGGAGGCTGCTGGCAGCCTTGTTGATGACCATTTACACCAATGTGCACACACCAAAACCTTCCTCTCTGTGACTCAGGCCACGCAGGCTGCCGTGGAAAGAATTCTGGAGTTAAATCAACCTGGTTCTGCCACCTGCCGCCTCGGAGCTGCGACCTTGAGCAAAGGGCCGAACCCCTCTTCGTCTTGACTGAAACTCTCCCTTGCTGGAAAGTCTCCATCTGCCTCCCAGACACTGTCCGCCCTTCTCCACCTGCCCTGTACCTGCCTCTGAGGATGGCACCTGAGGACCAGTCCCCTTAGCCTCTGGTTTGCTAGGGGGTGGCCCTACCAGGAGCTGAGAGGGCGGGCCAGAGAGGTGAGGACTTGTGACCCCTGGCTCCCTCCCTGTCACAGGATGGTTCGGCAGTGGCCTTTTCCTGCGGTCACCTGTGCCTCCTACTTCTCCCTTCGGCCCCTCAACTTCCCTCCCGTGCGAGGCCCTGACTGCATACTCCCCATCCATTGGGTCCCCTTAGCCTGGCTCCCCCTTTGTCCGTGGTCCTTCTGTCACTGCTATAGGCTGTGCGAACAACTTCTTGCCAGGACCCTGACAGTCCACCCACCGCATGGGACTGGAGTTGCTGTTGGAGGTGACAACTGATGGAAGGTGTAGCACGCAGGGTGGGGCCCCAGGAGGCACTCACGGAGCGTGGGGCTGTGTGGTGCAATGGTTAAGGGCCTGGCTTGCCTGGGATTTTGTCCCAGCCCTGCCACGTGATAACTAGCTGTGAAACTCTGGGCAACGTGTTCCTCTCTCTGCGTCTTCATTTTTTTCCTCCATAAAATTCTGATGGCGATGACGATGATGGTGATGATGACAAAAATAGGATCAAATGAGTAACGTGGTGTAGAGTTTTAAAGGACATCACAAGCCATTAGAAATCACAAGCAACGTGTTCCTCTCTCTGCGTCTTCATTTTTTTCCTCCATAAAATTCTGATGGCGATGACGATGATGGTGATGATGACAAAAATAGGATCAAATGAGTAACGTGGTGTAGAGTTTTAAAGGACATCACAAGCCATTAGAAATATTCGCTATTACTTTTTATGGCCTTGTGTTCTCACAAAATGAATCTCTTCCGTGTCACAAGAAAGGTGTAGTCAGCAACCAACCCCCCTCTGTCTTTGAATAATGTGCTTGTGACACTTGCTTGGGTGGTTAGAAGGACCCTGAAGCCATCTCTGTTCTGGGGAGGGCGATGCTGCCCAACTCCTCTGTCAACTGCCCATTCCTGAGAACTCCGGTGAGGACCTGGGACTCCAGCCATGGGTATCCCCGGTCCCCAGCAAGACTATGGCTTTCTGAAGGGTGTACTTATTCACAAACATTTATCCAGGGCTTAATAGAAGCTGGGCACCATGTGGAGCCTTGGGGATTCTGTGTTAGACTCACAGGACTCTCTTGCCTTGGGTCATTCAAATAAGATCAGAAATAGCCCCGGAGTCAGAGTGAACCAGGCTTATGACACCCACAGAGGAGAGAAGGCGAGTGTCAACGGCTCTTGGGTTCTTGGCCGCGTGGAAGAGTTTGGAAGGGACTTCTAGAAACGGCTGCCTCCTAAGGATGTCACGTGCCACATCCATCTCCTTTTGTTGGACTTGGCTTCAGAAGAGAGGCCTTGGCGTGATTCTGGCCAGAGGTCTTCCCTTTGCGCAGAGAGGGTGCGTGAATTTTAACTACTGAAATCATCACCATCACTGCCATGATCACCATGACCACTATCACCATCGCCACCACCATCATCAACACCACCACCGCGATCACCATGACCACTACCGCCACCACCACCATCACAGTAACAAGAGTTAAACAGCTCTACCATTTGGGCCGCCTTCTCTCCAGGACAGAAGAGGGTCCTTGGCAGCCTTCTCTCTTAGGTTCTTTGTTCTTTGGGCAAGAGATAGGTTCTCCTCTAGGCCCCAGGAGGAGAGTAAAGGTCCCGAATTCGATGACACGTGTCCTCATAAGAGAAAGGCAGAAGGAGATTTGAGACTCAGATACATGGGGAGAAGGCCATGTAAAGGTGGGGGGGGGGGCAGAGGTTAGAGTGATGCAACCACGAGCCAAGGGATGGCTGGAGTCTCCAGAAGCCGCAAGAGGCAAGGAGGGACTCACCCCTAGAGACATCATGCAGAGCGTGGACTTGCTGATACCTTGATTCCAGACTCTAACCTGCGCCCAGCTCTGAGAGAACCAAGTAACGCTCCTTTAAGCTACTAAGTGTGCAGTCATTTGTTACAGCAGCCCCAGAAAACCAGTCCAGGGGGTGAAGGCTAAGGAGCACGGGGTCTCTTTTCAGGGTAATGGAAACGTTCTAAAATTGATTGTGGTGATGGCTACACAGCTCAGTGTATGTACTAAAAGCCTTTGAATCATATACTTTAAATGGGTGAATTATATGGTATGGGAGTGATATCTCAATAAAACCATTAGGAAAAGAAAATGGTCTGGGGATCTGCTTCTCTTTCAGCAAGACAGAGGCAGAGGCAGACGCAGACGCAGAACCAGAAGATGGAGTGTTTTGCTTCTCAGCCCTGGCCTCTTCCATGCTGCCAAGCCACTTCCTCTGGATAGCGTTTGTCTCCACTGACTCTGTGGCGTCTGGTCCCTTGGTCCCCTGGGCCATCAGGGCACCACCAGGAGGCAATGTGTTCGGGCAATAGGAGTGTGTTTGCCTTTGTCTTTGCCCCGCCCCTTAGATTTTACACAATGATGCTTCCTCCCACCTCCTCGTTTTGTGTGCCAGCTTCCCCTTCCATCACCACGTCCACACTGTAAACCTCCAGGGGTGGAATCCATTTCCAGTCCCTCAGATGTCAGGGGAATTGAAAGCATGGCAAATATTTCCTAGCTCTAAATTACACTGACCCCGGAAGGCTGAACTTGCAGTATAATCCAGGTTATGAATTGTAAATCACATGCCATGCAAAGTACTTGCAGAAATTCAATAAAGCTCTTGGCCCAGCACAGCAGAGCTTGGCCTAGGGAAGCAGGAGGAGCCAGCTGGGGTGAGAAGGAAGGGAAAGGAGGTTGTGATGGGAAGGAGGGCAGAGGGGGTAGGGCTGGTCCTGGCACTGCTTGGCCAAGGCTCTCGTGGCCAGGAGCTGCCCGTCTCCCTGTCGTAGGAGTCAAGAGGTCTCCGTGGTCTTTGGATAACATGCCCTCCATGATTGAAACCAACCTTGCAAATAAGAATGCTATATTTACCAGCCTGCCCAAGACAGGCTTCTCATTTGGCAGAAACTGTCAGGCTGCCTGCAATGCAAATTGTTTCCAGGGGCTTCTGCAGGTCCGTAGGGGGTGACAGTCACTGATGTGTATGTAGTCGGGGGGGGATGCCCTGCCTGATATGAAATCTATTTTCATCTCTGTGTGACTGAGAAAGAAGTCAGAGAACTCTGTGGATCCGTGGATATAGCCACACCCCTTAGAATGGGGAAGGACATGCGCTGACCACTGGGCTTGCCCAAGAGTTTTATTTAGGAGGGAGGTTGAAGGGCAAATGGCCCCCTCTGTGGCTGGAAGGGGGTGGCATAAAGGCTTTTATGTTTCAAGAATTCTAAGAGAAAGGACTAAGGGAGAGACGGGGGGTGTGTACTTACTTCTGACCCAGCTATAGAGCCTCAGTGGTAGTTCTGGGTACTGGGAGGGTCATATTGTATATAGTTACATCTCTGGGGCACCGAGAAGGTCAATAGTTACAAAAGCCCAGGACCAGCTTTTCTCAGGGGTCTTCACGTCTTCCTTCTGGCCATTAGATGATAGTCCTCCCAGATGTCCCGCTCACTCAAGGATCGAAGGAAAACAAGCAGCTGGTGGAGACCAGGTTTCCCTGCTCACACTTGGCTTCACAGGTGTCTCACCACATTTGCACAGATGACCCACGTGGTTGACCACTAATTCATCTCACATCCACGGAGGCCCACCTGCCGGGCACTGTGCCATCTGCCAGGAATATAAGGATAAAATGAGGTCCTTCCTTGAGCAGGTCTGATGGTGATGGGTTGAGTCCTTCATCCCTGCCTCGCAGATACTCAGAAGACCCAAGTCCTGGGCACACACTGTACCAGCCTCTGGGAAGAGCAGGCGCCACCCCTGGTCCCATCAGGACTACGGGGCTGGTATAAAGAAGGCTTGGGGCTTCCCTGGTGGTGCAGTGGTTGAGAGTCCGCCTGCCGATGCAGGGGACGCGGGTTCGTGCCCCGGTCTGGGAAGATCCCACGTGACACGGAGCGGCTGGGCCCATGAGCCATGGCAGCTGAGCCTGCGCGTCCGGAGCCTGTGCTCCGCAGCGGGAGAGGCGACAGCAGTGAGAGGCCCGTGTACCGCCAAAAAAAAAAAAAAAAAAAGGCTTGAACTGTCTGTGTTGGGAAGGGGGCTGTTAACCTGGGGCTTGAGGGGCCCCGGATGTTCCCAGCTTATTAACAGTCATGAGGAGGAGGGTGTGGAAAGCCTCCTCTTCAGGTGCTTAGGGCTCTGCCAGGCAATTAAAATGCAGCACTGCACGTAGCTGTAATGAGGACACCAGTAATACCGGGGCAGCCCTAGCTCTGAGTTTCATCCTGTAGGACGAGCTTCATCAGCGAGGCTTGGCCAGGAAGAACTCAGTGCAGCCTTCTTCCTGTAGGACGATCTCTCTCTCTCCCCCTCCTTGCTTCCCACCTTGAGAACACGGAGAAAGTGCAGTGCAGTGATATGAACCTGAACCTGTTATAAAAAATCTAGGGGCATATGTGGCTCAGCTCTTGGCTACCCATGGACCTCTGATGAGTGTGGCCCCGTCTGATCCCCACCTTCTGCTATTCATGCCCTTGTGTCATATCCCCCCACCCCCCAACCATACCCGAGCGTGGCTTAGCCTAGTGACTTGCTTCTAACCAACAGCATACCGCAAAGGTGATGGGGCGTCCCTTCTGTGATTCGGCTGCCTAAGGCCGCAACCTGTCTTGTTAGCAGAGTCCATTGTCTTCTTGGCTCACGTGATTTAAGGAAGCCAGCTGGTATGTGGGAGAGGTTCACGTGGCAAGCAACTGAGGGTGGTGTCCAGCAACAGCCAGCTAGGAACTGAGACCCTCAGGCCAACAACACTGAAGGGACTGAATCCTGCCAATAACCAAATGAGCTTGGACATGGCTCCTTCCCCAGTCAAGCCTCAGATGAGACCCCAGCCCCAGTGGATACCTTGACTGCAGCCTTAAGATAGAGGACCCGGGGGCTTCCCTGGTGGCGCAGTGGTTGAGAGTCCGCCTGCTGATGCAGGGGACACGGGTTCGTGCCCCGGTCCGGGAGGATCCCACGTGCCGCGGAGCGGCTGGGCCCATGAGCCATGGCCGCTGAGCCTGCGCGTCCAGAGCCTGTGCTCCGCAACGGGAGAGGCCACAACAGTGAGAGGCCCGCGTACTGCAAAAAAAAAAAAAAAACTTATAAAGATAGAGGACGCGGGACCTCCCTGGTGGTCCAGTGGCTAAGACTCTACACTCCCAATGCAGGGGGCCCAGGTTTGATCCCTGGTCAGGGAGCTAGATCCCACAGGCCGCAACTAAGAGCTCCGTGCTGCAAGTAAAGATTCCGCATGCTGCCCCAAGGATCCCGCACGCTACAACTAAGACCTGGAGCAGCCAAACCAGTACATAAATAAATATTAAAAAAAGAAAGATAGAGGACCCATGAGCCATGCCTAGACTCCTGACCCACAGAAACTGGGAGATAAAAACTGTGTGTTTTAAGCCACTGAGCTTCGGTATGATCTGTTACCCAGCAGTTGAAAACTAATACAGCAAATTGTTTAACCTTTCAGTTGTTTACATTTCTCATCTGTAAACAGTTCTAACCCAACTACCTTTCAGGCCTGTAGCAGGGATTAACTGATTAGATGCACGTAAGGCGTGTCATACAGCGTTGGGCTCCCAGGAAGCGGGGAGTAGCAACTTCATTATTCATTTACATCATCCTAAATAATGGCTGCTCTGGGCCACTGTGTTTAGAACCCTTGCGCTGGCTTGCCTGTAATGTACAGACGTTTATGCAGCTCACTCACTCCTGCTCGGCCCCGTCTCAGCTACACCCAGCGGAATACCAACAAGGTAACAAAGAGTAACGACGTCTGCTTACGTTCACAAAGAGTGTTCCAGTTTACAACGCTCGCTAACGCTGCACTCCCTTGACAGGCAACGTAGGAATCAGGGCCTTAATTTTTTTTTATTTGGAGTATATCTTCAGGACGAACAGAACCCATGTTCCTACTTTGGGGGCACCGAGCCCAGTTCCTGCCTTGTCTGGACCTTAAACAATCACTGAAGATTGGAGCTGGAAGGGCCTTTTTCCTTTTTTTTTTAAATGGAGGTAAAATTATTTATTTTTAAAAATTTATTTATTCTTGGGCCACACCGTGCAGCATGCGGGATCTTAGTTCCCCACCGGGGACCGAACTCACGTCCCCCGCAGCGGAAGCGCAGAGTCCTAACCAGTGGACTGCCGGGGACGTCTGAGGTAAGATTCTCGTAAGTTAAAAGGAACCATTTAAAAATGTACGAGGCAGTGGTATTTAGTACATTCCCCGTGTTGCGAAGCCATCACCTCTGTCTAGCCCCCCCCGACGGAAATCCCATACCTATTAGCATTCACCCCGTAACCCTTCCCGGCCCCGGCCCCTAATCTGCCTATGCTGCATATTTTATATAAGCGTAATCACGTAACACACGCCCTTTTGCGTCGGGCTCCTCTCACGTAGCACACGGTTTTCGAGGTTCATGCGTCTTGCAGGATGCGTCAGTGCTCCATCCTTGTTTACGGCTGAGTCAGAGCCCGTCGTGTGGATGTAATGCATTTTGTTTATGGAAGGAGCCTTTGAAGAGAAGGAAGCTGAGGGCTGGCCCAGGTTAGATGAGCCCGTCGCGGCACGGCCCGGGCCAGGACCAGGAGGTGACATGGGGCTGGTGGGCTGCTGTTGGTCCATACCCGGGGTCTCCCCCTGGGGTCCCTGCCGGGTCACATTTACCTTTCGTGGGTCGGTAGGGCCAGCGGCCGGGGGGCAGAAGTGATGACAGACGCTTCCAGCGCTGGTCCCGAAAATCTCCGCAACATGCTCCATGCTCTGTCCCTTGTCTCATTGTACGGCGTGAAATGATCCAGTGAGGAACCTGGGCCTGCGGGTCACTGGGCCACGAGCTGGAAGGAGTCTGGGGCCTAGAGGATGTATAGGGAGAATCCGTTTGCCCAGGAGCCGTAACCAATACACCTTTGTTACGATAAGGTGCTGATTTATTTTTAAAAATCAGCTCAGTGGTTTTCAGCCTGGGGTGATTATCTCCCCTCACCTCCCCTCCGCCGAGGGGGACACTGGGCAATGTCAGCAGATACTTTTTTTTTTTTGCAGTACGCGGGCCTCTCACTGTTGTGGCCTCTCCCGTTGCGGAGCACAGGCTCCGGACGCACAGGCCCAGCGGCCATGGCTCACGGGCCCAGCCGCTCCGCGGCATGTGGGATCTTCCCGGACCGGGGCACGAACCCACGTCCCCTGCATCGGCAGGCGGACCCTCAACCACTGCGCCACCAGGGAAGCCCAAGGAGATACTGTTGATTGTTACTGGGGGATGCTACTGGCATCTAGTGGGTGGAGGCCAGGGATGCAGCTAAACCTTCCGTGATGCCCAGGACAGGCCCCCACCACAAAGAAACCCAGGGCAGTAATGCCATGTCGAGGAACCCTTCCTTAGCTCGTGCTTCTGTCTTCTAGTTCTGGATCCTTCTATGCTGTCTGCTCACCTGACCTGAGTTCAGACCCCCGAAGACCTGCCTGCTGACCATCAGATCCTGTCCCTGCCTGACCGCTGATCTGGCCCCTCTCCCTGTAACCTCTCCCATCACTGAACTTGCTACCGGGTCCGGCTCACCTCAGATACTCCGCATGACCCCAGAGCTGCTGCTCTCTTCTGCTCCATCCAGCACAGCTTTCCTGGACTTTGGAGAGAGTGGGCATACTGGGCCAAGTCTGGATCCTTCCAACCTACATCACAGTCTGCTGGAGTCTTCCCCAGCTCCTTGGACACTCCATCTTACCAGACACCCTGAGGCATGTTGCATCCTTCCATTAGGTTCTCTCCAGCTCATGGCTCCTCTAGCTTCCCCTGGGCCCCCAAATGACAGTGTCTGCTGCGTTTAGTCCCATCCACTCCCAGCAGGATGCTGCCCAAGAAATGCGTCATCAGAGCTCCAGCTCCTGTGCTGCACTGACAACAGCTGATCCAATTTTTCTTATTTAGTATCTTTAATTATTAGTAACATTTTATTTAAGTAGAATTAATTACCCTGTCATCAGATCTGGCCACAGCTATGCTTTCTCACCACGGTATCCTATTGATATTCCTCGACTGAAGCCAAAGCCAAAGCCCCGTTCTCCCTCCGAGGGAATGGGGCTCTTGGCAAAGGCTTCTGGGAATGAAGTCCCCCACTTTGTGCACCTGTTGGAGATGCCAGCCAAGGCATCAAATCAAGCCAGAAATTGCGGGGGTGGTGGTGGTGGCTGAGCCCCAGGTGGGGAGACAGGGGCAGGTGCCCAAAGTGATTAGCATCTTTATTCTTCTGAGCTGAGTCTAAACCCTGGAAATGTCCTTTTCTGCACGTGGCTGGGAGGTTTCAGAACTGGTATTCAGCCAGGGTGGCGGTGAGGGGAAAGATAGTAGAGTCCATCCTCCTTTTCTCAGCTACCTGCTTCAAGGTGGCCAGGGGAGAGGGCAGAGAGGTGGAAGCACGGGCCCCAGCCCAACCAGCATTTCTGGGTTTTTCCAGGAGCTCCCATCTTTGGATTCAGACTAGCCACAGCCCAGAAGCTGCCTTGGGCATATGGACTTGCACACACTTCTAAGAGTACATTTGAAGGGGGCTCTGAGAGCTGCCTGAGGCGGCCAAGTGAGGCCAATTGTTTAAACCAGAGTTTTCAAATATTCCATAGAGCCTGAGTCCCAAGAGATGCTCTGGGACAAAACAAGGGCAGGTGGCAGAGCCGCCAAAGAAGTTTGGAAACCATTGCATCCTACACCTGCCTCTCAGAATTGTGCCATGAAGAGACCCAGCCTGTGGGTTCCAGCATTCTCATCTTGTCCCATCACCCCAAGAATTCTTCACCTCGGGCAGGTCACTTTCTCTGCATCTTGGTTTACTCGGCTAAAAAATGGGGATTACAGTAGCACCTACTGTGAGTTAATACACAGATAGTGCTGGGAGCATTGGGTTATAGTCAACGTGAGCAATAATTATCATCACCTTCATCATCACCATCAAGATGATAAAGGATCTGAGAAGCCCTGAATCTAAATAATCTGTTTCATAGACATTCAGATCTCCTGTTCCTTGGGACACATTTTAGAAATGCTGGTCCATGGATTCTAGGGCTGTGTTTTCCTGGGAGATGTCTGGAGAGAACCCACAGTTCACTGTGTAAGCACGTCCCAGGGCTTGGCATCCAGCCCCTCTTCTGGATGGGTCCTCCAGCAATTGGGTCACGATAGGCTAAGATGCCCCCATGAGTTCTGTGCTACTTTCTCAGGGTTCTCCAGACTTTGTTTTGTGTCGGCATCAACTCGATAAACCACTTCCTACAGTCAGGGGTCAACTGTGGTGTTCTCAGAGTTCCAACTACAGTAGTCTCCAAAACTCTCATCTCTTTTTTTTTTTTTTTTTGCGGTATGTGGGCCTCTCACTGTTGTGGCCTCTCCCATTGCGGAGCACAGGCTCCGGACGCGCAGGCTCAGCGACCATGACTCACGTGGGATCCTCCCGGACCGGGGCACGAACCCGCGTCCCCCGCATCGGCAGGCGGACTCTCAACCACTGCGCCACCTGGGAAGCCCTCTCATCTCTTCTCCTGCTGATAGGGAGACCCCTGCAGGGTTATGGATCATCTCCTTGCTTCTGCATCCAGGGCTAAGCAAACAGTGGGTGCATAATCATGGTGCTGGCTGAGCAGAGCTGAAGGCGAGAGGGCTCCACCCATCTCCAGTCCTGGCTGGATCAGTGCTGCCCGTGATCAGCTGGGCAGCTGGGCCCGTGAGCCATGGCCGCTGAGCCTGCACGTCCGGAGCCTGTGCTCCGCAAAGGGAGAGGCCGCAACAGTGAGAGGTCCGCGTACCACACACACAAAAAAAACCCAAAATAACAAAAACAAAATTCTCTTATAGGTGCTTCCCTTCTGCATGCCTGACAGCCTTAGCTTGACCGTATCAGCTGAGATAACTGTTTTCTCCCTGAGGCTATGAACCAACCCCTGGGAAGGGTTCTGATTGCTCACTCCTTATATTAACTGCTATTATCAGACAGAGTGAGGCACTAAGATTGTCTAGACCTGATTCAAGTACGTGTTCCCGTGAGGAATCCTGGAATTAATCCCAAAAGATCACTGGGATCTGCTGTTCAGAGCACACCCCTGTAGGTTGTCTGATTGTAGCCTTTCAGTGCCTTTTCGATGTTTTACGGTCGTGTAAGTTGTAGATAACTTGATAGCAATGCAAAATAATTCTTGTTTATAGACATGCAGATAAATTCTGTCCAGTGGTTCAATAGATTGCCCTCTTTCTTAAGGAAAGAGCCAGCTTCTGATTATTTGTCAATTCACCTTCACTTTCCTTTACTCCAGATAAATTTACACTTTTTAGACTTCTCCTTTGGATTAGTTGTAACATCTGCCTGGTTCCCTCACTAATATTAAGCCAAATAAAATCTTTAATACCTGTTAAAGTAGGAGAGTCATGATCTTGCCTTTTTTGGGAAAATTATCCTTCAACACTTGCAATGATAGGAAAGTTCCTAAGCATATGGAAAAATAGTTATCACGATCCAGTCTGCTAGTGGTATGACATTAATCCAGCTATTCTTTTCTCCAGGCCTCAGTTTTCTCATCTATAAAATGGGAGTAATATTACATATCCAAGAGGATGCTGTAAGAATTGCTGAGAAATGTATGGAAAATGTTCAGTCTACACCTGGGCACATAGGAGACGCTTTATTTAAGGCAGATGCCATTGCAGGGGTGGTGCCGGGGTTGTTGCTGTTGTTACAGTTGGTTCTGGTGGTTTGTAACAGCAGCCAGTGGGATCCCAGGTGTTGAAATATAGGGAGAAGGACAATGGGCAGAGTGCATTCTCTAAGGCTCCTGTGGCTGGACCGGAAAGGGCCTCTGCAGATGTCAACAGGCATATCCCACCCAAAGTGCACTCAACATGGGAAAAAGCTGCAAACTTGGAAATTCTGATGCAGTGAAAGCACATCGACATGGAGACTTGGTTTGCACTTGTCAGGACGAAGGAGGGGGATGGTCAGGGAGGTGGCAGAAGAGAGATGGGAGTGCAAGTGAGTCTGCTGCTTTGCAGGAGTTGCTCTCGGTGTTTCACCAGCAGGTGTGAATGTCTGGCTCTCGGGGCAACCTCCTCCAACCTCCAACTGCCGGCTGGTCCCTGGGTTTGCTGTCTGCTCTGTGGCCTCGTGGATAGCTTGACTCTGTTCCTCAGACCAGGGAAACCTTGGGTGCACTCATCAAATGGAGTCTGTCTTTACAATGGAATATTACTCGGCCATCAAAAAGAACGAAATCATGCCATTTGCAGCAACATGGATGGACCTAGAGATGATCATACTAAGTGAAGTAAGTCAGACAGAGAAAGACAAATACCATATGACATCACTTATATGTGGAATCTAAAAAATATGATACAAGTGAACTTATTTACAAAACAGAAATAGACTCACAGACATAGAAAACAAACTTATGGTCCCCAAAGGAGCTGGCTGGGAGAGGGGATAAATTAGGAGTTTAGTATTAACAGATACACACTACTATATATGAAATAGATAAACAACAGGGATCTACTGTATAGCTCGGGGAACTATATTCAATATCTTGTTAGAAACCTATAATGGAAAAGAATCTGAAAAAGAATAGATATATGTATACATGCATAACTGAATCACTTCGCTGTACACCTGAAACTAACACATCATTGTAAATTAACTATACTTCAGTAAAAAAAAATGGTGAAAAAAAGGAGTCTCTCTGGCTAAGAGGAAGGCCACGCTGCATGCCAGGTGGCAGCTACCGCAGCCCCCTGGACTCAACACACTGTCCAGCAGCTTCTATCTGGAGCCCCATTCCTCACTCTCAGCCTCCCTGGCTTCGATCTGCAGAAGAGCAGCAACGGTCTGAACATCATTAATGAGACTTTTTCCTCTGGATTCCCGACAGCACCTTGCTCCTGCCCAGTGACAGCTGGGTGAGACCATCCAGACCAGCCAGGCAACCCAGCATGATGGCCAGAAAGAAGCCTGAACGTTCCCTTCTCAAAGTCATCCTCGGTTTCCACTTGTTCCAAGTGGCTGATGGCTCGCTGGGCAGCCAGCTAGATGAGAGTCGCCCTGGCCAGTTGAGGAGGGCTGGGTGAAGGTGGCAGGTGATCCTGCAGAGAGTCTGGGGTCGGAGACCGATGGGGTGCACTACTGCTCCTTAGTGTGTGTGGCAGGGAAGCCTTTGAGTCTTGACCCATAGTGAGACAGGCTGGGACCTGGGACCTGGGACCCTTTGCTGCACTGCTTCCACCTGGAGTCTCCTCAAAGCACAAAAATACAAAGAAAGTATAAGGGCCTAAAAATAACTGCGTGCACGCCCAGTTGAGGCAAATGAGGGACAACAAGACACAAAAGACCTCAAAAACACAACTGCCTCTTCTAAAGAGCAAGGAACAGAGGCAGGGGGTCGGGAGCAAAAGCAGCGCACTGCGCATGCCCTGTGCACACAGCGCCGCGAGAGGGGTGGGTAGGCCACCTAAGCCACACCTCCGGCCCGCCCCCTGGACACACCCCTTCCCTCACCGCATATAAGGAACCAGCTCTCCCCGTCAGGGAGCGAGCTAGCAAGGGAACCTGTTACTTGTTCTCATTCCCCCCTTGCTGCAGCAGGGGTCCCAAAAAGCCTAGCCTGAATGTCTTGTCTGGCCTCTGATCGATTTCTACCAACTGGGGAAGGCCAAGAACCCTGGTCTGTAACAATAGGAGAGAACCAGATGGTGACTTACCGCAGGTACAGATGACAAATGATGGCCAGGCAAACCGACCGTGGACTTTTTCAGGCAAGACATGTGACCAAGGAGATTCCCAGAGGCAGGGGTGGCTGTCCCTGCTGGGTGGAGGACACACCCAGCTACACCACTGTCCCACTCACTCCCAAGCTTATCATGGTGCCAACCTCCAGGCCTGCATTTACCCAAGTCATCCAAGCAGGCTCCGAGTTGCTGAAACCCCAGTTACTGGATCTGATGAGGCTGCGGTGAAGGACTTCCTTGCCCCACCCTGCTAGTGGGAGCTGGTGGAGACAGAACGCATCTCTTACGGACAAATGAAGCAGCAGTGTGAGTGATCTGGTGGCCCTCTCCACATGGCCTGGCGATTCTCCTCTTACCTGGGCTGGCCAGCCTCTTCCAACGTCAACAAGGCAACCACTCTGTGCGAGCTAGGACTCCTGAACCCATGGCGACCCGCCAGCTGCTGCTCCCAGAAGCCGTTCCCCAGCAGTGCTGCTGGTCAGCAGGACCTCTCAGGAGGGTACCAGTCTCCAGCGTACACTCCCTTCTTCTGGAAGAAGGCAAGTGACGCCATCCCCATAGCCTCCCCCTCCCCCCCTGAGGTAGAACTGATGTTGGCTTCGTGGGCGCCCCTTGGGGACATAGCAATTCTGTTGGGCCTTGGAACTAAAGTAGGATTTTGACTGGTCTTGACGAGGGGGACTCCTTCTGCCTTTGTTTTGTTGTCTGTGGTGACCATCAAGCTTGGCTTTAGGGGTCTTCCCTTTTCCCATCCCTTTTGCCTTCCTTTGTAACCTGAGTTTTGGATATCTATCTATATGTCTCTGTCTCCATCCATCCATCCATGCATTTACCCACCCACCCATCCACCCATCTACCCACTAATCCAATCCACCCACCCACACATCCATCCCCCCATCTACCTACCTATCTATCTATCTATCTATCTATCTATCTACCTACCTACCTACCTATCTATCCATTCATTTATCTATCTACCTACCTACCTACCTATCTATCCATTCATTTATCTATCTATCTACCTACCTACCTACCTACCTGTCTATCTGTTCATTTATCTATCTATCTACCATCTATCTATCTACCATCTATCTACCATCTATCTACTATCTATCTATCTACCATCTATCTACCATCTATCTACTATCTATCTATCTATTTACCATCTATCTACCATCTATCTATCATCTATCTATCTATCTATCTTTCTATCTATCTATGTATGTATCTATCTATCTCCTTTTGCTCCCCCACTTCCCTGATAGAGACTACAGTTTCCCAAAGGAATTTCAGCAAAAAGTAAAGAAAATAAATGAAACGTAAACCTTTCTCTCCAAACTGCAAACAATGCCTGACAAGTCAAGCTTCACAAATTCTAAGCACATGCCTGATGCACCGATGGCTAAGCCTCTCGCTCCATGTGATGTAGTGGATAAGGAAATGCACTTGAGAGCCAGATCGCCTCGGCTCAAACCTCAGCTCTGCTGCTGCCGCCATGGCCCTGGGCAAGTTTCTCAGTGTCTCTCTGCCTCAGTGTTTATTCTGTAAAATGGGAATAATAAGAGTAACTACCTCATAGGGCAGTCATGAGAATGAAATTAGCTATTTAATATGTGCAAAGAACTTAACCAGGGCTTGGGACATAGTCAGTGGTATGATATAGGAGGGTCAGTTCTTATTACTAGTGCTGGGCACATAAGCTCTGTCTAAAGACCCTCCCAGACAGCAGCCCCCCAGTTCTGGTTCTTGGGCAAGTCCTCCTTGGACTCAAGGTAGCTGCGTGCAGCCGCACAGGTTGCACACTGCACATCCCAATTCCGTATCCCCACGCCTCTCTTCGCTTCCGGGGAGGACTCAGGGCGGTACTTCAGGCAGACGGGCATGGCGATAATCAGACTATCTGTGATAGGACTGATGGGTCACCTGCAAGACCCTGGGTGAAGGTCACTATTTCAGGAGTGCAGACGCACAGAAGACTCTTTGAGCAGGAGTTGGGGAGGCCAAGAGGAAAAGAACAGCAGAGGATGCTAAAAGTCTAAGGGGATGAGGGCAGAGGGACTGGAGAAGCTCCTGAAGTTAAACACCCTGCAGGCAGGGCTGACTTACCCACGGGAGAGACTCCTGGCCCAGACTTTCCAAATGCTTAGCCAGGGAGGAGACCTTTCTTAGTTTTTCCCCTTTGTCCAGGGGTGAGAGGCAGCTGAGTCTCTTGGTCATTGGGGTTTGTCTCCTGCCCATGCTTTGTGCATCTTTTCTGGTTGCTGGGAGAACAGGGGACTCGCTGCTGATGGGGGAAAATTGTCAGAGAGTCCAGATGGCATTTACTTAAGAACGGACGTAAGAAATGACATGTGGGGACTTGGGGGTTTCCAAGATCGTGAAACAGTGATAGGGATGCTGCCAATACCACCCCAGGCTCCTGAAGACCCATCCTTCTCTCTCACCCTAAAAACAATGGGCAAGCAAGCTTACTGTGTCAACACTGAACTGGGCACTTTGCAGATGAAACATCCCATCCAGTATGAACCTCGGGAGGTAAGCATTTTCACTCCCATTTCACAGATGAGAAAGGCACTGCGTTAAATGATTTGCCTGTGGTGTCTCGGCTAGAAAGTCACAGGGCAGCATTCAACCCAGGTTGGTCCCACTCCAAAGTCTGCATGTTGTTCACACTCAACCTGGCAGGCTCCTCACCTTGGCTTCATCTCTCAGGCATGCAGGAGCCCGCCCAAGATGAGGGAGTACCTACTTGGAGAGTCAAGATACACGAGTCTCAAAATGTGGTCCATAGGCCAACGTCATCAGCATCACCTGGGGACTTGTTAGCAATCACAGATCCCCAGACTTCATCCCAGACCCATTGTCATAGTCAGCTCAGGCTGCCATAACAAAATATCCTAGACTAAGGGGCTTAAACAACCATCCTGGAGGCTGGAAGTTCAACATCAGGGTCCAGCATTGTCCGGTTCTGGTGAGGACCCCCTTCCTGGCTTTCAGACAGCTGCTTTCTTGCTATGTCCTCACATAGTGGAGAGAGAGAAAGCTCTGGTCTCTCTTCCTCTTCTTATCAGGGCACTAATTCCATCATGAGGGCCCCACCCTCGTCACCTCATCTAACCCTAATGACCTCCCAAAAGCATACCATCACATTGGGGGTTAGCACTTCCACATATGAATTTTTTGTTGGAGGAAGGAGATCACAAACATTCAGTCCATAACACCCACTGAGTCAGTAGGTGAGTCTCTTGTTCCCTAGAATTTGAGAATTATGGGAGATTCTGTCTGGAGAGGTACAACAATCAAATCTTTCAAGCTGTGTCCACCTGTGTCCTTGGTCTGTTCCTGAGGAAAGTTCTGTAGGCAAGGAGGCAATATCAACATGTTTATAGAGTGCTTGGAACTGGTGGGCACCCCAGATGCTGTTTCACTATTTCCCGGAATAGCAGGCCTTGAAATCAGTATCCCAACCAGGTAGAAAGTTGCCTGTGGCTAGTCGCTGCTGGAAGAGAGACTGCTTGTGACATTCTTGTACATCATTAACCTCTGCAGAGAAGATGGGAATTGGTTTGACTAAAAAAGGCTGAGCTGCAGCAGGAGAGACTGAAGTTAGACATCTGGAAGAACTTCCAAGCTTAATAAATTTTTTGAGTCTCAAGAAGATGTAGATAGAGGGCAGTCATCCCTGGAATCAGGGGTCATACAAATGGCTATTTTTAATCTTCTGTAGCAGCTGGACTCGGTCTTCAACCGCGTAACCTCACAAACATTCATGACCTGTTGTAGCTGAGACACAAACAGAACCATCATCAAATATCACTTTGCTCTCTGTCTTAGCGAGAAGGAAAAAAATAAATGGAGAAAAGAGATTTCATGTTTTTCTAATAGAATAAGGTAAGGAGTGGGGAAAAAACAATTTCTGCTCAGCACTTCTGAGCCTCTGTCACAGCTACTGCCCCCGCCACCCCCACCCCCTCAAAGCAACAAGAACCACAAAGCCAAGTTCGATAAAGATGAAGAACTGTGTGTCTGGGCTTCGCCGGAATGAGCTGGTCGTCCCCAGCGAGGCCTGGAGGGAAGAGAGAAATGAAAGGCTTTTGGAAATCGGCCACCTTTCTGAGAAGGTGGACACTTCTGGCTCTGGAAATAGAAAGGCAGCAGCCACAACAGATGAAGGCTGTCGTGGGCTGGGACCCGGGGGCTCCAGAGAAGCTAGGGTTGTGACAGGTGTCAATCAGGGCTGACAGCCTCCAGGTTCAGCTGCGGCTTTACAGCCTCTCGTAGCCTTGACTGCAATTGGCCTTGGAGTGGCAGGTGTGAGGGAGAGCTTTGGGGAATCAAGAGAGAGGGGAAGTCAGGGGGGTGGGACCTGCTTTTTGGAAGCATTTGACTCCTGGCCTGGTTCTGCCTCAGCAGCGCTTTGACTGCGCTGGTCACTGCCCCTCCGTGAGCCTCACTTTCCTTGTCTGTAACAGGCAGGTGGTGGGCTAGACCCGTGGCTCTCCACACGGGCAGGGCTGGGCCCCAGCACTGCTCACAAGCTAGGCTGAGAACCACAGGCCTGGAGTCTGCATAGCTGGACTTTGGCCCTTGACAGTCTCTAAAAGGAGAAAACAGAAGCCCACGGGGTGCCACCCTGGCCCAATCCCAGGTCTCCCTACCAGAAACAGCCAAGGACCCTTTGAATCCTGGTAACGGGGGTCATGCCGAGGACCCTCGGCATCCATGGAGAGGGAGGCCGCATGGATTATGCAGCGGCCCCAGGGACCTGGCAAGTCACCGGCACCTGCAGCTCAGGGGTCTGCGGCGTCAGCCTGGGGCCTGACTGCCTTGTTTCCCACGGATGTGACTTCTCTGCACCTGCTTTCTCATGTGTGAGATGCGGATGATAATCACACCTGCCTCACAGGTGAGGGGAAAGTGAAATTAAACATGGAACTCAGGGCAGTGCCTGGCGGTCCAGTGGTTAAGACTCCACGCTTCCATTGCAGGGCGCACAGGTTCAATCCCTGGTTGGGGAACTAAGATCCCACAGGCCGTGTGGCATAGCCAAACAAACAAACAAAAAAACCCACGGAACTCAGGGCAGCACCTAGTGCCCGGAAATAAAGTTCAGCATCTTTGTTTTTTTTATTTTTGGCCATGCCATGTGGCTCACAGGTTCTTCGTTCCCCAACCAGGGATCGAACCCGGGCCCTCGACTGTGAGAGTGTGGTGTCCTAACCACTGGATGGCCAGGGAAATCCCTCAGCATCCTTATTATTGGTTCCCTGATTGGACCACACACTCCACGAGGGCAGGGGTGGTGTGAATGTATGGATGGATGGGGGAAAAAAAAAAAGAATAAAGGGAGTGGGGGAAGGAGAGAGAGAGAGAGAGAGACAAAGAGAGAAGGAAAGAACCCACAGCTTCCAGAACCTGACCAATGGCAGAAATGTGCCCGTCTGCTTCGAAATGGCCCCTCCAGGGATATAGTCCCCACAGAACGAGCCTGGACAGGTGGGAAGATGAAGGGAGAGGGAGACAAGGGGCGCCCCCCTGACATCTTCTCAAAACCAAGTCGTTGACCCCGGTGAGTGAAATTCAACATAAAACGCCATCAGCACCCCAAACACCGGTGTTAAGCTCGGCTACTTAAAAAAAACCAGACGAAGACGACCATTTTTACTTGTTCCTTCCTTCTTTTGCTGTCACATCAAAGCTATTTTATTGGTATACGTTCAAGAAATGTTTTTTAATCTCCCAAATTATAGCTTCTGTATATGTTCCTGTCATTGTAAATTACATTGTGAGTGCCCGAGCCCATTGTTTTGTTTTGTTTTTTTGCTGGTGGCAATTAAAAATTCCCCCCCCAGGGGCCTCTGCTCTGTCTTACCTGCAGGCTTCCATCTCTGCTTCTGTCTCACTCCTGCCTGTTTCTCACCAGTCTGGCTTCCTGTAACCTGCAGAAGCATCGGCCTCATTCTGCTCCTTATCTTGGGGACCGCTGTGACATTTCCACCATAGCTGTGGGGCGGGCAGGTCCCGCTAAGCAAACCCAAATCCTCAGGCTTCCCCAAGAGAAGTTTGACTCCCAGAGGCCCTTTGCCCTCCTGAGGACCGGGGCTCCCGCAGCTAGGGCACAGCTCTGGACTTGGTGGCCCTGGCCCCTCCCCTATCTGGAGGCAGCGCTAATTAACTGGCACCCCGGTCGTTCTGTCACATCGCCCAGCCTCCCCAGCTACTGAGTCATCCGTACACGGCCATTTGTTTGTGCTGGTTTCAGACAGACTAATGCCTTTAAAGGCACATAATCATTTTTCAGAAGTCATTTGATGTCACTAATCATCTCGGCAATACGGCACGATGGAACGCGTAATGACATTCAGAACAGGACAGATGGCAGTGCGACTCCTGGCTTTCCCTCTCTAATCTATACTTTACCTGTGCCGGCTGCTAGTGACACCAAGGGCTGTTAATAAACAATTGCCTTAAGGGTTTATTCCCCCTTGGGGGTTGGGAAGGGCCATGGGGCACCCATTAAAGATAATTCCTGGGGCTTCCCTGGTGGCGCAGTGGTTGAGAGTCCGCCTGCCGATGCGGGGGACGCGGGTTCGTGCCCCGGTCCGGGAAGATCCCACATGCCGCGGAGCGGCTGCGCCCGTGAGCCATGGCCGCTGAGCCTGCGCGTCCGGAGCCAGTGCTCCGCAACGGGAGAGGCCACAACAGTGAGAGGCCCGCGTACCGCAAAAAAAAAAAAAAAAATTCCTGATAGAAGTGACGGTGGGAAGAGGAAAGGAAGCAGTTTCTAGCCAGCGTTCCCCCCCTCCACCCTGGGACAAAAACCTGGCTCAGATGCGTTTTGCCGGGCTTGGGCGGAGGGGGAGTGGGTGCCGGGAATGTGAGCGTCCAGTGGGAAAAAAGAGGCCCCCGCAAGGAAGTGAAAGAAACACAAGTTTGTGAGAATTCTTGACCAGGAGGTTTTATTTGTTTGTTTGTTTATTTATTTTGGCTGCTCCGGGTCTTAGTTGTGGCATGCGGGATCTTTTAGTTGCAGCGTGCAGACCCTTAGTTGCAGCCTGCATGTGGGATCTAATTAACCGACCAGGGATCGAACCCGGGCCCCCTGCATTGGGAGTGTGGAGTCTTACCCACTGGGCCACCAGGGAAGTCCCCTGACCAAAAGGTTTTTAAGCTGGTTCTCTAGAGCTGGAAAGCTCCATGGAGAAATGGGTCTTCACTGAGAGAGGTGAAGAGTGGCCTTTGAGGAGATGGGGGGGATGGGCAGAGCCCCTTCTGGCGTCCTCCTGTCCCCCAAGGGCCTTGGGTCAGGGTGAGGGGCCAGAGTCAGTGTGCGGACCCTTCTGAGACCTTGAGCCATCCCTCCCATTCAAGGGGTTGCTTGGGGCTCTTGGAAGAGTCAGAAGTCAGTCGGCTGCTGCCTGGGATTTCTACCCTGAAATGGTTCCACTGAGCTGCAAAGTAAATAGAATCAAGGGTGCTGTACTGGCCCCTGAGTGTGAGGGACCTAAGTATTTGCCAAAGTCAGATGGCTTCACTGACCCTCCCTTCCTGAGGACAAGTCTGCTGTGTAATGACTTAAAGGAGACAGCTTTTATCCTGATGACCGCCAGAGAGTAGCTGCGAAATAGAATGCAGCAATTACAATAAATAGTGATGACGGGGGACAGGCTGATGCCTCCTCAGGAGACCAGGGCACGGAGGGCTGGGGCCACGAGAGCTGCCCCGCCAGGCAAGCGTCTTGGGTCCTGGCGGACAGCCTGTCCTCATTCTCTGGGTCCCGCCCTCACGAGCAGGGCTGTCCCGGCGGGAGGGCTAAGCTCTCTTTCCATCGTTCTCGTTCCCACTTCCATCTCCTCCTTTGGGGTCTCCAGGGAGGACGCTGGCAAGTCTCCCTGGGCACCCTGCTAACGCACTCTCAGATCTGGGGTACAGGCCAGGGAGAGCTGCGAAGGGTTTCGGGAGCTGGTAGACAGGGGCCCGGGGCACAGTGCAGGGGAGTGGTTAAGAGCAGACTCGTGAATGTCAGAGGGACCTGTCACTCAGCAGTGCGCAGCACCGGGCAGGCGGTTACCCACTCTGAGCCTTGTTTGCTCATTTATAAAAGGATATGAATGACATCTCCCCGGCCGAGTATCACCGTGAAGATTAAATAAAACAATGCATGTGAAATGCTGAGTGCAAAGTAGGCCCTCATGCAACATTAATCATCGCAGTTGCTGCCGTGGACAGGTCTGGTGGCCCAGTTGAATGAGAGCCCCCGCCGGGGGGCGGGGACAACGGGAATTGGATGCAGGTGGGTGGCTCCCGGAAGGAGCTTGCAGGGACAAGGTGGGCAGTGTCTGCGGCCATCGACAGTGGGGTTTCCTCTCGAGTGCTGCAGCCTCCGGGGCTGTGCTCCATCCCGCATTGATATCACAGCAAGAAGACTTACCGAGCTTCAGTGGAAAGCCCCCGGCGTCTTTGCGGTGGTTAATAATTAGCTTAAGCTGCTGGAAGAGAGCTGACCGGGGTTCTGACATCCATTTTAATAAAGTCCTTTCCTGCCCTCCTCCAGCTCAGGCCTGGGGCCCCTGGGCTCCAATGAACCCTAAGCATCCCCATCTGCCCCAGCCTTGTGCTCACAGGTGAGGCAGGCGATGTGTGCAGACACACAGGGTCTGGTTCGGGGAGAGGTCTTAGAAACACGTGCCTTGCAGCTGCTGGCTGGGACGGCTGACCTGGAGGCACTGGCTGTGTCTGGCCGGCCTGCACCAAGGCCAGCTCAGGGGGCTCCCACAAAAACCAAACCAGCGGCAGTACTTGCCGTTTATTCTCTGCAGGTATTCTGTGCCCTGAGATGGGCTGAGGTCTTCTTTTAGATGATCTCCTGCAGTCCTCTCCTAGATCTTGAGAGATACACATCAGTGTTTGTGTTTTTTTAGCATCTTTATTGGAGTATAATTGCTTTACAATGGTGTGTTACTTTCTCCTTTATAACAAAGTGACTATAACAAAGTGAATCAGCTATGCATATACCTATGTCCCCGTATCTCCACCCTCTTGCGTCTCCCTCCCATGCTCCCACATCAGTGTTTTATAGACAAGGAAACTGGGTCTCAGCAAAGTAAAGTCATTTGCCTCGCTCATAAGTGGTAGAACAGGGATCCAACCTGGTGTTTGAAACCAAAATTCTCGTGCTTTATTACATTGGTGAGATGAAGTTTTTTTCTCTGTCAAATAAGAACTGACACTGGATTTATGGAATCCTCTTTCCCTCCCTTCCCTGGCCCCTCCCTCCTTCCCTCTCTCCATCCCATACCCCTTTCTTCTATTAAATATTGCTCCGTTGCTTTTTATTAAACTCTTCTGGGGGCAGAGAGAACACATATGTCTGGGACACCTTCCTGCCCAGTGTAGGTGCTGCCTGGGACCTCCCAAGAGGAAATGATCTGAGACCCCTGCCTCAGATGCTCCATTCAGGGATACCCTTCGACGGCTCAGGCCAAGAAGGGGAGTGTGACGGGGTAGTCAGTGCTCAGAGAAAGCTGGCAGAATCCCAGGAGCCGAAGCCCCTAAGTAGGGTTTCAGGAAGCCACTCTTGCTTCTCCCCCTGGGGACATGTAAATTGGCAAATTGTTGCTTGTACTGGGATTCTGCAACTGTATCCACAGCTGTTCATGGGAGGCAGTGAAGTGGGTGTTGTCTTTCCCAGCAGGATGGCCCCTCTCAGGGCAGGTGCTGCCTGGAGCAGCAGGTGGGAGAAAAGTCCTGACCGTTGTACCCGGAACTCTGGCTCCTCCCCCTCCCTGCCCTTCCCTCTCTCTTCCTGTTTTTATGGCCTAAGTACGCACGATGGAGACTGGACATCAGGGGGCAGCAGGCCTCGGGAATAACTATAATTACCCGCAGGCAGTGGTTGGCATGTCTGTCTAGTAAAACCTGCAATTTGATGGTTTCCAGGGCACAAACCAGGAAGACACATCTCTGATCGCCTCTTTTTTCTGCTTCATGATGTCAGTTCCCCACCGTCTCACGGCTGGCTGAGTGTCTTCCTCCTTACGCACACCAGAAGGACCGTTCTTCCAGGGCCACACGCCCACGGAATGTGGTGTTACAGCATCAGGTGAAAGAAAGCCTGGAGCGCCCATCCTGCAAGGTGGGCAGATGGAGGGTCCCAGACAGGAGCCCCCCAGGTGCAGGACTGTATGTGGATATCTGGTACCCCAGCACACTGCACACTGCCCGGGCCCTGAAAGGGGCCCCAGGAATTGCTTGCTCAAGAAACTCTAAGTGGAGATCACAGCACCTGCCTCCGAGTTTTTTCTGAGGGTTAAGTGAAATAACACACGTTCAAGTGTCTGGCTTAGGGTAGGTAAGAGCCCATTGTACACCCACGGACCCTACAAACAGCCCATGGGATGTCCACACAGTGGAATGCTACTCAGCACTAAAACGGAACAAACTATTGCACATGAAACCGCATGGATACATCTTTTTTTTTTAAAAGGGAATTTATCACATTCATTCTCTCTTTTTTAAATAAATTTATTTATTTTTGGCTGCGTTGGGTCTTCGTTGCTGTGCGCAGCCTTTCTCTAGTTGCGGCGAGCGGGGGCTACTCTTCGTTGCGGTGTGCGGGCTTCTCATTGCAGTGGCTTCTCTTGTTGCGGAGCACAGCCTCTAGGTGCGCGGGCTTCAGTAGTTGTGGCCCGCAATCTCAGTAGTTGTGGCTCGCAGGTTCTAGAGAGCACACTCAGTAGTTGTTGTGCACGGGCTTAGTTGCTCCGCAGCACGTGGGATCTTCCTGGACCAGGGCTCAAACCTGTGTCCCCTGCATTGGCTGGCGGATTCTTAACCACTGTGCCACCAGGGAAGTCCCGTCATTCTTTTTTTCTTAATTGAAGTTTAGTTGATTTACAATATTGTGTTTCAGGTATATAACAAAGTGATTCAGTTTTATATATATATATATATATATATATATATATATATATTTAGACATATATATATTCAGATTCTTTTCCATTATAGGTTATTACAAGATATTGAATATGGTTCCCTGTGCTATACAGTAGATCCTTGTTGTTTATCTATTTTATACATAGTGATGTGTACCTGTTATGCCAGCTTTCTTTTGACTTCCATTTGCATGGAATATCTTTTTCCATCCCTTCACTTGCAGTCTGTATGTGTCCCTAGGTCTGAAGTGGGTCTCTTGTAGACAGCACATATATGGGTCTTGTTTTAGTATCCATTCAGCGAGCCTGTGTCTTTTGGTTGGAGCATTTAATCCATTCACGTTTAAGGTAATTATTGATATGTATGTTCCTATTACCATTTTCTTGATTGTTATGGGTTTGTTTTTGTAGGTCCTTTTCTTCTCTTGTGTTTCCCACTTAGAGAAGTTCCTTTAGCATTTGTTGTAGAGCTGGTTTGGTAATGCTGAATTCCCTTAGCTTTTGCTTGTCTGTAAAGCTTTTGATTTCTCTGTTGAATCTGAATGAGATCCTTGCCGAGTAGAGTAATCTTGGTTGTAGGTCCTTCCCTGTCATCACTTTAAATATATCATGCCACTCCCTTCCGGCTTGTAGAGTTTCTGCTGAGAAATCAGCTGTTAACCTTATGGGAGTTCCCTTGTATGTTATTTGTCATTTTTCCCTTGCTGCTTTCAATAATTTTTCTTTGTCTTTAATTTATGTCAATTTGATTACTATGTGCCTCGGCATGTTTCTCCTTGGGTTTCTCCTGCCTGGGACTCTCTGCACTTCCTGGACTTGGGTGGCTATTTCCTTTCCCACGTTAGGGAAGTTTTCGACTATAATCTCTTCAGATATTTTCTCGGATCCTTCCTCTCTCTCTTCTCCTTCTAGGACCCCTATAATGCGAACGTTGTTGCGTTTAATGCTGTCCCAGAGGTCTCTTAGGCTGTCTTCATTTCTTTTCATTCTTTTTTCTTTATTCTGTTCCGCAGCAGTGAATTCCACCACTCTGTCTTTCAGGCCACTTATCTATTCTTCTGCCTCAGTTATTCTGCTATTGATTCCTTCTAGTGTAGTTTTCATTTCAGTTATTGTATTGTTCACCTCTGTTTGTTTATTCTTTAATTCTTCTAGGTCTTTGTTAAACATTTCTTGCATCTTCTCTATCTTTGCCTCCATCTTCTTCCAAGGTCCTGGATCATCTTCACTATCATTCTTCTGAATTCTTTTTCTGGAAGGTTCCCTATCTCCACTTCATTTAGTTCTTTTTCTGAGGTTTCATCTTGTTCGTTCATCTGGTACACAGCCCTCTGCCTTTTCGTCTTGTCTATCTTTCTGTGAATGTCAGTGATGTGTATCTGGTAACCCCATACTCATAATTTATCCCTTGCGCCCTTCCCCCTTTGGTAATCATGAGTTTGTTTTCTAAGTCTGTGAGTCTGTTTCTGTCTTGTAAATAGATTAATTTGTATTAGTTTTTAGATTGCACATATAAGTGCTATCATATAATATGTGTCTTTCTCTGTCTGACTTACTTCACTCAGTGTGATGATCTCTAGGTCCATCCATGTTGCTGCAAACGGCATCATTTCATTCTTTTTTTAAAGGCTGAGTAATAGTCCGTTGTATATATGTATCACATCTTCTTTATGCATGGATTCATCTTAAAGGCAGGTTACTAAGTGAAAGAAACTGGACTCAATGGTGACGCAGTGTATATAATGCTGGAAAAGGCCAAGCTTTAGGGAGAGAAGACAGATCAGTGGTGGCCAGGGGCTGGGAGAAGGAGGACAGCATGACACAAAGGGCGTGAGGGAACTTTTCGGGGTGATGGAACTATTCTGCATCTCAAATGTGATGATTCCATGACTTTATGCATTTGTTAAGACTCCCAGAGCCATTACTTTTGTTTGTTTGTTTTGTTTTGTTTTGTTTTGCGGTACGCGGGCCTCTCACTGTTGTGGCCTCTCCCATTGCGGAGCACAGGCTCCGGACGCGCAGGCTCAGTGGCCATGGCTCATGGGCCCAGCCACTCCGCGGCATGTGGGATCTTCCCGGACCGGGGCACGAACCCACGTTCCCTGCATCAGCAGGTGGACTCTCAACCACTGCGCCACCAGGGAAGCCCGCCATTACTTTTTAAAAGGGTCAGTTTTACCATATGGAAATCGTATCTTAATTAAAGGAAATGAAACAAAAAAAGAAATCTACAGACCCTGAATGATGGAAAACCCCAAAGAGCCCCTCTGGCCTTTGGAGGGCTTGTGAGGTCCGCTGCACCCTGATTTCTCTCATTGCCTTCTGCTTGGAAGCCATGGGGGGCGTTGGCATTTGCTGCAGATGTAGAGGAGTCCAGGACTCTGGCTCAACTCAATACTCCTCTGGGGAAACGTAGCCAAAGTGGAAAATTCACACCCGGATAGCTGAGTGTTGGCTAATGGGGACCCAATGGTTCATGTCCAGGAAATAACTAATGACATCAATCTCATCGGGTTAAGAAAGCCAGAGCCCATGAGGTGGCGGGAGGGGGAGCACAGTGGATGGAGGACATCAGCTAACGTGGAGTGCACGCTGGGGGTGCAGTCCCCATCTGATGGATGCTTCAGTCAAGTGGCAAACCCACGGGCGGAAAATTGCCTCCTGGGATGGGTCAGTTTCAGTTCCGCAGGCGGCAAAGATCCTGTTAGTGCCTCCGTCATTAAGCAATATAGACACAGGTAATTTGCTTCACTCTTCGGAGGCAGAGTTAAATGACTCATCATTATCTTATGAATCAATCAGGGGTTGGAAATGCAGCTCGTCTGGCATTTTGCCTGGGTAGCACTTTCTGGAGGGGTCAGATGTTCATGGCCTCTCCAGCTCGCTTCCTTGACAGTTTCTCTCTCTTCCCAAAAGCTCAGGCTTTGTTCCCCTGCCTCCCTGGGCCACCGGGCAGGTGCCTACCCAGGGTGACATTCTACAGCTGTGCATGTCTGGGCTTGGAGAGGGGTGCGTTCAGTTGCAAGTAACAACATCCAGCCGGAAGTGACTTAAATCAGAAGGTCTTCCTTTTCCTTACACAAGCCTCTGGAAGTGAGTGCTCTGGGGTTACTTCAGCTCCACAGTCATGCCAGGGCTCTGGTCGGCCTCTTTGAGGTTTTTCCGTTTCATCCAAGGAGGGCAGCAGCAGCTCCAGGCCTTGCCTGCTCATCCATCCATGTTCAAAGGTAGCGAGAAGGGAGCAAGAAAGAGCTTCCTTTGCCTCTTTCTGGCTTTCTGCCTCGCTGTCTCTCTCCCTGCTCCCTCTTAAGACAGAAGGCAGGACAATCTTTCCCAGAGATCCCCAAACAGATTCCCTCGTTGACCGGGACTGGTCACGTGTCCGTGTCCGAGCTGTAAGGAGGCAGGGAAATGAGTCCCTGGTGATTTCAGCATCTGCAGCAGGAGGTGGGCTTTGCAGGGAGAGGATGGGAGGATGGCAGATGGGCAGCCGTGGACAGTTGTCATCAAGAGGTTCAACACGCTGCCCAAGACCATCATCTAAGCAGTGGCTGGAGGGGGTCTGTGTTTGCCCCCAGAGCCCATTCTCTGAACCCTTAAGCCCAACTGCAGAGTCTTCCTCTGGGTGATGGGGAGTGTATGAAGAGCGAGAATCAGCCTCCCCACTTTGAAGCCCTAAAATCTACTGAGGGAGAATGCCATGCACATAGTAAAAAAAAAAAAAAAAAATTAGACCCCAACACTCTTAAAACCAATGTTCCCAATAAGCCCAACCTCACAGAAACTCCCAGAGTACTAATATCTTTTAAATTTACTATGATCAGGGCACCAGATGTCTGATATTAGGGGCTTTCTCTTTCCAGCGGGAAAATGCCCCGAGTTCACACTTTTGAGTGAAATCTTTCTCCACTGTGTCCTAAGCCCTGTTCCCTCTGCTCAGTTTCGGGCCTCTTACAGGGAGCCAGTCTCCTTTCTCCAGCCTCATCACTCCATCGATCTGGAAGGTTAAAAACAAACGAAATGAAACAAAACTTGTGAAACCAGAGACATTACCTTTTCACACTCTATGACATCAGAAGCTCTGGGCTGGGGACCCAAATATCTTTTCTCTCCTTTCTTAGGTTATCAAGTCTCAAAACATAGTCCGGTGGGACGGTCCTCCACATTCAGAGGGCATTTCCTTTTATATTTTCTGGTTTGGCCTCTCCGACAGACGAACTTGCTAAAAGAAAACGGATAGCCCACCTCTGTGACAGTGAGAGCCTGCCTGGGACAGCAGGCCCGGCTTCTGGGACTCTCCTAGCACCACTCCCTTGTCAACCTGGCCCCCCACCTGCTGGGGTGCTGCCTCTGGCTTCTGGTAGACCATCAACCCCAGCATCGTGGGACCCCGCAGCAGCCTAGCTAGCCCCTGTCTCCTGACGGCTTAGGAGCATGGACGTCACCCTCTGTTTAGTGAAGCGGCAGGCATGTCCTCGGAACCTATTGCCCTGTGTCCCCTCCCTAAGAGAGCCCAGCCGCTGTGCTTTTCTGATTCTGTCTTCGTTTCTCCCTGCTCTTTTCAGATTGCTTTGGTTCCTATAAGCTATGCCTGATTTGGAAGGTAAAAAGCAATAAGCAAAACTCGTGAAACCAGAAACATTAATTTTTCACGCTACACCACGTCGGAAGCTCCGGACTGGGGGCTTTCAGGCACTTTCTCCCTTAGGGAGCGAAGCCCTGGGGCTTCCCTTAAGACTCAGAGGGTGTGTCCTTGCACATTTCCAGCCTCTGACTCTCCATCAGATGAGATAGCTGAGGGCCTTACCGTCATGTGGGGGGGGGGGGCATCACTGCGCAGGTGGGACGCTGAAGGGTGAGTGGTCACAGAGGCATGAGTGTTACTGAGCTTTAGGCAGCTTTGAGGAAGGAAAGAAGAACAGATGGGACAAGACAGGAAGTCAGGAAAAGGAGAGGAAAGAGAGCAAACTGTTTAGGTTCTTTGCACACCTCCGAAGAAAGCACTTTTGCTCCATTTCCAGGTGATGACAGAGAGATGAGAGAGGCGAAGTAACTTTCCATAAATCACACAGCTGGTAAGAGGCAGAGCCGGAGATCTGAAGCCACCTGCATGTAACTCCAGCACCCTGGGATCCAGGTGGGCAGTGTGGCCAAATGGTCTGGGCCAGAAGGAGGCGGGGAGTGCCGGCTCCCCACTGTGGCTCAGCCCCCTGCTCAGCCACAGCGGGCCTCGGTTTCCCCACCTGTGCAGAACTGGCCTGAGCTTGTCTCTGGCTGCCACTCTCAGTGGGAGGGGCTTCCTCCCTGCTCCCTGGGGCCACATGGGGCTGGATTCTTCTGGTCACATGATGCAGGTCCCTCGGCCTTGGGGACCGGGGCTGGGCTGCTCCCACTGGGTGGGCTGCAGGCATGCGTAGGAAAGCACTGGCCGGCCCCCCAGGGAGTGTGGCCGCTCTGGGGACTTTGCCTGTGAGATATCTGGATGTGGAACCTGCACGTGTTCCCTGTGTTACAGCTTCTTCATCTTCTTTCTTTGCACTGTGGCTTCTGACGCTCCCTCCCTCCCCCTTCCTCTCACCCCAAGAAGAGAGCGTGCAGTGAGTGCCTTTGTCACACACAGTCTGGCCGCATTCTGTCCAGAGAGGGCCAGACCTCGAAGTAGAGTGGCCACAGCTCAGACCCCGTCTCCTCTTTCATCTCCCATCTGAAAAAAAGAAAAAGAAAGAGAGAGAGAGCACAGAGACCCTAGAAGTCCCAGGGAAATTCCAGCCCTGCTTAGGAAGACGAGTTTTCAAGTCATGTGACAGCGTGGTCACATGACTTGTGTCAGTTTCAGCGTTCTGTCCCCCACCCCCTCCCCCATGCCGCCTGTGAGTCATCCTTGTGAGGCCTCCGCTGTCCCTGGAGGAGGCTGTTGGGCTGCCAGAAATTCCATCGCTGAGTCATCTCACACTGCAGGAACTTTGTCATGACGTTCTGGCTTCCACACGGATTACAGGCCCAGCAGGTCCAGCGAGCGAGTCTGGCTAGCGGAGATTACTTTGGGTGGCTCGAGAAAGAGGGCCAAAGAGAGTAACAGCTCACGTGTTGTGAGCACTGCTTAGATGCGAGATGCTGGAATTTACGTGGGCAACCTCATTTAATTGCCCTAACCCTCTTAACTCTCTTATGAGGGCGGGTCTATTATTTAGCCCCATTTTACAGATGAGAAAGCTGAGGCACAGAGGGGCTAGGTAACCGGCCTGACATCACACGATTAGCAAGGAGTGAAGATGGGGTGTGAGCCCTGGTCTCCTGGTTCCTACTGCCTCGCTTTTCTCATGCCTGTTTGGCTCTTTGAAAGCCCTCGATTCCAACATTCAAAGCAGGTTCTCTACTTTCAGGCTGGAACAGTTCCCAGGGCACTGGTGCTTCCGTTGGCACCAGAACACACCCAACAGAAAACAGAGCACACCAAGTGGATCCGATTTTGCCTAAACCTCAGCCTGCACGGTTTAGGGGGGCACCTTGGGGAAAGACCAAAGCTGGGCCCGAGTCTCCCTTTCCTCTGGCTGTCTTCGCCCCACTTGATGAGCTGTGCAGTGTTAGGGTTTGACTTGGCTCCACAGAGCTGGTTTTAGAAAGGCATCTCACTCATAGCTATTCAGATTTCAGAAATAAATGCTCCTTACCACTGATCAGAACGCCTGAAGTCAACAGAGCCGGTGACACCTTAAGAAATGCACCCGAGGGCTTCCCTGGTGGTGCAGTGGTTGAGAGTCCGCCTGCCGATGCAGGGTACCTGGGTTCGTGCCCTGGTCCGGGAGGATCCCACATGCCGCGGAGTGGCTGGGCCCGTGAGCCATGGCCGCTGAGCCTGCGCGTCCGGAGCCTGTGCTCCGCAACGGGAGAGGCCACAACAGTGAGAGAGGCCCGCGTACCGCAAAAAAAAAAAAAAAGAAAAAAGAAATGCACCCGATACTTAAGGCTTTCATCTTAATTATACATGTTCAAGTCATAGACAGATTTCCTCCTTCTGGTGCCGAATATCAGAGCTGCCAAATCCAATTGAATCATCTCTTTTAAATGCATTTTGCAGTGTGCGTTTCGCCGTTTTCCCAATTTCCATTGTAAACGAGCACGAGAATTGTGCTGAGGGCCCTTTTCTTACAGGCTGCATTATTCAACCAGCATATGAAGAAAGGAAAATGCTTATTGCAAAAGAATTAAAAAATGGTCCTGGCTGTTCTCCCAGGTTTGGCTAGGACTGGATGTGGCCAGGGCCAGGGAAAGCTATCTTCGTTGGAGTGTTTCTGTCCTTTTACCCCAGGCAGGGACAGATGCAGGAAGCTGTTCCTCTGGGGGGAAGCGTCCACTCTAAATGAGCTTCCTGGGCTCCTGGGCTGGGCGGGAAGGAATGCCATGGACGTCAGCAGGCCTGTTGTCATTGTACCACCACTGTCATCGACATAGATGCCACGGGCTTTAACTTCTGCGGTACCCTGGCTCAGACGGACTGGGAGATGCAGCTGCTGAATAACTCCCAGGGAATGATCTGACCGTCACGAGCAGTGCAGACGTCCAGTGCCCTCGTCCACCAGCTGTGCCCACTGGTTCTGCCGTCTCAGGAATGGGGTGGGGTAGGTTGAGGGGCTCCCAGACTTAGGAGGGTGACAGCAGCTGTTGGGAGAGAAGCAAGCCAGGAACCCAACGCCTGGAATTCTGCTGAGGTCTGTCTTCCATTTCTTTGCTTCTTGTCTTCTTTTTGCTCAAACGGGCACTCCCTCTGTATTAGCACTCATGCTGGTTCTTTGTGCCTGCGTGGTACCTCTGCTTTCTCCTTTCTGCTCACTTTCATGCTTGTTGGTCTCACTTCAAGGCCAAGGCTCTGTGAGGTATCAGAGTAGAGGCTGTTGGGCCCACTTCACGGAGGGAAAGAGTATGCCTCTGGCTCAGACTGGTCTCTGTCTGCAATAGGATGAGTGTCCTTGTAAAACAGACCCAAGATAGCTCTGTGGCCCTCTTTCCACCACGCGCAGACACAGCGAGAAGTCAGCCACCCACAACCTGGAAGACAGCCCTCACCGGAACCTGACCAGGATGACAGGTGGTGGTCTCAGAGTTCCAGCCCCCAGAACGGTGAGAAGTAAAGGTATGTTGCTCGTAAGCCACCCAGTCTTTGTCATAGCAGCATGAATTGACTAAAACAGTCAGCGAACATCTATTATATGCTAGGCATCCTATATTGTTTAATCCAAAACTTTTTTGGTTTGAGTCAAGGGCACCCATTTTACAGGTGAGAAAAGTGAGGCTCTGAGACTTTAATGGACTTAAAAAAGTTACGTAGTATGTAGCAGAATCAGGAATTGAACCAGCTTAAAAGAAAGAAAAGAAAAAAGGAATTGAAGCTGCTCTGACTAATTCCATATTTAACCACTACAGGGCAGTCTCACAGAGCTACATAGTTTAACTATTAAAGTTAAACTGGCTAATCCTACTAAGTTTGAACTTCTCCTAAACGGCCTCCACTCTGTCCTTCTCTGCCCACCTCTCCAGCTAAGGAAATTCCAGCCAGGGCACGGGGTTTTAAACATTGGCACGGGGATCTATTTACGTCTGTATTTTGAAATTTACAAGTAGTTTTGGATTTCCTGGGATGGGTGGTCAGTTGCACAGAAAGGGTGACTGAGCCCAGGATTGCAGTTTTTTGAGGGATCTGTGACTTCCATCTTTCACCCCCCAATGGGACCACCCAGAGCCTTGCACAGGGCAGGGTCTCAATGTGTCCATCAAAGGATCAAATGTAGTAGTTTCAGCCGCCCAGACTTGGGGGAGCCCCCTGAAACACCCTCAATCCTGCCCCAGAGGCAGCAGGCGAGGCCAGCTACATAATTTGTAGAGCCTGGTTCAAAATGAAAATAAAAACGCAGAGCTCCTTGCACTAAAAGCAGAGGAGAAGCTTTTTCCTTCCTATCAGGACGGTCTTCTTTGCTCTATGATGTTGCTCTCCCTCGGTGTGGGGATACTTGCAGGGTGAGTGCAGCTGCTGACATGCTTAGGGCCCGACCCCACAGTTCAGAGCATGGGGTGCACACACCAGGCCCTGGCCCACTGCCACCTAGGCTCCCACCAGGGATGGGAGGGGATGGGAGAGTGGGCGGCTGAGAATCACCCCCAGGGAGCTGTAGAAGCAGAGAAGCCTCCACCCCGCCCCCACCCCACCCCAGCCCATACCACGCATGCTCCTTTTGCTCATTTGTTCCATCAGACTTCACTTAGAAATGGCAAGTTCAAAGTTAAACGTATTAAGAATTTTGAGAAGGGCCCTTCCAAGCATGGAGCCCCATGTGACTGCACCGATCACACGTCCACGAAGCTGGTCTCGACAGCGAGTCTTGGAGCGCATGTGCTTCTGCAGATGCAAACACGCTGCCCTTTCTCCCCGGCCACTTGCTGGTACTTGGCATTTCTTTGCCTGGGCAAGATTCCCTGGGTGACGCCCACTGGCTCAGGGCCCAGGAGACTCAGTCTCCTGTCTGTTGGAGGTGCAGCTACCTCCAGCCAACACACCCGTCCCCCCAGGTGCCCCCTCCCCCCTCCCCGGTTCTGCCCAGGCCTGGGGCTCCTTTAGCTATAGAAGGCAGTGGGACTGCCGGCTGCTGCATCGCGTTTGCTGTGTGCGGGGGGCGGGGAAGGAGTGGATAAGGGCGCTAATGAGACAGAGTGCTAATTAATTGTGGCAAGCTCTATAGATATAGTGGTTTAATGCTGAAAGGAAAAGACATTTATGGTTCTTCCTTCCACCAGCCTTCCTCTACAATTATTTCATCTGCTGCAGAAAGCGTGCAGATCAGTAATAAGCGTTAAATCTGATCGTCATTAGCCCGCAAGCTCCAGGCAGCCTGCTCAGCACATTCCCAGCTCCTGATCCGAACCATCAAATCCAGGGAGGGGAACGGTGGACACGGCACAGGGCAGGAGCGATGACCCCGCTCTCTCAGGGGATGGGAGGGGACCAGGTCTAGACCCACAACATACCTCTTGCCATTTGCTGGTAAGAAGCCCTGACTCCTGCTTTCCTGTGCAAAATGCTACTGAAGCCCCCAGTTCCTTTGTGTGTGTACTGGAAGCAGGGAATAATCACCTGTGAGAATGACCGGAAGATACGCACACGCGTCTAAAGGGTGTTCTAAGGAGACGCTCGTTCCGTTACACGTTTAGTTAATGACTGAAGGGCCCAGGGTCCAGGTCAAGAGAATCCAGGTGTCCTCATGGTTTGGAGAGAACAGAGTCAAAGAAAACGAGCATCGGCTGCTTTTTGATTTGGTCAGGGCCCTGCAGGAAGCAGCTGGCGCCTTCACAGGGATCACTGAAGACAGTCTAAGGAAGGACTGTTTTACAGGTAGAGGTACAGGTGGGTGAGCCATGTTTCTGGCTTCTGTGAACTGGATGCTTCAACATCTGCCCTGCAGGCACAGGCTGAATGCATCACATTCTCGTCTGGATAATAGGCCTGGGTCACCAGGCCTTGGCCTCCTACGCCACCCCCTCTCCTGGGGGGCGAGTTCTCCTCCCTGGGGATATAATTTTTAAATGCAAGCTGGAACCTGACCAGGATGACAGGTGGTGGTCTCAGAGTTCCAGCCTCCAGAACGGTGAGAGATAAATTTATGTTGTTTGGGGCCCACGGCCCCAACGACCTCTTTTACTGGGCTCTCCCATCCTCCCGCTCCAGACCACTATACACCTGCTCTAATCACTCCAGGAACAGGCGCCAGGTACCAGGCAACTCAGGATGGCCCCAGAGCCCACCAACATCCTTCAAACTAGCCATTCTTGCCCACATTTCTTCCTCCTTCCTCTGCCTTGTGACTCACCCTGGAGCTTCTCCACGTGGCCCTCCTGTGGCGCGCCGTGTGCCTCTCTCAGGATCTGTGAGTATAAGAAACTCTCTTGCCGATGGCGTTGTCTCCTGATCTGTTGGCCTTACCATACCTAAATAATAATAAAAAGCAATGAAAACAATAGGGCTAAGAGAAACAACAAAGAATACAGAGCTATCCGGGGAGAAGCCAGGAAACCATCGCTACCTGCAGGTAGGTCTGAAGGGGCAAGAGGCAGGGGCATCCGTAACAGATGCCAGCAAAAGATGTCACTTTGGGAGAGGGTGCCTGACAGATGTGGCCATAAGGAGAGGAACAGAGTTATCGTGCAGCTGCAGCCCTGCAGGCAGAGGGGGGGGGGGGGGGAGAAACACCCCTGCTTATCTCTCTTCCTGTCTCTCATCTCCAGCTGGGCCTCCCATTGGCTGAAGCCAAGCAGACACCTGAGAACAGCTCCTGGAGCCCCAGCAGGTGGAGCACTGATGTGTGGGGAGTGGAGTTGGATCAGAGATTATAGAACCTTTCTCAGCGAATGGCCTCGGAAGTGGATGGGGTGTTGCAGAGAACACTGCAGAGTATAAGGAACCTCTATGGGATGCCTGGGCAGACAGAGCCAGGGTGGCTGGAGCTCAGGGCTGTCTAGCCCAGCACCGTCCAACTGTATGGTATGTACAGATCCCCCCAGGGATCTTGTTAAAATGCAGACTCTGACTCAGCAGGTTGGAAGCCCGGTGCATTTCTAACAAGCTGCCAGTCGAAGCCCCTGCTGGTCCATGGACCACACACAGAGTAGCCAGCCTAGGCCAGCCTAGGTCTTCCTTCCCCCGTGTTCTCATGCCCCTCACGGGGGCTGGGTTGTCAGACAGTCCTGCTCGTCCATTTCCATCTGTCCTGTCCTCTCTAGCCCTCTGTCCATCTATTCATCATTTCGGGATGCCTGTGAAACTTCTCTGTCTCCCTCCACCTCTTGTGAGGGTAGATATGGGCATTTCTTACCATCTGGCCAGAAATCAACTTCTCTAAGATAGCCTGACCTGGGGTAACTTACAAAGAGCAAACTTTAATTGGCTCCAATTAACACAAACAAATTGATTCGACATCACTGCAATTATCAATTTTCCCTTCTCACCCTGAATCTGCGTTTTGTTTCTTAACTTGCCAAAGAAAAGCCCAGAAGGAACTTTTTTTTTTTTTTCAATACGCGGGCCTCTCACTGTTGTGGCCTCTCCCGTTGCGGAGCACAGGCTCTGGACGCGCAGGCTCAGCGGCCATGGCTCACGGGCCCAGCCGCTCCGCGGCACGTGGGATCTTCCCGGACCGGGGCACGAACCCGTGTCCCCTGCATCGGCAGGCGGACTCTCAACCACTGTGCCACCAGGGAAACCCCACTAGTTACCCATTTTTATGGAGGAGGAAATTGAAGCTTGGCTAGGAGTCCTGGCAAAGCTAAGCTTGGTTTTGTGTCTGGTTCCAAAATCAGTGGTGTTTGTTCACTAACCCATACGGCTTCCAAGTAGGGCCAAGGGCTAGGGAGAGAGAGGTGAGGCAGTGAGTGCCCTTGGGCATTGGATTTAAGGGAGGAGGTCAAAACTCGGTAACCATAGACAATATTTTCACATGATATTTAGAACAATCAAAATTAATGCAAACTATTCATGATGAAAAAATTATCCAAATTTCAAATAAAGACAGGATCCAATAGGGCTGGGATCAGGGACAGGAGAGCGAGGTTGAGTGCAGGGTGGGATTTGGTCTTGATTTGACATTTGTCTGTTTTGTTCATGTGGATCTTCAGATCTGGCCCATTCTACACAGGTGGGGAAACTGATTCTGCGTGTGTCAGCACCTGTAAACGAGGACACACATGCTCTCCTCCGAGGTGTGCAAAGAACGTGGCTCCGCAGAGCAGGTACTTAAAGAAACGTTCCCTTTCTTTCCTTTCCTTTTCCTGATTTCTGTCTTGTCCCATCTGCTTTTCTTTCCTGCCTCAAAGTTGCTTAAAACTTAGTTACCGCCCATGCCTGTGAGATTACTCTTTTTTTTTTTTTTTGACCGCGCCACGCAGCTTGTGGGATCTTAATTCCTGGACCAGGGATTGAAGCTGTGGAAGCGCTGAGTCCTAGCCACTGGACCACCAGGGAATTCCTGAGATCACTCATCTTTCAGCATCCTACAGGTGCAAGGCTGCTTCATGTGTCTGGTGGCGAGGCCTCCAGCAATCTCATTTCTCAGGGAGACAGGCCCGGGAGACAGACTGAGTTTTCTGAGTACCCCTTAAATTTCGTGCTGGAGGTCCATACCTTCTTGCCTCACCCTAGCCCTGGGCCTTCTTCAAACGCTTAAGAAAATCTTTACCTCTTACCCTCCCCGCTTCCTCCCTCCCTCCCTCCCCAGCTGCTCACCCTGGTGGAACTACAGGGATGGGCAGCCCACCCCCTCACTATCCTCCGAGGCTGAGAGAGGGACCTGGGGACGAGGTTGTGTGCAGTGGAGGGGAGGGGACCAACTGTAGATGCCAGCCCGAGTTCATGCTGTGACAATCCCTTGCTGCCCACTTTTCAGACTATTAGCCAGATGCTTAGAGGACTGCCTTTCACATCTTTGAATGATGGGATTCCTAACAGAAGTAGAGGGCGGGGCAGATGGGGGGTAGGGGGTAGTGGTGGTGAAGATCCGGAATGGTCTTGTTTTCTGGACACGTGGTGCAGGGGCCCCGGGGGTCTACTATGCTCCTGGCACCAGGTGAGAAAAACGTGTGTAGGATGGCGTGACCCAACTGGACCCCTCTGGCCAGGGACCTGACCTGGCCTCACTCCTTCTCGCCTGCTGACTGTTCCCTGGACCTGGGGGCTGCCTTTGGGAAGGGTCTCCCCTGCTGCTGAGCCGTCCTGGGACTGAGCAGTACCCCCTGGGCAGCAGCTCTGCTCCCGCAGAGCGGAGAGGGAGAATCACAGGGGTCTCTCCCCCCGGAAGAGTATGAAGATTAATTAGGTGAGTCTTACAGCGTTTGGAAGTGAGAAGTGCAGCCCTTTTCTCTCCAGGTCCCTTCCACAGGGAGGAGAACCTTCGGTGGAGTGGAGAGAATTTCTGGGGCATCCGCCCTGCGAGAAGGCTGCCCCTCCCTCCTTGCCTGGCCCTCCTCTGTCCCCCACACCCAGGGTGTTCCCTCCCCTCTGCCCCCTCCCCCAGCAAATCAATTTCAGCAGGGAAAGGAACAAGGCTATTACAGTTAACACCACTCCACCCAGAGTCCCCGGGTCTTCGCTATTCATCATTCCTAATTAATTAAAAAGTAATTACTCACGGATCCGACTTTCATTACTTACACCCCCCGGGCTGTGAGGATATTACTTTCCTCGGTCCCTCTGGTACCCTAAGCTGCTCTGGTGCCAGCACTTGCAGTGCCAAGTATGGCGAGGGCCGATCGCGTGCGGACGTCCTACTTGGGGGTGGGGTGGGGTTTGAGTCCCCATCAGAGGCCAGACGGGCCTCGGGGATCTGCAGCCCCCTTCTGAGAGCCCAGGAGGGGGCTCTGAAAAGTCAGAGCTGACCCGGTCTGCTCGTCCTGGCAGTTTAACCTTCTCAAGATGGGAACAACCTCCTTCTACTCGACGCATGGTCACAGATCAGGAGCCACGGCATCACCTGACTGCTTATGAGAAATGCAGACCCTCAATCCCCACCCCGTACCTGCTGAATCAGCACCTGCATTTTAACAACATCCCCGGGGCCTTCCGGTGCACATCCCAGTGTGAGGCGTGCTGCCCCAGTGGGCAGAGAGCAAAGCTTGTTTGTGCCAACTCTCCCGGGCACTGCACGTGCTGTGCAGGTTCCAATTTATACCCCTCACAGGGGGCCTGTGACTTCCGGTCTGCCCCCGCACGCCCCTCCGCTAGGATGGTGGGTGTGGTCCGAGCGCCCGCCCTTCCGATCTGTGTGCCAAGCCCTTACCCCCACCAACCCAGTGTCCTCAGCATACTCACTGTCCGCTTCGCGCAGTTGTTGTCAGGATGAATCAGGATGAATTACATGAAAGCACTTTGGAAACTGTAAGTGGCACGTCAAATGGCACCAGAATACATTTTCACCCAGCCCGCCTCTGTCCACCAGCCTCCCGGGCTGTTCCCCACAACTCCGTCCTTTCCCATTGCTTTCCCGCCCTCCACGTGTATTCGTTCAGGGTTCCGTCTGCTCCCTCCTGTCTGCTCGCGTGTAGTCTGGTAAGTGCATCTGGGCTAATTCCTCATGGATAGGGGGCTGATGTGTTCCCCTCCTCCGGATCCCGTAACGAAGTTGAAAGGTGAAAGAGCATTGGACACATGGGGCTTTCTCTCCTCTAAGGCTTGTGGAGTGTGCAGACAGGGACAAGTGCTCTGTGCACCAGTTTTCTCACTGTCAGGTGGGGATGCTGCCATGGGCAGAGTGGCTGTGAGGAACCGGTGACCTTATGGGTACCGGACACTTGCGGGGTAAGTCTTTCTGCGTGCTTGACTTGGGGCACTTGCAGGGCCGAAAGCAGAAGCTGTGAAGACCACCCTGTCTCCTCCTGGTTCCCGGGAAAGCCATGGCTCACCAAGCAGAGGGTGCTGGGAGGCCCAGAGTGGAAGAGAGACGGCTGAGGCTTTGCAGGGAGAGAGGTAGAAGCAGCAAAAGGAGGGAGATTCTCCAAGAACAAGAAGGAGGAGATAGAGGTTCCTTGGCTTTTGCTTTCTTGAGGTGCCCTGGGGGTGGGGATTGTGGAAAGCGGGGGGCTGGGCACCAGGGCTCCCTGCCTCAGCAGAGCCCCAGCCTGGACCTCCCTGGCACAGATGCTTGGGGGCTGCCGGACTTCAAGGGACCAGGGTAGACCAGAGACGCCCCAAATGTTTTAACTTTGCAAGGATCGCTGGTGCCTTCCTGAGACCCTGGGCAGAGAGAGGCAGGGAGGGAGCCCCAACCTTGAACGAGATTGAGTTTCTTGCCCCCCCACCGGGGGTCGGTCTCGGAGTTAGAATGAACCTGACTTAAAGAAAATAAAGCCCAGCACCATTTCCTGCATCCTTAAGATGGAGATTGCAAACTTCTTCTACTGCATAACCCTGGAAGTAGGCAAGATTCTTTCGTTAAACCAATGTCTCCGAGCTCCCAGGCCTCTCAACGGCTCCATCCGTTTCTACCTTGCCCAGTTAATGGACTTGGTGGGGGGAAGTGACCCAAGTGGTGGCAGTTTCTGGCCTTGGTTAAAAGTGTTTACTACGTGGTTGACACGCACGTGCACCTGGAGTTCACCTCCAGGTTCTGAGACACGCGCAGCTACTGGAGGATGCCTGTTCTGGGCAAACTAATCCTGCACAAGCATGTACTCAGGTGTTGCCACCACACCGCCCATGATTCAGGCAGTGAACTGGGACTGGGGAGACCTCAGGGTCAGGGTCACGTAAGGCAATTCCCAGCAGCTGTTGTAAACCACTCAGGGTCCAGCGTTTGGCTCCCTCGATTCCCTGATAACCCAAGAGTCCCCACCCCCACGTGATGGCAGGAAGCGCCATCTGTTCCAGGCCCCCCACCCCAAGGATGCTGGGACCTCCTGAGAAACTCTTGTACGTTTCCAAGTAGGGTCATCTCAGCCGGTCATCAAGCTTGACCACCGCTCTGTGCCTTTGGTCATCTTGGAACCGACTTCCCTAGGCTGCTGCCCACGACCTCCCCTGCAACTTGCCCGACATCCAACACAAATACACCTGTGTGCGCTGGAGCTGGCTTACTCCAGTACGTGGGCACTGCTTGTTACATTGCAGGGATTTTGTGAGTTTGGTAGATTTAAGTTGACTGTGGCGGGAGTATTTACACCATGGAAATCAGCAAACTCTACCAACTAAGGCTTCCACCTCCCCACAACCTTTCCAGAGAGCCAGTTGTTAAACATTTAGCAGCGCACCACTGGGTGGTGTACCCCTGGGTAAACCCCCCTTAGTCACCCATAGACTAGACTACCTTCCTGACGGCTTGGGGCAGGCAGAGGGAATGGCAATGACTTGGAGCAAACACAGGTGATCTGCTTACTCCCGGGGTCCATGAGGTCCCCTCCTCAAGCCCCAGCCCTGGCCTGGTTTCATGCCTCCCCTCTCCTCCTTAGAGCTCAGAGCCCCCCGTCCCCTGAAGTGCCCTTGGGAGAGGAAATTTTATTTTTACTTTAAAGCAAATCATAATTTCAGAGGATGTTTTCATTGATATGCAGGGCATTTGTTTTCCATCTCAAACTCATTCTCACACTGGAAGCGGACGTTAGCTTTGCAAAACCATGAGGCCCATTAAGAGGGTAACACCCCCAAACAAGGGGCCAATCTGCCCTGGTTGGGAAGGTCAAACTTGTGTCTCCAGATAAAAAGAAAAGCTGCAACTTCAGGAAGCCTTTAAAAACAAGACTTCCGGGCTTCCCCGGTGGCGCAGTGGTTGAGAGTCCACCTGCCGATGCAGGGGATGCGGGTTCGTGCCCCGGTCCGGGAGGATCCCACATGCCGCGGAGCGGCTGGGCCCGTGAGTCATGGCCACTGAGCCTGCGCATCCGGAGCCTGTGCTCCACAACGGGAGAGGCCACAACAGTGAGGGCCCCGCGTACCGCAAAACAAAAATAAATAAATAAAAAATAAAAACAAGACTTCCTTGTGGTCTATTGTCTATCTGTGCACGTGTATGTGTGCATGTGTATACCCCCGTGTGTGTGTGTGTGTATGTGTGTGTGTGTGTGTGTCCAGGCTCTGTGTCCCTGGAAAACAACAAAAGTTCAAGGAATCCCCTCACCCTTCTGTTCTGGAAAACAGCTCACTGCAAAGAACCACCCTTCCCTACATGACTTAAATAAGACTCATGGACCTGTGAAAAGGCCAGACACGGACCCTCCAAATTCTCATTCTTTGCCCCGTAAATGACTAGCCGAACTGCTTGTCCTAACTGGTCCATTGGAACGAAATGCTTCTTTGTCAAACTGTGGTTAAGCTTCTCTCCTTTCTCCAGCTCCTGAACTTTGGTCTGCCCTCACCCTCCCCGGCTCACAGCCCCTCCTGAGAACAGACTGGCCTCAGGGTAAAACACCCTCTGATCTCCGGTTCCATCGTGGCATTTTTTTCATCCCACTTCCCCACACCTGGCTCTTCCAGCCTTGTTTTCTCCTCTCCATAAAAGAAAACTCTCTTTGCTGAACCCTGGAGTTGCTTACAGATCTTCCGGTCAAAGCATCCTCTCTGTGGCAACGGCCCCCTGCCTTTACCGCCACAGTACCTTCCTGTCCCTGCAATAATAATCCTTTGGAATAAAGCCTCTCCTTACTGGGTTTGAACTTGTTTTCATTTGACACCAGCCTCCACGAGGGCACCTGGTACCCTGTGAAGAACTGGAAGGTCTCTGACAATGAGCCTAGTCTGATGGGGGAGACAGGGCTTGGGCAAAAGCAAACACAGGTCCAGGCATAAGAGCCATGGTAGTGGACAGGGTGGGAAAAGGAGCAGAGGTTGGTTAAGGTTTTGTATGTTCCGAGGAAGATAGGGGTGGGGCGAGCTATTTGTGGACACAGAGATGGATAAGGCATATTCCCTGTCCTCTCAAAAACCTTGTTAAGTTAAGGACAAACACTATATGTTTGCAAACCGTACAGTGCTTGACTCTGTTGGGAGGAAAATGTTTCCTCTACCAGCTTAGGTCTGAGTGATCAGGGGCCTGCAAATGAATGGACAATAGACAGATTAACAGGAGAAAAGACACAGTTTGCGGGAGCGCTCTGAAAGGAGTAGCTCTCCAGACAGCCAAGGGCAAGGGTTTATACACCAGTTTAATGGAGGCAGGGGGAGGTGCTTAGGGCTTCAATGGGAAAGTATGGAAGGTTCTGACAAGGCTTGTGTTCTGGACTGAATGTTCATGCCTCCTCCCCATCCATATTCATATATTGAAGCCTTGGCCCCCAGTGTGATGGTATTATATTTGGACATAGGGCCTTTGGGAGGTCATTAGGGTTAGATGATGTCATGAGGGTGGGGGCCCCATGATGGGATTAGTGCCCTTACAAGGAGAGACACTGGGGCGTTTGCTCTTTCTCTGCAACGTGGAGACACATCAGGAAGGTGGTCACCTGAAAGCCAGGAAGGGAGCCCTCACCAGAACCTGACCAGACTGGCACCTTGATCTTGGACTTCCGGCCTTCAGAACTGTGAGAAAATTACTTCTGTTCTCTAAGCCCCTCAGTCTCTGGTATTTTGTCACGGTGGTCCAAGACAACTGAGACAGCTCGTTTACCCAATTGTCTTGGGATGTCACCGTGTTAAAGGTCAGTGGCCTCCCTGTCTGGAGATGCTCTCAGAGCAGGTTACAGCAGCTGAATTCTCAGGGAACTCTGCTTTAGTCAGATAAAGGAAGCTCAGGAACGGCTTCAGGCTGCATCTGCTGTACCTACGTCTTCAGTTTAGAGTGAGCTTGGTGCCACTCTGGTGTGTTGTTGGTCCCTGCTCCTCGTTTTGTTTCTTGTCTTGTTTCAGCGTGGAGCTCAGGACAGGAGGAGGGCAGGACAAGGGCACTGAGGGATTAGGGACACCTCTAGGGTGTGGGGCTTGGACTTGATGCCCAAGAGGAGATGGGTCCCTCCTATATGCAGAGCATCTCTCAAGAGAGCCAATGGCAGGGGAGGAGGCAGAGAGAGGGGGAGGTAGGTTACGGTTTTGTACATTCAGAGGAAAGGAAGATCTTCCTGGGGGAACGCGCCTCATCACAGCCTTTCTTTTTCATGTGACCAGGGCAGAAGGCTGAACTAGGGAGGTAACGGAGGCCCTGTGAGGTTGAGTGATTGGAGGAAGGCTGCACAACTAGTGTGAGAATCAGGAGACCCTCATCGTCTCCTCTTCCAGGGCTCTTTCCACCAAGACTCGGATAGGCAGAGAGAAGGAGGGGCCGTCTAGGATTGGGGGCTGTGGCATAGAAGGGCAGAGAGGAAATGGGTCGTGCTGGGTGGCAGGGAGAAAGATGACACAGTGCAGAAGGAGCTGAAGGGCGTATGTCAAGGATCCACATGGGGTGAGGTCAGGGGACTCTGAGTTCAGGCTGAGGAATTTGCTTTGGATGGCCAAGGGGAGCCATGGCAAGTTTTTGAGCAGGGGAGTGACATGTGGAAAGTACTGATGTGTGCCGGGATTTACGTAACCTACACCAACACGCTGCGATATGGAAATCTGTCCTTATACTGGCTGTCGGGGATTCCACGCTTAAGAGCACGGCCAGGGCATCTCCGCTTTTGACATAACCCCCTTGCAGGCTGGTTGTAGGGGTTTCCTCCCCCACCTACACCCCCGCCAAGGAGGAAAGACTTCCCAGGATAGAGCATTACCGGCATGTGGGGTTTTTACCAGCCAGCATCATTCTCCTTTTTATGACAAGAGCATCCTGATTCTCATAGGGGCATCCACCCCCTACCCCCATCTCAGACGCTCTCATTCTGCAGAAGCTGGTCCCACCCTTCTGTCTGGGGTGGAGCACATGACCTAAGCTAAGCCAATCAGCAGCTTCCACCCCCTGGCTGCTGGGATTGGGTCAGGGATGAACACATGACCCAAGATAGGCCAATCAGAGCCAATGAGCCTGAATTCTGGGCTTTTGAGTCCAGCTCTCGGAACAGTAGGCTTTCACTCTGAATTTGGGATTGGGGCTTGGGAGCTGGAGTTCGGTCCAGGGGAGACAGAGCCGGGAGGAAGAGGCGCTGAGTCCCGAGTCCAGGTGTGCACAGCACCGGTCCCACTGACGCTCCCCCCACCCCCAGACGTTTGAGTTATGTCAGCCTAAAAATTCTCTTCTTTTAACTGTGTCAACTTGGGTTGAGTTTTGTCAGTGTTCAACCTAAGGGGACCCAACTAACCCACTCCATCAGCTCTCTGGTCTTCCAGGTTGTACTGAATCTGAGGGATGGGCAAGACACAAGAACAGCCGTGTCCCCACCCTAACAGAGCAAAACAGAACCCAAACAAAGAAGGAAGCTCGAGGCGTTAAAGGGATGGATCACATATATTGTTAAACGGGTGGGGGGTTGGGGGGGGAGCCTGGAGCTCGAGGAGTGTGGGAATAGAGAGTTAAAGTTGCCGACCTCTCACTGTTGTGGCCTCTCCCGTTGTGGAGCACAGGCTCCGGACGCGCAGGCTCAGCGGCCATGGCTCACGGGCCCAGCCGCTCCGCGGCATGTGGGATCTTCCCGGACCGGGGCACGAACCCGCATCCCCTGCATCGGCAGGCGGACTCCCAACCACTGCGCCACCAGGGAAGCCCCGAGAGGTGCTCTTTGAGAGGTTCCAACAGACACGCTAATTGCCTTTCTTTTTTTTTTTTAAAGAAAGAACTGGAAATTTTTATTTTAGCCAAATTTGAGGATTATAACCTGGGAAGAGTATCTCAGAAAGCTCTGAGAACTGTTCCACCCATGAGAAGTCAAGACACAGTTTATATAACTTTTTTGAGACAGAGGGCTGTACATTAAATGACGTATTATTGACAGTTTACATCTAATTGCCTTTCATTCATTCTCAGCCAGCAGAGTGGTGTCCACTTGGGACATTTCTCAGAGCTCAGACCACATGGGTTTCTTGCTGGGTTAGAATAAGAAAAATGGCTGTCATTTATTGAGCACCTACTATGTGCCAGGCACTATGCTAAGTTCTTTACGTGTTTCGTCTTCTCATAACAGTCCCAGCAGTTAGGTACTGTTGTTACCCCACTTTTACATGTGAAGAACCCAAGGTTTAGAGAGGGTAAGTGATGTGCCAAGGTCGCACAGCTGGTAAGGGGGTGGGGAGGGAAGGTCTGACTCCAGAGCTTAAGTTCTTAAACGTGGTGTTCAGCGTCCTGCGAAGGGAGCCGTAAGAGGTGTCGTGTTCCGTGATCTGACTTCAGCTCCTGGCTGTCTCTGCAGCCCCTGGGTGCTTATTGGCGGTGCAGAGTCTTGGGCTCCACCGCAGACCTGTTCAATCAGAATCTGCATCCCCCCGTGATTCCTGTGCACGCAGCTGACCCTTCGTATCTCTTGCACACTTCCCCGCAGATCTGACCCTCAGAAGTAGTTGAGTCCCTGAAGCTGGACCAACTGCTCTTGTGCCTGCAAGTGGGACTTGCAAAATTCAAATCTTCTGCTCATCAAAGAGTCTCATTATATCTTAAAAATGTTTATTCTTATGCTGGTGAGAGAGAACGGAAACATCCTGTTCCATCTGTAGGGATGACTAAGACTCGGCAAATTATAAGTGACTTGTCCATTTTTAACTGGGACAGGAGTGGCAGGTCCACCTCAACATCTTACTCTGAGCCATATTCCTTTGGAAATTCTACCAGTTGGAATACTTTCTGTCGCCAGAAATGGAAAACCTGACTCAAAGTGGCTTAAAAAAATAAAGGGAATTAATTGGCATATGTGTCTGAAAAATCCAGAGGTAGGGTGTACTTCAGGTGAGGGTTGATTCAGCAGCTCAATGCTTTCTCCATTTCCCCACTGCCCCCACCCCCAAGCATTGCCTTCTTCTCACGATGCCTGGCTCCTCACTGCGTACAGAGATAAACGCTCTTTCAGTGCAGATAAATTTGGACCCTCACCGTCTGATCCACCCAACCCACCTGCTATTGAAGCTTCTAGCCTCGGAACTGTCTTGACATTTTCTCTTCATCCCTCCTCTCAGTTCTATTTCTGTGCTTTGTTCATGAGATTCCCCTCTCTCCCTTTAAAAAAATAATCTCCTTTTATGATTGTAAATGTGAAGGTTCTCGCTGTAGAAATTTCTGCACCCACAGAAAGTTTGAAGAAGAAAGTTGAAAAGCTCCCTAACCCCCGTTACCCAGAAATAACCACTGTTGGCATATGGGTGGAGTCCTGGCTGTCAAGAGCTTAACATCCCAGCTTCTCACTACCTGGGATGCACACACAGGCCTGAACTTACAGTAGTTGGACTTTGCTGAGGAAGGAAACAGAGGCAGGTGAGCTAGGCTTCCCTTGGGTGGGGCAGGAGCTGCTTCTTATTCAGTGATGAGGCTTTGATGCAGCTCTGCCTGGCTCCCTGGCCTTTCCTACGGGGACGCCGAGGGAAAGTCTTTATTTCCTGTGCAAAGTGGCCTCCAAGTGAGAGATCAAACTTTAGAGAGAGCTGAAAAAGCAATTAACTTCGCTCAAAGTGAAGGATATTGTTTTGTGCCACTAGACGATTTTTCCCCCAGAAAAAATTACGCCCTTAAAAATCAACATTTGATTTAGTCTTTGTTCATTTTAAGAATGATGTGAGGATATGAACAGGCAACATGGGACTTTATAAAAAAATATGGTGCTGCTGAAATGATTTGAAGCCTCGATATAGCTTTGCATTTGCTCTCTGGAAAGCGTGTGCCAATTACACCCCACCAGCAGTGTATAAGGAGGGCCTGGCTCTTCATAAACTTAGCGGCATCGAGAATTATAATTTAAAAAATGTTCATTTGATGAGGAAATATTGCTTTGTCGTGCGTTTCTTTGTTTACGGTGGAGTGGAATATTTTTTCCTACGGTTGTTAGCCTCCTGTGTTTCTTTCTTGCTTTTCGTAATAGGTCTTTGTTTCTGCCCATTTTTTCTTATTGCTTTGTATGAGCTCTTTACATATTATAGATAATGTCCCTGGATCATATACAAAGGCTTTCCACATTCTCAGAATTGAGGTCCCTGAAGTTATAGGGACTTTGCATAGGAAAACCAAATTTGCCAAAACCCCAAAACGGCCACTCCTGTGCTGCCCTCTTACAAATTCTGCCCCTACTCCCATACCCCTCACACTTAACACTAGCGTATTTTTCATCCTTCATCATTAGATTTGTGGGTTGGTCTGTTCCTGTTAGCCATATGTTATAAATATTCTTGAGTATCATGCAAAACCATTTCAAATTTTTCCAGAGATGCAACATTTCCTGAGGTTGATCAAAGTGATTATGGAGAATTATTTGAATCCCATGGAAGGCTACTGGCAAGTGAGAATAAAGCGGAATTCTGCTAGTTAACAATTATAGAAGAGAAAACCTACGAGGCTGATGAAATGACAGGCACTTCAAAAGAGAGAGATTTGAATTTTGGAGGATTAAGACAGGCCACTGGGAAAACTGACGATGCCTTTAAATATTTTTTTGCAAAAATGTCCTCTTATGATTGTGCTGTGAAAGTCAAACGTGAAATCAAGGATGTATCACACTATCAGACAATCTTGTCAGAAGAATTATGCCCACTAAATCAACATTTGATTTATTTTTTGTTCATTGGAAGAATTAAAAAAGAGTTGCATTCACAGCCTACTCTGGTTAAATGTAAGCTAAAACATATTTTCATAACTTGTCATTTCTTTTTAACTATGCCACAAACGTTTATTTCTTCCCCTTTTTAAAAACTGATTCACTCTGTAGCCTTTTTAGAAAATTTATTTTTATTGAAGTATAGTTTATTTACAATGTTGTGTGAGTTTCAGGTGTACAGCAAAGTGATTCAGTTATACATACATATATATCTATTTTTTTCAGAATCTTTTCCCTTATAGGTTATTACAAAATATTGAGTATATTTCCCTGTGCTATACAGTAGGTCCTTGTTGGTAATCTTTTTTTTTTTTAAATGTAGATTTTATTTATTTATTTATTTATGGCTGCATCGGGTCTTTGTTGCTGCACACGGGCTTTCTCTAGTTGCGGTGAGTGGGAGCTACTCTTCCTTGCAGTGCACGGGCTTCTCATTGTGGTGGCTTCTCTTGTTGCGGAGCACAGGCTCTAGGCAGGCGGGCTTCAGTAGTTGTGGCACGTGGGCCCAATAGTTGTGGCTCGCGGGCTCTAGAACGCAGGCTCAGTAGTTGTGGCACACGGGCTTAGTTGCTCTGCAGCATGTGGGATCTTCCTGGACCAGGGATCGAACCCGTGTCCCCTGCACTGGCAGGTGGATTCTTAACCACTACGCCACCAGGGAAGCCCTATTTTATATACAGTAGTGTGCATCTGTTAATCTTAATCTCCTAATTTATCCCTGCCCCCTCCCTTTCCCCTTTGGTAACCATAAGCTTGCTTTCTATGTCTGTGGATCTCTCTCTGTTTTGTATAAAAGTTCATTTGTATCATTTTTTTAATCCCAATTTTCCTTGAGTGATGACGACCTTTGATATCACAGTTTGATTTCTTTTCTAATGACGATGTCTGTTTCCCTCTCTCCCCGGTTCAAGACACTGTAGGCTGCCCCCCTCCTGTCCCAGAGTTCCAGTGCAGGGGTTTTCTCCTGTGGTGGTCTCCTTAGGGCACATGTGGGACTCCGGACATGAAAGCATCTTTCCTAGACACCAGTTTGACGTGTAAAGGCTCAGCGTGCTGGCCATGAAAGCTCCCATTAATATGACAGCCAGGCATCTGTGGGCAAGTCTCTGAGGCAAAAGAAATAGCAGGTTCTTTCCCCAAAAATACACGGGTTTGTGGGGAAAATGGTTCCGTGTCAAACAGCTTCAGCTGCACAAGCTATATCCTTGCTGTAGTTCTGGGCTAGGACTGCAAAGCACACTGCTTGTGTCTTAACCTTGCACGACGCCTTCTTCCTCCCCTTCTCTTCTTGGGGATCTGCTCTCTCTCTTCCTGACCCTAGAAGCTGTTTTTTCCCCCTTGACATCCTGATGGCTGTCTAAAGTATTCTCCCACCCTTCTGCCTTCGATCCCTGGTTGGGGAAGTGAGATCCCACATGCCGCGTACTGAGGCCAAAGAAATAAATTGTATTTATAACAAAAAATTAAGTTGAGCTTTGAGCAGACATTGCGTTACATTTTCAGCTCTATAAGGCTGTCATAAGGCTCTATGACACAGAGATTGTTACTAGTTCTGTAATTCAATCCATGGGTCTTGCTTCTTCCTGACTTTCCATTGCATTTGCGTCTTTAAAAAATTTATTTACACTTTGATTTTTTTCTCATTTAATTTTCAAAACCTCTAGAATGGATTTCTGTAGACAGGATGAGGTGTGCTCTATGGGTTTTTCATGGCCGTGGTAGAGTTGTATAGAGACAACCACACAGTCTCAGTGGGCTGCACCAGCCAGCTCATTTACTCTCTGTGGGTCAGCGGGCGCCCAGCTGAGCCTGACTCCGGGCTGTGGCTGGAATCATGTCTGCTCCATGAGTTTCCATCGTCCCCAGACCAGCAGGACACCAGGGCATGTTCTTTCCTTGGGGTGGCGAGCCTTTGCATCTGTCCCACTGGCCAAAGCCAGTTCAACGGGCAAACCTGAAGTCAAGGTCGGGGGAAGTCACCTTGCCCCCCCTGAGGCCACGGCAGAGACGTGGACTTGTCTCACGCCACAGGGAAGAGAAGTACCCAGCCCGAAATTCCATCTATCATGCTAGTCGATTTCACCGACATAATCTTGAATAGCCACACGTTTTCTTTAAATTATGGGCCTAGGAAGCAAGGAGAGGGAATAACTCTGTAATGCTCCTCCTACCCTCTTGTCACAGATTGGGCGGGACAGAGGGGGCAGCTGAAGCCCAGGGTGACTCAGCTGCTGGAGCTCTGGGCCCCGAGAGGCAATTCTCCATCCAGACAGCAGATCGGGGCACGGCACTCCTGGGTCCTGTGGGCCGTCACAGGTCATCCCAGACCGTAGGCTAGCCGGGTGTGAATGCATGGGATGTGCACATACACGCGTATGCACGCACACGCGTGGTGTTGTGTAGGTGTGGGCTGAGATTACAGCTCTCCTCGAAGCCGGTACTGATAGGAATAGTAATACAGGCAGCTAACCTTTTGGCACTCTCCCCAAGTTCTGGGCACTGTTTGAGCTCCTACACGGTGAGGCGTGTTGGAGGAAGGCTGAGCACTGATTGCTTTCCACAAAGGGGCCGTGTCCTAACCTCTTCCTTCTCTGTACGACATCAGCTGCTCTCTTCTCTCCTCTGTCGTTTAATAAGGACGGGGCAGGCAAGAGAGGATGCTGTCAAATCCAATTAACTCCGGCTTCAAAAGGCACGGTCTCCATGCGGTGCCAACTCGCACCACCGCAAACAGCAGTCAGGCCGCCGTGGCTTCTAGGGGCAGGTGCGCTGGGAGGGGGCTGCTGGGCGTATCCAGATGGCCAAGGCAAAAAGCCCCGAGGTTAAGGTCACTCCTGGCTCCTCTTGGCAGTGCGGGGGGAGCGGGGAGGAATGGGGGGTGTGCAGTTCACTGTGTGGGGTCTCAGGCTGCCCAGCCTCCCACCCCCAGCACCCCCAGAGCCTCCAGCTCCCCTCCCCTTTGTTGGCATCAAACTCTCTCCTCTGTGTAAGTCAGTGCCTGCATCTCCCAGCCTCAAAGCGAGGCTGTTCCCAGGTTTGCAGAATGGGTCCCTGGCCCCGTGCTGGCAGCCAAAACCCATCGTAGACAAGCTGGGAGGAGGCCGTTTGGCCACAGGCAGATGTTCTGTTCTCAAGTGGAGACGGGGGACACGGGGCCTCGGTGTGTGCAGATGGGTGGGAGTGGAGACGGAACCTGCGGGGCTGGAAGCAAGATCAACACAGATGGTGTCAGTCAAATGCAACGTCAGCGGCAGACGGTTTTGATGAAGTACAGTGTAAACCTTCCCTGGCAAAGGAGTGTTTTGGGGTGCTTTCGGATGCCTCCCACCCCTCGCTGCTGTTCCTCCCCTACTTCGTAATTGTTTCTTCTGGAACCCAATCCCTGCCATCCCCCTGGACTTCAGCCCAGCCTGCATGCTCCTCCTGACACCCAGTTCTCATGATTCCCGGAGGTCCCCGACCTCTCGGAGCACCCCTCCCCAGGGGAGCATCCCTCCTCTGGGGAGGCTTCTCCTTGGAGCTCCTCCGTCATCATCAGAACCTTCCCACATCCACCATCTCACCGTGAGATCCCCTCACTCCTTCCACTGAGGTCTCCCCTCCACCTGTCAGAGTTTAAAACACACCCACAGATCCTTTGACACTACAGCCACCAAGAGGATGGGTCTGTCCTCCTTCCCTTAAATCTGGGCCGACGTGTGACTATTCCCCGCCAAGTAACAGTAGGTCAGAAGAGGCCAGACAACTTCTGCTAGGGTCTTTTGGGACACTCACCTTTGGCTCCCTGAGCTACCAGGTAAGGATTTCAAGTACCAGGATGTGGGGAAGCTCATGTCACATGAAGAGGCTAGGAGCACGTGCCCCTGCAGAGCCCAGCTGAGGTCCCAGCCCATAGCCGGCATCATCCACCAGACAGGTGATGACGACCCTCCAGCCATCGCACCTGCCTCGCTGAAACCCCTGATCGTGGAGCAGAGACCAGTCATTCCTGCCGTGCCGTGTCTAAGTGCCCACAGACTCTCTGAGCATAATAAAATGGTTGATTTAGGCCATTAAGTGTTGGAGTGGTTTGTCACACGGCAATAGTAAGTGGGCCTGTTAGTAACTGCCGTTCTTACTAAAACACACCACTCATCTTCGCGTCTCTCCAAAGGTTGGCCCAGACATGAACTGCAGCATCTCAAAGCACTCCCCGTAGTTGCTGGGAACAGGAGACCATGGAAAGGGGGTGGGTGGAAGCGAAGGATTGCCATAAGATTGCCAGAGGAAATATAGATGCGGAGTTGAACTCGAATTCCAGATAAACAATGATAAAGTTTAGAATAAGTATAGCCCATGCAATAGCTGGGCTATACTTACACTGAATTATTTGTCATTTGTTTGAAATCCAAATTGTACTGGGTCTCCTTGTTTTTATTTGTATAATCTGGAAACTCTAAAAAGTAGAGGCCAAAGGCCCCGAACACTCTTCCCAATGTCCTGACGCTTAGAGAGGTCATGTTCCTTCCACCGTGGGCAGCAGGGACTCTGGGGTCTGTGGTCAGCAAGGATTCCCAAGACCTCAGGAAGCTCTCTGCAGGGGCCCAGCTGATGGCTGCGGCCAGCGGAGGGGGCTGGCTCTGCCCAAAGGTTGAATTCCATGTTCAAGGAGAGGATGTATATTCATTCTCTCTGGAACCAAGGAGAGAGAAGGCCGTCTGGATGCTTCTCATCCCAGCCAGGTGCACCTGTCTTCTGGTACCCAGATTGTCCCTGGCTCTTGCCTGACAAAGCAGGGTGGGAAAGCTTCTCTGCTCCTTTTCCCAACCAGCCATCCCTTTCTTCCATCATTTGGGTTCATTATCCAGTAATGAAAACCAGCTCATTCTCAATCTGCCACCGTGTCTCCTACTAAATAATAGTGGCTGGAAAAGTCTCCAGTCTTTCTCTCAATCCACAGTTCTCTTGTTTTACATCGCCAGCCCAGCTCATTAGCCAGAGCGACAGTAATGAGTGGGTCCATCCCTTCCTTTTCTCTCCCTTCCATACTGCCCGGGCCCTGATTCCAGGGGAGAGAGCCAATGAAGAGAGCTTGGCCAGGCACCCTGGTCAGCTCCGTGGTAAGTAGCACAAATGGGGGCCTAGACTGTTCATTCATTCATTCATTCATTCATTCAACAAATATTTATTGAGTACCCAGTACAGGCCAGGTGCAATTGTAGTAGCTGGGACCGAGAAGTACCTTGGAAAGTCAAATGACAAAAAAGACAAAAGAAAAGTTATAAAAGAAATGGAGCCAGCTGTCCTGATCCGAAGGGGAAATATCTGAGGAGGGCTGGAGATGCATGGAAAGGGTTCCCAAAACACGCATCATTTGTAACCCCTATTACAAGATAGGTATTACCAGCTACATCACTGTTTCCTTTTTTCCCGACAGATTTTGAAAAAAAAGGATCAGGGTTTGGGCTAAAATACAGCCTGGTGGGTGAGTGCAAATGTGCATATCTAGCCCGTGCTTTTCCCCATCCTCTCACTGCGTTAGTTATCAAAAGCTGCGTAACAAATCGCCCCAAGTTGCTGTGTTATCTTGAGGTATGGGCTGGGCTTCAGTCAGCTGAAGATTGAGGTTCCATGTTCAAAACGGCTTGTTCAGATGGTTGTTGGAAGCCTCGGTTCCTTGCTGACTGCGTGCAGGAGGGGGCTCAGCACCTCTCCATGTGGGCCTCTCCATAAGGATGCTGGTGACATGGTGGCTGGTTTCCCACAGTTCTCAGTGTCTTTGGTAACCTCATCTCAGAAATGACACACCATCGCTTCTGCCATATTCTCTTGGTCCTAGAGACCAACCCTGGCACAATCTGGGAGGAGAAGACACACAGATGTGAACACCAGGAGGAAGGGTCATTGGGGTCATGCTAGAGGCTAGCTACCACGCTTACCTTTCCCTGTTTCAAACCTCATCTAATATTAGGTCTTTGACCCACATTTAATAACTATTCATTGCACCTCTGCTATGTGCTGGCAGTGTTCCAGCCTCTGGGGATTTGTCAGTGACCGAAACAGACCCAAACACCAGACCTGACCTGTGCTTCTGTGTAAGTCTGGATAAGTGACCAGTTCGATGGGAGGGGATGCCTGGGGGACAGTCTCTGAATGTGCGTCCTGACTCTGTATGTGTGTGCGCGTGCACACTTTCAAGAGAATGTAATCTCTTTCCTCTGTCATAGTTATCACTCTGCAATGCTCAGATGGGCTGCTCTAGTGGAAATCATTTCCAGAGCTCCCTTTTGGAGTGACCTTGGACAAGAAGTCCAGGCAGATTCCTTCAAACATTTTCAAAGGTAGCACAGCTGCGTCATTGGGCCAGATTGTTTAGGTGGGGAGGGTCCGTGAATCACCATCTGGAAGCTTCTCTAGTGCAAACGAATTTAGAATTCTGCCACCAGCAATCACCCTTACCTTCACGCCACACACACACACACACACACATATACACACACGTACACACACACATATACACACACACACACACACACACAGCTAAAGTAATGGCTATTAGACTATGAGATATATCTCATGAACTAACTCTAAAGTCTGTTTGAAAAAGTGAATTTCAAAATAAGATGTTTTGAATGATGGCTACATCCCTGGAATAAAAGCACAACCTCCCAGAGGGACAATTTGAGTGAGATGCCCTCATTCTGATGGAGGAATTCTGGAATGTTCTTTCCAAAAACTTTTGTTGCTTTTTCCTCAGACCTTCTGATTCCCACTGTTGGAGATTATAAAAGTCTATCTCTAGTTTTTCTTTTTTTTTTTTGGTGTTGTATCTGGTTTTCCTGGGTTTTGTTGGGAGGGGATTTTTCAGGTTAAGAACAGAGGGGGAAGGACTGGTCGTCCTCACATAATCACCACCACCTTTCTGGAAGGTACCACATTTTGGAAGCTCTGGCTCAGGTGTCCATGAAGGCCTCCTGTCCTGACCTTCCTTCTGGCCTCAGCGTACAGCTGTCCCTGATGGATTTCTTTTACTGTCTTTTTTGGGGAGAAGCAGATGGAAACACACAGACGTGTCTGAATCTGTCCCTGGCATGTGGCCAATATCCTCCCCCTCCTCCCCTTTTCCTATCATGTCACTTAGGAACGTCTCTCTAGTTTGGTAAACAGTCACTCTGCTTGATTCGTGTTCAGTCTGCCCTCTCTTCCTGCCAGTACAAATAATTTGGCAACATAAACACTGTCATTGGTGATCGTTCGCAAGCTCCTTTCCATCAAGTACGCTTTATTTATTTCTTTTTTCAAAAAATAAAAATAGAAAAAGGGGAAAGAAACTCTGGAGGATATCTGAGTGGGCTATGCTTCTTCTGTCTGTAGAATTCCAGGGGATTTGATAAAAAGAAACTTCCGACAGCGGCAAGCTAAGGCTGCTTTTAAGTGAGGGCTCGTCAGATGGAGAGAAGATTCAGGGCCGGAGTCTCGGGAAGGAAGGGGTTGCCCTCTCCCCACATTATCTTTTTGCCACGTGCAGAGCCCGCTCAGCCGGGCACCCTGGAGTGACGTTGAAATGGAGCCAATCCCTCACCATCTGGCCCTGATTGTAAACATGTGTATACAAAGCGAGTGTCACTTCAGCTAATTCACGAGGGCCTGGCTGCTTTGCCAGTTGCTGCAGCTGTACCCGGGGATGGGGGTGGGGGGCGGCACAGCAGGGGCCCCCGGAGGACAGTGGGGTGCACAAGCGGGTGGCCTTTCTTCCAGCAGGAAGTGCGGGCGGCTGGCGGGAGGCTAGACTGCAAGGCTTCAGGCATCCAGCCTGGGCATCATGGGCCCACATTTTCTTAGAGCCTTACCTGGCTTCTTACCTGGCTCTCTGGCCATCATTACTCAGGTTTAATCATGCTCCTTGCGGACTGTAGATACCCTAAAGGCAGGCCGTGCTACTCTCCTTTCTCGTGTCAAGAGACTTGAACTTGAGACATTAACATTGAGTTAAAATAAATCCCTACCAGCAGTCTTTTCTTCATGTCAGTTCCACAGCGCTTCTGCTCTTTCTGCATAGATTTCCACTCTTTCTGTCTTTGCTGGGCAGAGAGATGAGCTGAGTCCCCACACCTCCATGGTGGCGGAAGCTCTGGATGAGTGAGTTCTCTTTGAGCCGGGAGCTTGGAGACCTTGGCTTTGTCTCACAATCTCCCTGGGCCTCACTTGGATCATCTTTGCAATGAGATCATTATCCCCACACCTTTACACGCACCCTCATCGGCCTCCCAGTCTGGGTCCCTGCCTGAAGATAGCAGGGATGGTTCAGACCAATAAGTACTGCTGAGTGCTGGGTCCAATTAAGAGTGACGGCCACGAAGTCGAGCACACTCAGAAGTCACCACCTTTGGTCTCCTTTGAAGCTGGGGCCCCTGCCCCTGCCCCCAGAGACTCTCTTGGAAAGTTTTTTTTTTTTTTTTTTTTTTTTTTTTTTTGCGGTACGCGGGCCTCTCACTGCTGTGGCCTCTCCCGTTGCGGAGCACAGGCTCTGGACGCGCAGGCTCAGCGGCCATGGCTCACGGGCCCAGCCGCTCTGCGGCATGTGGGATCTTCCCGGACCGGGGCACGAACCCGCGTCCCCTGCATCGGCAGGCGGACTCTCAACCACTGCGCCACCAGGGAAGCCATCCCTTGGAAAGTTTTAATGCAGCTTCACCTGGTGGGTGCAGCTCTTGCTTTGTGGCAGGAAACAAAGAGCTGCTCCAAGGAGCAGGCTTCCCCGGAGGCCACGTGCAGAGTCTGGGTGGACTGGCTCCTCCCAGGCCCTCCCTTCTCCCTGCATTCGATCTGGCTTCAGAGGAGCGAGTTTTCCCTGCCCTGCACCCCACGCACCCCCAACTCTGCCCAAAGGAGCGAGAGAGACTTTCCTCAACCCCTCCCTCCCGTTGCTCCTCAAAAACATAAACAGAATTCATTTTTGACACGTGTGGAAAAAAATGTACTTTTCCAAATAGCCTTAGGGGCAAGAAAGGGAGAAAGCTAATTATCTCCTGGATTTTCTTCCAGCCCAGACAGCGTGCCAGTAGGGATGGGAGAGCAGAAATCGGCAGGTCATCTGCACCTTGGGGTGCAGGGAGGCTGCCCTGCTGGCATTTGGGGAAACGACAGAGCCTGTGCTTCGTGTCCCCCGAGCTGGCATCCTGAGCCGCTCCCACCAGGCAATCTCACAGGTGTGACTCCACCAAGGTCATTTCCACAGCATCGCTGCCCCTGGGGAGCTAGTGCCACAGCGAGGCCCCTGAAATGTGGCCACTTGGGAGACAAGGTCCTTCTTGTCCTCCCAGAGCCCATGAGGCTGAGGGCTGTGAGGAGGGAAGCTCAGAGGAGACCAAGTTGTGATTCCCAGGAAAAGGGACAAGCAGGGGGATCCAGCAACCCGACAGCCCAAACCTAAAGACTCGAAATGAGACAATTCCACTGTGTGCCCCCCTCCCTGTGACAGACACCTAATTAAAGCTGGACAGAAACAGGCAAGGAAGCCACTTCATTTAGACGCTATTTGCCTTGCTAATTTAGGTGCCCGTGAATGTGTGTGTGTGTGTGTGTGTGTGTGTGTGTGTTTTCCTGTTGGGTGAGTGTTTATAAAATCTTAATTAGGTGTGTGTATTGGAACAGAGATGGAAATCCGTCTTTTTTTTTTCCTATAATGGTCTTACTTCCCCGGGGGACATTAAAAGCTCCAAACACAATATTCTCTGAGCGAGGAAGGTAGTGATGGCCTTTGACCGTGGGTTTCGGGAGAGGAGGGATAAGGCATCTCTGATTCAATCACAGATGAATGCACAATTACTTACTTTTTTTTTTTTTTTTAAATCAAAACCTCAAAATTGGACTCAAAGCAGCTATTTATAACCTGTCAGGGGAAGCTGGCATTTCAATATTAATCACATACTGGATAAATTTTTAACGACTTTTAAGGTGACCAATGAGCAGGAGGACTGCGCCTGGCATGCACACAGTGGGTGCCTAGGATTTGTGGGAAGGAATTGAATGAGCAGTGGGCTGGGAGTCTGGGGCGCTCCCACAACACCTCTTCTCTTCTTTTCCTGTCTCTGCCCGGTGTGGCTGAGTCCCACTCCTGGAACTAAGGTCCGATGCCATTCCCCTTGGGTGCAATTAAGGGGAGCGTGGCTGGGGAACATCAAAAGGGGCAAGATTGCAGGGGAGAGGACGAGCAAGCGGGAGGCTAGGCTGCGATGACAACCTTGGGGCAATCAGACCATCATTCCACAGAGGTGGTGCCTTGAAAGCGAGCCGACCACGTGAACGGCGTCCGGGGGCTCGCTCTCAATCAGGGAGTGGGTCCAGGATGCAAGGACCAGGTACAGCAACCCTGGAGCCACATCTTGTCAACTCGGTCTTTCTCAGGGCTAGAGGCTAGGCCATTTGTGGTTTTGATAACCTCTCTAGATCCTCCCTATGGGCCCCCAGCACACGCAGCCTGTGCTAGAGGCTGAGATCTTCCGAACAGGGTTGAGGAATAAGGTCCTCGTGACGAGGGAACGGTGTTGCTTTTTGATGAGCCAGACGAGGCATTGCCGGACGCAGCCTCCTTCAGCAGCTCTCACGGTTGACTGCGCGTGCACATCCCCTGCGCATCAATGCAGAACCCCATTCAGTGCATCTGGGATGGGGCCGGAGATTCTATTCTGCCATTCTAACCACTTGCCAGGTGAGGCTGGGACTACTGGTCCAGGGACCACACTTTGAGTAGCCAGGGTCTAGAGCCCAGAGCAGTGATTCTGCATCACCCAGAGGACATGTTAAAATGTGGATTGCTGGTCCCACCCTGGGGTTTCTAATCTAGTAGGTCTGGAGGAGAGCCTGAAAATTTTCATTTCTAACAAGTGCCCAGGTGACCGTGATGGAGTCGGGAAATGACCCTTCAAGAGTCATTGGTCTCTGCGACAGAGACTTGCACTGGGAGCTCAGGGTCCAGCAGGGGCAACGAGACAGCAGCAGAAAGCAGGACAGACAACGACGTGAGCTTCCTGACGAGCACGTACACACCACGTGCTGCAGGTACTAGAGGGAGAGGAAATGAAATCGGGTTTTGAAGAGTCAGTTAAGTGCAGGTAAGTGGAGAGGAAAGAGGCGGTCCAGGTGGAGGGAGCTTCCTGTCTGAGGCAGAGGAAGTAGAAAAATGCAAGAATGTTCCATATACAGCGACACCCTCCGTCTCAGTGCTTTCTCCCCTCGCTGGGATCACCAAGGGAAGAGCAGCCCTCCCTCTGCCTGGCCCAGGGGCTGCCCACCCATGACTGTACATTCTTAGACACCTGGGGGAGATTTTAATACTACTGATGCCTCAGCCTTTCCCCCAGAGATTCTAAATTACTTGGTCTTGGGTGGGACCTAAGACCAAGGTTTGTTTTGTTGTTGTTTTGTTTGTTTGTTTTTTCTAAAATAAAGTTCCTCCAGAGGTTCTTACACGCAGACAGGGTTGAGAACTTGGCTTAGACCCAAGTCTATTCCCATTTACCCAGCTGTACTTTGTTGGGAGTTAGGCAAAGGATTGCCCCCTCCCTTATTCATCACACGCCTACAGCATCCCCCCCCCCCCCAAAAGCAGGTAGCTGAGCATCTGGTAAACATCTGCCCTGTTCCGCCCAGAGCAGGGCGACCTACTTTTTTGCCTGTGGTTTCGCTCACACAGAGGGGCTCTTGAGACAGAGGGGCAGATGGAAAAGTCAGCACGTCTGTGTTGATGCTGCATTTGGGTGTCACCCAAGCGCTTGTTTCTCTGTTAGATTCCGGATGCGGTATTTAGGTGGTAAACCGCTGCAGCCAGGCACCTGCTGAGGAGATCAAAGCCGCTGGCAGCATCCAGAGATGTCCTGGGCTTCCGGCTGCCAAGTGCTGGCAGCTCTGGGCTGAGGCGAGATGAGGCCAGTGTACAGACTGTGTCGGCTTGAGTACAGACCCCAGGTGGAAAGCAGCACACCTGGGAAGAACTTGGTTCACTGCAGGGCTTCCCTCACCTCCAGCACTGGCTCCCCCAGCTACCAGAGGGCACGCTGGGTGCACGCCTCTCTGCGCCCAAGCTCCCCTGGGACGTGGACCACGGTGCCGTTCACTCTTACGGCTGCCTGTGGGCCTCGTGGCTGAACATCACTGTGAGGGAAGATGGGGCCACAGAAGATGAGGCAATCCTGCCTACAAGGCTCCATCTCAATGGTTCCATCCTGGGGATCAGATACCCGGAAGGAGGCCAGGGGCTTGGGACCCTCTCCTCCCCTTCCTCTCCTCCCCTTTAAGGAAAAGCAAAGAGAGGCTGGGTTCCACCCTTTCTGTGGCTGAGTGAGGGGATCTGGGAGGGACGCTGCCCAGCCTTCTGATTTAGAGGGTCTTGGATGTCTCCCTGTGTCCTCTGTGTCCTTGGGCCCCTCTCACACGTCTTCTGGGGCTGGCAGACCGAGGAGGAGAACCGAGAGAAACCAAGCCTGCAAGATGCTTCCGGCCTTGGACACGAGCCGGAGCACACGTGTCTTTCTGGGAAGCGGCCCCACGCACTGCAAGGCCTCAGCCGCTGCCCTGTGTCAAGAGTGTTTATTAACCTTTCTTCCACACAGCATAGAACACCACGTCTCCCCACACCAGCTCTCGAAGACCTTCAATTATTTAGCGTGGGCTCCCCTCCCCATTTTCAGTAGGCGCTTTTATTTTTATTTATTTATTTATTTATTTTTGCAGTACGCGGGCCTCTCACTGTTGTGGCCTCTCCCGTTGTGGAGCACAGGCTCCGGACGCGCAGGCTCAGCGGCCATGGCTCACGGGCCCAGGCGCTCCGCGGCATGTGGAATCTTCCCGCACCGGGGCACGAACCCGCGTCCCCTGCATCGGCAGGCGGACTCTCAACCACTGCGCCACCGGGGAAGCCCCGGCGCTTTTATTAACATCTCCCTGGTTGGATTTCTGAAAGAACAGTTTGTCTCAACTTGACAGGAGGGTTTGAGAGAAGCATGTGAACTGGATACACTTGGGCTCAGGTTTCCGCTCCTTCCTTCCCCTCCCTCGCCCTCCCCCCTCCAACGCAGCTTCTTGTTCCCAAGCTTCAAGAGGCTCTGTCCCTCCCTTGAGGACCAAGCCCCCATGTTTGTTCCTGGAAGGTTTGGGATGTTTTTCCAGCCTTCCAGCTACCTGTCTCCCCTCTCGGAGAGGCAGGGAGGAGAAGGGAGGCTCCCAGGGAGGGGCTTTTCTGGGCACACTCAAGCATGCATGGATGGAAAGAGAAGCCAGGAGAGCCTCGTCTCCAGCAGACGAAAGATGCTGTTCCCCCCTCCCATCTTCTCCCTCCCTCCACTTGGTCCACAGAGGGTGTGTGGGGGCTGAGTGTGTGAACCGGCCACTGCAGGAAGTCATCAGGCTGGGCTCAGCAGGGTGGATGGATTTCTGGCCACGGCAGGAACGGTCTGTCTTAGCCCCGCAGACCCAGGGTGCTGAGCAGGACGCCTGCCTATGGCGGCAGCAGGTCCCGAGCCAGGGTGTGGATGGAAGATGGGTCTGCTGCATGTGCAGGGGCTGGAGCAGGGGATGCTGGGGCAGGCAGGGATGCAGCGTCAGGTGGAAGGGGTAAGCTTTAATATCCCTCCCAGCCCGAAAAGCTTGGGCTTCTAAGGTTCTCAGAACAAGACATAATTGACAAGTCCTCCTAGTCTCATCTTTGGAAGCGTCTAAACAGAACTCCTATCGTTTGCCCCTGAGTGCAGAGGGAGGGAGCAGCGATGGCGGCATGAACTTAAAGAACTCATCCCAACTGCTTAACCCTCCAGGATCAGGCTCCAGCCCAACTTCATCTCCCCCACCCTCCTCGCCCCCAGCACTGCCGGTCCCGCTCGCCCTTCTGCACAGCTTGCTCACACAGACCCCGTACCAGGATGCCTCTCCTCAGATCTTTTCAAGGGTCAAATCAAACACCATCCCCTCCACGTTGCCCTGATGGCTTCCCTTCCACCTCCTCTCTGTCCCCTCCCACCTCCTCTCCGTCCTCTCCCACCTCCTCTCCATCCACTCCCACCTCCTCTCCATCCCCTCCCACCTCCTCTCCATCCCCTCCCACCTGCCCAAGCAGGAAGTCGTCTCCCTCCTCCGAATTCTTGGAACACTTTCTCTATACTTTGTCAGGGTACACATCCATTTTTCCTTTTTAATCCAAGTTATCTACCTGCGTATCTTATATTACCTCCGAGTTGGCAAGCTCCTTAATGATAGGAGCCACATCTCATCCACCTTTATGGCCACACTGCACCCAGTCCCGCAAATGTTGATTGAATGAGTAGACACTCAACCTAATGACGTTCTGGGGATGTGTGTCATCCTGAGAAGGTCATTCATCTCTGCTTTGCTATGGAAGTCGGGGGCCCCTCCTGGTCTAGGAGAGGTGGTGAGGTGAGACACAGTCCTCTGAGTTGTTGATCAATTAGCAGGCATTTCCGGTTACACCTCACATTACTGTGGGATGGTGTTAGGTGCTGGGGTCTACACACATGGACAGGACTTAGGTGGATGTCACTTGCCACCTCCCAGCCCCTAACAACTCCTTGATCTCCCAGTTAGTCCAGCCAGAGACAGTGATTAGAGCCTTCGTGGTTCTCATGGGACTCCCGCCAACTCCACCATCTGACTCTCCTAGACCTGGGTATATTGTGTGTGTGTGTGCCTCCTTACCCTAGAACATAAGCTTCATGAAGGTGAGAAATGTTGTCTGTTTTGATCCCTAATGTATCTTTTTTTTTTTTTTTTTGCGGTACGCGGGCCTCTCACTGTTGTGGCCTCTCCCGTTGCAGAGCACAGGCTCCGGACGCACAGGCTCAGCGGCCATGGCTCACGGGCCCAGCCGCTCCGCGGCATGTGGGATCTTCCCGGACCCGGGGCATGAACCCGTGTCCCCTGCATCGGCAGGCGGACTCCCAACCACTGCACCACCAGGGAAGCCCCCTAATGTATCTTAAGCACTTAGATCAGACCTGGAACTTACTAGGCGGTCAATACATATGTGTAGAATGAATGAATGAATGAATGAATGATCTTAGCTATGACATCACCACCAAAGTCCTCATCGTGGTCTGTGACTCATTTTGTGCAGGAACAGCAGCCCCTCGCCTCCTCCCCAGTGAGGTGGACAAGAACCTCATCAGGAGCCAAAACGAACTCCAGTCCCCATCCTGGTTTGGACTCTCCAACGGTCTCAAGGGGGTGAATGAAATTCTAAAAGTAACCCTCCTCAAATCCGCTGCAATAACAACCCTTTCCTCCCTGCTGGCTGCGGGAGGGGCCCACATCTCTAAAGTCAAACAATAGGGCAAGCCAAGTCCCCAGAGGCCTCGCTCCTGGAGCTCAAATAATAATCCCGGGTTCTTGGCAGGATTTTCTGGATAACGCTTGGTTTCTCCTGAGCACGAAAGGATGACTGTCCCTGCCAGTTGGAACCACCATGCCGAAAGGCTGGCTGAGATTGTAAGAGCCCTTCAGAGTCAACTAACCGGTGTGTTCAACTGGTGTCTGGCGGGTGCCAGGCGCGGGCGTCTGTTAACCCATTCGGTGCTCACAGTAGTAGATGCCCTTACCCACACTTTACAGACAGAGAAAGGTGCTTGCTGTTCCAGCGTTATCCGGCTGGAGGGGACAGAGCAGAGCTTCGAGGCCAAGCCTGTGATTCAGAGGCCGGGGCTCAGTCACCTCTTTACATGGGTGGATGGTTCTATTACTAGAATTCCGGAAACTGGGCTTGCCCCGGGTGTGGCCATACGGCAGAGCAGAAGGCTTGGTGATGGCGGTGCTATGTGTGTGCGTGCGTCTGTGTGCGTGCGCGAGCGCGCGCATACGCGCGCGCAAGATAGAGAGAGAGAGAGAGAGAGAGAGAGAGAGAGAGAGAAGGAGATCTTCCATAACCCATGGCTGGTTTCACTGCAGATCCTTTCAAGGACTCCTGGGCTCTGAACAAAAAGGCAGAGAGCTATGGTCCAAGGACGCGGTATTGAAGGTGGTGCAGAAGAGTAAAGGTGAGGGGCAAAGAGAGCAGAGACCGATGTGATATCTACAGTCTCAACTAGGAATCACTGCCCTCGGGACCCAGGGGGCTCCCCAGAACCCTTCACCATCGTCACCAACACAACAATATCGTTAATAATATTTATCGAGCATTTGCTCTGTGTCAGGCATTCATTGAAAAAACCCTATAATGTAAGTGGCATAATTATCCCCATTTACAGAAGGGAAAACTGAGGCCCAAGGGCACCCATTCTTTGAGTAAAACTGGGGGAGGGCCTGGCTGGCTGCCTCCAGGGCCCTGGGTCTTCATCGCTCTGCCACATAATATCTGGAGAAAGCGGAAAGCTACACGTATTGAGCGCTCCAGACTCACTCGCTCAGAACTCGAGAAGGGAGCCAGGAGGGCAGGGCGCAGGGAGGACCCAGGATCAGAGAGGGCCTGACCTCCCCAAGATGGCGGAGGGGGGAGTGATACCGGCACTTGTATTAAAATGCAAATTTCTGCCTTGCTTGCTGGTTTATCATCTGACTTGTTATACAATTTGCCAGTTATAGAAGAAAAATTAACATAATGGGGCCCTAGGGAATGGTTGGAAAAAGGAGACCCAACGTTACTTATCAGCCGTTCCACTACAATTATCTACTGTGTTTGGTCTTTTCCTCCCCAGAAAAATGAAACCCTCAATGCCAGCGACAGGGTGCTGACCAGGCAGGAGGGATCACTCCAGAGCAGAGAGGTTGCACATTTGATTGGCTTTTTCCCTTTGATCTCCCCACCCAGCTCTCCAGACCCCCTGCTGGTACCTTCTTGGGGCAGCTCCCTCTGCAGAGCAGGGCAGGGTGGAGAGTTTCTGAACAGGAAGAGAGACAGAGGCTCGGCAGGTGAAGTTCAGCTGTATCCTCGGTCTTAGAACTCAGGGCTGCCCCTCTCCTGGGGGCAGGCTTGATGTGGAGGTGGGGCAGCCCCCCAGACCCGCTGAGCATCATTCCTCACTCTCACTGGGTACCTGCCAGATGCTTAGAACCCAGGAAGGTTGCACTTCCCGCATCCACAAGGGGGCAGTGACTGTGCGGGCTGCACCCCTGGAGCACGCCTGTCCTGATACCTGACAACTTTTCCTGCTCCTAAGATCCCTTTCCAAGCTGAACCTGCCAGCCTGACCCGCTCCCGGGCTCCTTGCCGGGAGGCACTGGGTCTTATTCAACTTGACTTTGTCAGTCCCTCGCTTACTGCTCAGAACATAATAAGCAGGAAATAAATATTGCATGAATGAATGGAAGCGGCTTCTGGGAACACGTGTCTGTGTGTTTTCAGGTCATGTTTACGTTGTCTTCCCCGCGGTCTGGCTTCTTTTAGGTCCAGCCAAATCTTCTCCAAGCCCGGAGGCCTCTGATGATTTCTCAGGCTTCTAGAACCAGCACATTCAAACTGCCAGGGGAGCAGAAAGCAATGTTCTCCAGGCTGCCCACGCACACTGTGCAGATATTTTTACTTTTTACAAGCCTTAGGCTTCCCAATCGTTCTTTTTTATTCCACCACAGAAATGAGGACTTCTTTTGCTTTGTTCTGGGAGTGGCTGTCCCTCATTTATCTCAGCCACAATACGAAGGATAAACCTTCCGTGCTCCCCTGAGTTCAATTTACAAAGGCCAGATTCCACGCCATGCACCAAAAGCTCTAAAGCTGTGTTGAGCAGGTAGCCCTTCAACATCTGGTTTCCCAGATTCTCTGGAAGAGAGAGCCATGATGTGGCCATTGCATCTACAGACCCAGACCTCCCAGGACCGACTTTATTAAAAGTGTCCCATTGGTCTCTGCCTTGGGTGTGTGTGTCCGCGTTAGGCATGTAGCAATTTTTGGTTTTGAAGATACGATCCTTGTAACAGCAGGCACGTGGTTTTATTTTTTTATTTATAGAAATATATTTTTTTAAATATTTATTATTTATTTATTTATTAGCTGCGCCGGGTCTTCATTGCAGCATGCGGACTCTTAGTTGCGGCATGCGGACTCAGTTGCGGCATGCGTGTGGGATCTAGTTCCCTGACCAGGGATCGAACCCGGACCCCCTGCATTGGGAGTGCGGAGTCTTCCCCACTAGCCCACCAGGGAAGTCCCCGTGGTTTCAAATATTTGGCCGACTGATGTTTATTCAACACCCACGGGGGCAAATACACTAGGGGGTTGTGGGCAAGTCAGTCAGACAAGGGCCCTCTGCTCAGAGCACATTAACACGCACGATCTAGAACACAGACAGCCCATCAACGGATGGAAACACAGTTAACTGGGCGCCCACCACGGTGTGCCCCCCACTTTGCATCCATGATTCTCACAACCACCCCCGAAGGAAGACAAAAGTAGCTTCCTTTCCAGATGAGGCAACCAAGGCTCAGTACCCAAGGTCCCCCATCCAGCGGGTGGTCTCCTCACCAGCCGGTCCCCATAGCCAAGCTTGTTCCATTGCCAACCGGGAGCGCGGCCTCAGTGGAGAAAGGAGTAGGAAAAGACGGCGTGCTGCTCTGAAGGCTTAACTCAGCAGAAGGGAAGTAGAAGGGTGAACTGGTTTATCTTGGGAAGAGTCTCCGGATTAATTCTCAGGGGCCACTCAAAGAAGAAATCTTCTAAGCTCTCTGGGCCCCCGGGATCCATGCTTCACCGTTAGCTGAGCAGGTGGCTAGGAAGGCGATGTGTTTATTTCGTTCTGCTTTGAATCACTGGCTGGCGCGTCTGTCTCCCTCACTGGATTATAAACTCCTTGGTCTCAGGGACAATCTCTTAGTCACCATTATATGTCCCAAACAAATAATGGTTAAGCACCTACTGTATACCAGGCACTATCCTTGCTGAAGGGCACAGCGCTTTGTGGACAGTGAGGCTGTGTACACTTACTGATTATATAAACGCCTAGTATATGAATGAGTCTCTGCTGTTAAGTTTGCGTCAATGCCAGGCCTTTTCTAGGAGCTTCCAGGAGATTCTAGAGACTTTGCAAAAAGAGGGATGATGACAGGTATTCGAAATAGCCATATTTCCCCAGTGTCTTACTCCATCCTGCATCTCTGCTGTAAAGGGGATGGTCTCTGTATCACTAAGCGGGGTCGGCAGGCTGATTTTCAGATGCATTTCTTCTTCCAAAGTTCATCTCCAGTCTCTTTCTCTTGATCCTCATTTATCCTGTCCTGGAGTCTCTCCTTAGCTCTACCTTCAAGCCCATAGTCAGTCCTCCTGGCTCCTATTCTTAGTTAAAAAGGGAATCATCCCAACGAGTGAAGCCTTCAGGTGTTACTAGGTGAGGAACTGCCTTTCTGCCTAGTGCAGTCAGGAAACCCCACTCCCCACATTCTGGCAATAGAAGACGTATCTCGGGTGGGATGAGAGAACAGGCTTCCCTCTCTCCAGCCCCGAGATCCACCTTGGAGTTGGGCCTCTTGTTAAAGCCTCCAGGCTGGCTGCCCCGGTCTTAACCCTCCAGGCCATGCACGGATGCTGGGCAGCGGCATTTAGTCAAGGCGGTACTTAGGGATACCGAAAGGAAAGAAAAATGAGGGGGCGGCAGAACCTGGTGAGCTGGCATTCAAGCTCTGGCTTGTTCTCTGAAGCTCCCGGGCCCTCTTCCATCTCCACTCCTAGGATGAGACAGGTAAGTGACATCACCTTGGCATCTACCGCCAGGAGTGGTCACCTAGACAACGGCCCTCCTCAAGGTGAGGCCAGGAGATAAAGGCCAGAGGCCCGTTTCTGTGTTTCAGTTTCCAGCCTGAGGAGATGCTGCCTCTTTGGACCATGGGTCCTGGCCCTCCGGGCGGGCGTGAGGCCTTAAAACCTGTGACCTAACAGGACAACCTCTCCAAACACCATCAAGTCAACCCAACGTCCCTTCAAGAGCTGTTTATGAAAAGCAAGCGGCCATTTGGTTGTCTCAAGAGTTTGGGGTGGTGGACGGAGCCCCAAGAAGAACAAATCCCTTTAAGGCTCAAAGGGCGTACCTTCAAGACCCTGTCACCTCTGTCCCGTCCTCTTTCTAGCCTACAAAATTGTCCAAGGGCAACTTGCTCCCCAGACCGTGTTCTACCACTTCATAGGCAGGATATGCCTTGCTCCAACCAAGGAGGGCTCTGTCCACTTATTTTTCTGAATCTCAGTGGCTTTAGTTTCAGCCACCCAGTTTGCCTCTGGGATTCATGAGAACCTACATCTGTGAATCTGGAAGGTTCTGTGCGTACGTCACAGGAACAAAAGGAGAGAAAAGAAAGTAGGTTCCTCAGTCTCAACACTATTGCCACGTGCATCCCGGTCCTTTTGCGTGGTGGGGACCATCCCGTACACAGTAGGATGTTTAGAGCATCCCTGGCCTCTACCCACTAGATGCGGTTCCCCAGTTGTGACAACCAAAACCATCCTTAGACATTCCAAATTTCTCTTGGGGACAGAAGTATCTGTGGTTGAGAACCACTGAGAAAAAGGAAAACAGAAGTGGTTGGAGAGTTGTTGCATTTATTTTGAATTCACGGCGGGGTCACCAAAGCTATGTGCTGGCCCCCAGCCCTTGACCTTGGGCTATTCCATTCGACCTTAGTGTCTCAGCTCCCACCTTCCACCCTGACCACCCTCTGCACACACGCTCTCCGCCGTGGGCCCCTGTTAATTTCACCAACCTCCCAGAGGCACCTTCTCTGAGCACCAGCTCCCGGAGCTCTGGGTGGTCAGGAATGTTGATTAGTTTGATTTAACAAATCCACACAGTAAAGGTAAAGGGATTGCTGTGGAGGGGTGAGCAGGCCAGGATGGGGGTCCCTGATGGTCAAGATTTTAGGATGTCATAGTCCGGAGAGAGGTGGGATTACTGTGGGATTACACAGGAGGTGACTTCGCTTGTTAAACATTTAAAGCATAAAATTGAAACAGTTGCTCTATCTCCTGAAACAGTTGCTCTATCTCCTGAAACAGTTGCTCTATCTCCTGAAACAGTTGCTCTATCTCCTGAAACAGTTGCTCTATCTCCTTCAACCTCCTGACTAATTGACTATTTGATTAACTGTGAATCTCTTTGCCTTTCAAACATTTAACTTTATAAGTGGTTGACTCGGTTAATGCCTGATGGGCCTTCCCTTCCCTCCTGGGCTGGGCGTTCTCTCCTGGCCCCTCTGAATGACCAAAACACAAGGAGAAAAGACGAGGTTACCGTTGGAGGGAGGTCTGAAGACCCTTAGCCACGTGAGAAAAGGTTCGCAATATCGTGCTAATGAAAAGTGTACACGGTGTGATCCTAACTGCGCCTTATAATGTGGAGACGTAGGTGTACACACACTCTGGAAGTCTTGATACATAAGTACCAAAATGTTAACATTTACCTCTAGTGGGGATTATATGATTGTAGTTTTGTTCTAGGTTTTCTACAATCAGTATGTATTACTTTTATAACGTGAAAATAAAAACCGTGTTAATGGTTTTTTATTTTGTGTCATTATTATCGTTATTATTATTATTTAATGCCTGCAGAGGCTAAGAGGAGAGGGGCTTGTCATTTCTGGAGGGGAAAGACCACATGGGGACAGCTGACCCAGGGATGGGGTGGAGCAAAGGCAAGCCTAATTGTTTGGGGGCCAGGTTCCTGTGATTCCCCCAGAAGTGAGAGGGTGTACATCTTGGGCGCCCTCCTGACGGGCCCTCACAGTGTCTGCTCATCTCTGGGGCATTTGGCGAACTGGTAAACAGGCCAGGATTCCACGTCCAGAGCGTAGTGCCTTGGGGCCAGAGTAAAGTCAGCCCCTAGCCAAGCCACTGCTTATCTGCTCCCCAGGGTCACTCTACTCCCGCCGTGGCGAACTAGTGGAGAAACCCAGCCATGCAGAGGAGGAACCCCATGCCCCGTACAGGCACAACCCTCTAGGTCAAGGGAAGGTAATGGCCCGATTTCACTGGTGAGAATGCAGGCCTTGCTGGCGTGACCTGTTACAGACTCCACTTACTGGAGTTGGTCTTGGAGATGATAAAAGACAAAGGTCTCTGACTCTGACTTCAAGGAGCTTCCAGTTTTCAGGCTCAAGGAGCAACAGATGAGTGTGTAATTTTAAGAAAACCACAAATGGAGAGAGTTATGGGAAGGAAGGAGTAATTCCACTTGGAAAATCCAGGGTGGCTTCGTGGTGGAGGCGTCATTTGGAAGCACATAAGGTTTCCACGGGTCCTGGGGATCAGCACAGAAGGAAGTGAGAGAGGGAGGGTGGTTGTATTACACACACAATCCCAGAGGCTTGGAAGACTGGCCTGTTTCCCAGTGGCAGTAGAAGGACAGAGCTGGTCAGTACCCTTGGGGGCTGGTCTCCACTCCTCCAGAGGCAGCCACTTTCCCTCCCACCAGGCTCTCCTGGTCTCCAGCAATATCTCCGCCCAGCTCCTCTCCTGGCAAAGGGTTGCTGGCCAGGGCAGGAGGACCTAAGCTCACCAACCTTACGCAGTTCGGTGTTCTATGCACAGTCAAATCAATTCATTTGGAACCTGTGATGATTTAATCTGAGCAGGAGTGATATTCAGTTTTGCATCAACACGCTGGTTCATAAGCAAATCGTTTCAGTAAACGAAATCCCAAGGCCAGCTGCTTACCCTACTCCAGCACGCCCTTGTTTTGGGCAAGGGCACTCCAGGAGGGAGGACAGTGACAAACAGAAAAGGAAGGGCGCTGGCCTGCCCCAGGTTAGCCTGGACCTTGGGGAATGAGCCGCCATCTCACGTGGAATCAGCAGGTCACCAAGACACGACTCACGCCTGGGCTTCCCGGGTGTGTGTCGCAGGGAGGTCCCACCAAACCTCACTGACTCCCCTCTCGCACTCCTCCACCCTGTACACTCGGGCATGAAAGGTAGATGACACGTGAGAGGCCCGACCTGGGGATGAATGTACTGTGGGTTCATCCCCACCTGCAATTTAGAGCTTCAGAGTTTGTACACTGATTTTTTTTTTTTGCGGTACGCGGGACCTCTCACTGTTGTGGCCTCTCCCGTTGCGGAGCACAGGCTCCGGACGCGCAGGCTCAGCGGCCGTGGCTCACGGGCCCAGCCGCTCGGCGGCATGTGGAATCCTCCCGGACCGGGGCACGAATCCGCGTCCCCTGCATCGGCAGGCGGACTCTCAACCACTGCGTCACCAGGGAAGCCCTGTGCACCTGATTTTGAATCCTGATTCTATGCTTACCAGCCATTTGATCTTGAGCAAGTCATTTGCCCCTTCATAGACTCGCTGACATCTAACGTTGAGAGTTTAGAACGTTCCAGGAATCATGCTTAGCGTTTATCACATATAGCTCTTATTATCTTCACTTTGCAGATGAGGAAACTGAGGCAGAGAAAGAGAGAGGGGTTAAGCCACATGCCCAAGGTCACGCAGCTGCTAAGAAGAGGTGTCTGTGCGCTCATTATCTCATGGGGCTGCTGGGCGTGGTGACTGGGTTACCCGCGGGGAAGCGCACAGCGTCTGGCACACGGTGAGTGCCTGGGAAATGGTTGTTACCGTTGTTACTATGTTGCCTCTTTGCTCCCCGCCCCACCCCTCTCCCTGCCAGGCAGAGATGATCCCAGCAGAGCCTCCGTGGAGGGTGGGAGTGCAGGACCATCTATCCATTCCAGAAGGCTGCCCAGGTGAGGCTGGAGCCCAGAGGACCAGGACGGGATGGCGGGGAGCATCTGCTCCTGGCCAAGCCCTGATTGGAGCCCATTTACATCTTAAAACTTAACTTAGAAAAAAACCGCAATCCATCAGCCAGTGATGGTGTAAATTGCTTTGCTAAATATATTTCTGGGTACATGGTAAGTAAAAATATCATGAATTTAATAAGCCTTGGAATTCACATTTTTCCTAATTAAGTTTCTGCTCTGCTTGGACGTGCTCGTCTCTTCAGCAAGGTTGGGGAGGGAAGGCTCTTATGTTTGCTTGTGCTGGGCTGGGCCCAGCTAGCTGCTTCCATTAGTACATTTCATCCTCCCAACAGCTCCGTGCGGCTGGGTTCATTATTCCCACTTCACTGAGGCTGGACCAAATCTCAGGGAGGCTCCGTGTTCTATCTAAAGCCATGGCCAGAAGTTAGGATTTGTATCCCATTCTGGCTGCATCCTTCAACTGCCCCCACTCCCTGGGTCCTAATGGGTCGGTGAAGTGGTCCCTTTTGTTCCAGAGTCTGTGCACAGCTTGACTCACCCCCTTGGGGGTGTCCTATGCCTTGAGAGCTGTGTACATGCCCATGTGTTCACTCATGAACCCCCCTCCCCATTCCCATGGACACACCACGCACATACAAACACCAGCCATGGGTACCACATCCCACGACAAAGACCCGTGGGTGCTAATGGCAGGGGGAAGCGCCTCTACCCGGAACGGCTGCCGCAGTGGGGGAGACGTTCACCATTGTGATGGTCGATTTTATGTGTCAACTTGGCTGGACCACAGTGCCCAGAAATTTGGTCAAACATTATTCCGGATGTCTCTGTGAAGGTGTTTTTGGATGAGATGACCATTGACATCAGTGGACTTGGAGTAAAGCCAATTGCCCTCCCTAAGGTGGGTGAGCCTCTTGCAATCAGTTGAAGAAAGTCTGACTTCCCCAGAGCAAGAGGGGATTCTGCCAGCAGACAGTCATTGCACTCAAATTGCATCTCTTCCCCGAGTCTCCAGTCTGCCAGCCTTACCCCGTCAGATTTTGCGCTCGCCAAGCCTTCACAATCACATAAGCCAATTCCTTAAAATAAATCTCTCTGTCTCTCTATTTATATACACATCCTGTTGGTTCTGTTTCTCTAGAAAACCCACACTGATACAACCATGTTCAAGCACCGTGCCAGGTCCTCTGTCAACACAGAACCTTCTCAGAGCTCAGGGAAGTAGGAGCTAATGTCCACCTCTTTACAGATGAGGAAATGGGGGTGTGGAGAACTTGGGCGACTTGCCTTGCGTGCTGGCAGAAGGGTTGAGAGCTCTGGAATTCGTCAGAGCAGTCTGAATTTCAGTTATGATGCGGGAGCACGAGTGTGGGTCTCTGCTTTTTCAATCATATTGTGGGAAAACACCTTCCCCGTGGGGTTATTCGGGAGGTGTGAAACAGCGTGACATCTGCAAAGCAGTCAGCAAATGAGAGCTATTTGGACGGGGAGCAGAGTCAGAATTAAAGCCAGGGGTGTCGGCGGCAGGAGCCTGAAACCCCCGGGTTCACTGCCCCACGGTCTCCACCTGAGAGCCGGGGGTGGTAAGGGCTCTCTGGGCTCTGTGCTCCGGGAGGGACTGGCTCCTCCAGGCTGCCCTAGGACTGGCATCCAGGCTCCCTTCCCATTTCCTGGGAGGCAGGGCACACAGTGTGTGCGGGAGGGGTAATGAGGAGGGGTGGCATCCCTCCGCCCGGCATTGCCTAGTCTGCAGCGGGGCTGCTGTCTAAGAATCCACAGAACATTAGTTGCACGTTACGTTCCGAGGCACAGTGTATCCCCCAGAGAACTGCATGTGCCCGTGGGCCAGCGTGAGGAAGGAAGAACCTGCTGCCCTTCCCTTTTGCGGGGTCCAATGGGGCTGCAGAGCCCTTCTGAGTCACTTCAGGAGGGTTCCCAAAACCCCTGGAAGAAATGAGGTTGGGTGAATTGCAGGAAAGAAGGCAAGGGCTCAAGGTGGCCCATTAGCATGTGTGTCCCTTGGCTACCCCACTTCTCCAGACCTGGGCTTCGGGGTCTGTCCTAACTTGAAAGCCTCCTTACAATAGCCAGGATATGGAAGCAACCTAAGTGTCCATCGGCAGATGAATGGATACAGAAGATGTGGCACATATATACAATGGAATATTACTCAGTCATAAAAGGAAACGAAATTGAGTTATTTGTAGTGAGGGCGATGGACCCAGATACCGTCATACAGAGTGAAGTAAGTCAGAAAGAGAAAGACAAATACCATATGCTAACACATATATATGGAATCTAAAAAAAAAATGGTCATGAAGAACCTAGGGGCAGGACGGGAATAAAGACGCAGACCTACTAGAGAATGCACTTGAGGACACGGGGAGGGGGAAGGGTAAGCTGGGACAAAGTGAGAGAGTGGCATGGACATATATACACTACCAAACGTAAAATAGATAGCTAGTGGGAAGCAGCTGCATAGCACAGGGAGATCAGCTCGGTGGTTTGTGACCACCTAGAGGGGTGGGATAGGGAGGGTGGGAGGGAGACGCAAGAGGGAGGAGATATGGGGATATAAGTTGTACGCACAGCTGAGTCACTTTGTTATACAGCAGAAACTAACACACCATTGTAAAACAATTATACTCCAATAAAGATGTTTAAAAAAAAAAAAAGCCTCCCAGTGATGGGGCGTTGCTTTTAGGACTAACCTGTCCCGGAAGGAGGGGAAAGGCCCTCAGCATCCCTGCAGCAGCGGCCCAGGGCGTGGCTGCAGAAACAGCCTTGGGGGGGGGGGGTTCCAGCACTTCCCGTGTGACCTTGGACACTGCGCCCCCCTCCTGTCCCTCAGTTTCCTCACCGCTAAGGTGAAGGTATCAATAGGACCTACATCACAGGTTCTGCCTGGAAAGCAGGTACCATTTCATAAATGTCAGCCCGTTATCGTGATTATCATTATGCCCCTCCCCCACCCGAAATCAGCCAAAGACAGAGGAAGCCGGCCTTGCTCAAGGGCAGTTTGTGAAGGAAGCCTGGGCTCCCCCTTCCCACCGGAGCAGGGCGGGGTGAGGGGGATGCTTTCACCCGCCACATCAAGGTGGCTCCCCAGTTGGTTGGCCGTTTAACGAGGCCAACGGGTTTTCTGGCAGCCTCTTGCACCTGAGCAGGGTGGGGACAGGGTTGGCTAGAGATGCTGGGTCCCGGGAGGGGCAGCCATGCTGCTGTCTGCTCTCCCGCGGTTGGTGGACGAGGTCGCGTGCCCCTGCCTTGGATGGAGTGAACCCATGGAAGGGAGCCGGGCTTCAGCCGTTTTGCAGGGACCCCACCAGAGAAGGTCTCCGGCTGGAAGAGATGGGGGAGGGGGAGGAGGAAGAGGAAGAAAGAGGAAGAAACAGAAGCTGGGCCTCCCAGACCAACGCATGGTGCTGCAGGAGGGGTCCCTGCAGGGCCCACGTCCCTCCCCCCACACCTTAATGGTGGGGTCAGACTTAGACAGAGAGGCGGCCAGCAAGGGGATGGCCTCAGGTAGGGAAGCAGAGAGGGAGGGGGTGACCAGCAGACCGCATCCCCACCCTCACATCCATTCAGCCACGGCGAAGTCCGGACGAAGAGAGCTCTGACTGCAGTTTTAAATAAAGCGGACTAAATATTGGAAATATTAGGGCTCTAACAACTGGGCACGGCTGAAAATGTATATAATTTGGCCAAACTTCTTTAAGGGAGCAGGCAAGGGAGGTTTGGCAGAACGTAGTTAGGGACACATAAAACCATTTCCTTTGTGTACTGGAGCACGCCAAGACTCCTCAATACATGGATTGAACGTATGTATTTGTTTAATTCCTATTTCCCTATGTGAGCGTCTGTGCTTTCCTTATTGGTGGCGACATCCCTGGTCCGGCATGCCGGAGGCCTTTCATAAAGGTTGGTTGTGTGAGGGACTTCCCTGGTGGCGCAGTGGTTGGGAATCCGCCTGCCAAGGCCTGGGACACGGGTTCAAGCCCTGGTCCGGGAAGATCCCACATGCCGCAGAGCAACTAAGCCCGTGCGCCATGACTACTGAGCCTGAGCTCTAGAGCCCGCGAGCCACAACTACTGAGCCCGTGAGCCACAACTACTGAGCCCACGTGCCACAACTACTGAAGCCTGTGCGCCTAGAACCTGTGCTCTGCAACAAGAGAAGCCACCGCAATGAGAAGCCCACGCACCGCAATGAAGAGTAGCCCCCGCTCACCGCAAATAGAGAAAGCCCGCGAGCAGCAACGAAGATTCAATGCAGCCAAAAATAAATAAATATATTTTAAAAAAAAAAGGCTGGTTGTGTGAATTAATGAATGGGCCTCGGTTTCCTGACCTTGGAACGGGAGAGAGGAATTCAGAGTAGGGGTCCCCATTTCCGCCTTCCACCTGCTTGTGGCTACACTTGTCCTGTCTTTCCCTCTGCTGGGTCCAGGTTGGGGGGAGAAGGAGGGAATAAGGAGCCCGGTATGTGTTTAAAGGGAGCATCTTTCAGCCAGTGGGAGCTGTACCAGGGGTGGGGCCGTGGTGGGGGGAGTGCTGGCGGTACCACCCGAGGAGGGCACAGACCCAGGCCCTCAGAGAAGCTGCTCCAGGTAGAACGTGCATGTGTCTGGGGTGGAGTGGGCACAGGTCCCTTCCTTTTCCCCCCACCCCTCCTTCCCTCCTCCATTTTCTTCATTTGCCTGCAAAGCCAGGGCTGCAGAGCAAAGGGAATCACAGCATCCTATGAGCAGAGAGGCCCACGCCGAGGTCCACAGATGGCTCGCCTGGAGACCAGGGTCTGGGGCTGCAGTGGGGAGAGTCCCCCCCGCCCTGCCAGCTCCAAAGCCACGTCCATCAGCCTGGAATCCCGGTGAGGGAGGCGTGGGAAGAGACAGCTCCCCAGATCATTTCCTCAGACACGTAGGACCTTCCTCTCTCCTTCTGAAAGCTCCCAGAGCTGCCGGCCCTGAGGGCATCTCTTCTTTGAAATCCAATTCTTCTCTGGGTTTCACACGGGCATGCGCGCGCGCGCACACACACGCACATGAGTCCTCGAGACTGAATCAGACCTCTCCTCATTTCCCATAAGCTATTATCTTTCTTGCCCTTGTGGCTTGAGGCACTTGGGGAGCTGCTGTGACTACCCCCCAGGGGTTACTGTTCCTTCACCGGGAAGTAAACTTTGTCCTCCACCGCGAACACCCTCCTGGTGACGGCCCCCGTGGGCAAGCAGGGCTGGGCCAGGGAAGGTGAGTGGCCAGGAAATCCCATTCCCACTCCCGGTAGCCCTTGCGATTCCATCCTGGGAGCCCACAGAGAGTGGTCCCTCTCTCCACTTCCTCGGCCCACCATTTTCCCTCCTGCACCAACCGTTCCGAGATGGACCACCTGCCCCATGTGGGGATGCTGGCACAGGGTGGGCGCTGGTCCTTCGTGGGCGGAGCCACTTTTCCTTCCTGAAGCTGACTTCGTGCTCCAGAGAGGCTGGAGCTGCCAAGGCCAGGACTGAGGCATGTGATCCTACCAGAGGTATTTTTAGCTTTCTCATTAACCAAGTGCTTTCAAATTAGCCTTCTATTAACCTCCAAGGAAAATGAAAGTGTTTTTTTTTTTTTCTTCCCAGAGTAAGTCACTCCTGCAGAATATCAACGTTTCCATGATTAACGTTCCATGCGCCTCGAAGCTCTAATGAAGTTGGATTCTCTAATATCGGACTTGATGGAATAATTGGTCCACGGTCTCTGCAATGACAAGGGAGATGCGGCTGAGCAGGGGAAAGTGGTCTTTTCCTTCGCGTCTCAAACATCCTTTGTTTCTGTCTCCCCTTCCCTCCCCCAGAGACACTCCCACCGCAACCCTTACTCGGGAAGGGTCCCTGTGACCGACCCTCCCTTCTGGTCTCATCTGCGAAGTCCTACATCACCTGTTCTGCATTGGTGACCCCAGACTGACAGACACTGCTATCATCTGAAGCACTGTCTGGTCCTCAAGCCTCGTGACCGGCCTCTTGACTTTGGTGGTGTCCCTTAAAGTGGGCTTTTGCATCCAGGGTTCCGGCTGGAGAGAGGAATAAATAGCCTTACAATTTCCCAGCACTGTTTGGTAGCAAGTCCGAAGAAGCTGATTCAATTTCTACTTCCCACGGCAGAGGCAGGAGGAATCTGCCCGGCCAGGGTTACCTGTCAGCAGGCTTCTGCCTCAGGAACGGCAAAGATGGGCCGGCTGGAGGGGGCCGTGCGGTCCAGGAACTCAGAGGAGACTGTACGTGGGTCTCCTCCCACGTCTGTCAGTGGGTGCCTGGCAACAGACGGGAGGGAGCTACTCACGCTGCGCAGGACACCGAAAGAGATGGTGGGGTCTGAATTGTTCATCAGTCGGTCCAGCCTGTTGGTGACCCCCACCCCCCAGGGCTTGACATCTCTCTGCCTTCCCCAGTCCCCATTTTCCCAGCTGCCTCCTTCCCCCACACTAGGCCTCCACCTCTGATTTCCTCTCTCCCTCCCATCTTTGTCTCCTCCCTCTCTCCCTCCATTCCTGGGTCTGTGCTTCCTAAAGGCATCAGATCGCAGAAGGGCTCTGGGCTTCTCAACCAAAGGCCTCTTGGGGAGACCATTTGCTTCTTGTAGTCATTTTGCTCCATGTGTGGGCAGCTGCTCAGCCAGCGGGGCCGGGAAGAGCTCCGATGAAAGGCTTTCTGCCATACGTGTGGGATGCTGCTTGGTCCTAAAGAACTGCATCTCACAAGAGGGGGGCTCCTCCCTGGGGACTCCCACTCAACCTCCGTCGTCATCATCCCAGAGGACAGTCTGTCCTCCCCAAGAGGCTCACCTTTCCTTCTCTAGGTGTAACCGCATTCCAGGGGGCCCAGATAAAAGACAACAGGCCCACGATTTAAAAGGCCCGAGAGAAGGGCGTTCCCTGGCGGTCCAGTGGTTAGGCCTTGGAGGTTTCACTGTCGTGGCCTGGGTTCAATCCCTGGCTGGGGAACTAAGATCCCGCGAGCCACGCGGCACAGCCAAAAAAGAAAAGACCAGAGGGTCACGTGTACACGGATGACCCACATGCCAATAGCTCCTGCTCCGCATATCCAACTGCCTCTTCGTTGTCTCCACCTGAAGGTCCCCCTGCCGCTCCAAAACTGAGACGTCAGAAGGGAAACTCATCACCTCACTGTCAAACATCTTCCTTCTTATTTCTTACCTGGTTAGTGGTGTCCATCGCCCTGTCACCCACGCCAGGAATGTGGGAGTCACTGTAGATTCCCCCACGTCCCGCCAGTGCTATCAACATCCGCCTGATGGGCCCTTCCACCCTCCGTTCCCACTATCCCGCAGTCACCAGAGCTTTGCAAAGTTCCTTCAGCTTGTCTTCCCGCTGCAAATCTCCTAAGTCCATTTCCCTTTCTGTAGCCAGAGGGATTGTCCTAAAATGTGTTTATGATTAGGCTGCTCCCTTGCTAGCACTTTCAATGGCTCCCAGTGACCTTCAGCGAAAGCCCACATTCCTTGTATGACATAATTTTCCCAGGAGTAGGACCTGCCCATTGATTCAGCTTTATCCCCAGCCACTCTCCCCGCTACAAACCCCTATTCAGCCACGCCCAACCAAATGCACTTCCCTGGCCATCCCTGGCCATTTCACACCTCTGGGCTTTAGGCATGGTATTGTCTCTGACTGGAATGCTCTTTCCTCCTGTCCATCTAGTGAACTCCTATTCATCCTACAAGACCCCTTCAAATGAACCCTCTTTCGGAAGGCTATTACAGCTGGGAAGTTCTTCCCGCTGCCTAGTGGAATCCCTGCCTGTTACCACCTGATTTCCCCCAGATCTCACTGTTGTCTACACTACAGCTCCTTGGAAGTGTGAACTCAAGAAAGACATCCCCTGGGCCTATTACACACAGAGATGGGATAGTAACATTCTTTCAGTCAAGGGTCTGTCATCCTCCCAGGCTTTGCAGACATAGCCAAACTGCCTTCATTTTACCCTCTTTATTCTCACCCTCTTTCTTCCCTCCTGCCTGCTTTCTCTGTATTGCATCATCTTAGAATGAAGCCCTATGCGGGGCGCTGGTCTTGGAGTTTGATTTTTAACTTCCTAAACCAGAACCTTATGTGGTCCCTTCCTTCTCTGCTGCTTCCTCTGCTTCCTCCTCCAGTGGCGGTGACAGTGGCATTTTCTTCTCATCCCCTTGATCTGCAGACCCCTGAGCCTGGGAGAACAGGGATCATCGTGTTATTCCAGAACTGCTCTCAAGTCCCACAGAATCACCAAGTTGCATCTCTCAGCCCTCGGTCCCTCCAGCTCATTAACGTCTCCACCAGAGCTGGGATGGGGACGAAAGGGGATGGAGCTCAGTTTTACTCCTCGTTAGCAATTCAGGCCAAAGGCTGAGAGGGGAGGATGCCGGCCCTACCGGCACCGGGAGGTGGGTGGATTTTCATTTCTCATTTGCCCATTCGACCTGGTCCCTCCCTCACTCCCCCAACCGTTCCACACCATTAGTCCCCCCGGGCTGGCAGCAACCCAGGTGAGGCTCCTTTTGAAAAAAGCCTCAGACACAAAAATCTAGTCTTAAAGTCAGGTAGGGGGTAATTAGTTACATTTCCAAAGAATTCTTATGTTTCCAAAGGCTCTGCGGCAGGGGGCCCATAATTAGCAGGCTCCCCTGGGGTATTCACAACGGAGTGTCCAGCCAGGCCAGGCTGCACGGGTGGGTGCCTGGCCCCCCGACCAGCTTATTTTACTTCCTACGAATTACTTTTCTTTCTTTATATCTTCTTTTTTTGGTTTTAATTAACTTCTTTACTATCATGCTTGCTCTTTGAGGTGGGGGGGAGCCTGAGTTGACTTTCCTCATTTCACAGATGTAAGAAACCAAGGTTACAATGGCACCGCCAGAGCACAGAGGAAACAGGACCCAAGAAGAAGCCGTAACTGCTGATTCTGTCCAACAGGCGTAATCCTTTTCTTCCTTAGTAAGAGAATCTGTTATATTTGGGAAGGTAATGAAACCAGCTAAAAACCCCATTTTCTGGCCTTTCAAGCAGCTAGGCATGGCCACGGGACCGAATTCCGTTCATGGGATGTGAGTGGCTACGTTCAGTGGGACGTCTGGGCAGGAGGCTCAAGGGAAGCTGGCTCAGCTGGAAGGGCACGCCGCCCTTTGATGCCTTTCCCACTGTTTCCCACCCTCCTGCCTGGAAAGGGGTGGCTGGAGCTCCAGTAGCCATGTTGGACCAAATTGGAGCCTTGAAATGGAAGCTCTGTGCTAGGCTGTCAGAAGCAGAAAGACAGAGAGCGTCTGAGTTCAGATAACCACCGAGTTGCCTTACCAGCCCTGGGATCACTTACCTTGCACTTCTTTTATATAAGGGAAAAGAGATGCTACCGTCTTGGTTAAGCCACGGTTAATCCGGATTTTGTGTTCTGTGCAGTTGAGCCTGATCCTATAGCTAATAGATGGTTTGATCACTCTTCAGGAGTATACTACACCCACAGCCTGGAGAGAGACAGACGGGATAGAGCTCGCTGTCTCTCCACCAGATGAGGACACAGTGAGAAGGTGGCCGTCTGCAAGCCAGGAAGAGGACCCTCATCAGAACCAGGACATGCTGACACCCTGATCTCGGACTTCCAGCCTGCAGAGCTGTGAGAAGTAAACGTCTGTTGTTTAAGCACTGCAGTCGATTGTATTTGTTGTACTAGCATGAGCTGACATGCACCAAGGGCTTTATATGAATTGTCTGTTCTAATCCTCAGGTGCTCAGGGCATAGGTACCATGAATAATAGCCACTTTACAGATGAGGCAACTGAGGCGCAGAGAGGCCATGAGCTAACCTGTAGAACCAGGAACTAAATACAGGCAGACCGGCCCCATTCTCATAGTCCCTTCCCCATGGCTGCTTCTTTAAGTTGGTGCACGTGTACTGCGGCTCCATCCTGTAGACGGAAAGGCCGTTGGGACCTTCAGTCCATGATACTGCAATAGGCTCCCTGTCTGGTTCTGGAAGGTGTGAGGCAGGAGTGCGTGGGCTGTGGAGACACTTCCACTGGGGTTTGGATCCCAGCCCTGCTTCTTAAGACCTGGGCAACCTCGGCGTCCTCATCTGGATAATCTGTGTGGTACGGATCAGAGAAAATGTATACATGCACTAGTTTGGATTTTGTGTGACACGTAGTGGGTCTTCTGTGAAAAGCCGGCACTCAGTCAATGCTGGCCCCTGTCTTCAACAATGTCACCTGATAGAATTAACCAATTCTTGTAGCCTTGTTCTCTGCCGTCTCCCCAGAGCTAGACATTCAAATACACATTCAACGAACGAATGAATCAGGGTGATACCTTTCCGTGGATGTGCACAGTCTGATCTGCAGTGAATGGGAAGGTAGTTCAGGGCATGATTCAGTCCTGCATCCTGGCACTCCCTGGCACACATTGGATTTTTAGTCCTAACTGAACACCAGTCTCCCTCCTGGGGGAGGGGGCTCATCGTCAGAAAGAAATCCCCCCCGAGTCTTGTGACAGGTACAGTCTGTAGAGACAGCCCCACACAGATAGTTGCGGAGCAACTTGCGTCTTGCGAAGACAGCCAAGGGCTCTTTGGCAGCCGGTGCATTGTTCCTTCCTGCAATGGCTTTGTTCTTGAGTGGTGAGTAATTGGAGTCTCGGGGCCACCTCGTGTTTTGTGGATAAGCACGGTTCTGACACTTCAGGCAAAGTGCTGGTATAAGAAACAGAACATTGCAATGCGCTAGCACAAAACAAGAAGTGAATAACTACTTGACGTTCTGGGAAGGAGATGCTCACTGGTGGACCCAGTGTCGAGGAAGGCCTTTCCCCAGTAGTCACTAAAGTGGTTCAACAGTGATTGCCTTTTATGGAAGATATATTTGAAAGGAATGAAAAGCCCCAGGAAAGCTGCAAGCTTTTGTCCGGTTTTGGGGGGCCATGCAGCCAGGTGTGCACGAATTTCATCTTAGGAAGGATGAATACCGGCAGCCTTGATGCTATCGACTAAGAAGGTGACATTGGAAACTATGACGTCATAGTTCTCCCCTTTCATCTGGATACTAGATCATTCAAAGGGACTGATTCCTCAGATGATCCCCCAAACTGAAGAATTTCATTGAAATGTTTGGGAAGCACAGAACGCAGAATTTCCGTGAAACTGTAGGAAATCGGAGTAGCCCTCAGAAGTTCTGAACTGAAGATGCCACGCTCAGGGTCTCTCTATGTGATTTACGAACATTTAGAGAACCATTACCCATGATGAGCTGCGGGTAAATTTGGGAAAGCTTTCATTGCCGGTGAGAACTCTCCCTCAACTGGATTTCACGTGGCTGGTCGTAGAGACCTCAGGGACTCTATGAACAGAATTTTTGAGAGTCTTCTGTCAACTGTATTACAGGAGGCAACTTTTCATGCTTTATCATTTAGCTCTCATAACAACCCTACAGGGAAGATATTATTATTCCAACTTTACAGATGAGAAAGGTGTGGCTTACGGAAGTTAAAAAAATTTCCCAAGGCCACACAGCTAAAAGATGCTGGGACTGGGCTCTGCATTCGTGCTTTCCCACTATGCAATGTGATTTCTCCACACCCACATATGCATCTACTGGTAAATTATCACTGGGGTGTAAGGCTTCTAGACGAGTGTAACCTATTGGTACATGTAGGTGGTTGAAAGAGAATTTTTTCTTTTAGTGGACGATGATAATGATGCTGATTAGATGTTCAAGTTCTATCATTTCTTTCCTGAGAGGAAGAAAAGAATAAAGTTTGTTTTTAATTTTCAAAAAGATCGAAAGAAAGTGTGGGTCCAGATAGGATTGTGCTGGTTTCCTTTTAGATAGTCTACATTCTTTGGAGAACGTTAATAACTGTAACCCAAGAGTACTGATTGCGTTGAATTCTGATGGCTAATGGTATGAGGCTAGCCTCTGAGTTTCCTCCAGGAGATAAAGAATGGAAGCTTCTCCTCCTAAGGCCATATGCCCCAAGGTTAAGTCTTCAACAGTACAAACTGGGTGAACATCAGACTGGGGAAAAATGCATGGTGGGAGCTTCGGGCTTCTGGTAACAGTGCCATAACTGTCGTAACAGTGGTAGAGGAACCGTTGCACAGACAACAATTATGAAACCTTAGAGGCAACATAAGAAGGCACATGAGCAATCAAAAATAGGCAGGAACTTGGGCTTCCCTGGCGGCGCAGCGGTTGAGAGTCCACCTGTCAATGCAGGGGACGCGGGTTCGTGCCCCGGTCCGGGAAGATCCCACGTGCCGCGGAGCGGCTGGGCCCGTGAGCCATGGCCACTGGGCCTGCGCGTCCGGAGCCTGTGCTCCGCAACGGGAGAGGCCACAGCAGTGAGAGGCCCGTGTACAGCAAAAAAAAAAAAAAATAGGCAGAAACTAGAGAGGAATCTCCCCTTGAAAGACTAACTTCATGGGTGACATGTGTGAGTTTGAGGCTTTGTACTGGGGAGCCTGTAGCTGGTGTATTGAACTAAGAATATGCAGATGATGACCTGCAGAATGAGGAGGCACAAGCCACCCACACAGGGCTGGCAGGTAGCTTCCTCAGCATCTGGGCTCCCACTTTGCAGAAGTGAAAACCCTGGGGTCATTTTGATTGAAGGCATGGTTTTAATACACCCATGCAAGGGAAGTGAAGTCCTAAGATTTATTACTTAGAGATCCCAGAATGGAGTTGGGGAGGGGGATACAATGAGCTGGGGGAAGGGGAGTCCTGTCTCAGGTCAAGACCAAGCAGGAGACAGAGAGCAGGGTTGCAAGCACCTATTACTTATAAGATGGTCGGGGCAGAGGTCACTAACTTATTTTTCCCGGCTCAACTCTTAACTGGTTATTGTGAAAGGTGCCCCAGGAAAAGCAAAGCAGGAACTAGTGGCAGGAATCCTAAGCTCAGGTCCTTATCTAAATGTCCAGACTCTGGGTGTGAGCAGGGTTGTCATACTGTAAAATGCCTAGGCAGCAACTCAGAATAGCTGTTTTCTCATCACAGACTTTTTACCCAGAGCTCCCAAATCTGTGCATACATTGAAGTGGCAGAAGACCATAGCTGTACTGGCTTAATATGTCAGAAAACGGAGTTCAGGGCTGGAAGAAAGCCAGAAAGTTTAGTGGGGGGTGGGGGTGGGGAATCCTTGAAGGAAGGGTGCCGCAGAGGAAGTGAGCTCCAAAATTTACATATAAGATCCACCTCAATTCTTGGCACGTCTAAGATGTATATATTCAGGGGGAACTTTATGTGCCTCAGGGGGAAAAAAGCAGCAGCTGGAAGCTGAAGGAACTGAGTAGAGATTTCAGTTGCTGCTGTTCAAAGGGGAGATAAACTTTGGAGACTGAGCCCAAGGAGCTTAATTACCTGCTAGAACAAATTGGCAGAGAACAAACTGGACTCAGAGCCTCTACAGTGTATCATTCAAAATTACCAGTATCCAATCAAAAATCTCTAGACAGGTGAAGAAAGAACAAAATGTTACTTATGTTCAAGAAAAAGAGCCATCAACAGAAACTGACCCCAAGATGACCCAGATGTTGCAAGTGGTACAAAGGAATTTAAAGCACCCATTGTGAATACGTCCAAAGACTCAGAGGAAAATATATACATTGTAAAAGATAGGACATCTCAGTAAAGAAACATAAACTCAAAGAAGAACGAAGTGGGAATTTGACAGCAACTCTGTCCAATAGAGCTTTCTGCAGTGATGAAAATGTTCTGTACCTGCACTGTCCAACACTGGAGCCACTAGCCAAACTCGGCGATGGAGCACTAGAAATGTGGCTACTGTGATAAAGAAATTGAATTTTGATTTTATTTAATTTGAATTTGAATAGAGACATACCAACTACACTATACAGGGCTCTGCAGTGCCATACCCAAAATGTGCATAACCGAAATGAAAGAATTCCTTAAATCATTTTGTAGTTGATTGGAGATGGAGGAAGAAAGAGTCAGTGGATTTGAAGATAGATCAATAGAAATTATTCAAGGAGAAGAATAGAGAGGAAAAAAATAGAAGAAAAATGAGTAGAACCTCATAAACTTATGGGACTATATCAAGCTAAAATATGTGTAATTGGAGTACTAGAAAATGAGGCAGAAACATATTTGTAGAATTATTGACTAAAAACTCTTCCAAATTTTGTGCAACACATTAATTTACAGATCCAACAAGTTCATGAGCCCCAAGCAGGATACATACAAAGAGAACCATATGCTGAGGTGCCTCATAATCAAACAGTTGAAACCCAAAGAGAAAGAGAAAAGCTTGAACGCACTCAGAGGAAAACAACACATTCTATTAAGAGATACTAATGATGGCTGACTTCTCATCAGAGAAAACAGAGGTCAGAAGACAGTAAACAATAACTTTAAAATTCAGAAAAAGAAAACCCCACACTGCCACCCAGAAGTCTATACCCAGTCAAGTTATACGTCGAAAATAAAGATAAAGAGATTTTAAAATAAACGAAAACCGAGAGAATTTCCAGCAGACCTGCACTACAAGAAATGCTAAAGGAAATTCTTTAGGCTGAAATGAAACGGCACCAGAGGATAATTCAAATCAACAGAATGAATCAATTAATAAGTATATAGTCTTATATATATGTATAGCCTTTTATATTTTATCTATTTCTTTAAAATACAGAGAAAAAACATATATGACTAAACAAAACTTATAAAACTATATTGTGGGTATTTTTAAACATAGATAGAAGCAACACATGTGGCAAAAATAACACAAAGGTAGAGGGACAGTGAATGGGACTATATAGTTTTAAAGTTCCTATAGTTTATGGGAAGTGGTAAGATATTAGCTTTAAGTAGACTGTGATGAGTTAATAGATGAATATTATAGACGATAACTCGAAAAAGCCAACATTAGAATCAAAGTGGAATGCCAAAATAGATCAGCAAAAAGGAAAGCCGGAAAGGAGGATCAGGGGAAGAAAACAGATGAGACCAATAGAAAGCAAATAATGGCAGATTAAATCCAATCATATGCATAACTTTATTACAAAATAAATGAACTAAACACTCCTTCTAAAAAGCAGAGATTGTCAGACTGGATAAAAATGATAAGACCCACTATACATTTGCAAGAGATGGATTTTAAATACAAAGACATAAATAGGCTAAAAGTAAAAGGATGGAAAATGATATACCATGCAAACCCTAAATTATAAGAAAGCTGGAGTGGCTATATTAGTATCTGACAAATTAGACTTTAAGATAAAGTCATATCACCGATAAGAGGGACATTTCTTAGTGTTAAAAGGAAGAAGACAGACAACTGAAAATGTGTGTGAATCTACTAACAGCATTCCAAAATCACACGACAAAAGCTGACAGAACTAAAAGGAGAATTAGAAAACGCCACAGTCATAGTTGGAGAAATTAGCACCCTTGCCTCACTACTCGTAGAACAATTAATTAAAAATAAATCAGTAAGAAAATAAAATATTTGAAAGATGCTATCAATTACCTCAACCTAATGATATTTATAGAGCCATACGTCCAACAACTGTAGAATACACATTCTTTCCAAATATGCCTAAAACAGTTGAAAGGCATATGGTAGCCCATAAGACAATGCTGCATAATTCTGAAAGATGGGAATCTTACAGAATGTATTCTCTGACACAATGGAATTAAATTAGAAATCGAGAACAGTAACATAGAGCCACAGATTTGGAAATTACACAACACTTCTAAATAACACAACACAAAGGAAATTAGAAAACATTTTGAGGTGAAACATAATAAAACTTATTAACATATCAAAATGCGGCTGAACTGACGCATATAGAGAAATTTATAGCTTTAAGGAATTATATTATAAAGGAAGAAATGTTTAAAATATATGTTCTAAGTTTTCACATTAAAAAGCTAGAAAAAGACAAGCAAATTAAACCCAAGGTAAGCAAGAGGGAAGCAATAAATATGGAGCAGAAACCACAGAAGTAGAAAATAGACAAAAAAAAAAAACAAGTCAAAAGTTGGTTCTTTGAAAAGATAAATAAAATTGTGTACCTCTAACAAGACTAAGAAAAAAGAGAGGAAAATACAAATTTCCATATTAGGAACACAAAAAGGGCCGTCACTATAGAATCTACGACATGTAAGGGTTAATAAGGGCTATTGTAAGCAACTTTATTCTAAAATAGTTGACAACTTAGATGAAATGGACTAATTCTTTGAGAAACACGACTTAATGAAAACTGACACCAGGTGAAATAGGACATCTGAATTTCCAAGAAATTGAATTTGTTGTCAAAAACCTTCACACACAGGAATTCCAGGCTCGGAAGGTTTCACTGGCTAATTCTATCAAATACCAATGCTAATTTTACTTACACTATTTCCTTTATGAAGAGAGGAAGTTGCTAAATTTATTGTTTATAATAGAGGGGAAAGAAAACGTTCCAGCTCATTTCATGAGGCCAATATAACCCTGATACTGGAACTTGACAAAACTAATACAAGAAAAAATATAGACCAACGTTCCTCATGAACATAGATGTAAAAATCCTTAACAAAATATTAACCAGTTGAATCTCACAACAAATAAAAAGACTAAATACATCATAACCAAGTGGAATTTGTTCCAGAAATGTAAGATTGGTTTAACATTCAAAAATTAATTAATGTAGCCAACAGGCACATAAAAAGTTGCTCAACGTCACTAATCATCAGGGAAATGCAAGTCCAAACCACAATGAGATATCGCCTCACACCTGTCAGAATGACTATCATCAAAAACAACATAAATAACAAATGCTGGCAAGGATGTGGAGAAATGTATGGAATACAAATGTATATTGGTGCCGCCAGTGTGGAAAACAGTGTGGCGATTTCTCAAAAAACTAAAAACAGAACGACCATATGACCCAGCAATTCCACTCCTGGGTCTTTAACCGAAAACAAAAACACCTGTTTGAAATAATATATGTACCCCAATGTTCCTAGCAGCATTAGTTACAATTACCAAGATATGGAAGCAACCTAGGTGTCCATCAATGGATGAACGGGTAAAGAAGATGTGGTACGTATATACAATGGACTACTACTCAGCCATAGAAAGGAATGAAATAATGCCATTTGCAGCAACATGGATGGACCTAGAGATTATAATACTAAGTGAAGTAAGTCAGAGAAAGACAAATACAATATGATATCACTTATATGTGGAATCGAAATAATACAACAAACTAGTGAATATAACAAAAAAGAAACAGATTCACAGATATAGAGAACAAACTAGTGGTTATCTGTGAGGAGGGAGAAGAGAGAAGGGGCAATACAGAAGTAGGAGATTAAGAGGTACAAACTATTATTTATAAAATAAGCTACCAGGATATATTGTACAACACGGGACTATAGCTAATATTTGATAACAATAAATGGAGTATACCTTTCAAAAATTGTGAATCGCTATATTGTACACCCATAACTTATATAATATTGTACATCAACTGTAACTCAATAAAATTAATTAATGTAATTTACTATATAAACAAAATAAAGGAGAAAAATCATAGGATTATTCTGATAGAGAAAAAAGCATTTGACAAAGTTTAATGTCATTCAAAATTTTAAAACTATCAGCACATAAGACTAGAAGGGAACTTCCTCAGTATAAAAAGGGCATAGATGAAAAACCAGAGTCAACATCATACTAAATGATGGAAGACTTCTTTCTCCTTAAGACGGGAACCAAGACAATTTTATCACTTCTATTTCACATTGGACTGGAAATTATGTCCAGTGCAATAAGGCAAGGAAAGGAAATGAAAGGTATACAGTTGGAAAGGAAGAAGTAAAACTCTCGCTCTTTGTACAGAATATGTTTTTTTCTGTAGAAAATCCGCAGGAATTAACAACAGGACTGTGAGAACTGTTACGCGTGTTTAGCAAGGCTTCAGGCTGCAAAGTCAACCTAAGAAAGTCAGTTGTATTTTTATAGAATAGTAGAAACAGTTACAAAATTGTTTTAAAATTCCACTTAGAGGGCTTCCCTGGTGGCGCAGTGGTTGAGAATCTGCCTGCCAATGCAGGGGACACGGGTTCGAGCCCTGGTCTGGGAAGATCCCACATGCCGCGGAGCAACTGGGCCCGTGAGCCACGATTACTGAGCCTGCGCGTCTGGAGCCTGTGCTCCGCAACAAGAGAGGCCGTGATAGTGAGAGGCCCGTGCATCTCGATGAAGAATGGCCCCCACTCGCCGCAACTAGAGAAAGCCCTTGCACAGAAACGAAGACCCAACGCAGCAAAAATAAATAAATAAAGCAAACTGTCAACAAGTAAAAATAAATAAACACTATAAAAAAAAAAAAGATGAACCACCTAGCACATTGCTTAGCACATTTTAAAAAATAATAATAATAAAAAAATAAAATTCCATTTATAATATCTTTAACAATATAAAGCATTTAGGAGTTTTATTAGTCTGCTTGGGCTACCATAACAAAATACCGTAGACAGGGTAGCTTAAACAATAGACATTCATTTTCTCAGAGTTCTAGAGGCTGGAAGTCCCAGATCAGGATGTCAGCAAGGTCGGGCTTGGGGAAAAGCTCTCTTTCTGGCTTGCGGATGGCCACTTTTCTTGCAGATGTCCTCACACGGCTTTTCCCTGGTGCATGCGCGGGGCGGGGGATGGGAGGGTGGGGGGAGGAGAGAACTTATTCCTCTTCTTATAAGGCCACCAATTCTATCAGAGCAGGACTCCACCCTTTGGCTTCATTTAACCTTAATTACCTCCTAAAAGCTCTATTTCCAACAATTATCACGTTGGAGGTTAGGGTTTCAACATAGGAAGTTTGCAGTGGTGTTGTTGGCAGTGGGGGGGACACAATTTAGGCCATAACAGGATGCTGATAGCTGTTGAAGCTGCACGATGGGTACCTGGGGGTTCATTACACTATTCTGTCTACGTGTATATATTTGTCCTTTCTTATCATAAAAAGTGAAAGAAAAAAATGCGTGCTGGCCTCACAAAACCTGGCTCAGGGTCTTGCTGGAAATGGTCCCCGAATGAAGACACTGCCACCAGCGCTGGTTTTCTCCTTGCCCTCTGGGCTGTCTGGGTACTCCTGCAAGGACTAATATTCAGAGGCATCTCGCCAAGAATTGTCTGAAAATGACACACCCCTGAGCTTTGCTGTCACGCGGGGAGTCAAGATTCGCTCGTACTAGGGATGTGAGAGCCTCTGACAGTTTCCAGGCTCTTCTCGACAGTGTTGAACTGACACTTCCTCAAGGTGGTTCAGCTTCCGCCAAGCTGGATCTCTCCATCCTCAACCCTGAAGCAGCCAGGGTGGGAGCTGGCGGCTGGGGCCGGGCTGTGATGACGAGACACTGGGCCACTTCCTCTGCTCTATGGGGTCTGCTTTCAAGAGCTCAGACGTGAGCTGATTAGGTGAGAAGCAGCTTCTTCCTTTTCTGCGACACGGAGTTACACATTTTTCTCAAATGGGACCTTTTCTTGCACCATGTGTTATAGATGTCAATTTTGGTTCACCCAAGAGTCACTGTTGGAAGGTTTTCTCACTCCCTCCCCATAGCAGAGGGACTCCCAAACAAGCCATCTCAGGAATTCCACAATTCCTGCAAAAGGAAGGAGACAGCACAGCTCGGCAAAGGGAGCAAAGCCTTCCCCGGCTACAGAGTTCATTTGTGAAATTCAAATCTATGCAGTGACTGAGGGTGAGGATTCCACAAACCCTTTCAGGAACAGAATGAAGACGGTAAGTCAACTAAACAAAGACAGACTTGGGGTGCAGGTGAGAATTGTTCTTTATAGAAGCCCACAAAGGTGATCAAATACCAAGTCTTCAGGGATGCTGGGAGCCAGACGGGAGTGGTCATTTTATTCTTCCTTTCCACCCTCGCTCCTCCCCCTACCAAATCCTACAACTGCCTGGAACTCAGCACACTGTGTTTTCCTCTCTTTGGCTTACTTTTGCATCAAGAGGAAATTAAGGCGTTTCAACACATGCCTTTCCCCCAGGGAAGGTGCTCAGTTTTTTGTTAACTTGAAACATAGAAAAAAACCAAAAAAACAACCACTTTAAAATATTTGTACAAATTAAGAATGGAAAAATCACATCTCCAGTCCTATCCAGGTCCCCCGTCCCCAGCAAGTAACCACTGAAAACAATTTAGTACTTTGACTTTCTGAGGTTTTTTTTTTCCTACTCGCCCACTCTTTGAATCATTGTGGGGCAAATAAAGAGAACACGTCCCCGACCAGGAAATAAGTTGGTGGATGGTAAACCCTTCAGTGAGGCTCCCCCACAGCAGCTATTTTCATCACACGGTACAACGGCCTGGAGGTGCGTGAGTGGGGTAGCTGTATTCAGTGGTTTACCTGTAGCTCCAAAGGCATCCTGCCTGCTGTTGGAAGAAGATTCTAGCAGGAGCAAGGTGGCAAGGGTGAGCAGGCTGCCCCGCAGAGACTCCTTTATTGTGGCAAACTGCTCCTTTAATTTCTGTGACACCGTGATACAGACTCCCAGGCTACGACCTTTTCTCAGGCCATTAGAGAAGGCAAATTTGCTTCAGTCAGGAGGCATCGCCAGAAGGCTTCATCACAAACCCCACGTGTAAGGTGACCCTGCAAAATACCAGATAGAAACTAACAGACAAACCAGAGGAACCCGGACAGTTGGTGTGGGCCTGCAGCTGCCCAAACACAAGGCTCTGGGGGACAGAGCAGCCGCCTGGGCTGGGGGAATTGAGCCAGCGGGTGATGCACTAGACACTCACCTTTCTGGATGAGACTTTGGGGTCCCCAGATCACCTTGCATTTTACCAAGGTGCATCTTGGACTCCTGGCTAGAGGCCTGGCAGACCTCGGGGAATTCCTGAGCTTGGCAGTAGGCTTGGACTTTGGGAGTTCTCTAGGAAAGAGGCCAGGGAATGTCCCTAGACGAACCCCTGAGTTCTGCAGGACTCCAAGGAACCTTTTATTTTTTGCAATGGAACATTCCCTGTGCATTTTAACCCTCTGCTCCCAGAGGCATCCAGACAGTCCCTGGAGGCCAAGGCCTGCAGGAGGCACTGTTGATTCTGCGGATGCTTTGGTGGGTAGAGGCGTGGAGCTGCAAAGGCACTGGACAACGGTAGCCAGGCAATCAGAGTGGCCTGTCGGAGGGACTTGTCTTCTTTTTTATTTTTTTTCTCAACTGTTAATCAGAATGTGGTGCTAGTTCCAGGTTTCTGAAACCAGGCCTAAGGTGCTAAGGCTGTGCGTTTATATGTATGTATACCTGTGTACTTTATATGGCTTGAGCAGGGCCCTGGGAAGGCACCTCCCGGGTTGAATTTCTTGTAAGTGAGCAATGCTAGATGCTGCCCAGGTGGGCTCTTTCTTGCTTGTATGTTTGTTTGTCGAGTCTAGCCTCAGGGTGGCCTTTGGTATCCCTCCTGCCAGTAAAAGGATCTTTCTCTGGGGATAACAGGAAGTCATTTGCCCCTTAAGCATTCTTAGTTGTGGCAAATGGGGAAAAAGAGAATGCAAATTCTGAAGAAGAATACCAATTAATTTTTAATGAGCGCTTAATATATTCCTGGTACCATCCTAAGTGGCATCAACCAACTGGGACTTGTCTTCTGACCGCAAAGCACAGTTTCTTCTTGGCCTTCATCATCGCCATCATCGTCCAACCATCATTAAGCATCTACTACGTGGGGGCACAGTGCCAAGCGTTTTACATTGTTCCCGTCATTTAGTCGTCACGACGACCTGGGATGTCAGTGCTAATATCACTCCATTTTACAGATCAGAAAACAGAAAATGAGGATACTGTGCCCTCCAGGATCTCTCCCAGGGTGCTAGAGGATTCTGTACTGCTTTGGTTTAATTTAGCTGATTTGGTTTAATTTAGTATGGGGAAACAGGGCTGGGTCTGTGTCCCCTTCAAGGGCACATCCAGGTAACTAGAGCTTCATAGTACACAGCACCACTGTATTTATAGACAAGCCTGGAAAATTCTGGCAATTTCTGGGAGCTTCTAGATCTTTCTGGAAAATGTCTGCATTTTCCTTCTTCCCTTGGCTTCTGGAAACAAGAGTATAAGAAGCCAGAGCATGGCAGCCAACGCTGTAGTGTAGAAACTGATCCAACTGGGGGCCATCCCTGGGCCTCCTGTACTTCCTCTTCTGGAAACATGGTGTGAGATTCCTTTAGCAGTTATCTGCCCTGTAAGTGGGGCTCCCAGGAAGGCAATCAGACATTTCCCTAGGGCCTGAAAAGGAACAGCACTCGGCCACTTTCCCATAAAGAAGAAATTACAGCTAAGGGAGAATTCCCGTTCCCTGTCCCCACTCCAAAGCCCGTCAGCCAGAACATGTGCTCCAAGACACATCTGTAGTGGAGCTGCCCTCGCCAGAGCTCCCACACACCCTGCAACCGGTGGTGACCCAGCCCTGCAGTAACTTCAAGGAAGGCACGATGGAAACAGCCCAGCCCTTGCTCGGGAGGAACCATGGACTAACGGGGGGGGGGGGGGGTGATGGTGATGGGTTCACACATACTCATGCAGCCGTGGGAGTGAAATGGCTAAACCCACACAGGAACGTCGCTCGAGCTGAATTCTCATAGAAATGCTCTGTAAAGAAGGAGATCAGAGCGAGTGGAAACATTCCAGGAAGTGTCTTAGAAGCGAGTTTTAGGCCAGATTTTAAAGGTCACTTCCATCCATCCATCCGTCCATCCATCCACCCACTCACCTATCTTGACTGATGCCTTCACCGTACCCAGACTTGTGCTAAACAGCTCCCAGGGCAAAGTGATGCTAATTGATTCGTTCATTTATTTATTCATCTACGACCCAAAGTTGAGGCTTTGCTTGTGCCAGGCACTAGAGAGCTTGCAGTGGTGCAGGGAGCTTTTCTAGGACAGGGGGTTTTGTCAACAAAGGTTCTGAGTCGGGAGGTACATGGAATATGGGCAGACAGTTAAGGATGCAGGCATTCTGTCTCCACTCTCCTTTTTTTGCTTCTTGTTTTGAGAATGATCCAGTGGTTTTAACGAGGCTACTTTGAAGTTCTGGGCTGCAAAATGATGGTCTCTGTGCATTCCCGTGCAGGTTTTAGTTTGGGTGGCTGATGGCCACTCATTTAAGAAATATTTCTGAAGAACCTACTGTGTGCCTTGAACTGTGTTAGATGAGCTGGAAGGTGAGGGACGGGGAGAGAGACAGAGAGACGGCCTGTGTCCTCACACCCTTGGGTCCCACCTGCTTGTCGATGCCCCAACTCGGGGGCCACCTGAGCAAAGTCTTACCACCTCCGCGGCTGCGGCACCTGTGTGGCTGGTAACACGGCCTGAGCCCCAGGACCAGAATGTGTGTGTGCGGGTGTGAGTGTGAACATGTGTGGGAGAGGGTGGTGGGAGTGTGTCTGCGAGTGTGTGCGCATGTGCCTGTGTGAGCGTGTCTGTGAGTGTGAATACGTATGTGTATTTCCGTGTGTGTGTGTGTCTGTGAGAATGAGTGTGAGTGTGTCTGGGTGTGAATGAGTATGTGTGAGTGCGTATTTCCATGCCATGTGAGTGTGTGTCTCTGAGTGTGAGTGTCTGTGTTAGTGTGTCTCTGTGGTATGTGTGAGTGCGTATTTCTGTGTGTGAGTGTCTGTGTGTGTCTATCTGTGTTAGTGTGTCCCTGTGGTATTATGAGTGTATAAGTGTGAGTGTGAATGAGTGTGTGAATAGTCCTGTGTCTGTGTGTGAGTGTGTAAGTGCGAGTGTGTGAATGTGTGTCTGTGTGAGTGTCTGTGTTCGTGTGTATATAGCATGTGTGAGTGTGTAAATGTGAGTGTGTGCGCCTATGAGTGCACGGAGGTGGGAGGGGACTTCCTTGGGAGGGAAAGCACGAAGATGGCTAGAAAGCTGGTCTGGGAGCAGCAGGTGGGATGGCTTGACTTCCCCATCGTGAGTGGCGCGGGGCTGGGCTGGAGAGGCGTCCATGGGAACCCGCAGGAGGAGGATGCACAAGGCTGTGAGGGAGGACAGCGTTCAGAACCTGACACCTGATGGAATTCGGGGCTGGAGGAGAGGAGCCGGAGACCGGTCGCCTCCTGCCAGGCGAGGAGGAGACGGGAGGCCGGCAGGGGGCGCCGTCCGCAGCGGAAGCGGGTGAGGTCGGCGGCTGGGTGGGGGCTCCACTGGCTGGTCCAGGAGGCGCTGGGAGATGGGAGGGGAGATGGGACGCAGCCCTGGGGTCGGCCACGCGAACGTGCTCACCTTGGAAGTGGAGGTCACCGGGCTCACGTCCACCCAGGGCAGGGCAAGACAGAGAGCGGGCAGAACCGCCCTCAGGCCACCATCAGGAGACCTGAAACTGCTCCTGGAGCCTGGGCCCCTGTGGCGTCTCCCAGCAGGCAGGCCAACGTTGACCCCTAGATCAGGGCGCGTCTGGAAGGAACCAGGAGGGTGGCTTTGTCTGTGTCCCCCTCTCCCCGCCCCGCCCCCTACCCCCCTCGGGCTAGATCGCAGCCCCCAGGCGCTGCAGGATTCCGCCAGCCTTTTTGCTTTCCTACCTACAGATTATTCATCAGGTCAAGGGGGACTTTTCACAGAACCTTGTTTTGTTAAAGAAGAGCTAATATAAAGCCCAGTGTGTTTGTCAGTTGCCTTCCCTCTGCTGTTTGTTTTGTCGGCAGACCCCTCCCGGCCCCCACCTCGGAGCTCTTTCCAGTGCCCTAATCCTGGGTTCTGGCATGAGAGCCGTTGCCATGGGGACCTCACCGATGCAGCGTTTTGATGATGGGTTCAGTGGGGATGAACCAGAAGAGGGGGAAGCAGAGGGAGGGGCAGAAGTCTCCGGTTCTCCAGTGGGGGAGGGGGAGGTGGCGAGGAGGAAGTGGGAAGAGGGTGTATTAGTTTCCCAAGGCTGCTGTAACAGATGATCGCAAACTGGGTGGCCTGAAACAACAGAAAAGGATTCTTTCACAGTTTTGGAGGCCTGACATCCAAACTCAAGGTTGCAGCCGAGCTGCTTCCTTCTGGAGGCTGAAGGAGCCTCTGTCCCAGGTCTCCCTCGCGGCTTCTGGTGTTGCCGGCGATCCCTGGCGTCACTTGACTGGTAGACACATCACCCCCATCTCTGCCTCCGTCTTCACATGGCCTTTTCCCTGCATCTCTGTGTGTCTGCTTCTTTTCTGTCTCTCTAAGGACACTCTTTGGTGGATCTAGGGCCCACCCTGAATCCAGGATGATCTCATCTCTAGGTCTTTAATTACATCTGCAAAGGCCCTTTTCCCAAATAAGGCCACCTTCTCAGGTTCCAGGGGATTGGAACTTGGACGCGTCCGTTTGAAGGTCATTATTCAACCCAATGCAAGGGGGGAAACCTACAGGAATGCAGCCTTGCTGCCTCGGGTCTGACGTGCCAGCGTCTGAACATTCGGACGGGGTGGGCAGTTATGCTGGAAATTGGCCTCTTTGCACCAGCAGATCAACCTGTTTCTCTCTCTCTCTTCCTCTCTCACTCTCTCTCTCTCTCAGCCACGCATGGGGGGCGTTAAGAGCACAAACTCTGCAACCAGACCGGCTGAGTTAGTTCCCTGGCTCTGCCATTACTAGCTGTGAGAATTCAGGGTGTTACTGAATTTCTCCGTGCCTCAGTTTCCCCAGCTGTAAACTGGGCATGATCATAGTTCCTTCCTCATAGGGCTGATGAGAGCAGCACAGAGCTTAACATCCAGGAAGCCCTTAGGACAGTGCTCAGCAGACTCCCGTTGTGGACGAGGCGCTTGGGATCTATCAATGAACAAAAGTGAGACATATCCCTGCCCTCATATGGAGCTGATGTTCTAGGAAAGAAGGAAGGTGAACCATAAACAGTAGGCAAATAAATAAGGAAGGGATATAGTACACTGGAAGGCGATCAATGCCACTTTGAGAAAGGAGGAAAGTAGCCAGAAAAGAGGGATAAGGAGTGTCTAGAGAGTGTCGAGTGGGTCGTGACTTAGAACAGAATGGTCGAGAGAGTCTGTGAGTTTCCTATTTCTCACCAGAGCACCCAGTGGATTCTTAAAAAGGTAGCCCTTCGCCCAACCCCCTGCGGTCAGCAAGCCTTTCTTCTGATGGCGGAAGCTACTGACTGTACCCCCAAGCCTCAGCTGATCCCAGGAGCCTCGAAGTGCAGATGCCCTTTCGAGGTATCCAGAACGGTAGCAAGGAGGCTGGGTCTTTGTGCCCCTGGGGAGGGAGTGCAACCTTGGGCATCAGCCGCCAGCACTGCCAGCAACTAGAGGGTGGGTGTGTTGGCCCCGGAAAGGTCTGGGCAGCACCCACCACCGGTGAGAAAACCAGCCGAGTGGGACGACGTCCATGGAATCGTTGGCAAATTGCAAGGCCCAGGAAGGATGCTAAATAAATGGCGACTGGCAGCCTTCTGAAAGGTGGGAGCCCCTCCCCTTGGAAACAGTTTCTTGCTTTGGCATCCAGCAGCTCCCAGGCTCTGGTTTGCCTCCTGCTTCCCAGGCAGCATCCAGTTGGTTCCTCTGCAGCCCCCCACTCTTAAGTGCAGGTGTGCCTCCGGTCTCAGTCCTTGGACCGCTTTTCTCCACCAATTACGCACCCTCTCATCCATTCTCCAGCCTTTAAATACCATTTACAAGCTGAAGACTCTGAAAATTTTATCCCCAGCTTGGACCTCGTGTTGAACTCCAGACTCATATATTTGATATCTCTACTTATACGTCTAATAGGCGTGGCAGCCATGGAAACGCTCCACTCACACCTCCAGTTGTGGGAACAGGGTAACTGGCAGCCCTGGACCCGGCTTCACAGTACCCTGAGTCCCTGCCTCTTGCGGGCTTCTCCCAGCTGATGACTGAGCGTGGGGGGTGGGGTAAGCCAGAGAGAAGGGGGTACAGTGCAGGCCCGTTCCTGTGGGATGTGGACACCCCTGATGGGAGATTTTGGCTCGAGGACCCCCCACTGGCCTGACTGAACCGTTCTTAGAACTGTGCTGTGTCTGCAGGATCCCCCTCCCAGGTCCTCCCTCCCGCCCCCTCTCTTTTCACAAGTCCTGCATCTGGGATCTCCCACCTACCCCTGTTCCCTCCCCTCCATCCTTCATAGCCATTTCCCCTAGAAGCCTCTTGCCCGTCCAGTCCCGTCTCAGAGTCTGCTCCATGGAGGATCCAAACGGACACACTCACATCTCAAACTTCGAATGTTCTGGACCAAATTATCCATCTCCCTCTCCCCGCCAAAAACCTACTTCTCCCTCAGCCTTCAAACCACATCTTAGTAAGTGGCAACTATCTTTTCGGTTGCTCAGGTCAAAAAACAATGGCAGATCCTTCAGTCTCCTCTTTCTTCCCTTCTACGACCCAGCATCAAATCCGGGCGGCTACCACTTCAGAGCCTGCTGAGAATCCGATGTGCCTGGCTCTCCACTGCTCCTGCACCAGCCCAAGCCATTGTCACCTCCCACCTGGCTTGCCACTTAACCCTCCTCTCCGGGCAGCCCGCTTCGCTCTTGTCCTGCCCCTTCCTCGGGCTATTCTCATCATACAGCTGAGTGATGCTTTCAAGATGTCAGATCACATCCTGGGGGCCATTGGCTCGCAGGCAAAAGGCATGAGCCAGACAGCCGTCCTCACGGACCCTCCCTGCCCCCTCTAGCCTGTCCTCCACCCCCTTCAGCTACACACTCTCTTTGCTGTTCATCTTCAGGCCAACATCCACCTTCGGGCTCCCATTATCCTTCTCCTTGCCGACACGCTCATTCCTTCTTTTCCTCTTGGTTCTTCACCCAGCTACCACCTTCTCAGGCTTCCCGTGACCAGCTCTGTTCCCCTTCCCGTGCAAACACTGATATCTATTATTACTTTTTAAATTTGCGTATTGGTCTGACTCCTGCCATTAGAATGGAAGCACCATGGAGGCAGGATTTTGGTCTCTTTTCCTCCCCACCCCCAGGCCTGCCCAGTGCCTGGGGCATGGCAGAGGCTCATAAATATTTGTTGAGAGAATAAAGAGCTAACTCACCAAAGTACCTGATGCAAAACAGTATTTGATAAATATTGGCTTTATAAAATTGTGTTTGCCTTTATTTCATAAAATTTCTGTTCTGCAGAACAGAAACAAAAATAACCTATAATCCCACTGTTTTGATACCCCCATGGACATTTTTAGAAAGATAAAAATAATACATGCAGACAGTTAGAAAATCCTATTAGGTATCAAAAGGCATAGGATGAAAGGAAAGAGCCCTCTTCCACGGCTCCCGCCTGCACCCTCCCCAGCAGCCCCGCCCCCCTGTAGCCCCTCCCCCCCCGCCCCCCGCAGCCCCACCACCCACGGCAGCCCCTTCTTGGCGTCTGAGAAGGGCTCGTTCATGGGTCGGGGGCAGGTGTGACCCGGGAAGAGGCTAGAGGCCCTGGGAAACCCTGGGTGCCGCTGGGAGCCAGGCTACAGGTGGTTTTTGCTTAAACCTTGGCCCAACAGCTCAGATATAAACAAGATTCTATGACATTGACATTGTATGGAATGCCTCTGCTGAGAGCCCGTTGGGGCTTCTGGTGGATGTAGGAGCAAAACCACACTCTTTATGGGTCTCTAAGATTCTGCGAGGTCTAACTCTCCAACCCCTGCCTCTCTGTCCCTCGCTACATCCCAGCCACATCTTCCCATGGGCTTTCCTGCCTCAGGGCCTTGGTTGTGCTGTTCTGTTCCCCCTGCCCGGAGAGTTTTCTTTCTCCCCATCACTTGGCCAGCTCCCACTCATCCTTCCGGTCTCGGCTTCCATCAGTGGTTCTCACCCTTCAAGAAGTACCAGGGCTTCCCTGGTGGTGCAGTGGTTGAGAGCCCGCCTGCCGATGCAGGGGACGCAGGTTCGTGCCCCGGTCCGGGAAGAACCCACATGCCACAGAGCAGCTGGGCCCGTGAGCCATGGCTGCTGAGCCTGTGCGTCCGGAGCCTGTGCTCCGCAACGGGAGAGGCCACAACAGTGAGAGGCCTGCGTACCGCAAAAACAAAACAAAACAAAACAAGTACCAGACTCTCCTGGATTGCTAACGGGAACATAGGTAACAGGGCCGCATCCCCAGAGTTTCTGATTCAGTAGTTCTGGGGCGGCCCGAGAATCTTCATTTCTAACAAGTTTCCTGGTGCTGCTGTTGTTGCTGAGGGGACCGTACTTTGAGAACCACTGGGTTAAGTGACGCTACTTTAAGATGCTGGCTTCACAGATCCTCCCCCCCCCACCTTTCTAAATTAAGTCCTCCAGTAGCACCCTGTGCTTTTTCTTCACGCCAAGTCTCACAAATTTTTGATTATAAGCTTATTTGTGTTGACTGAATATCTTCTAATCTAAATGGTACTGGAGTGAGCATTTCGGTTTCACACCTCCATCCTTCCTTGCATTAAAACAACAGCCAAGACCAATAAGGAGATAATCATACAGAGTTAGTCTCTCTTGCCTTTAGAAGGGAGGGAACGAACATTTATTTTATGCTATTAAGTGTCTTGCACCGTAATAAAGACTTCTAGAATAATAATAACCAACAGTGACCTCTATTTACTGAGCATCTACTCTGTGCCAGGAACTGCACTTTGCAAGCATCTATGGCTTCTTCGCTCATTTCTGTGTGCCCAGCACCTGGCCAGAGTGATGCTTGATAAATATATATATTTTTTAGTAAGTGATTTAATGAGTAAAACTAGACAATTCTCCTGCATAGGACATTCTCTCCTTTCCTGGAGGACGGGGAGGCTTTTATTCTGGGACTGGCTTTATAGACTTAGCTCCTAGCTGGGGGTGTGTGTGAGGGCTTAGTGGCTGGGATCCTTAGAGATCCTGAACCTTTTCTCACTTCTCTAGAAAGATTGAGGAGGGTCCCTGGGAGCTCGGGGCATCTTCTGGCGTCCTGCAGAGGCGGCAGTGGGGAAATGCAGACACCTTCTCCACTGCCTCTCATATAACAAAATAATGGTAAAGAAATATGACTTTATTTAAAGTAAAGAATATTACTCAAGGTCGGCTGAGTAATATTCCATTGTATATATGTGCCACATCTTCTTTATCCATTCATCTGTCGATGGACACTTAGGTTGCTTCCATGTCCTGGCTACTGTAAATAGCGCTGCAATGAACATTGTGGTCCATGACTCTTTTTGAATTATGGTTTTCTCAGGCTATATGCCCAGTAGTGGGATTGCTGGGTCCTATGGTAGTTCTATTTTTAGTCTTTTAAGGAACCTCCGTACTGTTCTCCATAGTGGCTGTATCAATTTACATTCCCACCAACAATGCAAGAGGCTTCCCTTTTCTCCACACCCTCTCCACCATTTACTGTTTGTAGATTTTTTGATGATGGCCATTCTGACCAGTGTGAGGTGATACCTCATTGTAGTTTTGATTTGCATTTCTCTAATGATTAATGATGTTGAGCATCCTTTCATGTATTTGTTTGCAATATACAATGGAATAGTACTCAGCCGTAAAAAGAAACGTAATTGAGTTACCGTAGTGAGGTGGATGGACCAAGAGTCTGTCATGCAGAGTGAAGTAAGTCAGAAAGAGAAAAACAAATACCGTATGCTAACACATATATATGGAATCTAAAAAAAAAAAACCATAGTTCTGATGAACCTAAGGGGCAGGACAGGAATAAAGACGCAGACCTAGAGAATGGACGTGAGGACATGGGGAGGGGGAAGGGTAAGCTGGGACGTAACATTGACATATATACACTACCAAACATAAGGTAGATAGCTAGTGGGAAGCAGCTGCACAGCACAGGGAGATCAGCTCGGTGCTTTGTGACCACCTATTGGGGCGGGATAGGGAGGGTGGGAGGGAGACGCAAGAGGGAGGGGATATGGGGACATATGAATACGTATAACTAATTCAGTTTGTTATACAGCAGAAAGTAACACAACATTGTAAAACAATTATACTCCAATAAAGATGTAAAAAAAAAAAGAGAAAGAAAGAAACAGGGTGGGAGGGCGGGGACCCATAGGCTGGTTTACCTCTGCTAATCGCAAAGCAGAAAATAACAAGAAGATCAAAGCAAGGCCGAAAAGGAGACAGAAATACGTAAGGAGGGGGATGGACAGGCGGAACGGTAGGAGGTAGAGAAAGAAAATACGGGGCGGGGATGTCCACGCTGGAGACTGGCTTTCCCTTCCTAGGTGTCTGTGGACTACCTGCCAGACCAATTGATTACATCTGTAGGCAGAGTTGCCTTTTTATTTCACACCAATTTTCACAGGCAACGTAAGATAAAAATGGAAGAGATGAAGTGAATGGGGAAAGATGATTGAATGTTGATGTAAAAGGGGGAGGTGTGAGGAAGGGGGTGGTGACCGGACACGCAGCTGCCTGAGATTGCTGGGGAGGGAGGTTGGAAGCATGTGGTTTCTTTCTCCCTTTTACTCCTTTTTTTCTTTCTTTCTTTATATATTTTTTGAAAACCCTGTCTCCTCTTCCCAGCGACTTGCTGGTCACAGTCCCCCTTGGCAATAGGAACCAGTGCGCCCCAGGCCCCGTGGAAACACGACTCTACCTCCCCCGACCCCGATTCAATCCCGGATTCGGAAATTGAGAGTTTGGTGAGGAATGAGTATCAGAGTCACGGATGAGGCTGATGACTCGCTGTCTGACCTTGACTCAGTCTCTTCCGCTCCCGCAGCCTCAGTTTCCCCACCTGGGGTGCAGTGATAGTCATTCACTTGGCCGTGAGGCAGGGGAGCGCTAACAGGTGAGAAGTTGGAGATGTGCTTTGCAAAAGAAAGGACTATAAGTAAGCTTCCTAATCTGAACAAATAGAAATCAAAGACTACAAAAGGAAAGGAGTGGCCCCTTCCTGGAGGGGTAGGTCTGCCGTGCGCTGGCCTGGGTGGGGTCTCAGGGGCTCCCCTGGAAGGGTCCTCCTCCCAGCTGGACGTCTGAGCCGAGTCTTCAAAGGTCAGTCTTCAAAGGCACATCCCATAGCTTCTTGGATTCTCTGTTTTCAAATTTGTATGGTAAGGGTTAATGCTCTATGGTTCTATATGAATCTGTTTCTTAGTCATTGAAACATTAAATTCATTCAGGGTTGCCACAGGGCGAAAACATAGGCTATATTCTGTCCACCGGGATTGTAAGATTAAAGATCAATAAGCGTTGCATAGAAGCAAGTGTTCAGTTGGGTGACAAATTCTAAATAGAGATGGGAATCAGAGAAAGGAAAGATGTGGGTGGAGAAGGCTTCCTGGGAGTGGGGAAGTTTGAGCTGGGTCTTCAAGGCTGAGTGAATCCAGGTAGGTTGGGGCCCATGCAGGGGAGCAGGGCATGGGAAGAGGCCTCTAGACCACAGTCTGAAGGTGCAGGTACTGGTACACTCATTGCTATGGATGGAATGTTTGCAACCTCCCCCCCCACCAAATCCATATGTTAAAGCCACAAGCCCCCAATGTGATGGTATTAGGAGGTGGGCGTCTTTGGATAATTAGGTTTAGATGAGGTCATAAGGGTGGGGCCCTCATGATGGGATCTGTGTCCTTATAAGAAGAAGAAGAGAGATCCGAGCTCTTTCTCTCTCTACCACCGGGGACATAGCAAGCCAGGAAAAGAGCCCTCACCAGGAACTGAACCTGCTGGCACCTTGATCATGGACTTCCCAGCCTGCAGAACCATGAGAAATAAATGGCTGCTGTTGAAGCCCCCCAACCGATGGTATTTTGTTACAGCCGCCTAAGTTAAGACACCTATCACGGAGCTTCTTCATCCTGGGTGAAGAGCAATGGGTCACCAGCTCTTACATGCATGGCTACCTGGCAGGAGTATACGGATGTTTCTTTTAATGAGTATCCATAATTTTCTAGAAAGAAGGGGAGATTGGAGCACATGGATAGTTCAGCGAAAAAGACACCATTCATCCCCTTCCCTTCCCATCTCATGACATCTCATCCCATCCTCATCCCATCCCGTCCAATCCCATCCCATCCCACCCCATTCCATCCCACCCCATCCCATCCCACCCCATTCTATCCCAGTCCATATCTCCTGTGTCTGAAGAGATTTTGGCGCATGAGGAGACTTTGCAGACCAGTCCCTTTGGCACAGACATTTGGCACAGCCTGAAGGATGCTGAGGCTCTGGCCACTAAGAACCTCAAAGGTGGAAGATCTTGGACCTAAAAATGCAAATGGTCTAAGGGGATCCGATTAAGGAAGCAGCTTAGACACTGTCGTTTCTAGAAGGAATAGATGTCATTTTTGGTCTCTGTGGCTTGAATAAGGACTCTCTGGGCAAACTACTCTCTTTCCTTTGCTTGCTGGGCTGGGGGCCAATCCTACCAGAGCAGTAGCAACCAGCTGGGGACCCAGGACTGTGATGCCAACGTTAAGCTGAACTATCTCTTGTCTATTTTGACTCTGACCTCCTGGCTACTTTGAGAGGCAATAAATGTAGTGGCTAAGAGCACAGATGCTGGGGGCCAGGCAGCCTGGTTTAAATCTGGGTGCTGCCACTTAGGGAATTTCTTAATAGCTCTGTGCCTCAGCTTCCCCACCTGTATAGTGAGTATAAGAACAGTGTCTATCTCATGGGGTTGTTGTGATGATAGAGGAGTTATATGTGAAGAACCCTAAACAATTGTTAGCTACTGCCACCACCACCACCATCATCATCAAGATCATCTATTCTTATAGGAAATGGAGGATCTGGTACTCAGGGCTGGAGTCCTGAGGACATATGCTCGGAGAGGAAATTCAGACTCAGTGGAAGTGGCCAAAGGTCAACTGCCTGAGGACGTGCTCAGCCTACCCAGTAGTGCACCTCCTAGAAGGTGTATCAGTCAGAGTAGGACTGATACTTGCGGACCTTTGAGCCCTAAACTGCTGCCCTGGCTCCTGATCAGCCAGCGTTGGCCCTCCCCCACCAGGCTGGCTTCCCATTCTACCCCCGGGTCTACGGTAGGAACGACTGGGCAGGTGCTGCCTGGTTGCGGGGCCCTGATAGGCCAAGGGAAGGTTTAGCAGTTCTTTCCTGGCCGGCCAGCGCCCTCCCCCCACTGCCCCCCCCCCCCGCCCAGCCACTGTACATCCTCTCTCTCCCTCCCTCCCCCTTCTCTGCATGCGTTCCCACGGAGGAGGCCAAGGCGGGAGGCCTAATACTGCCTGGCTAATGGCTTATAGATCGTTGGTACATCAGACCCAATGGAAGTGTCTGTTAAGCTTGGCACTGGGAGCCTGAGTCAAATGGCCCGAGACAGATTTATGGCCGTCGTCCAGGCCACGCCAGGAAAATGCGTCCTGACAGCCCTCCACGACTCGCATGCACTCGGAAAACCTGGAGGGGTGGAGGGAGCTTTCTCGGTGGGGTGGGGCTGTGGTGGCCCGTGGCCTCACCCGCGGGTAGGATGCCTCCAAAGTCAGAAAAGGGTTGCCTGAGTGTGACATGGGGTCTGAGCAAAGGACAGATGTCTGGATTCACCCAGAAACAAGTCCAGGAAGACTAACTAATTAGCACTAATTTGGAAAGAGGCCAGACTGACCTAGTAACTAATTCCAAATTATGGAATTTTTAAATTTTAATTTTTTTTTGCAGTACGCGGGCCTCTCACTGCTGTGGCCTCTCCCGTTGCGGAGCACAGGCTCCAGATGCGCAGGCTCAGTGGCCATGTCTCACGGGCCCAGCCGCTCGGTGGCATGTGGGATCTTCCCGGACCGGGGCACGAACCCATGTCCCCTGCATTGGCAGGCGGACTCTCAACCACTGCACCACCAGGGAAGCCCAAATTATGGAATTTTTAAACACAGTTTTACCACTTTCAAGTAAATAGGCTGCAATAGACCCTTCTAGAAGGCATCCAATGTGCCTGCATGTGTGTGTGTGTGTGTGTGTGTGTGTGAGAGAGAGAGAGAGAGAGAGAGAGCACTTATCCTTGTCCTGAAGGAATTCCCAGTGTGCCAGGGAAATGGGTGATATACAATTGTATTACTTGGCATTTAGTAAAATTAAATTATCAAAATGGTGATACAAAGGTTCTTGGGGACCTACTAGAATGAACAGGTGAATGATGTGCAATTGCCTATCAACATGTTTGCGTGCCAACTGGCACTGCTGCTGGGTGTGCATGCCGTTTGCTCTTTCCCGTGGGTTAAATGACTCCCTTGCACTCTGGTTCCCTCCTTCCCCTGCTGCTTTGACGTCCCAGCTCCTACCTTGAGCAGGTGAACGTCCAGCCCACCAAGGCTGCTCCTCTGGGTTGGAAACCTGCTCATTCATCAGTGGACAGAGCACAAATGAACTCTTGGCCGAATGTGTTTGGAGCTCTGATGTTTAAATTGTCTCCTTGCCCTTGGAGGTTGTGTTTTCCCAACTTGGGGGAAATTGCTAAGAGCTCAGAGACAGGCTCAATGTCTTGTAAGAGTTTTCAGAGCTGGAGTCCTCTCCTCTCTCCAGCCCTTTGAGAAGCTCCCAGCACTCACCTCCAAGGAGGAGGTTTGGCATTTCTATCTCCTTGCCTGGCAAATTGTAAATTTGGGTCTGGACAGAAAATATAGTGACATCAAGGTTATGCAGTCCACAGCTGACAAGATAGATAACTCTTAGCAATCCGGCATTTCCCACCTCCTCCTGGTCTCCTCTCTTTTTTCCAACTTTTTTTTTTTTTTTAAGAAAACATTTTTAGAGACTTTAATAACTGTGGAAGGATGCTGTAAGGTGGGCAGGGAAATCGATCATTTTTATTCGGTTGTGCGCGATAAAATGTAAGTTTGGACAATAAATCTTCTTACCTTGAGGGGAAAGAACAGCGTGCCTGGCCATTAACACGACTCCCGTTTTGGAGATTTTAATGAATGAATGAAGGTCTCATCTAAGTAATTGATGGCTCCCACCTCCCTGGCGGGACTCGGGATTTCAGACTCAGGTTTCTGCTGGGGATGGGGCTTCACTCTTCCCTCCAATCCGGGCAGTTGCTGGTTCCCCATCTCTCCCTCTGCTGGTACTGACCATCTAATATTTCTAATCGATGACTCACCGAATACAACTTAAGCACCCACTGTGTGTAAGACACCATGCTTAGGACTAAGGAGGATGCAAATGGATATGTCAGAGCGCTGGGCAAGTTGTCCCTAAGAAAGGCTCCTCATCAGGGTCTGGGGTGATGCTGAGGGTGGAGGAGGGGTGGAGAGTAATGGAAGATGCTGGGAGAGGGGTGTTTGGAGAGTTGACCCAGAGAAGGTTGCCCAGAAGAAGAAAATTAGAATTCCTGTAATTTCTCGGGGGCTTTGGGTAGGTTTCTTGGGGACTGGTTTTGAAGCCAAAATCTGACTCTTAGTAATGGAAATTTTGGTGTGTGTGTGTGTGTGTGTGTGTGTGTGTGTGTGACTCTCGTTTTCCAGCCCTAAGTCATCACCTAGTCCCAAATTTTCCATTGACACTAATTTCCCATCAACACCCTAGATGTTCTCCACTGCCCTGGCCACAGTCCCATGGGATCATGACAGTGGATGGGACAAGTGACTTGGTGTTGGCCACGGGACACAATTCCTGGAGTCAGATATGTTGAAGATACTTGCATACTCTCTGCCCCCAGTATCCTAAAAGGGAGAGGCAGAGCTGCTGTTTCAGTCCACTTGAGCTGCAATAACAAAATACCGAGTGGTTTAAACAACAGACATTTATTTCTCACAGTTCTGGAGGCTTGGGATGTCCAAGATCAAGGTACTGGCAGATTCAGTTCCTGGTGAGGGCTCTTTTCCTGGCTTGCCGGCGGCCTCCTTCTTGCTGTGTGCTCACAAGGCAGAGAGAAAGCGCTGATCTCTTTTCGTCTTATAAGGACACTAATCCCACCATGAGGGTCCCATCCTCATGACCTTATCTAATCCTAATCACCCCCCCCCCCAAGCCCCATTCTCAGCTCTGAATACCATCACTTTGGGAGTTAGGGCTTCAACATATGGATTCTGGGGGGACACACACATTGAGTCCACAGAGATGCTGTAGGGTCAGGCCCCAGTTTCTGCTTTTTTTTTTTTAAAGGCAGATCAGCAGGTGGGCGTCTAGAAAGTATGGGGTGCGGTGGGAGGTGAGGACAGGGAGTGGCCTCTACTGCCTGGTGGGTAATACCCACCCCCCACCCTGCCACCCCAAGCCTAAGGCCAAAGTACAGAAGGATTTAGGCCATCCCTACCCTCTGCACTCCTACCCCAGGATGCCTTCCTCAAGTCCTCTAGTCTCCATCATCTCCCTCCTTTCCAACCCCTCCCCCAAGTGCACGCATGGGCTCAGGGCACCTCCAGCCTTGCATCTCCTGTGTCTCACCAGCGCTCTGTAAACAAGACAGGGCATCCAATTATTCGGAAAACAGCCTGTATCTGTTTGCTTATCAGTCTTCGACTTTTTGCCCTGGGCTTCATTGTTGATTGATTTGAACTTTTCCCCTTCAGGCTCCAGCATGATTCATGATCTGTGAGTGGGGAGGGTCACGTGGGCCACGGGCTTCTTGTCTGCCGGGACCTGTGCACAGACGATCCCATTTAACTCCCTGTGTGGTTGGTGTCACGGCTCCTGTTCTAAAAGCGAGAAAACCAGGGCTGGGAGAAGGCGAGCATTTATCCAAATCTCCCCACTCGTAAGTGGCGGAGCCAGAATTTGAGACCAGGTCCATTTGTTCCGAAAGCTGGAGCTCTTTCTAATATAGAGGTGGAGACCCAGCTTTGACTGGTCACCCCACTCCAGAATTGCACTCTAGCAGCAAACATAAGAGCACAGAAAAGGTTGACTGTGACCGCATTTATATGGAAGTGAGGGCTTCAAGCTCTGCCGAAAGTCTGCTTCGTGGGTCCGTCCAACATTTTGAAACACAGTGGTGGCTAATGATACTCTTCGAATTGACACATGCTTTTAAAGATTTTGAATCTTTTATGAGTCAGGGGCATTAGGGCCAAAGTGTAATGCATTCATCTGTTGGTGACTGTGGGAAATTCTCCCGAGGAAACAAAGTGAATATCCGTCACTGGAGGGATGTCTGGGTGAATGAATGAAAGTACATTGACACACTATGGAAAACAATTAACTAGAGCTGCACCAGAGGATGGAGAGAGAGTTCCCCGAGGTATTGTTGAGCAAGAGAAGGAAGACGGAAGAAACTAAGTATCATACAATTCAAGAAAACAAACAACTACAAAGGCTACCTATAGTTGTAAATATATTTACATTACATTACATTTACATATTGCATAAGTGCACGTATGTGGGCATGTATAAAGTTACACACCTGTATGCAGGTAGGTATAGTTAGTATATATGATTATAAAGAAAAGTATGGAAGGATCCCCTTACTGGGAAATTAGCATAGATCATCCGTGTTTATGTGGGTAAAGGAGAGAGAGGGAGAAAGGAAAATCAGACTAACAAGGAAAAGAAAAGTGTACACACACACGCCATGCATACACACGCCCCGTGCACAGGACCGTATTTATGCATTTTCATAAAGGTATCAGCACTCATATAAGAAAGTTCAAGGAAAAGTTGTAAAAGTTCTTTCCCCAGAGCAACTGAGCTGTCACCCCACAGATCTGGGTGAAGGAACGAGAGAGAACAGAGTCCTGGGTGACTCAGAAGGCACTGCGCACGGGCTGTGGACAAAGCTGAGAGAGGGTCCGTGTCATAATTCCCCATCCCCCGTAACAAAACAGAGTATGACGGGAAGGTCTTGTTTATCCCTTGGCTTTAAAACTGGTACAAGGAAGAAGGAAACTGCGATGCAAGGGTCTTTCCAAGCTGCTGCCTTGGAAACCCCACCTGGCTCAGGGCTAAATTGAACAGTAAGAGGGAAAAAGAAACCCTTTTGTACTCGTGCTGCCACTAGGGTAACCACAACATTTATCGTTTAAATAGGCGCCCTGTCCAGAGGGAAGGGGAGAGCTATTAATAATTATATCAGGACAACAGGCACAAACCAGGACTGTCCCCGGCAAACCTGGGTGTAGGATCTCCCAAGCCATAGCCCTTAAATGGGGGTCTGCCTTCTAAGTTCCATTATCTTCTCCGGGCCAGTTTGAGTGTTAACATATCTTGAACTTGTCATTGTGATTGGAACCCAGCAAGACCAAAATCACTCAATTATGAGACCACTCCAGGAGGGGGGCTCATTGCCTCAAGGTCATGGAGACACACGGTGAGGCCAAGAGTATTTATGGCTCCCACGGGCCCTGCTTAACCGCAAACGTCAATGCCCTGGGCTGAGCAGTTTTGGGATATCTGCCTATGGCCTCTGCGTGGTCAGCCTGGCCTTTAAAAGACTGGAATAATGACCAAGTTATGCTGCTGGGGCATTTTGTAGCTGTGTCTGTCATCACCTCCTTGAATTACAGAATGGATATATACCTAGGATACATGTTAAGTGACTAACTCCCTACCTGACCATCTCCAGGATGTTTTATTCCTCCCCCAGGGTCCTTCTTTTCAAGTACCCCAGGGAGTCTTATTTAATTCAGGAGGTCTACATAGAAACTGATGACTGGGCCAGGGAAGGGAGAAGGAGAGGGGAAGGAAAAAATTATATTTTCCCTAACCATCTGCCGATCTCAAATGCCATGATTTAAGGCTACAGGCAGCGTTTTCCTTAGGTGTGGGAGGAAGCTGTTTGAAATGGCATAGAGAATAAGAGTAACACAAAGGAAAGCAGAATGCAGAGGTAGAGATGAGAGAAAGATCCTGATGATACTGTTGGAGCCTCTAGATCTATCCATGCCTGAAGTCCATTCCTCGGTGTGGCAGACAGAATAATCCCCCCACAAAATGTCTACGTCCGTCTTCATCCTTAGAACCTGCAAATATGTTCTCTTACATGGCAAAAGGGACAGTACAGATGTGATTAAGTTGAGGATATTGAGGTGGGAGATTACCTGGCATTATCCAGAGGCTCAGTGTGATTACAAGGGGTCCTCATTATAAGAGGGATTCAGGAGGGTCAGAGTCAGAGAAGGAGATGTGGAGACAGAAGCAGAAGTTGAAGCTATGCTATTGCAGGAAGGGGGCCATGAACCAAGGAATCCTGGCATTCTCTAGAGGCTAGAAAAGACAAGGAATGAATTCTTTTTGCTTTAGAACTTCCAGAAGGAATGCAGACTTGCTGATCTCTTGATTTTAGCCATGTAAACTCATTTTTGGACTTCCGACCTCTAGATCGATAAGACAACACATTTCTGTTGTTTCAGGCCAGTACCTCTGTGGTAATTTGTTAACAGCAGTCATAGAAAACGAATCCTGGTGGCTTCCTGGTTGCTTGGGCCAAATTAGCTTGTGTGAGACTTGATTTTCTATCCTTTGGCACCAAAAGAATCCTGACTCGTACACCAGCCCCAGGAGGACCAGCATTTCTCTTTAGTGTAGCTCCTACAGTTAAATGCTCATGACTTGCTGTCATGTCTGTTACCTCTGAAGATATTTGGAGTGCATGTGGTGGCACATTTATGCAACTTTCTCCTGCGAATGAAGACTCCCAGGGAGGCCCAGAGAGATGGAGTGACATGCCTCGGGCAGATCTAGCATCTACACACGGGCTGCGGTGGGCCAGGGGGGCTGTGAAAACCCGGGAAAGACCAGCTCCTTGGGCGATCAGGATCGCTGTCTCCCCAGGGCTGCCTTTAGGGAGGAACCAGAAGGGCTGGCCCATCCTGGTCCTGCCTCTGCCCTGTGCTCCGTGTGCTCTGTCCCATGTCCTTGATCAAGGCCCCTTCACACACTTCTGAGTGGAGGCGCCTGGGCTGTCCCGGAGATCCATCTCTCAGGATGGCAGGATGCAGACACCATCCGGCCTCCCAGATCTGATTGTCTTGACAGCTTTGCCAAATTACAAAGCAAAGGCCCCATTTGGTGATGAGAAAAGCAATATTGTGGCAGGGACGTCTCACTGCTTTGAAAATCAGCGGTAAGTGAATTTGCATCCACTTAGTGGTAAAGATGCCTGGCTGGCCCCCTCTCTGGCTATTGCAAGGGATTTAGACGCACTCGGGTTTGCCTTATGATTTTGTGACGGAGAGAAGGGGGAGAGGGAAAAGGGAGGGCACAGCACGGGAGAGGAAGAGACTGAGAGCAATTTTGGGGGGAGGAAAAATGGAGGATGAGAAGTTTCCCTTTGGGGGCGGGGTTTCTCAGCTCGTGGCTGGAGCACCAAGCGTCAGGGTGGGCAAATCATCGCTGGGAAGAGAAATAGGCCTCTTTCGGGTCTGTGTGTTATGATTTAGAAGACTCTGAGGCACCCTCGTCATGACACGCTCCTTAAAATCGTCTTTAAAATTCAGCTGGAAAGGCCCAGGGAAAAGATATACAGGTCTTTGTAGAGAGCAGGGGAGGGGAGGCACTTGCCAGGGCGCTGCCGAAGGGGGTTCCATGCAAATGTGTTATCCCAGATCGATAGCTGCTGGAGTGAAGAACGCTCAGATGCTCTATCTTTCTAAAGAATAAGGTGGACACTGTCTCTTTCTAATGGGAAAGAAGCCAGTCACTGAATGTTTTATGTCCTCTGCGTAGAAACGCACTGGGTGACCCTTCTCTTTTCACTTCTGCTGCCAGGATGAAGCCTGGGTAGGAAGGCCTGGACAGCAGGGTGTGAAAGAGGACGTGATCTCCTAAGTGGGAACCGCCGACTATCAGAAATGGGACAGCCAGCGAGAATCAAGACCCAACTTCTTAACACGACCTTCAAGGGCGTTCTTTTTTTCACTGAAGTATGGTAATTCACAATGTTGTGTTAGTTTCAAGTGTACAGCAAAGTGATTCATATATATATATATTCTTTATCAGATTCTTTCCCATTATAGGTTATTTATTTATTTTTAAAAATTTTTTATTTTTGGCTGCATTGGGTCTTCGTTGCTACATGCGGGCTTTCTCTAGTTGCGGCGAGTGGGGGCTACTCTTCGTTGCGGTGCACTGTCTTCTCATTGCGGTGGCTTCTCTTGTTGTGGAGCACGGGCTCTAGGCGCACGGGCTTAGTTGCTCTGCAGCATGTGGGATCTTCCCCGACCAGGATTCAAACCCGTGTCCCCTGCATTGGCAGGTGGATTCCTAACCACTGCGCCACCATGAAAGCCCTATAGGTTATTTATTACAAGATATGCGTATATTCAAGTACTTTTGATTTGGTTCCCAGCTTCCCACTCAAGCGAAAGCCAGGAAAGTGTGTTGATTGCAGAGATACAGAGGCACTCCAGGAGAAGTCCTTTTCCTTCCCCCACTATTTCTTCATCTATGGGAGCTCTTAGCTGCTTTCTCCCTCAGGTTCACTGATGGAATCGGGTTCATTCTTTATATACAACATTGGAACAGTCTGCTACATAGACAATCGTTCCAGGGACATTTTCATGGGTAAGAGTAACTAACATTCATGTGTCACCACGTGGCACAGAGAAGCAATTGGCTCAACAAGGACAGGACTGTGGGAGGCAAGTGAGGTGCCTCCCTGAATTTCACACCCAAGGGGCCTCACTGCCCTCTAGTCCCAGCCCAGTCACCCAAGGTCACACAAGGTCACTCAACTAGGAAAGAATCGAGCCAGGAATCAAACCCAGGAAGTCTGGCTCTTATCACTCCACCATACTGCCTCTGTAATAATCGTAGATAGAAGTATGCTTAGGAAGATAGTAATATGATAATAGTATGCTTATGGGGCTTCCCTGGTGGTGCGGTGGTTGAGAGCCCGCCTGCCGATGCAGGGGACGCGGGTTCGTGCCCCGGTCTGGGAAGATCCCACGTGCCGCGGAGCGGCTGGGCCCGTGAGCCATGGCCGCTGGGCCTGCGCGTCCGGAGCCTGTGCTCCGCAACGGGAGAGGCCACAACAGTGAGAGGCCCGCGTACCGCAAAAAAACAAACAAACAAAAAAAACAGTATGCTTATGAAGCACCTCTATGCTCCTGACCCTGTGCTACTTTATTTGACATCTATCCTCACTGAGAGTCCTCACCACAGCCCTGAAAGGCAAGTATTATTATTATCTCTATTTTACAGATGAACTAGATGAGGCACAGAATGGTTGAGTAACTCACCCAAAGTCACACAGCCAAAAAGTGGAAGAAAAGGCCTTTGACTCCATGCCCACCTGCCTCCAGACTCGCATTTGAAGGGGTTCAGGACGTGCCACCCCTAAATATGCCACTCTGACATATTGATTATTTTGAGCTGAAGGTACTTGAAAACCAGCAGAAGCAGAAAGGGCTTCCTGATCTCCTTGTTTCTATCTCACATTTCCCATGAGAAAGGTGCTCCTTGTGCCAGGAGGGGAAAAACATTCTTATCACTAGAAACTAGCAGTCGACACCGAAATGGACCAGTACAGACAAACCTGCTAAAATAACCCTGATCTGGTTCACCATTTTTTTCTTAGTCACCGTCCCATAATTTACCTCCCCTAGCCTGAACCCCTCTGTCTTTGTTTAAAAAGATATAAGCTTTTCGTCTAACACCTTCTTCAGGTCTTATGTTCCTCTGAAGACTCCCATATCCATGTAAAAATCGTAAATAAATTTATATGCTTTTGTCCTATCTTATATCAGTTTAATTCTCAGGGCGGCCACGGAACCTAAGAAGGTCCAAAGGAGATTTTCCCCCCTTACACATTCTTAGCCACCAAGGTATCTGATTTTCCAAACAGCCAGGCCAAAGCATCCCAGGCTCTGAATTACACACGACTGCAGGCCCTAAGGTTCCTGGTCCACGTCCGCAGAGAGCTGAGAGTGCGCTGGGATGATAGATGTGGAAACGGACATAACAGAGCAGTGAGGAGCGCCAAAGAGAAAAGCCAGTGTTCTGGGAACTCCGGGAAGGGGTCCCCAGGGCTGGACACAGTCTCAGCTCTGAGTTTGTAGATGCCCCACCTGTAATCAGCATGTGGGGTTCTCCCTTGCCCTCTCTCCTCCGCACATGGCCCCCCAGCTCAGTTATTTAAAGGCATCAGGACCCGGGGCGGAGGCGGGGCTGGGTGGCAGGCGGTCGATGGACCTGTGCCCACTCACCAAGTCTCTCCCTGCTCAAGGGGCGGCAGCAAAGACAAGGCGTTCTCAGCAGCCAGCCAGCTGTGCGGGGGCCCCCGCGGTGCTCACCTGGTGGCTGCGCCAGGCTTGTTTACTGTTGCTTTTATTGAATCTGACTAGTCTGGAAATAATTGCACTAATATTATTGACATTAATAGTACACCAGGATGTATTTATATCTTGCTTCTCCCTAAGCTAAAATTCAATCTCATCATCGCTCTTGCATGAGTGGTTAAAGGCAAGCAGGGATGCTATGTGGAGGGGGGGTTCTTGGAATGGAGGTGGGAGAAGTCTGGCCCAGGTACCACACCCATCTAGGAGACAGAGGGCTTGGAGCCAAGGGCTCAGGGCCCCAGGCCAGAGAACCGGAGGCTCAAGACTTAAAATTGTCTCGCGGTGATGCCCATAGCCAGGTGGACGGCACTCCTTTGAAGGTGAGAGAGGGAAGTTTCTATGAGATTTTTCAGAAAGAGAAGGTGGGCTCCCCAGAGAGCATCCCACACTGATAAAGTGGGAGATGATGGGTCCCCAGCCCCTTCCCCAGGACTGATCCCCCCCTGCCCCACCCCTCTTCTTCTCCCTTTCCTGGGAGCTCCAGGAAATCACTGATCCCCACCCTCTACAGCCAACCACTCTGACCTGTGTCCAGGTACTGACGGGCAGTTACCGCCCTGCATTTATTCTGTCAGCTCCGCTCCCACCCCCATTTGTCCGTAGCTGAGAGTCTTAGATTGAAAAAGAGAGTGTATCCCTGAGACTGGACTCCTGCTGGCTTCACTTGCAAATTGGGATGGCTGCCTGCATGTGCTTTGTTTCAGAGGTACAAGTAAACCTTGATTCCCCAAAGTTAGACTTTTTGTAAATTCACTAGGTTTATTTTACTTGGCACTTGGAACTTCAATACAAAAAGGCTTCCTGCTACTATGTTTATTCAAAAAAGCACATAAAATGCATATATACAGTTTAAAGGATAATAATAGAATAGAGCAACCATGTATTCACCATTCAGGTTGAGAGATAGAGCGTTGCCAGGACCTGAGAAACCCCGGGTGGATTTATCCCCGTCATGTTCCTCTCTCTCTTCACCACTGCTATCCTCAGTTTTGTGCTAATTATTTCCTTACTGGTCTTTTTTTTTTTTTTTTAACAAGGTTTTAACAGGTGTGTATGCATTCCTAAACGATGTAAGATTTAGCTCTGTCTGAGTTTTGAACTTTATATTAGGGAATCATACTGTATAATTTCCTCTGTGCCTTACTTCTTTTGTTGGATTCCTCCATCTTTAATGTGAGTAGTCATAGTTTATTCATTTTCACTTCTAAATAGTATTCCGGCGTGTGACTATCCTGCCGTATGTTGTAGTTCATTTGCCTGGTCTTACTGCTGGTGGAAATTTGGGATTTTGGCTGTTACGGATGTGGCTGTAAATACCCATTTTCGTGACTCCTGGTTGCTACTCCAACTGTGGTCCTCAGAGGGGGAGCATTGATATCCTCCAGGAACTTGTTAAAAATGCAGAATTTCAGCGTCCCATTCCGGACGTACTGAATCAGAATCTGCATTGTAACAAAATTTGAGAAGCACCGCCCTAGATGTAGGTTTACACCCAGAAATGGATTTGTTGAGTGCCAGGGTGAGCACGTATCACAGTTTATAATAAACTGGCTAACCGTTTTCCAGAACAGCTATGCCAATTCCCATCTACTCCAATCAAAGATGAAAGTTCCAATTTTCCATGTCGTCATCGGCTCTTGGTACTGACTTAAAAGTCAGTCTTTGCCAATCCGGTAGGTGCAAAATGGTGTCTCAGTGTGGTTTTCCTTTTCATTTCCCTGAAATGTCCCCAACATGTCCCCAGTTGATGCCAACGCTTTTGCTCTGAGGACCACACTTAGAGTAGCAGCCTAGAGTCTCATCTTTTCATCTGTTAATGGACCAGCATGTTTTCTCACCCAACAACCGCCTCATCTTTGGGGCCATTTTTCTATTGGTCGTTTTTTGTGTGGTTTTTTTTGGCCTCTCATCATTGATTCATAGGAGATATTCTGTTTAGGAGTTTTACATCTTTGTTCCTGTGACAGAGCCAGGCAATGTGTTCAGCAGCTCATTTCTTCTTCCCGGGCCAAAGGAAGGGCTAATTTCCCAGGCTTCTTTGCAGTTAGATTGGGACCACGTGGCTGATGACAATTACAGGAATGACGGTTGTATTAGTTTCCCAGGGCTGCCTGAACAAAATACCACAGAATGAGTGCCTTAACAGAAATTGACCTTCTCACAGCTCTGAGGCTACAGGTCCAAGATCATGATGTTGGCAGGTGTGAATTCTTCTGAATTCTGCTTGGCTTTGCAGATGGCTTCCTTCTCAATGTCCTCACGTGGATGCCTCCTGGTCTACGCCCTAACCTCTTCTTCTTAAAAAGGACATCAGGGCTTCCCTGGTGGCACAGTGGTTGGGGGTCCGCCTGCCGATGCAGGGGACGCGGGTTCGTGCCCCGGTCCGGGAGGACCCCGCATGCCGCGGAGCGACTGGGCCCGTGAGCCATGGCCGCTGAGCCTGCGCGTCTGGAGCCTGTGCTCCGCAACGGGAGAGGCCACACCAGTGAGAGGCCCGCGTACCGCAAAAAAAAAAAAAAAAAAAAGGACATCAGTCAATTGGATTAAGACCCACCCTAACGACCTCAATTACCGCACATGATTTTCCAGCCTTTTCTTGTCCTTTTGTTGCAACTTTGGAAGCCACGTGGTCTAAGTGGTGTAGCCACAAGAGGGAAGCGGCAGCCTAGATCCCTGTGTTACTGCTTGGAACAGAGCTGTCTGCCCTGCAGCCAACTAAGACAGGGAGAGAATTAAACCTTTATTGTGCAAGACCACTGAAATGTTGGGATATGTTTACTGCAAACCCCAGGATATATTCTATCCTGACTAATGCAGGTTTTGAACAACATTAGACTGTAATTTTTTTTTTCTTGCCAATATTGGTCTTGCCTAGTTCTGGAATTAAGATTATGTTAGCCTTTAAAATGATCTGGGGCATGTTTTTTCTTCTTTTTCTTTTTCTTTTTTTATTATTTGGAAGAGTGGATCTGTTACCGAGTCCAAGCTCTCTCTGCTCGCTGCACGACAGGCCAATGAATCAGAGACGAGGTGCTGGAAAGCCAGCAGACTGAGAAGATGGCAGACTAGTGTCTCCAAAAAATCATCTTCTCTGGGTCTGGATGCCAGTTTCTTTTATAGCATCAGAGAGGGAGAGGCGGTGAGGAAGTAAAGTAAAGGGGCCATCAGTCTTGCAAAATATCTCCTGGAATGACCAGCCTCGGGGAGAGGATGTGTTAGTTTCTTTTTTCTTGCAGCCATTCACAGGCGGACAGGGTTCCCTGAGGCAGGCCATTATGTATGAATATAATGACAAAAGCAACAAAAAGCAAAGGTTAAAGTCAAAGAAACAGTTCCAGCTTGGAGTCCGATTTAGCTCTTTCCTGTTACAGATCCTAAAACATTTGGTAGGAATTGCTGATAAATCTTTTGAACCTGGTTTTTTCTTTCTGGGAAGATTTTTAACTAATCATTCAATTTCTTTAAATGTTATTAGACTGTCTGGGTTTTCTATTGCTTCTTCGGTAAGTTGTATCTTTTAAAAGAATTAATCCATTTTGCCTAAGTTTTAAAACTTGTCACAAAGTTGTTCGTAATAATCATTTTCCATTTGTTTAATCATTACAGCTTTTGCAGTTATGACATCCTTTTAATTCTTAATATTGTTTATCTCTTTAGTTTTTTTTCTCTCCCGCCTCTTTATTTTCCCCTGATGAATCAGTCTCTTGAATTCTAATATAAGCAATTAAAGGTATACATTTTCCTTTAAATATGACTTTAGTTGTAACCCCAGAATTTTTATAAGGAATAATTTTGTTATCACTTATTCATATTTCTGTTTTCTAATTTCCGCTGGAATTCCTTCTTTGACCCATGAATTTTTCAATATTTTAAATTTCCAGGTATCTGGGTTTTTAATGGGTATATTTTTGTTATTAAATTTCGTACTTGAATATATTAGAGCCAGAGAATATGGTATTCTTAGAATTTGTTGAGACTAACTTGATGGTCAAGCACATAGTCAATTTTTATAACTATTTCATAAATGCTTTGAGATAAATGTTTATCTTCCCATTGTTGGGTGCAATTATTCTATATATGATCATGAGGTCCTTTCTGTACTATTCAAATTTTCTATATTCTTAGTAATTTTTTGTGGGCTTGACCAGTAATTGAGATGGATGGATTAAAAATCTCTCACTATGACTGTGCATTTTTCTATTTCGTCTTGTATTTTTGATTTTATATTTTGAGCTTTGTTTTTGGTGCATAAAAGTTCAGAATCGTATTTTCGAGATGAATGAAACCTTTTATCATTAGGTAGAAAGTCTCTTTACTTTTAGGGGTACTTTTTGCCTAAGTCTATTTTATCTACAATAGCTACAACTGATTCTAATGGGTTAGTTTAGAAAGGATACAGAAAACAGTTGTTAAATAAAAATCGTATTTTTATGTACTAGCAATGAACAAGTGGGAATTGAATTTTTCAAAGTTTTTGAAGTACCATTTATACAATTACTGAAAACCTGAAAATATACGTGCAAGGTTTATATGCCAAAACTACAAAGCATGGATGAGAGAAATCAAAGAAGATTTATAGCTTTTGCTTTGTAGGAGGGAAGGGCCTAGGGAAACATGGATGGGGCTGTGAACCTGCTTCTTCCTGCCCCTGGCATTTTGAGCCCTGTGGGTGAAAGGGTTTGCGGTCCCTCCACTGATGACTTAAGAGTTTGCTTTGTAGGAAAGAAGGGTCCAGAGAAATGACTGAGTTTTATGCCTGCCTTGCAGGTGATCACCTCCTGCGGGTCTGCACCACCGTGGGGACTTTCTCAGGCATCCTGCTCTGCCCCAGATCTTTCTCTCGGAGCACCTGGTAGGGCTCGTGGGAAACAGCTTGTGAGTGACACAAGCTCCTATGTTATCACATTGCTCCCAGCTATTTCAGATTGAGACGCTAAACCACACTTGGCCAGGAGTTCTTTAAAATTTTAGCAGAGTTTTCTTACTATATATATGCTGTCGTAATAATACAGCACCTCTTCCTTCCACGTTCTGCCACAAACCAGATAATTCATGTGTCTCTTCTCTCCTTGGAGGGACTGGTTCCTTTCTGGATTTCAGGTTACTTGGTTGCCTTGTGACCTCAGCTCTCTGGAGGGTTCAAGGACATTTCTGATTCTGTAATTTACCTAACCTTTTCACGTTGTTAGGATTAAGAGTAATTTTTTTTTTTTTTTTTTGCAACTTCCTACAAACTAAGAGGTGGAAGGTGCCAAACATCTTTTCAAGGCACCAGTTCTCCTCTCCGGGAATAGCAGCAAATTTTAAGTAGAACTTCCTGGATATGGAAATGTGTGCCTTGCAAAAAAAAAAAAAAAAAAATCTGAACGTTCTCAGCTATTATCTTTTTGAATTGTATCTTTTCCCCATTTTTTTCTACCGTCTCCTACTGAGATTTTGATTAGACATTTTGATGTCTCGTCCTCTTTTTTTTTTTTTTCCTTCTGGAGTCCTAACAGGGTAATTCTGGGGATCTTTGACTATTGGCCACCATATTCCTTAGAACTTTATAAAAATTCTAGGAAGCGTGTGGAAGTAGAGTTTCCCAGAGGGAACTTGTCTTTGTTTCTTCTTTGGTCTGCCAAGCTTGGACAAGTTTAAATTTGATCTCCCTCTTGAGGTCTCTTGGACTACAGGTCTCTTGAATTATGACCACGAACCCACAAGAGGACTAGCTCATGGTTACCAAGTCTCAGGTGAGTTTCTTTTTCTCCCTCCATCCGATGCCAAGGTTAAGCAAGAGGAGTACGTTTCCTCCTTGTCTCCCAGGCTGGGAGGACCTCTTTGAGGTCCCAGATTGATGTGAGGTTCTTTATTTTGTTTTTAATTTTTATTGGAGTATAGTTGCTTTACCATGTCGTGTTAGTTTCTGCTCTACAGCGAAGTGAATCAGCTCTACGTATACATATATCCCCTCTTTTATTGGATTTCCTTCCCATTTAGGTCACCCCAGAGCACTGAGTACAGTTCCCTGTGCTGCATAGGTTCTCATTAGTTATCTATTTTATACGTAGTATCAATAGTGTGTATGTGTCAATCCCTGTCTCCCAGTTCATCCCACCCCCTGCTTCCCCCTTGGTATCCATATGTTTGTTCTCCACGTCTGTGTCTCTGTTCCTGTTTGGCAAATAAGATCTTCTATACCATTTTTTTGGATTCCACATATATGCGTTAATATACGATATTTATTTTTCTCTTTCTGACTTACTTTACTCTGTATGACAGTCTCTAGGTGCATCCACGTCTCTACAAATGACCCAATTTCGTTCCTTTTTATGGCTGAGTTATATTCCATTGTATATATGTACCACATCTTCTTTATCCATTCCTCTGATGATGGACATTTAGGTTGCTTCCATGTCCTGGCCATTGTAAATAGTGCTGCAATGAACATTGGGGTGCATGTGTCTTTTTTTTTTTTTTTTTTTTTTTTTGTGGTACGCGGGCCTCTCACTGTTGTGGCCTCTCCCGTTGCGGAGCACAGGCTCCGGACGCGCAGGCTCAGCGGCCATGGCTCACGGGCCCAGCCGCTCCGCGGCATGTGGGATCTTCCCGGATCGGGGCACGAACCCGTGTCCCCTGCATCGGCAGGCGGACTCTCAACCACTGCGCCACCAGGGAAGCCCTGAACATTTTTTAAAAGGAAGTTTCTGGACAATCCATTCCAGGTTTAATGCACCCACCAGGCAGGGGTCGGGGGATGCAGGAGACAGAAAGTGGGGAGGCCAGATGGCGGCTGTTGGATGAACACCTAGGACAGATTGACCATTGCAACACTCAGACCTTTTGGGGTTGTTCCAGGTGTTTTAACTCCTCTCTACTCCCCTGATTCTTTCATCCTCAGGCTCACCTTGGGGCCCCAGGTGAGGGTGGAAGGTGGCTAATCACCAATGACTCATCTCCAACAAATCACGGACGAGATGCTTCCCCCGCTGTTTTATCCCATAGTCGCGCCATTCCTACAGCAGAAAGACTGGCTTTCTTTATCCCCAGGCTGAGCGCCACTGCAGAGGAGGCTGCAATCACCAGTAACTTACTCAGAACTTGGACTCCCCACAGCCAGACTTCCAAGGTCATGGGAGGGAGGGGCCTCCAATCATCTCTGACCTCTGAAGGTCCTGAACTGGTCTCTGTGGTAGATTGATTGTGTCAATGGCCCTGTGAATGGCCTCCCTGTGTCCAGGCACTCTGGCAGTGACCTTCCACACTCCCTAAGAGTCTCACATTGATCATGTGACCTGCCTTGGCCAATGGGACAGTAGAGACAGTAGCAAACTTGATTTGAAGTGCTTGTGCATTTCCACCATGCACCTGTGCTTCCGTCATGAGAACACACCCAGGCTACCTTGCTGGAAGGGTGTGAGAGGTATATGAAGGAAAGCCAAGTTGTCACAGCCCAGGCCATTCTGGACCAGCCAGCCACCAGCCAACCCACGTCACAGATACATGAGCAGGCCCAACTGAGATCAGCTGAGCCCAGCCCAGTCAACCTATAGACTTATGAGAAACAATAAATGGTTGTTGTTGGAAGCCACTATTATTTGGGATGCTTGGTATGCAGCAGTAGCTGACTGATACATATATCTCCTTCATCAATACATTAAAGCCATTCCAGAGATAAGCTTGAAGGAAGCCAGGCTGGGCCCTAGAAGATACTGTATCTCTGATGCCCAAGATTCCATTTATGAAATGAGCCTGGAATTGTTCTATGATGAGCCAAAAATCAAATTTAGGCACTGAGAGTTGCTAGGATCCTCTTAAATTCTACTTATTCCAACGTTTTAGATTTTATCAGTTTTCATCAAATCGCATAAATAACACATGCTCTTTAGGTAACAAACAATATAAGAATATATAAAGTTAAAACTTCTACTTTACTGTACAATCTACCTTACCCCTTCCTCTGCTTGTCCCCACTCTGATTTCATTCCCTAGAGGGAATTATTGTGAACAATTAGATGTGTGCCTTTCCAGATATTTTTCAAGGCATACACACAAAAATATAGAATTCTTTGTTTTGCAAAAACAGAATAACAATGAAATATTACTCTGAGACCTGCTTCTTTTACTTAATGGACCTCTGATAAGTCTATCTTGTTTGTTTTTAATAGCCGTACAGTCAGGGCATGGATGTGCCGTAATTTACCATGTCCCTATAGATGTTTAGATTGGTTCAAATTTTGTTACAGTTATGAAATGAATTTCTTTGTATATGACATCTTTGTGCATGTCTGGTGATATTCCTACAAGTGGAACTGCTAGGTCAAGGGTAACCTCACTGTTTATTTGTAATACATATTGTCAAACCGCCTTCCAAAAAGAGCAGATGGCCTTCCATACTCTCACCCATTCTGTCTAGTAACAAACTTATAAACTTTTTGCCAATCTGATGAGGAAAAAAATTCATACCTGGTTTTAAATTATTCTGATGAGTGAGAATTTAAATTATTCTTATGAGTGAGCTTGAAATAGTTTCAGATATTTATTGGCAATGTGCGTGTTGTTTTTGCTGAACTCTTGTTTGTATAATTTGACTATTTTCTCTATCAGCTTGTGAGATCGGCTTTTCTTATTGAATATGGCCAGTCTTTATATATTATGGCTATAGGCTATAAACTCTTCACTGTATACATCCCGAATTTTCCTAAACTCATCATGCCTCTGCCTCTTGGACAGACAACCCCATTAAAAACCCCAGAACTGTGGGTCTCAATTTATCCTCCAGGCATATAGGCTCTTTGTTAAGATATTACGGTAGGAATATCTGGAGAAGCAAAGCAAGAGGATATGCTTCTCCAGCTCATTCGCGCTTCCGCCAGCACCACCAGGTTTATTTAAATCCCTCTGTGGCGTCGGCTTCAGTGATGTTAGGGATTTACAGCAAGGGCTCTTCGTATTCCATCCCATTACCTCCCAGCCCATCCTGAAGTTCACCCAAAGGCATGGTGGGCAGCTCCTGCTTAGGCTTTGGCCTCCGACCGCAGCTCTGTGGCTCCTCTGCTTTTCTACCTTGAGATCTTTCCCTAAAGCCTGGGGCTCTTGAACAAAACACGCAACTTGGGTACAGGGCCGCCTAGAAGTGTCGGGGGATTTACTGCCCTAGGAGTGACCCTCAACCAATGCAGGACAAGAGTCAGAGGATGATCCTTTGGCTTCCCCAACCCTTGGGGGTGGGGGTGGGTAATCCCAAAGCACCCTCTTCATGGTTCCTCAGCAGGTCCCCTGTGGGACTGAGAGTTGGTTGCTGTATTAGTCAGGGTCCTCCAAACAGAACCAATAGAATGTATATATCTAGCTAGCTAGCTAGCTAGCTAGATATGTATAGAGAGAGAGAGAGGGAGAGAGAGAGATTGTTTGTAAGGAATAAGCTCACATGACAGTGGAGGATGCCAAATTTCCAGGATCTGAAATTGGCTAGAGGAAGACCTATGAGAGCCAGTGGGGGAGTTCCAGCCTGAAAGCCACCAGGCTTGAGATCCGGGAACAGCCAATGTTTCAGTTGGAAGCAGGAAAAAGACCAGTGTCGCAGCTACAGGCACACAGACAGGAGGAGTTCCCTCTTACTCAGCCCTTTTCTTCTGTTTAGTCCCCCAAGGGATGGGATGAGGCCCACCCACATCAGGAAGGGCCATCTGCTTTACTCAGTCTAGATTTAAATGTTAATCTCATCCCAAAATACCCACACCGACAAGCCCAGAATAATGTTTAAGCAAATGTCCGGGGTGGGGGGTGGGCACCCCATGGTTCAGTCAAGTTGATACAAAATTAATCTGCATGGGTGCCCGCAGTGGTTCCCCCCACCCCAACAGGGATTTTTCTCTCCTCCCTGCCTCAGATTCTCCACCCACTGGCTTATGCTTCTTGGGACCACCCTCCGAATAAGCTGCCCGCACCCAAGTCCCTGGCTCAGGGTCTCCGTGTGAGGAAACCCACCCTCGGGGAACAGAGGGCAGCAGAGCCACGTATGGATTTCTGTGACTTTGTTGTGCTTTTATATCCCTCTAACAAAAGCAAGATATTTTTCAAGCTCAGAGTTGGAGCTAGAGCAGCTTTTCCACTTCATTTATTATTATTATTTTTTTAAAGAGTGTGAGCTGCTTTGTCTGCGGCCCTCCAGCTCCCTCAGTCTCCTTTGTTTTTATTTTTTTGGCTGTGTCACGCAGCATGTGGGATCTTAGTTCCCCGACCAGGGATCGAACCCGCATCCCCAGCCATTGGAAACGCAGAGTCTTAACCACTGGACCATCAGGGAAGTCCAGCGTTTCCACTTTAGATGAGCCAACCTGGAGCTGGAGACACAAGCCCATGGATAAAAGACAAAACAAAATTCAAGCCAGCTTTGGCCCCACCGTCTGTTCTGCAGCTCAGTGTGAAAGAGAGGAGGAGTCCCTGGCCACGTGTCTAAGGGCTACAATTGCCCAAACTCCCAACAGACGTCGGGCATGCTGACATCAGAACCAGCAGAGGGTCTGTGGGCAAGGAGGCTTGGGGAAGCCCAGCGCTGGGGAGGAAAAACTTCCTTCCACCCTCTTAGGTTCTGTGACTGGGCTCAAGAATTCAACTAACATAAGATACATTAAAGGAAGAAAAGTGCACAAGTTTTATTTAGTATTTTTACATGCACACAGGAGTCTTCATAAGGGAAATAAGACCCAAAGAAGCAATTAGGTCCTAAAGCTTATATACCTTTTTTAAACAAAGAACAATAAATTGTGGGGATGTGAAAGGACAAAGGGGCTTGGGTTTGTGGGACAGGGACTGGGAAATATACAGGGGAAACTAATGGACGATCACAGTTATTTTAGTAGGTTTGTTTGAGGGTCCATTTCGGCATTGACTCCCAGTGTCCGGTGATAAGAATGTTCTCATCCTGGTGCAGGGAGGGTGTTTTTCTCACGGGAAAGGTTATGACCTGCTTTTAGGTAGGAGGAAAGAGGTCAGAGAGCCCTGCCTACATCTGCTATTTCTCAAGCGTCTTCAGCTCAAAATAACCACTATGACAAAGTGGGGCGACACTTGACAATATTTGGGGGTGGCATGTCCTGAACCCCTTCACAGGCATCGTGCTGACCCCAGAGACCCCAGAAAGCTGGCTACTTTGTGTCCCGAAGGGCGACATGTCCGCTCGCCTCTCTTGAGTTCTTCTGGCTGGACTAATTATGTACTTGACACAAGACCGATTAACAGCAGAAAAAGAAACAAATTTTCATTTGTGCACATGAAGGTGTCATAGAAAATAGGACCTAAGGAGTGGCAGAGGAGGAAGCTTTCATACTTTCTAGATAAAGAAACAATACATTTGGGAGGAACTGACAGGACAGAGAAACTGGCTTTGGGTGCTTAATGGGTGAAGAATCTAAGCAGAGTTTGGGCTTTTGGGGTAATAAATTCAAGAAGTAACAAGGTTGGTTTGTATAGGCTTCTCTCCGCTCCGAATTCCCCACCTCTGACGCTAACAGTGTTTTTCTACCTTCAGATTCAGGGAGCACACCTTTCATATGAGAGAATTTCCTGCTTTCAAGGGGACAGAGGAGGTTCAGAACTGTATTGGCTGCTTCTTAAGCAACTTCAATTCAAAATAATCAATATGCCCTTGTGGCATATTTGGGGGCAGCCCTGAGCCCCCAACACTTGGCCGGCCAGAGGAGGGGCAGCACTTAGACCAATAGGTCCCGACAGGTGTCCCAGAGAGAGACCCCCACCCCCCCACTTCTGAAAGTACCAACTGGGTGAGCCTGACCCTACATGTGTAACCGGAACAGCAGGGGCTAGAATTACCTGCAAGTCCTGGGCCTGGGACCCCTCAGACAAAATCACCCACCAGTCCACCCTACATGGATGCTGAAAGCGTTTACACATGACGATGGGAGGAGAGCGTCAGTCCAAGAATTCACACTGCTACAGTATCGTCAAATAGCATCAGGCACTGGATTGCCGAGCCTGCAGCCCTGATCCACTGTACCGGACAGCCTGGGGAACCAAACATGTCTTGTCCTCAAGTGGCATTTGCTTAGGAAACCCTCGCCTGGGTAGGGCTTCTTGCAGCAACTTTATCCCAAGACGTAAGCTGTGGATTGCAATGATGTAGAATGCCCAGTCCCTGGCCAGCATCTCCCGTGACTCCATAGGCAAGGTGGGAGTTTGTGGCCTAAGATATTTCTTCCAGGGTTGTGTCCATCCCCAGCATCTAGGCCCCTTAGGCTGCAGCCAGTCTGCTTTCGGGTTCCCCCTCATTCACCTTCCTCCCAGCTAGACTCCCTCCCAGTCACCACTTCCCATTCCTGGGCTGCTTAGGGAACCAGAACTTCCTTTATTTTAGGAAGAAGCAAAGCAAGTCAATGTTTTTTTGTCTCAATCTTCTCCCACGTACATGTACCCAGGGGCCAAAAGGCCCATTAAGGAGTTTTTCCCAAACAAAAGAAGGAGTAAATCTTCCACTGTCTGGGAGTAAAAGGTTTCTAATGCAGCCAGCTTTTAAAATAACTGTTTCTGGTCTCCCTGCTCCCTGCAGCTGCAAAGCACTTACTAGCTGCTAGGCATGGAGTGGGCCCAACATGCAGGAGCTCTAGGCAGGAATAGCAGGTGAGGGCACCGCAGACGAGATGCTTACTGAGCTCTAGGTAGGAATAGCAGGTGAGGGCACCGCAGACGAGATGCTTACTGCTGGCATGGGGAGATGGAGGCGAGGGGTATCGGCGGGACACCCCGGTCAGCCACAGAAGAGCTACGGGGAAGCCCGAGAAAACACAGGCACAGGGAGCCCCGGGGGTGCTAGTCAGACAGAGGCAGGGCCTCTGAGAGGTGGGCAGGAGGGTGGGGGGGTGGACACCTGGAGTCTGGTTCCTCTTTTCTTTTTCTTGGAGGAATCCAGCCGGCTGGAGAGAATGTCCTCACAGCCTTGCCAGGAAACAGACTCCTCTGAAGCCAACGGCAGGCCTTGGGCATCACCAGCTCACCTGCCCAGGCCAAAGCAAAAAGCCCCTTGGGAACAGGAGGAGGCGGAGGCCTGGGTGACCGTGGGCAAGCCACCTCCCTTCTCTCGTCCTCCCAGCTGGCCTGGAGCTCCCTGGCTGGGGAACCGAACATCTAAGAAGGTGGGAAAGTAAGGAGAGCTGGGAACTACCCTGGAGAGAAGCCCCCAGCCACTCCCAGCCCCCTGTAGGACCCAGGCCCCCACTGGAGCCCAAAGCATCTTCACCTAATTGCAGCCGGCTGGGAGGGGCCCAGCAGGAAGGAGGGGGGCAGGGGGGCTGCAGAGCACCGAGGGGCCGGGAATCCGCCTGCCTCTTTAATGAGGAAGTAATTCAGTTAGCCCAGATTTCCCTGTCAGCAGCTTTTATTAAATGCAGGAACAGCGGTGCTGTTAAGGACGCGGAGAGGCGCTCAGAAAGAGTGGGCAAGGCTTGGGGGGAGGGGGAGGGGCGCGGAGGGGGGAGGCGGGCGGGAGCGAGGCAAGTTGTTAAGCAGATTAGCAGGGGCAAGCGTAAGAAAAATAAAGAAAATAGAAAAAGGGAAATGGGGCCGCAGAGAAGGAAATGAAGCACAAAGCAGCCCAGATGAGGCAAAGGCAGGGGGCTGCTTTCCGGGCCGGGCGCCTCTATTGTGTTCTGCACCGTGTAATCAGGAGCTAATACAATCCCGCCTCATTGGAAAGGCCAGCATGCCTTTCAGGCCATCCCCAGCAGCACCGCTCTGTGCGGAGAGAAGCAGCATAATAGCCACGCTGATAAATAATAACACAAGCAGCCCGAGGTTTGCGGACTCCCAGACAAGAGGTCACGGTGATGTGCTCACTGACGCACCCAGAGGCGGCTGCTCTGGGCTGGGGGGCAGGGTGGGAATTTGCCACCAAATCCCCAGCAAAATGAAACCAAATGAAAACATTTATCGTGCAGTTTTAATACTTTCATCTCGGTATCAATTCTCAGTGAACCTATTTCGGTATCATTATCCCCATTTTACAGAGGAGGAAACTGAGTCTCGGGACGGTTAATTCAGGGATTAGTAAACGATGGCTTATAGGCCAAATCTGGCCCACTTCTCGTCTGTGTGAATAAAGTTTTATTGGCATACAGCCGCATCTGTTCTTTCATGTACCGTCTGTGGCTGCTTTCTTTCACGCTGCAAGGTGGAGTTGAGTAGCAGTAACAGACCGTGTGGCCCCCAAAGGCTAAAATATTTCCTCTCCAGTCCTGTACAGAAAATGTTTGCCGACCCCTGGGTTATACGGCCTGTTTGAAGTTACAGAACCGGAAAGAGGCAGAGCTGGAATTTTGATCCAGCTTTGTTCCTGAAGCTTTGTAACAAAGGGGGGCTTTAAAGGCCCCAAATGGGAGGGGCTGGGTGGCAAGGGGAGCCATTGTGATGGGGGAGGGGAGAAAGTAGAACCAGCTCCGTTCCAGCGCAGCCCTGGATGGTGACGGGCCGGGGAGCGGAGGACCCAGGCAATTGGAGGTCTCCAGGGAAGTGAGGCTCTTCCTAACCTGTTCGGCAATGCCAGGACTCAGCCTTTCTCAGCTGCAGAAAGACAGACCAAGGTCTCAGCTTCTGCCACCCCCAACCCTGGAGCCTAGAGTGGGTCCAGAGAGCCTTGAGTCAGCCTGGCCAAGGCAGCACTGACCCCGGCCTGGGTTTCCCTTTGCCCTCGTCTACCCCACTTTTAGACCAGCCGGTGTCCTCTGGACTGGAGTTTGCCTTGGGCTTTTCTGCCCAGGCCAGGCTGGCTGCATAATTAACGCTCAGTTGAAGAAGGAGGGGACTGTGTGTGACCAAGAACGGGCAATGGAGAGCCCCGCTCCCAGCCTTGAACGCTGGGCAGGGCTCTCGGTCCTCGTGGCTGCTCCCGTTACGGTAATCGCATCAGAGGAGCTTGGTGCCCAGGAAATGCCACGAGTCCATCTGGAAAGCTGCGGGCTGAGGTACCTCCCAGGTGGAGAACACCCGCCCTCCCGAACATAAAACCTGTCAAAAGGCACGGGGCGGCGTGAGGAATCAGCTCTGAAAACATCCCAATGTGCTGGGATGGTGGTCAGTTCATTCCAGACATGGCTGCTAACAATGACAGTGTACACCACGAATCATTACCGCCACGATGCTAGTTACCATTTCATTCATTCAGGAGGTATTGATCGAGCACTGACCACATGCCTGGCACTGTGCTGGGTTCATAGGAAACAGTGGTGAGCAAACAAGTCCCCGACTCTGAAACTCACCTTTCAGACAGGGACCAAAAACCCAACCCAATGCAATTAATTAATGCATGACCTAATTTCAGGATGTAGAAGTATTCTGAAGAACTAGGGAGGGAAGGGGCTAGAGCTGAGATTCGAGTGAAGCAAGGCAATGAGTCATGCGAAGACCTAGGGAAAAGTGTTCCAGGCAGAGGGAACAGCCAATGGGAAGGCTCTGAGGTGGGGAAGAGCTTGGTATGACAGAGGAACAGCGGAAGGCCTGTGTGCTGGAGCGGAGTCGGCCGTGTGAAGGGCAGTGGAAGATGGGGTACAGCAGTCAGCGGGGCCTGGGGGTCATGGGGCAGGGGAAGCAGGGACTTTGGTGGTCACTGAGTGAGAGGAAGCCCTAGAGGAGCAGAGCCATGTGCTACTAGCCAGGGTTGGGTGGGGGGGGACCTGGGAAGGTTCCGGGTTTTTTCTTTTTAGAGATGGAGCTCTTATGCATGTTTGGTGCTGGTGGAAATGACCCAGGAGAGGGAGGGACGATGATGCAGGAGAGAGCGGGAGTGATTGCAGCCTCAAGCCCCGTGCAGACAAGGGAGCAGGGGACAGCAGATGTGCTCCTACAGCTAGTTCCAGGAAGGGATCAGTGTTTCCCATTTGCATCCTGACAATGTCCCCGTGAGGAAGGTGACCACACACCTCCCAGACTTTTCTGGAATGATTCCCTATTAGGCCTGTTTCCTGCCGTAATTAACTCTCATTACTGTCCCAGTTTGGACAATAAATTGCGTGGTCATTCAATCCACGAGGTAAGTATTGTGAGCTGAGTCGCTTCTGAGCTGGGCGTTTAATTGCTAAGGCTTATACAGACTCCCTGTGCGTTCATTTGAGCCGCACACGTACCTCATGAGGAAGACATTATAATTATGCCCATTTTGCTAATGAGAACATTGAGATCCAGGAAGTGTAATGCACCTGCCCAAGGTCCTAAAGCAGGTGAATCAGGTCGAATCAGGATTTTTTTTTTAAAGAAGGTATTTAAAATATTTTTTAATTACTTCTTTTAATTAAAAAAAATTTTTAGCATCTTTATTGGAATATAATTGCTTTACAATGTTGTGTTAGTTTCTGCTGTATAACAAACTGAATCCGCTATATGCATACATGTATCCCCATATCCCCTCCCTCTTGCGTCTCCCTCCCACCCTCCCTATCCCACCCCTCTAAGTGGTCACAAAGCACGGAGCTGATCTCCCTGTGCTATGCAGCTGCTTCCCACTAGCTATCTATTTTACGTTTGGTAATGTATATATGTCCGTGCCACTCTCTCACTTCGTCCCAGCTTACCCTTCCCCCTCCCCGTGTCCTCAGGTCCATTCTCTACGTCTGCGTCTTTATTCCTGTCCTGCCTCTAGGTTCTTCAGAACCATATTTCTTTTTGATTCCATATATATGTATTAGCATACGGTATTTGTTTTTCTCTTTCTGACTTACTTCACTCTATATGACAGACTCTAGGTCCATCCCCCTCACTACAAATAACTCAATTTCGTTTCTTTTTATGGCGAGTAATATTCCATTGTATATATGTGCCACATCTTCTTTATCCATTCATCTGTCGATGGACACTTAGGTTGCTTCCATGTCCTGGCTACTGTAAATAGTGCTGAATGAACATTGTGGTACATGACTCTTTTTGAATTATGGTTTTCTCAGGGTATATGCCCAGTAGTGGGATTGCTGGGTTGTATGGTAGTTCTATTTTTAGTTTTTTTAGGAACCTCCATACTGTTCTCCATAGTGGCTGTATCAATTTACATTCCCACCAACAGTGCATGAGGGTTCCCTTTTCTCTACACCCTCTCCAGCATTTATTGTTTGTAGATTTTTTGATGATGGCCATTCTGAGTGGTGTGAGGTGATACTTCATTGTAGTTTTTGATTTGCATTTCTCTAATGATCAGTGATGTTGAGCATCCTTTCATATGTTTGTTGGCAATCTGTATATCTTCTTTGGAGAAATGTCTATTTAGGTCTTCTGCCCATTTTTGGATTAGGTTGTTTGTTTTTTTGATATTGAGCTGCATGCTGCATTTTTTGTTCTAGTTCCGTAAAAAATGCCATTGGTAATTTGATAAGGATTTCATTGAATCGGTAGATTGCTTTGGGTAGTTTAGTCATTTTCACAATATTGATTCTTCCAATCCAAGAACATGGTATATCTCTCCATCTGTTGGTATCATCTTTAATTTCTTTCATCAGTGTCTTATAATTTTCTGCATACAGGTCTTTTGTCTCCCTAGGTAGGTTTATTCCTAGGTATTTTATTCTTTTTGTTGCAATGGTAAATGGGAGTGTTTCCTTAATTTCTCTTCCTGATCTTTCGGTGTTACTGTATAGGAATGCAAGAGATTTCTGTGCATTAATTTTGGTTCCTGCTACTTTACCAAATTCATTGATTAGCTCTAGTAGTTTTCTGGTAGCACTGTTAGGATTCTCTATGTATAGTATCATGTCATCTGCAAACAGTGACAGTTTTACTTCTTCTTTTCTGATCTGGATTCCTGTTATTTCTTTTTCTTCTCTGATTGCTGTGGCTAAAACTTCCAAAACTTTGTTGAATAATAGTGGGGAGAGTGGGCAACCTTGTCCTCTTCCTGATCTTAGAGGAAATGCTTTCAGATTTTCACCATTGACAGCAATGATGGCTGTGGGCTTGTCATATATGGCCTTTATTATTATGGAGGTAGGTTCCTTCTATGCCTACTTTCTGGACAGTTTTTATCATAAATGGGTGTTGAATTTTGTCAAAAGGTTTTTCTGCATCTATTGAGATGATCACATGGTTTTTATTCTTCAATTTGTTAATATGGTGTATCACATTGATTGATTTGCATATATTGAGGAATGCTTGCATTCCTGGGATAAACCCCTGTTGATCATGGTGTATGATCCTTTTAATGTGCTGTTGGATTCTGTTTGCTAGTATTTTGTGGAGGATTTTTGCATTTATGTTCATCAGTGATATTGGCCTGTGGTTTTCTTTTTTTGTGACATCTTTGTCTGGTTTTGGTATCAGGGTGATGGTGGCCTCGTAGAATGAGTTTGGGAATGTTCCTTCCTCTGCAATGTTTTGGAAGAGTTTGAGAAGGATAGGTGTTAGCTCTTCTCTAAATGTTTTATAGAATTCACCTGTGGAGCCATCTGGTCCTGGGCTTTTGTTTGTTGGAAGATTTCTAATCACAGGTTCCATTTCAGTGCTTGTGATTGGTCTGTTTATATTTTATATTTCTTCCTGGTTCAGTCTCGGATGGTTGTGCTTTTCTAAGAATTTGTCCATTTCTTCCAGGTTCTCCATTTTATTGGCATATAGTTGCTTGTAGTAATGTCTCATGATCCTTTGTATTTCTGCGGTGTCAGTTGTTACTTCTCCTTTTTCATTTCTAATTCTGTTGATCTGAGTCTTCTCCCTTTTTTCTTGATGAGTCTGGCTAATGGTTTATCAATTTTGTTTATCTTCTCACAGAACCAGCTTTTATTTTTATTGATCTTTGCTACTGTTTCCTTCATTTCTTTTTCATTTATTTCTGATCTGATCTTTATGATTTCTTTCCTTCTACTAACTTTGGGGTTTTTTTGTTCTTCTTTCTCTAATTGCTTCAGGTGTAAGGTTAGGTTGTTTATTTGGGATTTTTCTTGTTTCTTGAGGTAGGATTGTATTGTTATAAACTTCCCTCTTAGAACTGCTTTTGCTTCATCCCAAGGTTTTGGGTCATCGTGTTTTCATTGTCATTTGTTTCTAGGTATTTTTTGATTTCCTCTTTGATTTCTTCAGTGATTTCTTGGTTATTTAGTAGCATATTGTTTAGCCTCCATGTATTTGTATTTTTTACAGTTTTTTTTCCTGTAATTGATATCTAGTCTCATGGAACTGTGGTCAGAAAAGATACTTGATAAGATTTCAATTTTCTTAAATTTACCAAGGCTTGATTTGTGACCCAAGATATGATCTATCCTGGAGAATGTTCCATGAGCACTTGAGAAGAAAGTGTATTCTGTTGTTTTGGGATGGAATGTCCTCTAAATATCAATTAAGTGCATCTTGTTTAATGTGTCATTTAAAGCTTCTGTTTCCTTATTTATTTTCATTTTGGATGATCTGTCCATTGGTGAAAGTGGGGTGTTAAAGTCTCCTACTATGATTGTGTTACTGTCAATTTCCCCCTTTTTTTTTTTTTTTTTTTTTTTTTTTTTGCAGTATGCGGGCCTCTCACTGTTGTGGCCTCTCCCGTTGCAGAGCACAGGCTCCGGACGCGCAGCCTCAGCGGCCATGGCTCACGGGCCCAGCCGCTCCACGGCATGTGGGATCCTCCCGGACCAGGGCACGAACCCATGTCCCCTGCATCGGCAGGCAGACCCTCAACCAGTGCGCCACCAGGGAAGCCCTAGACTTTATTTTAAAGTCTATTTTGTCTGATATGAGAATTGCTACTCCAGCTTTCTTTTGATATCCATTTGCATGGAATATCTTTTTCCATCCCCTCACTTTCAGTCTGTACGTGTCCCTAGGTCTGAAATGGGTCTCTTGTAGACAGCATATATATGGGTCTTGTTTTTGTATCCATTCAGCCAGTCTATGTCTTTTGGTTGGAGCATTTAATCCATTTACATTTAAGGTAATTATTGATATGTATGTTCCTATTACTGTTTTCTTACTGTTTTGGGTTTGTTTTTGTAGGTTTTTCCTTCTCTTGTGTTTCCTACCTAGAGAAGTTCCTTTAGCATTTGTTGTAAAGCTGGTTTGGTGGTGCTGAATTCTCTTAGTTCTGCTTGTCTAAAGGTTTTAATTTCCCCATCGAATCTGAGTGAGATCCTTGCTGGTAGAGTAATCTTGGTTGCAGGTTTTTCCCTTTCATCACTTTGAATATGTCCTGCCACTCCCTTCTGGCTTGCAGAGTTTCTGCTGAAAGATCAGCTGTTAACCTTATGGGGATTCCCTTGTATGTTCTTTGATGCTTTTCCCTTGCTGCTTTTAATATTTTTTCTTTGTATTTAATTTTTGATAGTTTGACTAATATGTGTCTTGGCATGTTTCTCTTTGGGTTTATCCTGTATGGGACTCTCTGTGCTTCCTGGACTTGAGTGACTATTTCCTTTCCCATGTTAGGGAAGTTTTTGACTATAATCTCTTTAAATATGTTCTCAGACCCTTTCTTTTTCTCTTCTTCTGGGACCCCTATAATTTGAATGATGTTGTCCCAGAGGTCTCTGAGTCTGTCCTCATTTCTTTTCATTCTTTTTTTCTTTATTCTGCTCCCTGGCCGTTATTTCCACCATTTTATCTTCCAGCTCACTTATCCATTCTTCTGCCTCAGTTATTCTGCTATTGATTCCTTCTAGAGTATTTTTAATTTCAGTGATTGTGTTGTTCATCACTGTGTGTTTGTTCTTTAGTTCTTCTAGATCCTTGTTAAACATTTCTTTTATTTTCTCCATTCTGTTTCTGAGATTTTTGGATCATCTTTACTGTCATTACTCTGAATTATTTTTCAGGTAGGTTGCCTAGTTTGTCTTCATTTATTTGGTCTTGTAGGTTTTTACCTTGCTCCTTTGTCTGCAACGTATTTTTTTGTTGTTTCTTTTTTTTTGATGGGTGGGGCTGTATTCCTGTCTTACTGGTTGTTTGGCCTGAGGCATCCAGCACTGGAGTTTGAAGGCAGTTGGATAGAGCTGGGTCTTGGTGCTGCAGTGAGGACCTCCAGGAGGCCTCACTCTGATTAATACTCCCTGGGGTCTGAGGTTCTCTGTTAGTCCAGCAGTTTGTAGTTGGAGCTCCCAGCACAGGAGCTCGGGCCCGACCTCCAGCCTGGGAACCAAGATTCCACAAGCTGGGTGGCGTGGCAAAAAATAAAGAAAGGAAGAAAGAGAGAAAGAGAGAGAGAGAGAGAGAGAGAGAGAAGCAGTACAATATCAAAGAATAAAAAACAAAATAAAACTAGAAAGATAAAAAATATATTAGGAAAAATAAAAATATAATTGAAACAGCTGCAATGAGGTAAACTAAAACCACAACAAAAAAAGGAAAGGAAAAGTGGGGGGGGGGGGGGAAGCCAAAAGGAGAGAGCAATAACAAAGTATAAAGAATAAAATAAAATTAGAAAAATAAAAGATTTATTAGGAAAAATAAAAATATAAATGATCAACAACAATGAATCAATAAGGTAAAACAGAACCGCAATCTAAAAGAGGAAAAAAGAAAGAAAAAAAAAAATGGTGGGATGAATGGAGAGATTGGGATTGACATATATACACTAATGTGTATAAAAATAGATAACTAATAAGAACCTGCTGTATAAAAAAATAAATAAAATAAAATTCAAAAATTCAAAAAAAACCACCCAAAAATAAATAAATAAATAAAAGAGGAAAAAAAGGAAAAAAAAAAGCCATGGCTATGGGGGCGGAGTTTAGACGGGGTGGAACTTATGCAGGGGTGGGGTTTAGGGTGGGGCGGGACCTGGGTCGGTGGGTGGGTGATGTTTGAGCGTGGGGCGGGGCCTACACTCAGGACCCATGTAGCCGGAAAAGGCCCTGGGGACGGGGCCTAGGCAGGGGGACGTTCAAGCGTGGGGGCGGGGGGCTTCTGTTTAGGACCTGCATCAAGGGGAGAGGCAGCACGTGGAAAGGAGGGTCTCCAGAGTGTGGAGTTGGGGAATTTGGAAGAACGGCCCTGAGTGAGGGTGAGTGGGTGGGGTTTAGACCCCGTGGGCGTTGGAGGGGGTCTCAGAGGGGGGTCTCCGAATAGAGGTCAGGCCCTGGGTGGGTGGTAGGGGTGGGGCTTGGGTTCTGCGTGGCAGAAGGGAGGCTCCGAGGGCAGAACATTAGGCCCAGGAGGCTCCCCGGTGCCTAAGTGGACAGGGAAGGCACTGGCCACGTTCCCTTCCGTTCCTTCATGCCCCTCCCCACCATCTCCCCCAGGGTCTGCCCTGTCGCCACTGGACCCCTAACCATGCGAGGGTCCCGCTGGGTGTAGGCACTCCTCCCCTCCCCCAGCCAACCCCCAGGGGTGCCGGTCCCGGAGATCCAGCCTTTACTCTTGCTCCCCCTTCCCTCCGTCCCACTCCCTCAGGACCCGCGTGGCTGGAGGGGGCTTAGGCTTGCAGAGGATCAGGCCCGGGATCTCAATGGGCTCCTGGGGGCCCAGGTGGGCAGGGGAAACCTGGCCACGCTTCCTTTTGATCTTCTGCCCTCCCAGTGGTCCCCCAATTTCCCCTTCAGGTGTGGGATCCCTTCCCCTCCCCCAGCCGCCCCTCAAGGACGCCAGTCCCTCAAGGACGCCAGTCCCATCCCGCCTCCACTTCTCCCCCTTCACTCCTCCCACACCCCACATCCTACCCGGTCCCTGGAGGTTCCTCCCGTCCCTCTAGGTGTCCGTGGTCCCCCACCGGTGCCTGGTAGGTGCCCTAGTTGGGCGGAGACGAGAATTCCGCGTCCTCCTCGTACGCCATCTTGACTCCACCTCCTTAAAGTTTTTCACGCTGGAGAAAATGTGAAATTCTTTTAATTTTTAATCCATGGAGAGTTCACTACTTGTGTGGTCACCTGCTTTTCTGGGTGACTCGTTGCCCTTTTGCACCTACGAGACCCTCCTGATTAGTAATTGGTGCTCAGTACTCTATGCGTTAGACATTCCTGTATCATGTTCAAGTATTTTTCATGGACAATAAAGTGTTTGATGCAGTAAAAAAAAAAAAAAAAAAAAAAAAAAATATATATATATATATATATATATATATATATATATATATATATTTATTTAGGCTGCCCCAGGTTTTAGTTGTGGCATGTGGACTTCTTAGTTGTGGCATGCAAACTCTTAGTTGTAGCATACATGTGGGATTTAGTTCCCCAACCGGGGATCGAACCCGGGCCCCCTGCATTGGGAGCACAGAATCTTACCCAATGGACCACCAGGGAAGTCCCTCGAATCAGGATTTGAACTTGAGCAGTCAGTCTCCACGTCTGCGCTGTGACTGTGCTATGGTGTGATACTCCGTGTCTCTCGATGCTAATACTGCACAGCGGCCGGATGGGGCAGGGAGGGATTGGGACACAGAGGGAAGTGCAGACAAGCAGTTTTCTGAGGTGGGCGCTGTTGGCTGCCTGCCCTTCCAACTGCTACTGACTCCCTCTCCCCCACCCCACAGCCATCCCTTTCTCACCAGCAGAGACCTCTTTTAGTTAATTAATTAATTTGTTTATAGTAAGGTAACAACGACTTATCACATTATATAAGTTTCATGGGTACGACATTATATTTCTACTTCTGTATTCCCCTATAGCGTGCTCACCACCCAGAATTTCATTTCCATGTATCACCACACGGTTGATCGCCTTTACCTATTTCCCCCCCCCCAGCCCTCTCCCTCTGACCACCACTACTCCTTATCTATGTGTTTATTTTTGGTTGGTTTGGTTTGTTCATTTATTTTGTGGGTTTTGTTTCTTTGTTTTTTATATTTTGCCTATGAGTGAGATCGTATGGTACGTGTCTTTCTCCATCTGACTTATTTCACTTAGCATAATACCCTCGAGGTCCATCCATGTTGTCAAAAATGGTAAGATTTCATCTTTTCTAAGGCTGAGTAGTTTTCTTTTGTGTGTGTGTGTGTGTGTGTGTGTGTGTGTGTGTGTGTGTGTGTAGCACATTTTCTTTATCCATTTATCTATCAGTGGACACTTGGGTTGTTTCCATATGTTGGCTATTGTAAATAATACCACCATGAACATAAGGGTGCATGTATCTTTTGGAATTAGTGGCTCTTGATCAAGTGTTTTCAGGGGTGGTGATCCCCGCCCACTGGCCCAAATTCCTAAGGTTTGAATTATGATGGAGGAAAACCTATCTGGTTCCCTTCTCTGGTGTTTGGTTAATGTATGGACATGGGACCAAATGGACATGAACCAGGGAGCTTTGAGGAGGGTTTTCCTCAATAATAAAAAGGATACAGGTAGTGGGGAGAGAGCAAGGGAGTGTCACTTTACAGCGGAGAAGCCTGGCAAACACTGCCTTGCCCAGTGATCCACGTTTGCATCATCAGCGATAAGTCGCGTGCTATCAGGTACCCCCCCCCCCGATATGATGTGACAAGGCCACTCCACACCTCTGCAGTCTTCCCAAAATCATAAGTCCAGTCTAACCATGAGAAAAACATCAGACACTCAAATTGCAGTACCTTCTACAAAATAGACCAGCGCTTCTCAAAACTATCAAGGGCGTCGAAGACAAGGAAAGATGGAGAAGCTGCAACAGACACAAGGAGACTGAGGACACAGGATGACTAAATGCAATAAGTATCCAAGATGGGACCCTGGATCAGAAAAGTGAGTGCAATTCGAATGCAATTTGCAGTTTAGTTAATAAAAAGAGGAGCTGGGTGAGGTGTATACAGGAGCTCTCTGTGCTACCTTTGCCACTTTTCAGTAAATCTAAATTTATGCCGAAGTAAAAAAAATATATTTTAAAAAAAGTAATGGGGGGAAAAAGTTGCACAGAAGGAAGGACCCTCCTCTTTGCAAGACCTTATCCTGTGTCAAGGCCATCTTGACACCATGAAGGGTGACATTAGTCACCTGCTAAGGGCAGCAGAGTGATGAGAGAAGAGAGAACCTGAGTATCTGACCATATCGTCAAGCCTTGGAACTACCCAATTTTGTAACCCCCACCTGCCCCCACCTGCTTCTCTTTATGTGAGATAATAAACCCTTTTTGTTAAAGTACTTTTAGGTTGAGACAGTTTTTTGTTTGTTTGTTTGTTTTTCCTGTTACTTGCAGCTGAAAGCATCCTACCTGGTCCATTTCAAGGCCCAGACTTGTCCCCTTGGCCCAGGTGGGCCTAGACCAAACTGTTGCCTGTTATTTACCTGTGCTGCCGTCCCTTGGTCACAGATTGTGTTGTCTGGGGCCAAGGCACCCTCGTGCCAGTCCGCTTAATTAATCTTGTGTGGAGCCCAGGTGCCAGAGTGATCCCAGCAGGGCCTGGGAGATGATTGTGCTGGAGCAAAACAAAGGGGAGCCGCTAGACTGTGACAGCTGATATTAAAATGACTACAACTCACATCATATCCAGACTCAATGCATTATATTCCTAATAAATAATGGGTTCCTGCAGGTTAAGTGTCTGTTGCCACATTCCAATTGTTGATATTTAATTAGCTCTAAAATTAAAGCTTTCTTTTATTGCCACACCGCTAAGATGACTCTCTCCCTAATTGATTGAGATTAAAGTACCTCCCAAAGATCCCGGCATTCCTTTGTCAGCCCAAAGTGTGAGAGGATTTTAATGAAAACGTTTGACATTTCAAAGTGTGGTGTAAATGTCTTTAAATTAAGCAAAAGATGGTGTTTTTGTTCTAGTTCGCAATCAGGGTGCTGATGGGCAAGGGAACACCTTTTAATAGGGATGAGGTTATATGGGTGGGGTGATGGCTCAGGGATGATTCAAGTTGGCTATGACAGGGTTGTGGAAGGGGCCAGCCCTCACTTATTGGGGAGATAGTTGGCTTGGAGTTATTTTCCAGGTTTGAGACATAGGGAAGGGAGGCAGCCAAGAGTGGCACTATCTCGAGGCCCCTCTGATTGTCTGCAGGGTGGGGGGATTGGAGTAGAAAGAGGACTGGCTTTGGGGCCCAAAGTTGGTTAGAACCCAAGTTGGTTAGAACCCAGCTCTGTCACTTAACAAGTTGGATGGCCTCAGCGAGTTACTTCGTCCTCTGTATTTCAGTTTCCTAATCCTCAAATAAGGTTAATGGCACCTACGTCTCAGGGCCATCACTAGAATAAATTGAATCATGTTGGCAAAAGAACTGAGTCTGGGCCATAGTAGCTGCTCAGTAATGGCAGCTGTAATTAGCTCCATTAGTTAATTAGGGCTTAACTGACTTACCCATCTATGAGTAGGGCAGAGTGAGACTCTCACTGGCCTTTGAGAGTTAGGCTAACTGCTCCATCCAACTCCAGATCTCTCTGCCTGGGTGACGTCTTGGGAAGGTATAAGGTAGCCCCAGCCTGGCTTGACAGATGATCTGACCAACCCCTTTGCCTAAGCTCCTGTTGCTGCTCTCTATCGAAGCTCTTTGAGCCAGAGGTTCTTGGCTTTTCTCTGTTTCAAAGTCTTTCATAAACTGAAATCAAGGTGTTGGCCAGGGCTGAGGTCTCATCTCAAGGCTTGACCGGGGAAAGATTGACTCCAAACTCACGTGACCGCAGATCGGGAACTAAAGCCTAACCCCAACCTCCTTAGCACCGTGGTATAAAGAAGGAGCCAACTTAGGGGTAACTAAGTCCACAACAGGAGTTTCCATATTGCCCCCTGCCTGACCCCAACCTCTGAACTTAACCTGTCTCCTGATTTCAGTTTTTCCTTTAGACTGCTCAGTCCTACAAGAATCTGAGTGACCAGTCTTTATGACAAGGATTATTTAGCATTAGGTGAGTGATGAAAGCTGATTTAATTCATTTGGAAGCGATCTTAAACACGTCATTGTCCTCCCCTGGTGGGCCATTCCTCCCATAGAAGTTTCTGGAAGTTTGCAAGTTCTTCCTTAATAGAATCAAATCTGTCACCTCATTGCTTTCACCAGTCAGTCTCTCTGAGCTGCTTTAATTACCTTCGTGATAACCCTAACTGCCATTTGTCCAGTTTTCTGCTTCTGCCCTGCTCTGCACACGTGGTAGTGTTATACTAACTGGCTCCTATGGCTGGACGGACCCAGGTGACCACTTCTGACCAATGAGTTGAGTCACTTCTGGGCTGAGCATTTACTTACTAATGTGAGATCCACTGTGGCTCTTTTCCCTCTGCCGTGGTGATCAGCAAAGTTTCTGTTGCTGGCTCCTCCATCTGCCTGGATTCCAGAGCGAGGACAATGACAGTGCAGGGGCAGAGGCCCAGAGGGTATAGAATAGGAATTAGAAATAGACTTTGAATGTTTATGCAGCTGAGATGTTGGAGTTGATTGTTAGTGGAGCCTCACCTATCCTATCCTAACGAATACACCCTGCTCTTCAGTACTGCACTCTAGTTTAGTTGTCCTGGCCATTGCGGGAAGGGCACACTGGGTAAACACTAGGGAAGCTGGGATATTTTCTTGCAAGACTACAGATGTTTCCTCCGTCGGCAGTTACTCAGCTACAGATGCACAGTATGAAGGCTGTGGGAAGCCAGAGGTAACAAGCTGCAAACCTGTATCATCTTATTTCCCACTGAACATGGCATGCAGCCTACCAAGGTCCTCAAGACAAAGAACATAGCCTCCTGGAGACTGCACGCATGCTCAGACCTGATCCGGGCCGGCACAGGCGTCAGGTCCCCTCCCCTGCTGCACATCGGCTCTCTGTTAGCAGGCCCCGAGTTGCAGGGAGAGCAACGCTGCCCCCGTGCACGGCATGCTGTCCTCCGAGCACACTAGGATCAGCACATTCATCAAGTGGAAAACAATTCCTGGCTCCAGAGCAAGGGGGCTGATGGGTAGGTGGGGACATCATACTCCTGTTTCATCTTCCTTTTATAACTTGGTCATTTGGTTGAGAAGGGATATTGGGCCAGATAAGATACGAAACGTATTATTCTTCGGGTTTCTGACTCTCTGCTAAAATAAGTCTCTTGGCTTGTGAAATTCAAGCACACTTATGAAAAAAGAGCAGATGCCTGTTAAATTTGACAATTAGCTTTGGGACTAGAAAGCTAATCAGAAGCACAGCCCTGACAGTGGTGATTTGATCCTATCTTCCTGAGGATACCTACTGATGCTCACCAGCTACAACACACATAGCCGCGCGCGCGCACACACACACACACACACGCACACACACACACACACACTGGGTCCCATGTGGCAGCAGGTATTCGCCTGCTGTTCATTTCCTAACATCTCTGAACCATCACCTTGAGGGAACAGAAGAACAAAGGCACATACGTTCACATCCCAGGGGAGACCCAGGCGGGACACCAGAGATACCAATCCTCAGAGGCATCTGAATGCCCACAAGCAATTTAAAAAAGTAAATGGGAGTCAAACTCTATCAGGGGAAACCAGTGACAGGATCTCCATGGCCTGGGACATAAATTGTGCTCAGACTCTTGCTCTGAGAATGCATTCTTCCTTCTTAGCTTGTCATGCAGGATTTCCATCTTCTCTCCAATCCAAATCCCGGCGTCCATGCCTGGCCTGCAGACCAGCTCATCGGTTCAGGATGGAACAAATTTCCCAGTGCAAATTGGGGAAATCCCCAAGGTACAGAAGCCAAGGTAGGCCCTTGGAGAAGCGGGATGGAACCTTTCCCAGTGGCCACTCCCCAGCTCACTTCCCCGCCTCCCCCCCCCCCCACACACACACAAAGGCACCTGTGCTCTAAAAGCCTTTGCTATCTGCCAGGCTGCCCCTAGGACTATGGTGATGAAAGCAACAGGAGGAACCATTCTACCTCCAGAGCAAACTCTTGCGGCTGAGTCTGCCCTAAACCAGCACAGAGATTTCCCCTTGAAGGTTCTCTCCCTGGACATGGGTGGCTGTGCTGCCGAGAGCAAGTGTGGACCCCTCTGGGCTGGAGGGACCGCTCAGCTGTGAGCACCCACGGCAGCGGAGCGATGGCTTTATGGCTACGTTGGCGTGTTCCAGTTATCCATAATGGGATTTAATTGTAATGATTAGGTATTGAATTCCCCTTAACAACCAAGGGGAATGGATCCTGACTGTTGGTAAATGTGTTTTCAAATAGTGGAATGATTAGACCTGTGTGTGCAACTCCGCTCTTGGTGTGCCAAGAGCGGGGGCGGTCATGACACTGGGCAGAGGGAAGGAGGTGGGCTCTGAGGATGTGGGACTCCAGACATGGCCTTTTAGTCTGTGGTGGGTGGGTGTGGAAGGCTGCTCTCTGCCCCAGGGTCTTCCCTCCAAGAGCCTGTGGTAGAGCTGGGTTATGTGGGTGGCGTGTGATCAATTGTATGTACTCATACAGTTGGGAACTTAAGCCACAATGGTTTAGAATAACAAACATCATCAATATTTATGTGATATAATGGAGGGCAATAAATATTATAAATATTACTACTGCTGTAAGCATGTTACATGTACGATCTACTCTAATTCTCACAAAAATCCTACAACATAGGTAATGCAGTTACAGCCCCAATGAGAGAACAGGTGCTAAGTCATTTGCCTGAGGTCGCACAAAGTAGCAGACTGGGATTTGGGCCCAGGCCTCTGACTCTAGAGGTCGTGGATTAACTACTATTCGTACTGCTAACCATACAGTTGAATATGACCTGGTGTCGATCAGAGATTGGGAGAGTGTATTAGTTATCTGTTGCCGTGTAACAAATCAGTCCAAAACATAGCAGCTTAAGACAGTATGCATTTATTGTCTCACAATTTCTGTGATCAGAAATCTGTGCGTGGCTTAGCTGGACCCTCTGCTTTGGAGTCTCTCACGGGCTGCGATCAAGGTGTTAGCTGTGGGTGAGGTCCCATCTAAAGGCGCGAATGGGAAAGGACTCACTTCCAACTTCACATCTGTGGTTATTGGCAGGATTCTGATCCTTGATGGTCGTTGGGCTGAGAGCTTCAGTTCTCAGTGGGCTGTTGGCTGGAGGTTGCCCTCAGGTCCTTGTCCCACAAAGAAGTCCAGCAAGGAAGAAAGTCCACTAGCAAGAAAGAAGCTACAACCTTTATAAACTAACCTCAGAAGTGATGTCACATCACCTTTGCCATACTCTATTGGTTAGAACAAGTCACCAGGCCAGCCCACACTCAAGGGGAGGAGATTACACAAGGGTGGGGATCACTTAGTCCATCTTAGAGTCAGCCTGCCACAGAGGAGAGAGGGCAGCAAACCCCACTGCCAATCACCCAAGTCTAAGACTAGGTAAGCATTCTGCAAATCGTAGGGGCTTGGGTTTCCTCCCTGTGCCTAGAGCAGTTCTACTCCAAAGCAGCTCCTTGACAGTGTGACCTCCTTAGTTTTACCCTCTGTCTCCTTCTGTAGGAATCAGAATGAGTAGATGGAATCTCGTCTCTGAAAATGGTGCTGAGCGCTGCTATATGGTCATCAGTTTAAAACAATTTCCCACTGGCATGTCCCTGACTCTCTGTCTACCCCTCCTTATTGAGAGGTTGATCCATTTGTTAACTGACATTTATTGAGCATTTACTATGTAATTGGCACAGTGCTTGCTAGTAAAGACCTAGAGATAAAACACACAGTTTCTGGCTTTAAAGGAACTCAAGTGCCATTATCCAGGCAGAAGATCTTCTTCAAGCACAACACAGCTCTAGGCAGAGAAGGCTAAAAAGAAGCCTTTGCAATGATAGCCCAGGTGACAGGAGTTTCAGTTGAGGTTAGTGCAGGATGCCATGGGAATCCAGAGGCATGAGCTCATCCAGGCTTGGAAGGAGCTGTGCTTATGGGGTTTTTCTCAGGGGAGGTGATGTTTGAGCTGGGTCTGGGAGCATGATGAAGAATTGGGGAGGTGGGCTTCCCTGGTGGCGCAGTGGTTGAGAGTCCGCCTGCCGATGCAGGGGACACGGGTTCGTGCCCCGGTCCGGGAAGATCCCACATGCCGCGGAGTGGCTGGGACCGTGAGCCATGGCCGCTGAGCCTGCACGTCCGGAGCCTGTGCTCCGCAACGGGAGAACGGGAGAGGCCACAACGGTGCGAGGCCCACATACCGCAAAAAAAAAAAAAAAAAAGAAAGTAAAGAAAAGAATTGGGGAGGTGATGGAGGAAAAAGATGGAATCTCCAGACAAAAACCACAGCCCATACAGAGGTCTGGGGGCTTAAGAGAGCTCAGCATTTTCTGATAATGAGAAGTCAGTTGGTGGAGTTCAACTCAGTGCAGAGGGATGAGGGTGCCACAGGTCATTAAGAACATGTCCCGGGGATGCTGGCTCTATGAAGGAGGCTTTTGTCCCAGCAAGAATATTCACTATCAGTACTACTTCTTGAGTTCTTACTATGTACCCCACATGGTCCCAGGCCCTGGGAAGACAACTGTGAACAATACCGCAAAGGTCAGAGGTCCCCAAAACCACCTCTGTCTGACACCAACTACAACATTTGGGGGTCTCCAAGACCCCCCCTCAGGTTTAATGATTAACTAGAAGGACTTGCAGAACTCAGCAGAGCCGTTAGACTCACGGTTATGGTTTACTACAGTGAAAGGATAGAGATTGAAGTCAGCACTGGGAAGAAGTACACAGGGCAGCGTTCAGGACAGTCCTCTCCCAGTGGAATTGTGCAGACAGCATTTGCTTCTCCCAACAACAATATGTGACAACACTCAGGGAGTTTTGCCAACCAGGAATGCTTACCGGAACCTTGGTGTTCAGAGATTTTATTGAGACTGAGTCATATAGACATGGTTGACCTTAGTCTCCAGCCTCCCAGAAGTCAAGCTGATACCATATGGCAGAAGCCTCCCTCCCCAGCCCATAAATTACAATGAAGTGTAGACTATCTTGCTGGCCCAAGGTCCCCAGGTAACAAGGACAATCTTATCAGGCAGGACACTCCAGGGGCTTAGAGGTGACCTCCCAGGAGCTGAGGGCAAAAGTCAGATCTCTCTTTGGGCAAGATTAACCCTTTACTGCACAAATACAGACTAGGTTCCTGACCTCAAGGAGTAGGCATTCTTGTGGGGAAGACAGATCAACACACAAACACACACACACTCACACTCACGCACACACAGTACCATCAACAGTAATTAACCAACGATGTAACTACAGATGGTCCTAAGTTCTGTGAAAGAAATAGTCAGGGCTATCTCAGGGTGCTGAGACAAGAGCAGAGAGAGGCTTCATGAATAGGACGGAGAAGGAAGACTTCTCGGAGAAGGTGACCTCTGAGTTAAGATCTGAAGAAAGCATCATGCAAGGTAAGAGCTGGAGTGAAAGAATCCAGACAGATAGAAGAGCAAGGACACAAGTGTAGGGAACTTGGTGTGTTCAAGGAACAGGAAGGAAACTGCTGTGGCTGGAAATAGGGAGGCAGAGGGAGAGGGGCACGTGATGGAGCTGGGCAGGTTCATCATGCACAAGCTTTGCAGGTCAGCATAAGAAATTGGAAATTTATTCCAAGAGCAATGGAAATAAAACACACGAGTGCAGCCAGCGGTTTGCATATGATTTCCAACTCCAAGGAAAAGGGCGATGCGCAAGGAGCATCTTAAAAACAAACTCCTGCACAATCAGTTATCACGCAGGGATGCACCCCGGGGAAAGGGTCTCAGAGAACCAGCTCAGAAGACCCTCTGGGGAGAAAGAAGAGTGATAGATGAGAAGCAGAGGCTCTTTCGAAGGCAAGAGCGAGAATCAAAGACCCTTTTCTCTTTGCAGAGCTAGAAAGCACTCTGTGTGTGTGTAGTGGCTGGGGGTGGGAAGTCTAATCTCTTGAGCCAATCTCTGAAATTATGTGAAATTTCATAGTCTCATCGACTCAACTTTTTTTTTTTTTTTTTTTTTTGCGGTACGTGGGCCGCTCACTGTTGTGGCCTCTCCCGTTGCAGAGCACAGGCTCCGGACGCGCGGGCTCAGCGGCCATGGCTCACGGGCCCAGGCGCTCCACGGCATGTGGGATCTTCCCGGACCGGGGCACAAACCCGCGTCCCCTGCATCGGCAGGCGGACTCCCAACCACTGCGCCACCAGGGAAGCCCCGACTCAACTTTTGTAGACAAGTCTGGGCAAGATGGAATGGCAAGATCTGCATGTAGAACCTCCCCAGGGGCACAGAGGGACAGCTAGAGAATCTTCTGGCAACAGCTGCACTGCCTGTAGCTCTCCACGAATGACCAGAGGAAGAAGGGACTGTGGCAGCCTCAGCTGTGGTCATTTCTCCCAGCGGCTTCCCCTCCTCTCCAGGGAACTAGCAGAGACCGCTTAGGGGAGTGGTGGTGACCCTCACGCGTCACAGAAACTCCCACTGGCCCAGGACGTGTCAGTATCTTGCAGCCATGATGCAGGTCTATCCCATATCTATCCCATCCCCACTGTAGCCTGGTCTTAGGGGAAGATCGTTCTGGTTCCTTCTTCCTTCAGGGCTGCAAGGATGCATCTGTGGGAGGTCATGATGGGGGAGAGAAATAAAGCAGGATAAAGGATAGAGGGTCAGTGGGAGGTCGAGCCTGGATATTTCCGGGTTCTGCTCCAATGTCACTTCATCAGAGGGTCTTCACCAACCACCTTACACAAAACAGTGGCAGCCCCCAGCTGCCTCTTCTCCATTCGACCCTGCAGGTCCCCACCCCATACTTTCCACCCTGCTCTGTGTCACAGGAGGCTGATGGAGGAGACTGCCCCCTTGCCCTCTGCCTTCCAGTTGGGCTTGGCCAATGGAAGTCGCTGGAAAGTGGGAGGAGAATCAGGTCTCTCCTAGTGGACTGGTCCGGGGTGATGGGCCCTCCCTGACTGCTTCCTCTTGACCCTTCCCACGTCTTTGTCCCTTTGTGAAATCTCGTCTATTATGCAATTGAGGAACTGTCTGCTTCCTGCCTCATCCCTGACGGACGCCTCTCCTCCCACAATTTTATCTCTTACCCTGTTTATCTTGCTTTGAAGGCTGATAGTTACCTGACACTGCATTATATAAGTATCAGACTATTTCTACGGTCTTCTGCCCCCACTCTATGCAGGCCGTGTGAGGGCAGGAGCCCTGCATTGTTCACTAGGGTATCCCTGGTGCCCAGGATGGAGTGCACAAGAGCTGAATGTTTGCTGAGTGAATCACCGATGGGAGAACCTGCACCCTGCTTCGTCATCCCTCTACCCCACTGGGCTTTTGGGAACATCCGCAGGGAGCTGGGCTTCGTGGAGGGGTGGGCCTCTCAGGAATACACGTCCTGGGGGACCTCAGAGGATGCAGGAGCCAGGGAGGGCGCAAGTTCATGGTGGGGGAGGACTTTCCCGCAGTCTGAACCACGCGCAGACAAGGAAATAAAACGCTTTCCCCTTTATTAGCACTGATAAGAGTAATAGTCCATTGTTCAGGCTTTTAAATTTTACTCCATCATCATTTTCCAAGCTAAGCTGCTGAGCATTGCAAGAACGACAGGCTTGATGAGGGTTAAATCATGCTTGGTGGCTGGAGCTTCTGCCAACACAAGACCCTAGGGAGGGCCCAAGCCTTCTCTCTTCACCTGGAGACCACCTGGAGGAAGAGGAAGATTCCTGAGGGCAAGGGCTAGACCAGTGCTTTTGGACATTGTATCTGTGCCCCCAGCTTGACCCAGCCCAAAATATAACAACAATGGCAGGGGTGAAGCCCATGGGTACCAGGCCAGACTGCCTGGGTTCAAATCCAGGCTCTGTACTTATTAGCTGTGCAACCTTGGGCAAGTTACTTGACCTCTCTGGCCCTCTGTTTCCTCTTTTCTAAAATGGGGAGATAATAATGCTAGGTAATCATGAGACTATTGTGGGGATTAAAAAAGTCCCTGGAGATAAAGTGCTCAGATCAGCTTTGCCTGTTTAATGTTTGGCTATGAATATTACTAATTGGGAGCTCACTCCGTGTCAAGTATAACCCAGGCAGGCTCTCATCATCTCTAATAACCAGATAAGGACATTAAAGCTGGTGGCGTTACTCACTCACATCCAAGGTCACACACACACACCTTGCTGAGGGCTGAGCCTTGATTTAAGACAGGCAGGAGGCTTCCTGGTAGCTATCCCTGTTAAGTTGCCTTAGACACCGCTCCCCAAGGTGAGTGGCAGGCTGCAGATTGAGGGTGGAGCTGCTGGGATTCAGCTGAAGCCCTGGGGAGGCAGAGGAGGAGTGGGGCTGGGGACCCACAGGGCAGGGGTCCCTTCTCCTGGGAAGTGCGCATCCCAGTGTCCCCTGCACCCATAGGGACCACACGCCCACTTCCTTGGGATCAGGCTCCTTTCCCGAATGTCTTGTCCCTTCCGGAATGGCAAGATGGGCTAAGTGAAGGAACAGAGCGCAGATACAAATACGATGGGGAAGGATGGGGGTTGGGGGGTGGGAGGGAAAGTGAGGCCGGGAGCCGGGGGCCCACATCCCCGAGCGCAGAGGAGCAGGGACACGCGTGTCCCTCTGCAGACAGCGCCATTCGTATTGATCTACCATATTTTCAGAAGCAAATTAATCTTGGCTTTTAACAACTTATTTAGGACAGAGAAGCTTCTCGGAAGCCTTTTCACGTGGTAGACTGCCTGGGGTACTCGTGTGTGTGAGAACACAACCACGAGACACCCTCTCCTAAGTGCCAAGGTCAGTGGAAAAGCCTCCAGCCTCAGCTGAGGCTTCACACCAACAGTGCCAGCAGGGCTGGAGTGTCTGCTCTTGCTTCTGACAAACCGATTTTCCCCAGAGGGCCTCAGAGCTCATGGCTGGGGAGGGAACGGAAGTCATCCAGGAGGGGCAAGATGTGGAGATTTGGGGGAGGGTTAGGAAAACAAAGACGCCTCCCAGTGAGGCAGTGCCTTGGGAAGGACTAGGGCCCAAGAGGTAGGTTCAGGTCAGACCATCCTGCATGACAACCTGGTCTCCCCTGTCCAGAAGATCGGCCCTGGGGCAACCATCTGCCCCTTGGAGCAGAGCCTGTTGCTAAAAATGTCAAGACTATTTGCTTACAGAGCAGGTGGCAAGAGCGCCTCTCTCCAGTAATTAAGCAGGACGGGGCATGATCTAGAGCGAGCATCCTGTGTCCCTGGGCAGAATGACCTGGGCCCCACGGATGGGGGGTCATGGTGGGGCCCTCCTGGGCCCTCCAGTGGTTGCCATGGCAGGGAAGCTGCGGTGGGTGGGCTGGAGGCCCAGAGGGAGGACGAGGCCCACAGGGAGGACGAGGCCCTCAGGGAGGACGAGGCCCTCAGGGAGGACGAGGCCCACAGGGAGGACGAGGCCCTCGAGCTCTGACACCTGGGGCATGGCGTGTGCACAGCTGTGCCCTCCCCGGGCCGAGAGACAGGCCGTGTCTCTCTATAAAGGGAGGGAGCTGAGAGTTATTACCCGTCACATGAACCCAGGATGAAGGTTAGCCGCCCTAGGTGGGCATTCACCACTGATAAAAACCTGTCTCCCTGCCGGCCTTAAAGTGCTGTTTAAAAAGCGAATGCATAATTTAAACTGTGCCACTTGGGACTGGGCTCCCACCAGGCACCGGCTAAGACTGCCCCATAGGCCCTGGAGGAACAGTCCAGAGTTGAGGAGGGGGGAGGGCGGGGAGGGAAGGTAGGGGCTGGTTCTTTAAGTGCAGGTGACCGAGGTGTGGAGGGGCCAGACAAGGAGCTGGAGTGTCTCAGGGCAGAGTGTCCCTGGGATACCCCAAGTCTCCAAGGAGCAGTTAGAAGGGACGTCCCTGGCCTCTGAGCCGTTGCCATGGCGTTTCACCATTTACAGTAGGCATCCCTGCCCTGCAATGGCTCCCTGGAGCAGGCAGGACCAGTGTCACCAATCCTATTTTGCAGATGGAGAGACAAAGGCCTGTGGGAATAGGACCCAGGCCTGGCTTTCTGTGCCGGTCTCAGCCACAAGCAAACTGTGACACCAGGCAGGATGCGTGGTGATTCTCAGAGTCCCTCGGGCCCGGCCTCTCCTCACGCTACCTGGCTACGCTTGGCCAGAGCCAGGTTGGGCAGCTGGCATTCATGTCCTGAGGCTCTCCCCTTGTCTCACAGGCACCAGGCTGATGCCCTGATCTCTCCTGGATGACAAGGGCTGAGCGCCTCTCCCTCCCCCCTTACCGCCACCCTCAGCTGCCCCGAGACAGGAAGCCGCGCTCTCCTTTGTCTCCCAGACGCCAGCTCCAACTTGGGAGGCTCCCCGAAGGCAGCTAAGGGGCCCTTGGCTAGTCGCTGGCGGTGTAGCATGGGTACCCCATAACCACATCGCTAATCATAAAAGGAGGTAAAGTTTATCGTTTGGGCTGTTTTCGATACCGGAGGAAGAGAGCAAAGCGCGGATGGCAACCATGAAAGATTCACCACATCTGTCAGCGCAGATAGAGGGGTTGGCTGGAATTATTGCAGCCGCGGGAAGAATTGTGTTTTAGGAGCTGCCCCAGGTATTAATTTGTGGCGGGCTTATCCTGTCAGGAACATACAATGCTCATGGTGTCGAGAAGTACGACTTTAAAGGGCCTGCACGCCCATTGGATGCGAGCTGGAAGTCGGCGCCTGGAAGGCAACTGATCCCCTTGGCGAGGTTTTCCAATAAGTTCCAGATGAAAAGCGTGAGGTTGCGGAGTAATGTCACCTTCGGAGACTCTCACACTAGACCTGTCCCCATCCATTGTGCCAGCTCGTGGATTACCCTACTCCCTGGTGCCCGGAGCACCGCCTTCTCTCCCGCTCACCGGCGTCTGGCAGGCTGCAGGTACCGGGGGTCCCAGCCCAGGGCCTGGATTCCTGAGTCCCCTGTGGAGGTAGGGCATGGTGAGCTCCAAGTGGTCCCTTGAGGCTCCGAGTCCCACAGCCCTCCTCTCGCAAGTTCAAGGGAAAAGCAGAGACTGGAGTCACGTCCCTGCAGCCCTCACACTATTCAGGAGAGGACGTTCCATGACCCCCAGCCACTCACCCTCAGTCCCGGGCATGTCTTTTCTCGCAGCCTGGAGATGAGGTCTGTCCTGCTATCACCATAGAGCCAGCAAGTCCTTGGTCTCAGGGGCGTCCAGTCCAATCTGATTTTTGCCAAATGCCACATCCCCAAACGGGAAGCGGTTCAGAGGCCTCTATGGCCTGCACTCTCTCCTTTCTAAGCCTTTTCAAGTTTGCATCTTCTTATACTCTAAGGCTTTACGCACCTCGTGCATTGCGTCCTGTTGCCACTTCCTTTGGTCCAGGCCGTCCTGGAGCTGAGGTACACAGTAGAGCCTGGAGCAGGGTGGGGAGGAAGCAGTTGAGAAGACTGGAGTCCCCGGTGTCCTATGGGAGCCGCCAGTCACCCTGCCAGGCCCCACTCCCATTTTCTTTCTCACAGCAGCGAGGGAACCAGCTGAAGTGGGAGAACCAGCCCCAGGAAGGACCTTGCAGGAGGGAAGGAGTTAAAGTCCACGTGGCTCTGGTGGGCGCTTCCTGCCCGGTAAAGGGAGGATGTTTAGAGGCCAGCTCAGCTGAGCCGTCTGGTGTCTTGGAAACTGTCTGACGACCCAGGCGGCACCAGGTTATGGGCGTCCCTGGCCGATGAGGAAGGGGCACTTGGAGAAGCTCCGTGGTGCTGAGTCAGGGCTGAGTCCTGGCTGGATTGGTTCACGTGGGCCAGGAGTACTCTGGAAGTCCGGCTGTCTGTCTGCCTTCAGAAAGTCTCTCTTCTCCATCAGGGCAGAGCAGCAGGAGGGTCCCGCTGAGCGCCAGCCATTGGGAGGGGAGAAGAAGCAAGTCTTCTCCACCGGAAGTGCTTGCCTGGGGGCAAATCGGCTCCTGGCCAGTGTCCCACGGGGCTGGAAAGGTAGCCTGAGCAGCCTGGCTCTGAACCTGGCCTGGGTTCTGAACCTGAAATAAACTGACACCTTGGAGTCTTCCTCGCTGCCATACTTGGACCACGGTGGGCCGGGCTGGAGTGACGCACGTGGAGAGTGGCCGGGGCTGGAGTTTTATCCTGGCGTCCTGCTTGGGATACAAGGTGGACACTCACGTTTCAGAAGCTGCGGTTGGGAACGGGGCTGGATCAGCTCCTCTGAGCTGGAGGCACGAGCCAGGGCTCCCTGTGGATGGGAGGTGAAGAAGGGCCGCTTGCTTTCTTGATGAAGCCAGGGCCACTTTCAAACGGTGACCGGGGCCGTTTGAAGGAGGGGAGCTCTCACCCACGTCACCCGCGAGCTCACCAAGGGCTGAGTAGCTGTGAACACCAGCTCCCACTCTTTCTGGGGCAGCAAAGCTCTCCCTCTCCACCAAGAGCCCCTGGGGCCACTTCTCAGGGGGCTTGTTAAAGGCCACAGCCCCTGCTGCTGCCTGGGAAGGGGCAGAAAGGGCTGCGATGGGGGAGGAGGGCAGGCGAGGTTAGAGAAGGCAGCTCTGGTCCCGGCATAACTCTGTCCTCTGGTTTGGAGCCCAAAGCAGAACAGCTGTAAAGGGTCCACAGGGTGCAGGTGTCCTCGTGTCCAAAGAGCAAAATGTAAACATGAAAAAGCACAGTTTTCTCACATTGATCAGATTCCTCCAAGGCGTGTTCTGAGCCCCCTTCATGCCCCTTCCTTGCCATCCCCGCCCTTTAGACGCAAGGAAAAGGCATCTCTTTCCGGTTGGTCCCCTGCACTGTGGCTTCAGGGCTGCACCGGAGATGCCCTTGGTCTCTGAAGAAATCTGACCTCCAGTGCATGAGGAAAGGGAGGTGGAGGCGGGGGAGGTAGGGTCACCTGTTCCTAGAAATTCAGTGGGTAGGTTTTATTGGCTGGGTCTGCAGTTTCTGGGCCCAGACCTCCACTGGGCTTGGAGGAGTGACGATTTGTCACAAACTTGGTCCCGTCTTTGAGTTTGGAACCAGTTGAGAGGTGGACCCAGGCATCAGAGAAAGTAAGTTCAAAATCTCAGCTTCATTCCCCTGAAAGCTGAACTGGCATGAGCGTGGGGTCATAGTGGGCCTCTACATGCTCCCGGATGGGTTGAAAATAACCCCCAAATGGCAGCTGTCGGCGGCTTGGAAGAGGAGATCCTGCCACTTCGTCTCTCTAGAGGGATGAGCAGATTGGGTGGCAACCTTCCGGGGATCAGAGAGAGAGAGATAGGCCGGAAGGGGCTGAGCCGTGCACGCGTGGAGGAGTCATCCTCCCGAGGGGCCTGACAGACCTCGAGACGGGCTGAGTGAGGGGTGACAGGCGGGGAGGGCTCCCCTTCCGTATCCTCAGCAAGTGCGTTGGTGATGGGAGCGGGGGATGGGCCTTCACCTAGCAGGTCTGTTCAGGACACTGCGCATGCTCTAATACCAGGAGCAGCCCAGGGCCACTGTGTTAACCACTCCGCCCCATTTCCAAATGCTCCGTAGACAAGCAGCATTGCCCCAGTTGAGCGCCACTGAACCATGGAGACACAGACCAGGGAAACGGTGATGACCCCCCTTCTCAGCAGTTTTGGGTCAGACCCCAGTCGGGAAAACCCCACACCCACCCTCCTCAAGATAACTTCCTTGAATGGGTCCAGGGATACAGAGAAGAGGCAGGTCAGGCCCAGGAGCTGAGGTGGGAGAGGGCGGGTCCAGAGAGGCTCAGATAACAGAATGGGGCAGGATAGACTGAGATGACCCTCAGATGAGGGGTGAGAAGCCCAGTGTGAGGGGTGTACACAGGATTCAGGAAGCTCTAGGGAGCTCTGGGGACTTTAAGGAAGGGTCTGGCATGTTTCAGCAGCAGTGAAACAAAAAGGGTTCTGCTCTAGTCAGGGGCCACCTTTCCTCCTTGGCTTCTAAACACCCCCCAATGAGATCCTCCCTCTGTGGCATTCTTGGGGCTCCCTTACTGTTTATTCCACTCTTCGGAGAACGACCTTTGGTGGTTGTCAATTCCTTAATTCACCCTGGAGGCAGGATTCCCTGAATCCCCTGGGGCTGGGGGAGGGGGAGTAATCCAGTGCTTGCATGGGGTAGAAACCCAGTAAGTGATTGTTGAATGAATGAATGAACGAGTGAATGAATGTTACAGCTTTTGTTGCCACACCACCCCTTCTTCCCACCTTCCAGTCCATCTCTGAGTTCTATCTCTTTACACCTAAGTTTTCTGGAAGCGCAGGTCCTTTTCTTTTTTATAAATTTATTTATTTATTTATTTTTGGCTGTGTTGGGTCTTCGTTTCTGTGCGAGGGCTTTCTCTAGTTGCGGCGAACGGGGGGGGGCCACTCTTCATCTTGGTGCACGGGCCTCTCACTGTCGCGGCCTCTCTTGTTGTGGAGCACAGGCTCCAGACGCGCAGGCTCAGTAGCTGTGGCTCACAGGCTTAGTTGCTCCACGGCATGTGGGATCCTCCCAGGCCAGGGCTCGAACCCGTGTCCCCTGCATTGGCAGGCGGACTCTCAACCACTGCGCCACCAGGGAAGCCCCGCAGGTCCTTTTCTGCTTCATCCCTGGGTCTCTCCAGTTTGGCTTCTGCTGGAAACAGCTGCCCCTAGTGGCCATCCTCCCCTTTAACCACGCTGGAGCCCCCTCTGGCCTCCGTCTACCGCTAGGAATGCTGATGGCTTCATATTTACTTTCTCCCGCCCTTCCTCCTAGCCTTTCCCCTCCACAAATCTGCTCTGGAACAAATTATCCGTCTTCCCCTTGACCTCCTTTTCCTGTCTGAAATCACCATTTCCTAAACAGCAACCCCTGGATCTTGACAACCCTCTCACCCCCTCCCTTGCTCAGCCCATCAGCTAGACTCACCCGCTTGCTCCATGGCCCCCTTCCTCTTCAGGGGCCCCCAGCACACGTTTGCTTCATTAAAACCATCCCATCTCTCTCTGGGAAGTCCCCACCATCATCCACCACCGCAATTAACGTTTTTAAAGGCTCCCTATTTATATATAAACGTGAGTGCCAGGCCTGCCTGGGGAGGTCCCTTAATCCACAATTATTTTGGTGGAGCAAGGGAGGCACTTTTGTCACCATATGATCTAGAGCTGAGTTTAGTGTTGTTTAGAGTGAGATCGCAGGACGCGGAGAATGGACTTGAGGACACGGGGAGGGGGCAGGGGAAGCTGAGACGAAGTGAGAGAGTGGCATGGACATATATACGCTACCAAATGTAAAATGGATAGCTAGTGGGAAGCAGCTGCATAGCACAGGGAGATCAGCTCAGTGCTTTGTGACCACCTAGAGGGGTGGGATAGGGAGGGTGGGAGGGAGACGCAAGAGGGAGGGGATGTGGAGATATATGTATACATATAGCTGATTCACTTTGTTAAAGAGCAAAAACTAACACAACATTATAAAGCAATTATACTCCAATAAAGATGTTAAAAAAAAAGGAATTTGAGAAAAAGAAAAAAGAATTGCTAGAACAATATCATGGGGTAGACAAAAGCATTTAATTCTTTATGAGAGAATTGATAGTTTATATCTAGTAAGGGAGAATATTTGGGAAGGGTGCATGGGTAGATATGTGTGATGGGTATGAGACAGGCCTCTTCTGACTGCCTTGTTTTCAGGGATATAGAGCAGTATCAGTAGACTGTGTCCTACAGACAGGAACTGGTCCACCACCCATTGTTTTCTGGCTTCCCAAAATGAGGACATAATTGAGAGTATGTGTTTAGAAATTATTATGACAATTTGTCAGAGTATTCTTCCATGTCTTCTGAATCTAATATTAAAAATTTAAGGTTCAAAAAAAAAAAGAATGAGATTGCAGGACTTCCTAAGGGGTAGAGCTGTCTGCAAATGACATGGGTGGGAGTGAGCTGCCCGTGGCTGGCTGTATTCAAGTATCAGGTGGCCCCTGAGAGGCCTTTGAGAGTTAACGGGGGTGCGCTGAAAATAACGATGGCAATTTCAAATCAGAAATCTTTGGCTAGGAGGGAAGAAGCAAATCCAGGCACACCTACGAGGATTTAGCCCCTTGCAGATATGGGGGAGGGTTTCTGGGGCCAGGAAGAGCCTCGGTCCAGCTTCTGTGAGTGAAGGGCAGGAGCGGCAGGGATCCCTGGCTCTGCTGGGGGAAGATGAATGGTGGTGTTTGGGCTATGCTCAGTAGGAGGGGCTGGCAGGGACCTGGGACCCTGCTCCGTGGGGGGCTGTAGACACAGAATTTCTCTTCCTCCCGTGGACTCAGTGGCTGCCCTCGCCACCTGACAGGAGCGCAGGCTCAGCCAGACCCCAGGTTGTCGTGGCAACACCATGGAGCATTCACCTTGCCCTTGCTGGGGGCGAGGGTGAAGATGCACAGCTTGTAAGGAAAGGTGTAAGCACAGATGTAAAGGTGATGGCCAGATGTAAGGAAAGGTGACTGCTTCTGAGGGAAAGACCCGGGGCCAGGGGCTGCCCCCCTGCACCCTCTCCCCCAGGACCCAGCTTCTTTAGGCTGCTTCTCCCCACAGCACCCTTACAGCTGCCGGCACTTTTAAGAGATAGGAGAGCCCCTAGTGCAGTACTGGGCATGCAGCAAGTGCTCAATAAATATTGGTTTTTAAATAAACGAATTTGGTTAGATTGCTTAGAAGGAGCTGGTGCAGCACAGACTGCCTGGTCTAAAGACGGCCCTAATAATAGCTCCCACTCCACAGGCTGTTTTTTTACAGTCTGACCTTGACTCCAGCCCCCACTTCCCCCAGAACCTGGGAGGACCTTTTAGCTGTCTTGACGGGGAGAGTATATGGAAGTGACACCAAGTGACTTTTGAAACGAGACTATAAAGATGCTACGCGCTTCCCCCTTGATTCCTGCAGACACTTTGCTCTTGGAACAGCTGCCATGCTGTTGGGAAGTTCAAATTAGTCCACGCGGAGAGACCCCATGTAGGTGTGCTGGCTGACAGCCCAGCTGAGGTCCCCGCCAACAGCCGGCACCAGCCACCAGACCCGTGAGGGAAGACGCCTCCCAGTGCTTTCAGCCTCACACTGTCGGGCTGCCCCCCACACCCCCATCTTCTAGTCTTCCCAGCCAAGTTCCTGACCCTCAGAAACTGTGAGAGATAACAAAGTGATGACTGTCTTAATCCAACTAGTTTTGAAGTGACTTGTTACCCAGTAACAGACCACTGATGCAATCAGCACTGAACACAAGCACTCTTGCAGGCCTCCTCTCTGTCTGGTTTACCCATAACTGCTGTTGGGCAGGAGTGTGGTCTCCCCTGCCAGTCAGTGGTTGCCAGGGTAACTGGGTCCCCTGCTTGAGGTGTGGGAGTGGACTTTTCAAGGAAGCGCCCATGGCTGCTTTTCTTGGAAGAGAACACTTGCGTTTTCAAGGCTTGATCAGTGCAAAACACTCTAATGCTCTTCCTTCTAGTTCTTATTCCAGCACCAATTCTGACGATTTCAGGCCCATCTGCTGTAGACTGAATATTTGTGTTCCCCCAAATTGACAGGTTGAAAGCCAGTTCCCAAAGTGATGGTATTTGGAGGTGGGGCCTTTGGGGGGGTGATTAGGTCATGAGGGTGGGGCCCTCATGAATGGGGTTAGTGCCCTTATTAAAGAGACCCAAGAGAGCTCCCTCCCCTCTTCAGCCATGTGAGGACACAGCAAGAGGAAGCCATCTATGAACTAGGAAGAGGAGTCTCACTAGTTACTGAGTCTGCTGGCACCTTGATCTTAGACTCCCAGCCTCCAGAACCATGAGAAATGAACGTTTGCTGTTAAGCACCCTGGTCTGTGGTATTTTGTTATAGCAGCCCAAACAGACTAGCACCCCGTCCCTGGCTCCAGAGCTGTGTAAAGAGTAGGTTGGGCAGAGTGAGCTCTTGGGTGTCTCTTGGCTCCAGGCTTGTGTGAGTCAATTTGTTGACTCGACAGTGTGCATAGTTTCTGAATTCGACCATGAGTGTTTCAGTACTTGGTACAAGGAACGGGGGAGAGGCCAGTGACTCCATGGAGGAAGGGCGTCTCTCCTTCCTTTGGCCATTTACTAAACATTAAGGTGCTAGGTCCTGGATCTGAGTAATTAATAACGCTCTGAACACATTGGCTTTCTTTATTATTTCCTTGTCTCTGTTGATGGTCATTTGCAGATGATTAATCTAAATCACTATTTAGATTCTATTTAGATTCTAATCATGCTTTCAGACCAACATTGCTACCCACAGCTGTCTAATCTGTCTGAGCGGTGATCATTTTCCTTGGGAGGGCTGGCTTTTTGATGTTCATCCTACTAAGAGGAAGGGTGACCCCCAGAGTCAGGAAACTTGTGTTGACCATGGCTTCTGCTTCCCCATCTGTAGAATTTCCCACCAGGGGACCCCAGAGTCAGGCTGGTTAAAGAAACTGGTCTCATATTCACTTCTTAGTTATGTGACTTGGGAATGTCTTGCTCTCTCTGAGCTCCAGTTCCTTGAAAAATACTGTCCCCTCCCTCGGAAAACATTGTTTTTGTATTTTGCCCTTCTTTAGTCCTAAGCTGGCCAGCTCGTATTCATCCCTCAGACCTCCAGTTCCATAGCACTTCCTCCAGGAAGCCTGCCCTGAATCCCTCCCCAGCTACTGCTGCCAAGGCTGGGAAAGCAGCCCACCTGCGGGCTCATGTGTGGCAGGTACCCGGCCTGTCAGGGCTGCAATACTTGCTTCTCCATCCCCCCAGAATATAGATGCCTTCAAGAGCAGAGACCGAGTCTGCTGTGCTTCTTGATCTGTTCCCAGCCCCCGACACTGCCCCTGGCTCATAGTACGTGCTGAATAAATATTTGTTGAACAAAGGAATAGAGATGATGCCCACACCCCCGTCTGCTTCTTAGGATCCTGCAGCGTGATGTACGGGCATGCTCTCCTGCGGAACGGGACACCAGGTGAAGACATCATTATCATTAATGATGATAAGCAGTCAGATGCTTCCAATTCCTCCCATGAAGAAAAAGCTGGCATCCAAAGGCAACCTGGATCTTATTCAGACCTGCAAACTCTGAACAACTTGGATGAAAATGTGGCTCCCCCACAGGTGCGGCCAGGGTTCTAGAGATGGAAGAGGGTGATATGGTGGCTCCTAAACGCTATGGAAAATCTTCCTTGAGAAGACAGGAGGGAGAATCAAAGTGGGCTATTCCATCCGGCTTTACCTTTCCACTTCCTTAAGGAGGAAGAAGCCAAACTCAGCAGGGGATACGGGGCGTGGTGTCTGGGGAAGGAGGAGGCTGTGTTCTGCAGGGGACACAGGGCATTGAGTCTGGGGACGAGCAGGAAGTTGTGTTCCCCCATCTTGGGACTGCCAACCGAGGGATGATTGTAAGTAGCTTTTCAGGAGATAAAGGAGGAAAAAGTGGCCATGTTGTGGGGTGGAGTGGGGTGAGGGGAGAGGTAAACTGTGAACTTCCTAAGTAATGTCCATGTGGGCTGTCTGTGGCTTCTAGGACACCGGGGAGGCTAGGCAGAACTGTGGGTGTCATCTTGAGGACACCTCGAAGCCATTTTCTGCAAGAGGCAAGCTGCCCCTCCCCCGTCCCATCCTAGGCTCCAACTTTATAAACTCTATCCAAGTAAAACCCCAGGGCATAATCGGGTGTGGAAGGGAGAGTCAAGTGTGGGTATTACACTGTGCAAACCCCTAACTGCCTGGCCTGGCAAATGAATTAACTTGTTAACCAAAATGCATACATCTGCATACATTTGAATACATGAATAAGATCGGCTCAGACCCTGCCCAGGTCCAACTTCTCCCGGAGGGAGGAGGAGGGAGAAAAAAAGAGGTGGATCCCGGAAAAAGAGGCTTGGACCACTCCAAGGCTGCACCTTAAACAGCCCTTGCCTTTGCAGACTATTTATAGATTAAACACAAAAAGCATCTCCCTGCTGCATTAAAAATTACCCATCAAGGCCGAGGACTTGGTGGGGCAGTAAAATCAATCTCATTGCATAAAGACAACAGCAAGCAATTGGCATGACATTTTAAGTAAATGCTACAGCCATTTGTAAATGTTCATTTTCCAGGAGACCCCATCTATTATATGACAGCTATTTTCTTAGCATCCCAGTGTGAATTCAGTCGGTTTACAGATAAGCCCGTTGAGGAGAATGGATATCAAGATGTAAAGTGCTATAATATGGACAATTTGTTACCTCTGCACCAAGTCGATCTGTCATAATGTATCTTCCTCTTGCAGGGGTTGGAAACCGGTGGGCTATTTTTGCAGGTTGGCATTCATGAGCAAGGGAGTCTGAATTGGGTGGAGGAGAAGCCAGTGGGGACGAAGGAGGCAGCCCTGCCCCTGAGGTGGATCACAGACTACAAACTCGGAGGCAAATGGAGGAGACGATGTGGTCCTCGGGGTGGGGACTTGCCCTTTCCAGATGCTTCTTCCCCAGAGAGGCCCAGGTGGGAGAGACGGTTCCTACCCCAAGCCTGGTTATCAGCAAGGTCCCACTTCCCAGAGGAGTGGGTCCATCAAAGGCCGGAAGCATCCACTGCGAGGCTGACAGCTCTACCATGCAGATGCCCATGCTTCCCAGGCACGTAGCTGAGATTGGCTCCTTGGGCTGGACTCGGGAGAGGATGCCGTCTCCTGGGGTTCCGTCCCCAGCTCCCTGTACCTTCTGGCAGAGGTGGCCCGTTGGGGCCGGGGGACATCCTAGCAGTGCCGCCCGTGTTGAAATACGGCTGAAGAGAGACTGAGGGTCTCCCAGCCTCATAACTCACTGCTAACTCCGACAATCCAGATGTTTCCAGGGAGGAAAGAAATGACCCGTCAGTAAACCTGGAGTTGAGCCAAAGAGGTGCTGAGCAGGGCAGGTGACGGATCATACCGGGCTCCCCAGTGGGTGGTCGATGGGAGGGTACCCGGCTCTCAGGTGGTGAGAAAACTACCTGGAAATTCAAGTCCTATTTCAAGAAGGACAGGAGTGCAAAGAGATGGACCACGGTACTGACCTTGGGGGACCTAGTTACCAGGCAAGACCCTCCCAGATTTTATTGGCCCCTGGGGGTCCAGCAGGTTTTCTTTTGCAACTTGTTTGTTCTTTCATTCATTTAACAAACACTTGGGACCATCAGGTCTTTCTAACAGGCAATCCTGACCCTCCCTGAGCTTTGCTTTCAGCCCAGGGCAGGTCATTTAGCTTGTTAACCCTTCTGGGGCCCAAACTCTATCCTCTATGCCTATGGCTGTCTGACACATAGTAGGACACAAAAGGCTGTTAAACACATGAATGAAAAAATAAAAGAACGAATGAACGAATGAATAAATGCATGCATCTACTCCTCAGGTACTGGTTTTCCCAGGTGGCAGGGCCACCTCTCGGGGTTAGGACACAATTCCTCAACAGGCACGGCTCAAGGCCTGAGTTTTAACCCAGAAAGAGACGTTCCAGCAATTATTTATTTTATTTATTTTTTATTCTTTTTGGCTGTGCTGGGTCTTCATTGCCGCGCACGGGTTTTTCTCTAGTTGCGGTGAGCGGGGGCTACTCTTCGTTGCGGTGCGTGGGCTTCTCATTGCGGTGGCTTCTCTTGTTGCAGAGCACGGGCTCTAGGCGCGCAGACTTCAGTAGTTGTGGCACGTGGGCTCAGTAGTTGTGGCACACGGGCTTAGTTGTTCCGCGGCGTGTGGGATCTTCCTGGACCAGGGCTCGAACCTGTGTCCCCTGCACTTGGCAGGCGGATTCTTAACCACTGCACCACCAGGGAAGCCCCCGCTTCCAGCAATTCTATCCTGTGACTCCAGCAGAGACGGGAGAGGCCGAGTTGGCACCTTCAGGGTTAGGGGCCTCTGAAAGCAACACTGTGTCTGGCCCAAGGTGTCCTCAGTGGAGATAGCTGCCGTTTTCATCACTCAGGATCCAGGCGAGGCAATGGCTGTCACTCACAGGCGAGTCGTGAGTCTCCAGAAATGCCCATCTGGACTCTGATCAGGCTTCTGGAAGCAGTTGGCTCAGAACTGCCCTTTCCTGGCCCCGTTTTACCCCACCTTTCAGCAAGAGTGAGGGTCCACTTGGTCTCATTCCAAGAAACTCCTCGAGGGGTGCAAGGTACTGAAGGTGGGGGACCCCAGTCCTGTGAGCTACCTTGGCAATGTCCTCCCTGAGCCCAGCCCTGCGGCTTCCGGGGCACTCGGCCCGCGAGGAGGGCGTGTGACTGTGGAGGGGGGAGGGTGACACGTCACAGGTGGGGCAGCTCCCCTCAGAGGGGAGTGGTGGTGTGATAGTCATTTGAAGGTGAGGAAAGGTCGCGTCCCTAGGCGGCCACGTCCAGGCCAGCCTGAGTTGGGAAGTGTCCGGAGTTCATGAAGAAGTGTGTAGGTGCAAACATCAGTTCTCCTAAGATAAATAAATGAACAACTGCTAGCTGAGGTGCTACCGTGAGTACTTAGGTTAATCAAGCAGTGTCATCCCCGAGGTAATTTAGCGCCTCCATTCATTACCGCACCTTCATCCTCTCTGTGTCACCACCACTAATAGTTCTCTCTCGAAGGCAGAAAATTGCCAAGCAAACTTTGAGTCATGTCCTCACGTCTACCCGACCCGCTCTTGCATCAGAGGCGGAGATGATATTCCAAGGGGGTGACAGCCAGGGAGGCCCGAGGACTGACCAATCAGAAAGGCCACTGGCCGCTCTCACAGGTTAGCTTCAGCCAAACATTAGACTGGGCAGAGGGGAGGTGGGGAGGGACCCCTGCCTTCCCTGTGGCTGGAAGCCCTTAAAAACGATGAATTCTCGTTTTTACAGCAAACTTTGGAAGGAGAACTAAAGTGGACATGCTTCTCCCATTTCATACCTGGGCAAACTGAGGCAGGAGAGAATGGCAGTCATCTGATCCGCTCTTTTTTGTTTGTCTATTATTATTTTTAATTTTTATTTTCTATTTGAGTGTAGTTGATTAACAATGTTATGTTAGTTCCAGGTGTACAGCAAAGTGATTTAGTTATACATATACATGTATCTATTCTTTTTTTTTTTTTGTGATATGCGGGCCTCTCACTGTTGTGGCCTTTCCTGTTGTGGAGCACAGGCTCCGGACACACAGGCTCAGCGGCCATGGCTCACGGGCCCAGCCGCTCCGCGGCATGAGGGATCTTCCCGGACCGGGGCACGAACCCTTGTCCCCTGCATCGTCAGGCGGACTCTCAACCACTGTGCCACCAGGGAAGCCCCATGTATCTATTCTTATTCAAGCTCTGTTCCCATTTAGCTTGTTACAGAATATTGATCAAAGTTCCCTGTGATCCACTCTTTATGGACCACGGTGGGTTTTGAAAACTCTCAGGCTGGATTCAAACCCTGGCTCCGCTACTCAGGAGCCGTGTGACCTTATGCAAGATCTCAATCTCTCTGTCCCTTCCTTTTCACTTCTATAAAATGGGGCTGATGACACCTACTTCCCCGAACAGACATGAGACGATGAAGTGAGAATCCCTGCACCTGGACAGAAGAGACATTTAAAAAGTGGGAGCTAAGTGATGCCAGCAAGATGGTGGAATAAGCAGCCCTGGACCCTCCTTCTCCTGTGACCACACCGACTCACCCACAACTCACAGACGACTTCCTGTTGTAAGAAGTGGGGGTCAGCTACAGACAGGTGGGGTGACTTTACCTCAGGTCACACTGTGGGTCTGAGTGGGGGACGGGGTCCAAAATCCCAGTCTCAACTCTCCTTCCAGTGGTTTCCATAGCAACAGATCCCAACCTGGTGACGAGTCGGGGGGATTTTGTGACATCCCAGAGTATATAAAATTACCCGAAGGCTATCACAAAATAATCAAATCGTATGCTCTGCTGTGCTTTCTCTTGGCGAGGTTGTCATAAGGATTTGACAACCATGACAAGATGTCAGTTTGGTTCCTAAGGAGTCAGCCATCCCATGTTCAGCCCGTTGAGATGATTTTTGCCTTAAACTCCGATATGGGGAAAGTTCAAGTCAGATTGAATGATTCGTGCCTAGCTAATTGACCCCCAGATGCCCAAAACCAACTGTCCCAGGCCCTTCGTCCCTAAATGTCCCACAAGTTTCCCCATCACCCCGCAGCTCCGGTCCCTTGCCTCCACTCTCACAAGCTCGCTCCTATCTTCTGCCCACCAGACCCGAAGACAGTGGCAAAAACACAAAGGCAGTGCTTCTTCAACTTTAATGGGTGAAGGAAGCACCTGGGAAGCTTGCAGAAATGCTGATTCTGAATCAGTAGGTCCTGGGGGAAACTTACGATGCTGCATTCTTAACAAGCTCCCGGTTAGATGCTGCTACAGGATGGCATTTTGAATCCAACGTACTCAAGCAGTGATTCTCCCACTCTGGGGTGCACTGGAATCACCTGGACGACCTGTTCAAACAGATCCCTGGACTCTTCCCCTAGAGTTTCTGATTCAGTTGGACTGGGGCAGGACCTGAGAATTTGCATTTCCAACAAGTACCTGAGTGATACTGATGTTGCTGGTCCAGGGACCACACTTTGAGAACCACTGCACTAAAGGGTGGATGTGGCCAGGTGATGCAGACAGCCTCCCCATCCTAGCTCCCTAACTTGTCACCCCTGTGCACGGACCAGGTATCTCTCCATGGGGCCCCCAGTTCCTTCCCCACATCTCTCCCTGGATGAGGCTTCCTCAGTGAGACAATCTCCAACGGCAGGGCAGAACCATCCCTCTGTCCCTGCGTCACGTACGTACAGAGAGCTGCAAGGAGAGAGCCCAGTTCTGCAAATCGGCTGAATTTATGTTTCTCCAGCAAGAGAAACGTTGCCAAGTGGAAATAAAATGCAGGATTCCTGGGCACTTCTACTACCTCTTCACGTCACTGGCAGTGACTGATGGCAAAAAGTAAGATTGCAAACGGAATCGCTTTCACTTTGCCCAGAACACACTCCACCCGGTGACGGAGCCTCCTGCAAATCTGTGGTTCTCCCAAGTGTCACCGGCAGCTGCTGTGACGGAACCGGCCAGGAGAGCTGCCAACGTGGAAGACAGAGCCTTCACCCAGCCCAGGCCCAGGGGCCGTCCTTCACCTAAAAGCAGGGGCCCCTGCAGGCAAAAGGGAATCCGGTTTGATTTAATACAGTTCATTTTTCTTCCTCATTTTATTTATTTATTTATTTTTAAAAATAAATTTACTTATTTTATTTATTTATTTTTGGCTGTGTTGGGTCTTCGTTGCTGCGTGCGGGCTTTCTGTAGTTGCGGCGAGCGGGGGCTACTCTTCGTTGCAGTGAGCGGGCTTCTCATTGTGGTGGTTCCTCTTGTTGCGGAACGCGGGCTCTAGATGCGCGGGTTTCAGTAGTTGCAGCACATGGGCTCAGTAGTTGTGGCTCGCGGGCTCTAGAGCACAGGCTCAGTAGTTGTAGTGCACGGGCTTAGTTGCTCCGCAGCGTGTGAGATCTTCCCGGACCAGGGCTGGAACCCGTGTCCCCTGCACTGGCAGGCGGATTCTCAACCACAGCGCCACCAGGGAAGCCCTCTTCCTCATTTTAATCAGAGAGTAATAATAACAATAAACTCACCTTTATATAGTGGTAAACAACTCCTCGGACAGCCAGCAGCGGGAAATGAAGGGGTTTGAAAAGGAGAAGGGAAAAGGAAAGAGAGACGCTCTCAGGTAAGATGTGAGCTGAGCCAGGAGGTTCGGGGTACAGACAGAAGGATGGGGTGTGGGCTGCCGAGGGCGGTGCTCCTGGGACGGAAACACTGAGGGGGGAGGTACGTGATGTTGATTAGGGATCAACGCTGTGTAGGGAGGGGAGGAAACAGAGTGGAGCAGAGGTAGAAGGTGGGCCCACATGGCCAGGCCTTTAGACCCCATCTGGTTGGTCACTGGATGCAGGGCTGCCCCAGAAGGTGATGGCCCCAAGGCATCAGCTGTCTGCCCCTGAGGCTGAGGCTGCCTGCACGTCCTGCTCCAAGCCTTCCGTGGTGGGGCATCTTTGTGTCCCCACAGCTACGGCCAGTGCACGTGTCCTGGAATCCGGCCTGGGAAGGAGGACGTTGAAAAGAAGGGAAAGTTGAGCGGAAATCTCTCTCAACAGATTGACTACTCCTCCCTGGGCCTCTAGCTGGTGTTGGGCTGGAGGGACCAGCAGTGTCAGAGACACGAGGGGAGTGGACGGGAACAAGGGACAGGCACCTGGCCCCAGAGACAGGACTTCCCTCTTGCTCTGTCCCCCTTGGCCATGGTACTGACTGGAGAATTTATCTGTGATAACACCAGCAGGCTGCGTTTCTCCCCTGATCGTTTTTTGCCTGGCGATATTCTAAGGGTATGGAGTTGACCCTTGAACAACGCAGGGGTTAGGGCGCCAACCCCCATGCCATCAAAATCCACGCCCTGCTATTTCTGCCTCAGAAACAAAGGAATTGATAAATGACTCGCCCAAGGGCAGGAAGCTGAAAGAGTTTGGGTAGAATCAGGACTCAGACCCTACTTCTTTTGCTTTCACATATTGTGATCTCTAATCGAACACAAACTTCACCAAATTTAAAGATCTGTAAAATGAAAATACAGATACTATAGTTATTGAAAAAATAATCTGTGTATCGGTGGGGACCCACCTAATTCAAACCCGTGTTGTTCAAGGGTCGACTGGATTGCCTTTCTTTTTTTTTTTTTGGCGGTACGTGGGCCTCTCACCGCTGTGGCCTCTCCCGTTGCGGAGCACAGGCTCCGGATGCGCAGGCTCAGCGGCCATGGCTCACGGGCCCAGCCGCTCCGCAGCATGTGGGATCTTCCCGGACCGGGGCACGAACCTGCGTCCCCTGCATCGGCAGGCGGACTCTCAACCACTGCGCCGCCGGGGAAGCCCCTGCTGCTGTCTTTTTTTGTATATAACATTTTAGTGGAACATACCCACGCATTTTCCCATTGTCTGTGGCTGCTCCAATGACTGAGGTGAGTCATTGCCACCGAGACTGTTTGGGGCACAAAGCTGAACATTTTACTCTCTGGACCTTGACAGGTTATACTTGCAGACCTCTGCTCCGGAGCCCATGGCTCCTGAGAAAGCTGGCTGGAGGATGCTCCCAGGGCCAAGGTTAGGGCTGCCTACTCAAAGTCCAGATCTTAGGTCCTGCCTGGGGGAGACCTTGGCTGTCAAGCAGTGTTGCTGCCTGCCTGACAGACCCCATCGTGGATGGAGAGAGAGCTGGCACCAGGAGGTAGAGAGTGGGGGCCTCCAGCTGGTCGAGGGAAGCCAGGCCCTGGCCCGGCCCCAAGCGTGGTGACCAGGCAGGCACAGGAAGTCAAGCCAGGGCCTGCCCTTCTCATCAGGCTCTTGGTGGGGGACACGGCCCAGCTGATGTCAGGTGCCTTCCAATCAGATCTTTAGGGAGAAGTGAAAATTGTTTCCCCAACACACTCCCATTGGGAGGGCCTGGCGGGTTCTCATCTTTAGACCAAGGCGGAAACTTAATGGTAGGAGGAGAAGAATCCAGGTGCCTGAAACACTCTAACTGCTCAAGAATGCCAGCTCTTACTACTGTGAACTGTTATAATTAGAAATCCAAATGTCTCCTTGCTAATTCGACTTACTGACCCTCATATAATCTTCTAACAATTTAGAATAAATCTACTCCCTTTGCAGTAGGAAAACTTTAAAAAAGATGTGAAGATCTCTGCCTCCCATCACTAACAGGCAGGTGGCAGCTCACCCCACCCGAGTTCTAGCAGTTTCCATCGGACGGAGTCACCTCCCTATAAATGATCTGTTTCATTGTCTCAGAGTCGGGCAGATCTACGGTTGAAATGGATAAATAAAGCTCAAGTATATGCAACCTTTCATTAGAACGACCTGTTCGCAGAACTTTCTGGATACATTGAAACTTATGACACCCCACAGAGGGCTTGAGTTCTCAGCTGATCCTTGCCTCTTAGAGTGGAAAAGGAAGCAGGTCAAAGTAGGCAACGGAGGTTTAATTCAGCCGTTGCCTCTTTCTAGCTGTAACTATACACTGACTCATAGAGCTTGAGGTAGACACTTACCTATGTGCAGCTGAGATGTGAGATGGAAATAGTACCACCTGCCCGTGGGGTTACAGGGAAACGTCTGTTCACGACTGCCGGCCTCCTGACATGTGCAGTGGCGGTGCTGGAAGCGGCCGCGTCTGGGTTTGCCGGCCCACGCCTCTCTGCGGTGCAGCCCGTGTATTGCTTTATGTGTACCTTTGATAAATGGCTGCACTTTTATATTCTAATTGGTAATAGAAACAGCACCTCAGAGGCGCAGGAGAAGTCCCGAGTCCCAGATCAAACAGAAGATGAAAGGGTTTCCAATGCGAGGGGAAGATGGTTACAAGGAAAAAAAAAATGCAGGAAGCAGTTGGGAGAATTCTCAGAAAGTGGGGATCTGGGGAAAGCTTGTTCTTAAAGACAGGAGGTTGGGCTCCCCGGGCCTAGAAAGCAGACAGAACAGCTGCATGCTTGGGGGTCAGGGGAAGGGTGCGGGATCCCAGGAGGAGAATTCCTCAAGTGGGAGACCAGCCTTCTTGAATATCCAGAGAGAAGGCAGGGATGAGGCCAGACACAGGTGATGTCCAGCCCGGGAGGTCAGCATGTAAAACACTCCATAAGCCTGATCAAATTGGCCCAGACGCACACCGAACCCACCCAGTTCCGCTGGGTTTCTTAACACCTGGGACACACATCCTCATCCCCCTACTTCCACCCCAGCCCCCCCACCCTCCCGGAAAGCAGCATCTGTGCTCAGGGAGAGGGCAGATAGCGCAGTGTGGTCGCTGTCCTGCACAATCGTCACCAGAACACACCGCTGAGTCCCCTGGGGTCTTTAAGTTGCGTGTGCAGATTCCAAGTCAGTACCTGGTGGTGGGCTAGGACTCTGCCTGTCTAACAAGCTTCTAGGTAACGCTGGGTGTCATGGCCACCTTGAGGGGCGAGGGGCAGCGGGGAGCAGGGCTGCTAGGAGGATGCTTTTTGGAATCAGTCAAGGGTTCAAGTCCTGAGTATGCTGCTTACTTACTGGCTCTGTGACCTTGAGCCAGTTACGTAACCTCTCTGGGCCGAGGTTTCTTCATTAGTCAAATGGGGATCACATAGCATCACAGGATGGCCGGGAAGATTCAGTGACGCAGCACATGGAGCTCAGAGGCTGGGATGTAATACACTCTCAATACATAAGAGGGTTTAAGTTATTACCAATAATACATTATATCAATGTCAAAGCTTATTAGGAAGATTAGTGCAAGCAGGAAGAAGTGCGGTCTCAAGGCTACTGCCACAGGAGGTCACCCCAAGCTCTGAGCAGTGGCCCCAAAGGCTCTGCTCTCCCTATAGCTTCGGTGTCAGGGAGGGTTGGATCTCAGGGACATGGCACACACCAGCCTCACCCCCCGGGCCTGTTGGCCACCAGCCGGTCACAGAAAGATGTCTGGTCCAGAGCAAAGCCTGCAGGCATGGGTGCTGAGCGGGGTGGAGAATGACCGTGACCAGCTCCCGCCCACCACATCCCTGCTTATAAGGTGGATTTCCAGGGACTAAGTAAGAGATCAGGCCTTCAAGAAGTAGTGGAAATTTATCTCATGCATTTATTTCTTTACTACCTACCAACTGTTTAAATCACAAAACTGCTGGGGCAGCCTGAGCTGAGTGGCATCATCACGGTAAGTACATGAGACCACGCCCCACGCCCACCCCGCCTCGAGGTGAACATCCTGCCCAAGCCAATCCCCAGCCCTGTCCAGACTCACCTAGCGCCACATCGTTTGGTACACGCGTGCGCCCGTGTGCACCTGCGTGGTACGGGAGGACCTCGGCAGATAGAGAACGCGCTAATTTGAGGACCGGGTGCAGATGGGAAAAGCCAGATGAGTCCACCTGGAGGGGGTCAGCCTGGGCACCTGGCTCTCCGTCAACAGTAGGATTTCTCAAGCCGGGCTCCATCGGCATTTCGGGTGGGATCATCCCGCGTGGGGGAGGCTGCCCCAGGCGCTGTACGATGTTTAGCAGCACCCCTGGCCTCCACCACTGGGTGCCAGGAGCATCCTCCCCGAGTCATGACAACCACAACTGTCTCCAGACTCTGCCAAATGTCCCCTGGGGGCTGTCACCTCACTTGAGAACCACCGCTGTAGCGTCTTCAGACACCTTCTCATTGGACCCAGATACCTCCGAAGGAAATGGAGTGGGGGGCCGAGGGTCCGTGAACTTGGCCATGGGCGAGGGGTTGAATGGACAGATGAGCTCCATTTCCTCTCTGTAAGCTCCCGGGAATCCGGGCCTTACAGCATCTCTGAAGGCTTCCGAGCTGAGGACTCTGCGCTCGGCCGTCTGCCCGTCGGCTTCCCGGCCTCTGCTGGCTCCGGTTGGAGAGGGGAGCTGGGGCAGTGGGGGAGTCGTGGAGGAGGCCGGGGAACAGGGGAGCCTGAGGGGAGGGATGGGCCCGACAGGCAGCAGCCTCCACCCCACTCGCAGCACGCAGCTCTCCAGGGGCCCTGAGGTTCCCGGGAAAAACATCTTGTGAAGGGGCAGGGCTGGAGTTGGTGCCGGGAGTCCTTGCTGGAGAAGCTGCGGGCTGCAGAGGCTGAGTGGGGGAAGAGAACGTTATCACAGAAACCTGATTTTTCTACACACTATCAGCTCCCCATCTGTTTCTTGATTAAATGTATTACTGTGCTCCCTCCCCACATGGCCGCTGCCAGGACATCTCCAGAGCCCTGATTACGTCTGTGGAGAGAGGCTCAAACCTCACAGATGAGCAGGCTATCGATCAGCCTGGCAGATGACGTTCATTTTAAAAACAAAAGTGGGGGCTGCCCTGGTGGCGCAGCGGTTGAGAGTCCGCCTGCCGATGCGGGGGACACGGGTTCGTGCCCCGGTCCGGGAGGATCCCACGTGCCGCGGAGCGGCTGGGCCCGTGAGCCACGGCCTCTGAGCCTGCGCGTCCGGAGCCTGTGCTCCGCAACGGGAGAGGCCACAACAGTGAGAGGCCCACGTACCGCAAAAAAAACAAAAAAAAAACGTGGGGGTTCGGACCAGGAGCAGAGCCAGCGGGGTGAGGGTCTCGGGGGGGTTGTGTGCTCTTACCCCAAAGGGAAGGCCCCCCACCCTCTTTCTCACCTTGACAAGCCAGGGCCCACCACTTAGGTTGGCATCAATACTGATTCCTAGGTCTGTGACCTTGGACGAGCCTCTGCCCCTCCTTGGCCTCCATTTCCTTCTCTGTGTCATGGGGGTGTCAGAGCAGGTGATTTTAGAGTTTCTTCCAGAAGCAACAGTTCACGGCTTGTGATTCCAAGCCTGGTGCGTGGTTCAGCACGCCAGGCATCCCCAGGGAGCTTGTTAGGAATGCAGGCTCTCAGGCCCGGCCCAGGCCTGGTGAATCAGAGTCTGCCTTTTAACAAGACCCCCAGGGGCTCCACAGGCACATTAAAGTGTGTGAAGCCTGCTTCAGTGGCTCCGTTCATTGGGTTACTGCAGAAATGAACATGTACAAGAACTCTCTCGGGGGAACGATTCACCACCTTCTCTGGCCTCAGAAAACTTGCGTAGAAATATTCTTCCTGCACAAGAACCTTAACCTTGAAAAGGAATTGTCTCTGAAGTCCCAGCCAGCTCCTGTGGATTGAGCCCCAAGATGCCAATGTTCATTCCATCAACCATTTCATAAAAGTCTGGGGATAAAAAGACAAGCAGGACCCACTTCCAGCCCTCAGGGAAATTATTCTCCAGTAGGAATAGGTAGACCCCCACTCCGGGTTAGAAAGATGCCCGAGAGAAAAGCTAAGCCCCTGTGATGATCACCAAGCATCTTACTCTCTCTTCGGAGTCTGAGCGAATCGCCGAGAGCAGCCCCAGCCTCTATGACTGTCTGCATCAGTTTCCCAGGGCTGCTGTAATAAAGTACCAGAAACTTGGTGGCTAAAAGCAACAGGAATTTGACTCTCTTTTTGTTCTGGAGAAAAGACATGGACAGGGCCGTGCTCCCTTGGGAAACTCTAGGGAAGGTTCGTCCAGCTTCCGGTGGCTCCTAGCATTCCTTGGCTTGTGGCCGCATCACTCGGATCGCTGCCTTGTCTTCACGTTCGCCTCCTCTTCTCCGTGGATGTCAAAGCTCCTTCTGCCTTTTTCTTACAAGGACAGTTGCAAGGGCATGTAGGGTACACCCCCGGATAATCCAAGCTAACCCTGCCTCAAAACCTTCAACCTAACCACATCTGCAAAGGCTTTTTTTTTCCAAATAAGATCACATTGGCAGGTCCAAATTTGGCGTGACTATTTTCGGGGGGCTTTTGTTTCAGCCTGCCACACGCGCCAATCAAGATGTGACCTCCCTGTGGGATCTTGGAGGGTCCCTCTACATGGCTGAGCCTCAGTTTCCTCTCTTGCAAATTGGTACAGTAATTCCTCTAGGGGGGGCTGTGTGCCCAAGTGCGCATTGGCATTCCCTGGAGGACTTGTTAAACATAGCCACGGGGCACCACCCTAAGTCTTTCATTCAATGGGTCTGGGAGAAGCCTTAAGAACTGGCGTTTCTAACAGGTTCCCAGGTGATGCTGCGAATCATTGGATTAACAAAGTGGTGATTAATAAAGTCCCCACCAAAACAAGTACTGAAGAAATCAATGTTGGTGGACAACCAACAAAACTGACACCCCCCAGGGCCCCTTGGTAAACTGGGGAGACAGCGAGTAGAAGGGCTCCTCTCCCAGGAGAAGGGGAGCCCCTTAGGGGCAGGGCTGTGTCTACGCATCTCCATCCATAGTTTGCTGCCTGTGGCTCAAGACTACATCTGGTCATCAGCCATGAGCCAGGCACTGTGCTGGGCGGGGCCTTGCCAATATCAGCCTTCACCTGTCAGGGGCTTACCACGTGGCACTTAGATGCAAGTCAATGCAAACATGCACGGACCGAATGTATAGGAAGGTATGGAAATCCTACGGAGGAGCGAATGTGATCCCTTCCAAAGGAGGCCCCAAGGACGTGGCGATGCCCACGGGGTTTTGGGGGGGAAGTAAATCGGGCAGAAGCTCTGGAGAGAGAGAGAGGTGCTCCAGGCAGAGGGGACAGCTGGTTTGGTAGTAGGAGACATCAATGTGGCTCAGTCACCCTATCCATGAGCTGGGGAGTATGCATGGAAGATGCGCTGGGGACCTCAGCTGTGCCAGGAGGAGAGCTTTTCCAGCCTTACTGGGAGCAAGGATCCGTACCCTGCAGGCACCGTGGGGACAGTCCAGGACTTTCTTCTGGAGGGTGACTTGTTTTGCTTCCCCGAGATTGCCCTGTGCCAGTGTGTGTGGGGGGGGATGGGTTGAGGAAGAGACCGGACACAGGAAGATCGTTCAGGCAGCTGGTAAAACAATTCCGCCAACAGATGACGAGGGTCTAGACTAAAGCACGCGCTGTGCACTCGTCTGGCTTGATGGATGAAGGCGTGAATGAGCAAAACAGCAAATCCTCCGCTGAGCCAGCTTTACTGTGTCTTGGAAGATGTAAATTTGGGGGCCAGTGCCAGGGATGCCCTGGCGTCCTTGGGCAATTCACACGGGAGCAGGGGCTCTGCCTTCTCAGGGGAGGGTGTCCGCACTTCCTAGGCACCTCTGTGCTTCCACCCTCCTCCCGGGGAAAAGGCACATCCTCTGTAATTGTGTAGCCAGAGTTCTGCCTAGCATCCCCCAAATGTTAAACTAGTTCATTTCTGTGGGGATTTTTCTTTAAGCCAGCATGACACAGGCTTTAAATCAATTTGAAATCCATTGTCTACAGATCCACACGGAGAGGGTCTGTGGAGGACGGGCAGGCACGATTATTCTCATCAGTCAGTGGGGACAGGAGAGGCTGTGATGGGTTTGGGCTGTGGTGGGGAGACTCAGGTTTCCGTTATGGGGGAGAGTTCAGAGGCCCGAGGCCACACCAGGAAGGCACAGTGCTGAGCGCACGAGGACACTGCCTAGGATGCAGGGAAGGGGCCCCCAGAGTGGGGCTGAGTGACAGATGGAAAGTTGTTTCAAAGGGCTGGGTAAGGTCTGGGGACGCTGAGGTCCCCACCACGTCCAGAGACTTTGGCCCTGGCTCTCACTGTCACGTTCCCTAGGATTCTTTACATGAAATACAACAAGTTGATAAAGTAGGGAGAAAGGGGCAGGGTTTGGTTAGGGCGGTGGCAGTGGTGGTGGGCAGAGGGAAGGTCAAAGGGACCCACTAGTAGACACTTGCAGCCTGCTTTGGCACTCAAGATCACCGAGAGCATTCATGAACAAGATCAATCTTTCCCCCGGTACAAGGAGACAAGACAAATTCACCGGCTCCATCTTCCCGTCCAAATGGCTCTCTTCTCCTTCAGAATATTGCTCTGTAATACAGCCCATCCTGCCATTCTCCCACCCCAGGGAGGTTTCCAGTTTGTCTGCCTTAAAGTGAAGGACTTGGGACGTTGCTAACAGGACACTGACCTTGGCCAGACCAGCAGGTCAGCAGGGGAGGGGGTAAGGGGAAAAGCTTCGATGAGCTGCCCACTTTATATATCTGGGGTAGCCTGCCACTGTGGGCAGTGTTGCAAGATACAGCTCTGCTCCATCCATTCCTCAGCCCAGAAAAGGGACCCCCCCCCCCATACCCCTGCCTCCCCGCTTCTCCCTGATAGCCAAGGTCAGTCAGGTGACCTGGCTTGGCCAAACCCAACATCCGGAGCCCAGTCAGGTGACCTGGCTTAGCCAATCTTGACAGCCAGAGTCCAGTCAAGTGATGCAGCTTGGCCAATCCCAACAGCCAGGGCCCAGTCAGGTGACCTGGCTTGGCCAATCATACACTCCGCTTTGACTTTGGAGTATGTAGTAAAAGACACAAGGACAGTTAGAATATTTTTGGTGTGGCCTCTTGGGGAGGAGACACGGCCAGTGACCATAGTGACAAAAGTGTCACAACCAACCAGATCCTGCTGACCAGCTTCCAGGACCCCCTTGCTCCTTACTTCCTAGGTATCTCTTCATCCTCTCAGTGATGCTGTGCACCCCAATACCCTTCCAGAACATTCCCTGAGTCTAGGTTTCTGTTGCTTGCAACCAGAACCCTGATGGATTCGGAGGGAAGTTCTCCAAAGTCTGTGAAAGGTAGAAAAAATATGTCCATGTGGAGGGTGGAATGAAGTGTCCTTCACCTGCACAGAGGCTGGAAGGCAGTGCTGAGCTACCCTCTGCCCCTTCCTGCATTTTCTGCTACTTTGATTCCGTCCTGGAGGGTGGATAGCAGAGAGCTGACTTTGATTCTTCTTTTTCCCCCTAAAGAACATGAAGCTCTTTTATGCCCACTTCTTGCTTGTGGTCATGATGCCACCAGTATAGGAAGGGAAAGCTAAGCTTCCAGACTGCCGCCACAGCAACTCAGAGGAGGCACTAAGACCGAAAACAGAACGTTTCCTCCCTACCCGCGGGCAGCAGCCTGGCCTTATTTGTGGCGGGGTGGTCTCAGAGAGGTCGGTGGGGATGAATCATAACACCTTACCTGTCCAGAGCTCTCTTCCAGGTATGATTCCAAGCACTTTCCGTAAATGAATTCATTTCATCTTCCCCTCAGGTCCATGCAGCAGGTGGTGCTGCTGTCCCCATGTTAGAGATGAGAAAACTGAGGCATAAAGAGGTTAGCTAACCTGCACAGGGTAAGCCGGGGTGGGGGGGGAATGTGGGGGGATTTGGAGCAGTGGGCTGGCACTGGGAGCTGGCACAAAAGCCAAGGAGGGAGGACAGGGTGGACGAGGCCTCGTGAGCCTCGTGGGACAGCACATCCTGGTGTGGGTACTGGGGGAGGAGGGGGTCTCCCCGGCTTCTCCACTGACCCTCCTCAGACCACAGTGGGTCACACCAGGTCCGTGGGGCGCCTCCCCACTGGCCAGAGCCCAGCACCCCTCGACTGATTTGACACGTTTAACTAATGACTTATCAGCGTCTAATTTGGAAGTGGCCATGCGGTTGGTACTGTCATCGTCTGTTAGCAGGTGCAGTAACAGGCTTTCCGTTCCAGGCCTGTGTTGTCTATTTAACTGACTTACACATGGCTCTCGACCTGGGGCAGGGAGGGGGCCCGGGGTCATGAATCCCAGGCAGCTGGTCCTTTGCGGTCAGCCTCCCCCCACCCCTACCCCGGCCTAATTCAGGGGCACGTACGCTCTCCCCAGAAGGGCGTTCGGGTCTGTGCCTGGGACCATTTGCACTGAATTTTAGGGAGGAAGGGGGACTGAGTCAGCATCTGGGAGCCCTCAGGGGTCCCCAGAGGTCAAGCAGATGGAGTCTTGAAATCTAGAGGAAGTGGCCTGTGCCTCTTTTATACCCCAGGGAGGCCACAGCCACGCCCTCGTGGCTCCGTCTGGCTCTGGAATCCTGTTTCAGTGGGTCTGACTTCACTTCTGGACTGAAGACCCACCTACGTCCCGTGCACGTCATCCGGGACCAGGCAGGTCCTTTCTGAATCTCCATCAAATAAAACAAAGCCACCCTTCCTCCCCCTCCTTCAGGTTCTCAAAGCCATTGGGGTTTTGCAGAGAAATCGAGCAGCGCTGCAAACAGCTGTGCAACTTCCTGGTCACAGAGTTCTTGGGCCAACACGACAGTGTCGGTCTCCATCAGTCATTTTGTCCCCGGTGGTGCTCAGGCCTCCTCTCTCTGTCTTGCTGGCTCTTTTGATATTTCTCCTTCCCATCTCTTCCTAGTCTCCGTCCCTCTGACCTCAAAAACTCTACATTTTCCTCTGTGACCATGATTTCATTTGACCTCATTACAGCTCCGCAAGGTGGCTGCCGTTCACCGCCCCGTCCGCAAAGTCTAGGCTCAGAGGATGCGACCTGCCCGGGGCTCGCTGCTGCAAAGTAGCAGAGACCAAAGGTGCTCCGGCTGGATTCCGAAGCGCGTTTTGCAGGAGACAGGACTAGGGGGACGGCAGCTGCAAGGCTTGCTCAGGAGGTGCAGATGGCAGCTGGGTCCTGGGAGCAGATCTCTGGGGGCGGGGTGGGGGGCAGGGGTCCAGCGACCAGAGAGGAGGCATCTGCGAGAAGGACAATCAAACTGCAGCCAATGGCAGTGAGGAAGGTGAGAGGTCAGAGATCAGAAGAGAGAGGCCAAGGGGAGCATGGAGCACGGAAGGGTCAGAGGCTGGCAGGGAGGAGGGGGCGGCAGGGAGGGAGAGCCTGGGGGTGGCCAGGCTGGGCTTGGGAGGCCCGTTCCTAGAATACCAAGTGCTCTCGATGTGCTGGCCTCGATCCTGCAGCGTTGCTCCAGCCACATGGCGCCGGACATGGACCCGCAGTCTCCCCGGGGCTCCAGTGACCTGCAAAACTAACAAACCTGGCACCCAGCTGCCCCCAACTTGGCCACACAGCCCCCTGCATCCAGGCCCTGCACTTCTGCACCTCACTGGCTTGGATCCCCGGGCAGTGTCAGCGGAAGGTCTTCCAGATTCATCCTACTCACGCTTCGCTCCAGCCTCTCCCGGCAACGCGACTGGCAAATGAAAAACCCAAGGATCAATGCCAGAAAAATGACTGTCTCATCTCACCCTCACCAGAGAAGAGGCTTTCAACTCACCCACCTTGGGTGTGAGGAGGGAGACGGAGTGGGGGCAGAGGGCTCTGATTCCTTAAATTCTGTCTTCTCTTGGGGCAGGAATCCTATAGCTCGGGGCCGACTCACTTGTTTATCTGTCACCAGCCACTGAGGTGGCCACGAAATATTGAAGTGGCCACTGGGGTGTAAGGGCGGACAATAAAACCTGCCCCCGGCCAGGGATGTGGGGCTCACTCCCAGCACCTCCAGCATTGATGCACCTCTGTGTTAAAGCAGTTTATCGGATGCCATGTGGACCGCCCGCGCTGGGATGAATGCCCGGGCCCCCTGCAGCTTTTTCTCTCCGGCTTGTGAATATACGTTAGGGCTGCGTTCTCGCCACAACTGGAGTCAAAGAGCTGCCGACGCCTCCTTGAAGGCTTGGAGGAAAGCGTTTAGCTCAGAAACCATTTGGCTCCCAGGCCCAACTCTGCACAGTGGATTTTCTCCTTCTCCTTCGCTCGTTGGTATAATTAAGGTGGTGGGGAAAGAATCCAGGGAGAAAATGGAAATCGTGGCAGCTAGAAATGCAGACTCCGAGTCACCAAGACTTCGGTTTGCATCAGAGCTCCACCCAAAGCTCTGTGACCTGGGCAAAATTACTCAACCTCTCTGAACCTCAGTTTTGTGGCAATTAAAGCTGCCTTCCTCAAAGGCCTGTGGAGGGGGGGTGGGGTTAAGGAGATCACGTGGGTAGAATGCTGACTGCCTGAGCCAGTGTTGGTTACATCCGTGAGTGTTCTAGGTACAACACTGATGATTCTGGCTGGTTTAAGTGGCAAAGAAATTGGGTGAGAGGATGCAGGGAGGGCCAGGCTTTGTGATGAAGCAGTCAGAACCACGGCCAAAGTCACGACCCAGGACTGGTCCAGTGAGGACCCTCCACCTCCACGGAGTACCTGGGGCCTCGGGGTGGGGGCCTTGCATTCAGGGCAGCACTGAAGCCACCACACGATGCTGTCCCCTGGGAACTGGATGGTGACCGCTGCCACCACCACTTCACGTTCTCCACGCGTCCTGCTAGTCTGCATGGCCAACTCCAGATGCGAAGTCCCGGAAGGGCGCATCTGATCGCCAAGTCTGGTCCTGGGCAAGGCAGGCCGGCGAGCGAGTTACTGGCGTGTTTACATTCTATACTGGGGACGTCTTCCAGACACAGGGAGGGGATTAGGATCCTGGATGGTCCCACGTAGCCACGACTTCGATGTTCTGTGGTCACTGGAGGTGGGCAGACCCAAGGCTATTTTCACCTGGCGTTTGTGTCCCGGGCCAACTCGGATCGGTCCAGCCTGTTAAGTCACCGCGGTCAGACCTCCAGCTGCTCTTTGCTGACACACCTCTCCAGGGCAGGCCTCCGCCAGTGGCGTCCCATTGACAGGGACAGTGGTGACGTCCTTGAGGAAGCTGAGCCCTTTGGTGTTCGTGAGGCAAAGCACACAATCCCATTGTATTAGATACGATTCTCAGAGAAGCAGAACCCACAGGGTGTGTGTGTGTGTGTGTGTGTGTGTGCCCGCGCGTGCCCCCGCACACAAAGAGATTTATTATAAGGAATTGGCTTCCACGTTTATGGAGGCCGAGAAGTCCCGAGATTGGCAGTCGGCAAACTGGAGATGAGGCAAACCCATGATGTGCTCGCAGCCCAAGTCCTAAGGCCTGAGAACCAGGAGACATAATGGTGTGAGTTCCGGCCCGAAGCCAGCAGGCTCCGGACCCCGGAAGAGCCAGCGTTTCGGGTGAGTCTGAGGCAGCAGGAGTTTCCTCTGACTCAGCCCTATTTAGATCTTCAAGGGCTCGAATGAGGTCCACCCATATTAGGGCGGGTCATTGCTCAGTCTACGGACTCAAATGTTAATCCCATCCAGAAAACTCTTACACACTCACCCGGAATAATGCTTGACCAATAGTCCGGGCACCCCACGGCCTAGTCAAATTGAAACAAAATTAAGCATCACACCCACCTGGGGAAAAATACCCAAGGTCTAAGCAGAGGGAAGCAAGGAGGAGAGGGAGATGCCAAGTTCCAAGATCAACGTCAAGGGCGGTTGCTAGCCCTCTGGATCCAGCCTGGCCGAGTTCAGACCCCATCCCTGAGATGACTTAGGCGCCTGCAGGCGAGGGAGGTGAGCTCTCTGTGTGTCCATTTCCTCGTCCACAAGGCAGGGATAAGCCACCACCTTCCTCACGGCTTTGTGGACAGAGGGGTTAATATCTATAAAACACTCACAACCCTGCTGGGCAAGCCGTAGGCACACAGGAAATGTAAGTTATCATTATTCTCCTACAAGAAGCAGGATGTTAGCATGTCGGGTGACAGCTGCTGTGATGGGGTGCTTGGTGAGGCGGGGACGGTGAGGGCTGGTGACAAGATTGCACGGAGGTGTCGGGGAGCTGAGGCTGGAGAGCGTGCACCCCGACCCTTACAGCCTGGATGGAGACTCCGGGACCAGAAGGTCTAAGCATGGGAGGGTTCTGCCTGGTGACTCAGGCACGGCCCTGGCTGCCTTGGGAAACGTCAATTCCAGTTCAGCTCCTGCCTTGTCTTCCTGAGGTGTCCCCGTGAGCACGGGGGTCTGGCACAAACTGGGGAGATGTCAAAAATGCTTTCTAGAGCCTGCTTGAGTCTGTTGGCCCAAACGTGCTTTTTCGTCTCCCTGATCTGGCCCTTGACCATGGACTTTTGTGATCCTCCTAAGGTCTGTCTTTTCCTAGCTGCAGGTCCAATTCCTGGCCAGTACTGACCCAGGATAATCTGCTCTCACCCTCTGCCTCGCTTCCCAGAGTGCTGTCCTGACAGCCGTTTTAACATAAAATCTCATAGTTCTGATTCCTGATCCCATCAGATCATGAAACAGGCCGGCGCTTCTATCCACAGGGCCTGAATCCTGTGTCAACTCTTACCGAGAGCTTAGGGGACGTCAAGGTCACGAGCATCTTCCATCCCAGCTACATGTGCCAGAGGGACCCTCACACGTGGATCCAGAGGCAAGAGAGAGGGTGATGACTCCTGGGGAGACAGACATCCGTGGCGTCCAGAATTCAGGTCCCCAAATCTTTCTCCTTACTTTTGGAAAAAGGGGCGCTGCCCCTGTAGAACATTGTAGCTGAAGACATGCGAGCCCCTGGACCACTGAGCCACCTGCTTTATTCAGAGAACGTCCGCTTCCAAACAAGCCGGTGCCCACACGGCACTCAGGCCAAGCTGCGGCGGAGGGAGCCTCACGTTTGAGCTTCCGCCAAAGCAGACCCTGAGATGAGGATTTGGGTGCAGGTAGTTTATTTGGGAGCCGATCCAGGAAGTATGTGATATCGAGACGGATATCAAGACGGGAGGAAGGAAAGCTGATGAAATGTCAGGGAGCGGGTTACCACCGCAGCAGGCACCCGAGGTTCATCCCGAGGGGGCTCTGGGTTGGGGGGTTGCTCCACTGATCCATCTGCTTGGGCTGAGAGTTGCCCCTGGAGGATGAGGAATTAGCTCCTGGGACTTGCAGGCCACTCTATGCCAGAGACGCCTTCAGGCCAGGAGGCATGGGAAACCAGGGCCAGGGTGGGATCTGCCTGCAGGGGGCCTCTGCAGCAGCCCAAGGGGCTATAGGGGGGGACTGGCCACCTCTGCTAGGGGAGGGCTCCGGAAACTAAGGGACATTCAGACAGGTGGCCAGGAGTCATTCAGGACCTGCCCCGAGCAGGCCCAAACAGTGAGTCCTGGGTAAGACCATTCCTCCTGGTTTCTCTCCATCACCACCTCCCCCCTTGGGTGGCCTCTCATACCGCCAAATCCAGGGACATTTTGGGTTCCAGGAGTGGTGGAGAAGTTGGCAGATAGCAGGAACCCAACCTCCAGAGGCCAAGGAGAAGGAGAGAATGGCAAAGCAAGAGGTCTTAAAATACCCCTCAACTGTTTAAGGACTGGAGATCTGCACTAGATCTCAAGAAAAAGGAGTAATTACGCTGTCAGCAGAGGTGATACAATTTTTAAGACTCCACAGCCGTAATTTTTCCTCTTCCTCCCCGTGTCCCCCCTGGGGATTCAGGGACGAATTACCTGTCAGTTTGCTGAGAGGTGCTGTTCCCAAGCAGGAAGGCATCACCCACTGTGGCTTCTGGAAGCGCCACTTGACAGCAAGTGTGGCTGGGTGGGAGGAGCTGACAGCTGGGAGGGGCGCGCTGTCTCTAGCTGGAGGCGAGGGTCCGGAGCTTCAGGTAGGAGCCCTGGAGGACAAAGCACGGCTGGACCCTGACCAGCCCTGAGTCAGGGAGTGCTGTCCCCATCTTTTCCCAGTAAGGAGAACACTGCCAGCGGCGTGGGGTGAGGGCGGGGGGAAGCAGCAGCAAGGGGCTGGGGTCTCTGCGCAGTGGAGGGTCTTCTAACAGAACTCAAGCATCTCAGGGTGGGCCAAACCCTTCGAGCCCAGTATGAGGTGGCCATAGAGAGGGAGTGGCAAGAACGGCTATAAACACATGGGTTCTGCAGTCGGGTTCAGCCCAAAGGGAGCCCAGCCCTGTGTGACCTTGGGCAGTTACTTAACCTCTCTGTTCCTTAGAGGAAAATGGGCTGTGGATGGAATCCAACTTATCCATTTGTTGGTTATCATGATGTGGTCCTACCTCTTTCTAGTGCTTGATTCCTGCCAGGGGGTCACCCAGCCTCTCTTGAATACCTTGGCGGACAGGGAGCTCACTAGGTGGAGAGGCAGCCCAGGTCCACTTTGGCCCACTTGGCTGACCCTGACCGGGCCAGAGTCTCGCCTATGGTGTTCACCATTGGTGTCATTATAACCCTCAAGGGTCACTTGTGTGGCCCTTGCCAAACACTAGGGATCAACTGTCAACACCATCAACCCCTCCCCACTCCGCTAAGTGGAGTTACATGGAGGTTGCCTTTGGTCCTCATGCCTGAGAAACAGATTCTTCTCTGCCAAGAATGTCCGCCGCCCCCTGGCCTGGGTGACCTGACTCTGGGATACCCTCCCTGGATGTCAGTCCTGAACTTAGGATACACCTTTGAGGATCAGTGGGGTCATCTCATCTTTATCCCTTTCCGCACTTTCTCCTTGTTCCCGAAGCGCCAGGAATTCTTGGAGCCTCTCTCTAATAGAACATTATTCCAGAGGTCCAAACAGCTTGGGCTTCCTTCAGGCTTGGGCTCTCCCAGGATGTGTTCCTGTTCCGGCCAGCAGAGGACGCTGTGCTCCATGTCATCCTGCACCCCCAGGCTGCTGGGGCACTGCTGGGAGTTGGGGATTCAGGGATGGTCAAGACCCACCAGGAGCTCACTTCTTCTTTCGGGACCCCTCGTCTCCAGGAGCATCTTGTGGGAGGGGAGTAGGTTCTGATGAAGGTGTGGGCACCTTGGCAGATATCAGCCGGCATTAGCACAATATAAAGCCAATATTCTGCCACTAGAGCCTCCTTCCTTGCCCTTCTCCCAGGCAGGGCTCAGCTCCCTCATCAAGATACAGCAGAGCCAGGGCTTCCCTGGTGGCGCAGTGGTTAAGAATCCGCCTGCCAATGCAGGGGACTCAGGTTCGAGCCCTGATCCAGGAAGATCCCACATGCCGCGGAGCAACTAAGCCCATGCGCCACAACTACTGAGCCTGCGTTCTACAGCCTGCGAGCCACAACTACTGAAGCCCGTGCACCTAGAGCCCGTGCACCGCAACGAAGAGTTGCCCCCGCTCGCCGCAACTAGAGAAAGCCTGCTCGCAGCAACAAAGACCCAACACAGCCGAAATAAATAAATAAATAAAACTTATTTAAAAAAAAAAAAAAAAGATACAGCAGAGCCTAGTAGTGAAGATCAGGGGATCCTGGAGCCAGACCATCTAGTTCAAATCCTCACTCCCCTGCTCCCAGGCCGTGTGCCTCAGTTTCCCCATCTGTACAATGGGGATGATATCAGGGTTCTTGTGAAAGTTAAATGAGTTAATACACGTGGCGCATTTAAGGAGTGTCAGCCCATATCACGACCGTTTGTAGCAACTTGTCGGTGACCCCAGACTTACATGCCCCTCAGGGATGCAGAAGTCCTGCAGGGAACCGCAGCCCCCCCCCCCCCCTTAGAGAGCAGTCTCATGATCATTGCCACTCAACTGTGCCCACCCTCCCCGAGCTGCTTATCAAAGGATTCCCTCCACCCTCCCTGGATTTCTCTCTTGGTGACATTCTACTGACTTTTACTGAGCCTTGTGGATTGGGCATTTGGACATCTGCCCTATTTAGCTGACCTGCTTGCCCACCTGGCCCCTGACTGGGAGGGTTCACGTCCTTTGGGAAGCCTTCCTAGGTATGTAGGATGAGAGGAATGGGCTTCATCCATGGTAGACTCTGCATTGCATCCTGGTGGGACTTATATTTGTTAAGCTATTTGTTAAGCTATTCGTTGTTGGAGTCCTTACAGACCTGGGATTTGAACCCATGGCGTGAGTTACTCTTCCGTCCTATAACTACCTTTCCTTCTCCCCATCCGCTCCACTCCCACATAATTGCATGGGTTCAAACACACAAAGTCATGGAAATCACTCATTTCTTTGAATTTTGTGATCTGGGTATTTTAAAGTGTTAGCTTCCTACCTCAGACTGTAGGTACTGTTTGAATTGCTGGTTGTGATCAGAAGGTTTTTTCACTGGAACATCCAATCCAACATCCATCCAAGTCAGCAGTGGAAGAATTGTCTAACCTGTACTCCTTAATTCACAGGTGGGAAAACACTCTCCCTGTAAAAGTCACACGATCTGTCAGGGCAGAGTCAAGACCAGGACCCTTCACTTGTTCTGGGCTCCTGTTACCACGCTGGGCTGCCTTGGTGGTGGGTCCCACGAGTCCAGGTGGGTGTTTCCTCCCTCTTGTGGGTCTGAGGACTCACGGTCTGTCTTCTCTTGGTCTCCCACCTCTGGCTCTTCCATCTCAGGCAGCTCTCCTTGGCCTAGTCATTCCCTCAGACCCAAAAGAGAGAAAGTCACAAAAAATGGGAAGGGGTACGTAACGGAAAATGCTGTCCTCAAGCAACCTCTTCTATGTCATCACATCCTTCAGGTATTGCCCAAGAAGAGGAAGAAGTGGTAAGAGATGGAGAAGACTGGGGAAGGATGAAGAAGCTAGGAAAGCTACGTGTAGGATAACGAAAACTGTCAGCACTAGGAATTGGGAAGGGTTTTTCCTTCCTTCCTCCCACCTACCCACCCACTCACCGTTTACCGATAAGACACACCAGGATCCAGCGGACTATCTTTCGCTCGGCCAGCGAGTTGGGGGAGAACTGGAGTGGAGATAGTCTTGGCCATCACCTACCTAGAACCCTTCCTTAATCAGAGCCAGCCTCTCCCAGCTTGAGGCTTCTGGTTGAACAGACCAGAGTGGTTAAAGGTATTGGCTTTGAGTCAGGCCAACCTGGGTTTACTCCCCAAGCTGGTGGCCTGTGATCTATATGACAGCTGTCATGACCTAGGTTCTATATCAGTAAAATGAAGATGAATCATATCTGCTCCACGTGGTTATGGAGAGATTTAAATGTGACAAGGCATGCCAAGCAGCTGGCATGCTTAATAAATGTATGGTTTCTATTTTTACTGGAAAGCAGAAGGAGAGGACAGTTTGCCTCTATTTCTCTACTCCCCACATCTCAGGGTATCTGATTGCAGCCAGGCAGGGACACTCAAGTTTCTGGATGGGAAACAAAGCAGGGACCCCCTCCCTGGTACCTGAGAGCCAGCACTGCTCCTACAAACCACGGGAACTGGGTCCCTTAACATCATGCATGATTGAGACAGTGGGGAAATTAATTAAGTGCTAACTTGTCATTTTTTTAAATGAAATCCTGGAGTTAGAGATTTATAATTGCTAATGAGCCAGGCTAATAATTAGTTGTTTTATAATAAAAGCGATGATCACTCAGACAGAGGCAGAGAGAGCCAGGCTCTGGCCTAATTTTTCTCCTGTAATTATGTGACATGCCCAACTGCCTGGAACTCCTCTCACCCTTCCGTCCTCCTGCTCCAGTGAGGTGCCAAGCTGCCCTGGCACTGTCCCCGCTTCCCACCACCCTCTGGCTGCTGGACCCTCGTGTCCGCAGCCTCCTGCCAGGCAGCCGTTTCCCGGGAGGGTTGGGATTGAGAAGATACCTGTCTCTGGGCTTCTCCCAAACTCCTGCACCCACCCTCCACCTTGGAGAGGGCGTGGGAGCTCCTGTCCTTCATGGGGGCTCAGAGTCAGAAGGCAGCTAGCAGTAGGTTTGCTCCTACAGCAGGCAGAGGGGGGTCCTGAAGATGCCATGCGTTACACCATGGCAGGTGAGGGGGCAGAGTAGTCAGCAGGGACAGAAAGCCAGTTCAGAGAATAGGCCGCCCGCCCTCACCCTCAGGAGTCTTCCCAGCTTCTCAAAGGCAGGATGGAGAGAGCCCTGGATGGGAAACCGTAACACACGGTGTAGAGCCCATGTCAGCCAGCTAATGGCGGGCAAACCGCTTCACATCTCAGAGCCCAAACTGGCCTGGGTGTAAAGTGACCGAGCTGGACTAAAAAGGCTAAGGTCTTCTCCAGCCCTGAGCCTCTGGGGGTTGAGGGCTCCGTGCCATGGGCGTGGCTTTAAGAAGAATGCAGGCGTACACAAGCATATCCGCCTGCAGGGCGGGAACCGCCAGCAGCCCTTGGGACGTGGGAGCTCAAGGAAGGGAGGGTCCCAGGGGAGCCAGTGAGGGAGCTGATAGAGACAGACGCAGAGGGAGACCCCTCTCTCACTGTTTGCTTGCGGCCCCAGACTCAGGAGAACAGATATTTCTACTGCTTGGGGGTAGACCAGATGTCTGAGCAGTCTGCGTCTTTATCCTCAGGTGTTTGGCTTCTACTTTGAATCAAGCAGGTAAACCATCACCTGGAGAGTTCATTCATTCTTCCATGATGGGAATGGTGATCACCCCCGCCTCCAACCACACCTCCCGGGGTCTCCCAAGTCTAAGAGGGCTGCTCTCTGTGACGTGACTAGGAACTAGTAACGAAACAGACACTATGTACAAACCACAGAAGATCCACTTACCGGATGGGGGCTTGTATCCTGGGGTCCATGATAGAATTCAGGGGGTCTGTGAACTTAACTGGGGAAAAATACATCCTTATTTTCATTAACCTTAAATTAAAGTTATCATTTCCTTTAACTGTGAATATAGGTGACAAACCACAGAAATATTAGCAGCACTTGAAACTTTCGCACCGACAGAAAACACAGATATTTTCACTTCATATTTCATATATCAAACTCTAGCTGTGGCAGGTATCTCAAAACATTATTTATGCTCATCGCTACTTTGAAACTATGGTAGTTATTAGACCTGCAGCTAGATCTTGTTTTTAATGTATTAATGAAAGAGCACATGAACTACCATAGATTTGTTTTTCAAACTACAAATTGCTACAGGTTTGGTGTGTTTTTTTTTTAAATAGTTGATAACCATGTTTCCATATAATTGCTTTTTCAAATAATTCTATGTGTTTTGTCCTCCCTCCTCTCTCTCCCCACCCCACATTCAAGATCCGCCCTTCCTTCCCCTATCCCTTTGCAACAAGGGGCAGGTTAGAGAATCACTGTGGATGGCGATTGACAGCTCATGCAGGGGGCGTGACATAGAGGAGAGCTTCAAGAGGGAATGAGGTATTGATGCGACCCAAGGACGGGGAGGAGAAGACACAAGGGAGAAGGCTGGGGCTGAGACCCCTGACGCTGCTGGCCCCCTGCCGGCTGGGGTGGCAGCAGTGGGAGGACAGTAGGCTAAACTCCAGCCCACCGGGTCCTGGCCCCCACCACCTTTTGGATCCTGTACGTGTTGGACTACATTGCCGGAACCAGAAAAGGAAATAGATGAAGTGCAAGTATACCGGGCTGTGGGATTTGGGGCAGGCGCTGAGCGCTCCCACTGAAATTCACCGCGGTTGTTGGATTCCTCCAATATGACGGCCATTTGCAGAGCGAGCCACTCGGGGGCCCAAACGGATAATAAGATTTCTCAGTGCTGACTCTCCTGCCCACTTCCTTCCAAGATAAAGAGCATGTTCCAGAGATAAACATTTGTTCACTCGTTCAGCAAATATATTGAGACTCTTACTAAGAGTGTGACACTGCATAGCCCTTGTTATCAAGCGCTCAGGATAAAGCTGGGGAAGAAAGCCATGAGGAAATAGCACACCAAGAGTTAATGACAGTTAATTAATAAATAATAATGACTAATCACTGCTGTCCAGGGCCGTGAGCGACTCCAATAGAGAACGATATGTCTTATGACAAGCCCAGCTCTCAGTGGGTCCCCAGAGACTTCCACTGTTTTGTGTTACTTGCTTCTGATTTTACGTTTTGCAGCAAACTGAAAACTTCAAGGTTAGATTCCCTGGACTTACCATGGTACCCACACATCCTGGATTTTTTAGAACAGCTCTGATTTCAAGAACACTGTTCCTTTGTGCCCACAAACCATTGACATTCCAGTATTTCAGCAACCGAACAATGTCTCTTAGATTGCCACCTCCCCAATATACTCACATGCAAAGCCTCCCAGCCTGTGGGTCCTGATTTGGGGTTTGGAAAGCGTATTGCTGGGGTATTATACTGCTCATCTACTCTGGCTTCTTCCCCTCCACCTCCCGTCTATCTCAGAGCTATTGCAGGAAATGAAAAGTCATTCTGAAATTCAAGGAAGCAGAACAGATGAGGAGGTAAGGCTGCAGCATAAGGAGGTCAGAAAGTACATTCCTGAGCCCAATAGGGAAAGAGTTTCTTCCCTGCCATGTGTATAGACAAATGAGCATTTCCTCTTCCCTCCCCCAGTACAGTCCTGCTTTAAAGACTCTGTGTGTGTGTGTGTGCGTGTGTGTGTGTGTGTGTGTGTGTGTGTTGGAAGAGCCTAAGTTGTGAGCAGGTGGGGTAATTGGACAAATTAAGCCTGGATGTAAAACTCTTTCTGCTGGGAAGGTGTGGTCTCTGCGTGGGCTCCGGCAGGGGTGATTTGCTGCTGCTTTTCAAATAAGGACAAAGATTTCTTTACCAAGGGCAGTTGTGGATTAGACTTCCTCTAGGGAACCGCCCTCATTCATGGTCATGGGTCATAACAATGGGGGCTCACAGCTGTCGTTTATTGAACACGTACTATGTGCCTGGTCCCCAGGACAGCGTTTTATATGGGTTACCTCATTTAACCCTGATGCCCTAGGAAGCGTGCAATGACACTATGTCTTTAATGAGAAACTAAGAATGAAAGGGTTAAATATTTCATTCAATTTCACACAGCTGGGAGCTAAGATTTGAATTTCGAAGTCTGATCCCCAGCCCTCATTCTGAGACACTGCACTGTGCTGTTAAGGGCAGGGCTACCCCAAATTTAGTAACTTCTAGGCAGAAGGAAGCCTCTGGAAGCGATAAACTCCTGGGCAGATTTTAGAGAGCAATGTCGCCTGGCAAAGGCCGATCGGGAAGAGAGCGGAAACTGACACTTGTCTTTAGCTCATGTATACTTGGTATTGTGCCAGAAGACTTACCCACACTTTTATTTAATTCTGAAGATGATCCCTGGAGTTAGGTGATAGTCCCACTTTATAGATGAGAAAACTGAGGCTGTACAATAACCTGAGGTTATAGTCAGTAAATGCAAGAACCGACCTCCTGGCGCTAATCCCCATATTCTAGTCATTCCTTCATTTAACAAGACACAAGATCAGAGGGAGAGGGGACGAGTGTGGTAAGGAACAGTTGGCAGAAGCATTAAAAATTAGGTTAAGAACTGGTTCCAAACGCCTCTTCTGGCAAGCCCACGAAGATTGGAATCTGCTTGGATTTGATACCATCCAAGAGCCTTGAGCTCAGCAGGTCCCTTAACAAAAACACTTGTTGAATGAAACTGGCGGAAAAGAGACCGAATGAACACACACCTAGTTTAATATCACATTAAAAAGAGCGGGCGCCCTCTCTTGATTGGGGTCATTCCACCCATCTCTTTGGCCCTGACTCTGTCTTGTCTCTTTCTGCCCGTCTCTTATCTATCACTGCCAAATTTCCTGTCTTACCTCATTAAGAGCTAGAAGGGAAAGATGCTACCCCAATTCTCAGCTGCCTCCTCACTGCCAGGTTAGTAAATTACCCGCGCGCTCACTCTTTAGGCAAAACGGACATCCCAGGTCTGCAGAAAACTGGCCATGGTCCTTTAACGGTGGAATTGAACAGAGCAAATGGTTGCACTTTAAAAGAAAGTTGTTCCCGTTCAGACAAAAATTCAGCCTACTGCTCAGGAAATTTCCAGTTCACGGCCCATTTCTCTCCAGGTATAAAGGAGGAAATAAATACCCTTGCAAGGCAAGTGATTAATTTCAGCCAGCACGTTCAAGGTTCCCACTGATGGCTGGCTCTTGGGCTCTTAATAGGTGTCCCTGGCCAAGTGTGGGGGGGGGGTCCCATCTCTGGGATTTCAAACTGGCAGCTTCTTGGTGTCCACGTGGCTTTGGGGTGCAGGAGGAATAGAGCGTTTCTCATGCTCCAAAAGATGGAGAGGCTGGTGGGCAGCGACTACTCATTTTTTCCTAAATCTTGGCGGCTTTGACCCTGGCTTTTGTTCCTACCACCACTGTCACCACCACCTCCATACGTTTAATAGGCACCACTGTGTGCGTGAGTCCACATGAAGGTGACTGTGGAGGGATGCTGGAAGGTGCACGGGTGTGAACGCACTGGTGGATTCAGCAGTATCGGTTACTATTTCTGAGGGTGGCTCAGAAGATGTCCAGATGACCAGCTCACTAGCGGATGGTCCAGCTCTTAAGCCACTCGCTTTTGTTACACTCAGCAGCCCCCACAAGTGGTACCACCTTCCTCCATTGGCCTGGAACCAACCACATCTTGTGAGTCAGTCACCTGTTGCTGCGTAACCAATAAGCCCAAACCTGGTGGCTTAAAACAATAACTATTCCGTCTGGATTCTGCCGGGCTGGGCTCAGCTGGTCTGGAGCTTCTGCTGATGTGCACCAGGTTTCCCTGAGCTCAGGAGCTCAGCTGGGTAGCTTAGCCAGGAGCTGCTTGGTTCAGAGTGGCCCCAGGGGCTTCCCTGGTGGCGCAGTGGTTGAGAGTCCGCCTGCCGATGCAGGGGACGCGGGTTCGTGCCCCGGTCCGGGAAGATCCCACGTGCCGCGAAGCGGCTGGGCCCGTGAGCCATGGCCGCTGAGCCTGCGCGTCCGGAGCCTGTGCTCCGCAACGGGAGAGGCCACGGCAGTGAGGGGCCCGCGTACCGCAAAAAAAAAAAAAAAAATACAGAGTGGCCTCAGCCAGGCCATAAGGGATGATGGGAGCCCCTCACCATGTCATGTCTCATCTTCCTTGGGCTTGTCCACGGGTGGTCTCAGGGTTCAGAGGGCAAGAGCAGAAACTTCACAGCCTTAGATCTGAACATTGTCACTTCTACCACATTTTCTTGGCCAAAGCACGATACAAGGCCAGTTCAGAGTCAGAGGGTGGTTGAATAGGGTTTCTCCAAAATTCACTTCCCCCTGGAACTTCAGAATGTGACGTTATTCGGAAGGAGGATTTTTGCAGATGTAATTAAGGTTCTCCAGATAAGATCATTCTGGATTTAGGGTGGGCCGTCAATCCAACGACTGGGGTCCTTATTAGAAGAAGAAAAGACACAGGGACAGAGAGACACGGTGGGAAAGACATGTGAAGTTGGAGGCAAAGACTGGAGTGAGGCACGTCCAAGCCAAGGAACGCCAGACCTTGATGGCAGCCCCCAGAAGCAGGGAAGAGCGTCTCCCCTAGAGCCTTCGGAGGGAGCATGGCGCTGCTGGGACCTTGGCTTTGGACCGCCGATCTCCAGAATGCTGAGAGAAGAAATTCTGTTGTTTAAGCCGCCCGGTTTACGGTGATTTCTTCCAGCCGCCCTGGGAAACGCATGCAGGTGGGAGATAGATTCCATCTCTGGATGAGAGAAGCCGCCAAGGGTGAGGATGCAGGAAGGTGGGAGAAATGGAAGCACAGCTGCAATCTTACACCTCGGCTCACCAGTCCTCCCTCTGTTCCTGGCAGGCGCCTTAAAACCGAGGAACAGCCACAGCGCGCCAGGCGCCAGACATTCACGACACCAAGTGGCTCTACCCTGCCCAGGCTCCAGAGGGAGGGCGTCTCTGGGAGCTGACGCTGTGTCGCCTACAGATGCCTCGCCTCCTCCAGCTCCAGGACGCCTCCATCTCAGCACGGGCCAGGGAAGGCAGACAGCCAAGAAATCGAGGTCATCAGCGCACTGGGTACAGCACCTCCGGAGCATCTTCAACGGCTCCAGTCCAGGGGGCTTGGGAAGACCGGACCAGACACTCCCACAGCCTCTCCCCTGTACACAGGAAGGAGCATCCCTTTGGATTTTCTCAGACATCCTGCTGGAAAGGTGTTTTGACAGAGGCTCGTTTCATTCCACAGACACCTCAGAGAGAGGCTGCTGTCTTGGGGTTTCAGTCTGCAACTCCCGAGGAGTTAGCCCACGTGTTTTCTGACTACCCATCTGGCATCCATGCTCGGCCTGGTGCGGGGTGAAGGTAGGGGGCTGGACCACCAGACCCTGCCTTTGAGAGGCACTGTCACTGAGGCTGTCTAGATGGGCTGGGGTTCCGGGCACCATCCAGGGATGGGTACAGGGTGAGGGGGGGTCACCACCCAGGCTTCCTCCCACTGGGTCTTCTCTTCCTCCTTCCAAATTCCTAACAAGTTGCCCTCAGTCCAGAAAGAGGCAAAGTCACCAGCTAAGACTGAGAAGGGGCAGGGAGGGCAGGTTAGGGGAGAAAGATGGTGTGAAGATGCCGTGAGAGAGCCGGATCATTAGGGGAGGTCATTTTTGCCCAGAGTCTCCTTCATTGTTTGTGTATTTTATTCGAGGGCTGTTGAGGGGAAAACGGATGCACCTCAAAGAGGAGACTATTCTTACTTCTGGAAACACCCCACTCTCCCAACTCAGAGGAGACTCTAGGGGGAGGGGGGAGCAAAAGGGGAACCCCTTGGGCACAGCATTTAAGGAGGCACCTACTCTCAGGGTTGTGCAAGGGAGGGGCGGCCCCCGAGAGGGAGGTGCTTCCTTAAATGCCACGTCCTCTAAGCCTTGTCCCAGCCTCCATCCCCACTGGGAACCTCCCCAGGCAACCCCTCGTGGGGACCTGTCTCCGTGGGGACCTCTCTCCGGCCAGCTGGGGTATGGGCTCCTGTCTTCCCTGTTGGGCCACTGATTCCTTTTCCACCCCGGAGGCTCCTGAAGACAAGGATGTGGTTTCTCTTTCCTCCAGATGTGCTGGTAGGAAAGGCAGGACAAGCTCTGATGCACAGATCATTAGCAAAAAGGCTTCCGGTCCCCTTTAACTGTAGCCCGCTTTGCTTTACTTTTTCATTTCCCCCACTGGCCTTTCTTCTCCCCTTTGCCCCTTCATCCCTGCAGACCCCTTCCCGTGCTTTGATTCCTTGGTCACAACTGTGAGACTTCCAGAAACCTCCCCTCTCGTAGGGCCAGGTTCAGCCTCCTCAGCCAGGACCCCAGTGAGCTCAGGCCTCCTCCCGTCCGAGCACCCCAGCACCCCTCCCTCGTCCTCTCGACACCAGGGGTCCATGGCCTTGGCACTGTGGATGTTGGGGGCTGCATCATTCTTTGCTGCAGGGCCGTCCTGCCCACTGTAGGATGTTTCCTGGCACCCTGGCCTCTACCCACCTGATGCCAGTAGCATCCTGCCCCCGTTTGACAATTAAACATGCCTCCAGACCATCGCCTCTGTCCAGGTGAAGGCCTTGACCTCCAACTTCCTGAAGCCCCTTCCTCAGCTGGCGGAGTAGCATCGATTTCCCAGAGCTCCTTTCCTCTTTTAAACTGGCCTGGCAGTGAGTGGTTGATTGGATCCTGGGAGATCTGACCTGAAGGGTCCCAGCTGACCCCAGGTCTCCTGCTTCCTGTTTTCCAGGGCAAGATCCAGGTGGTTCTCAAATGCTGAAGCAATAGCTCTCAACCCCGGTTGCACATTTTAATCATTTTTCTGAAGATATTGATGCCTGATGCCCAGCATGGAAGCTGATTTCCTCGGTCCAGGGTTCAGGCTCGGGCACGGGTGCTGTTTCTACTCCCGCAAGATGCTGACGTGCACCCAGGTGAGAAACAGGGCTCTAACGTGGGTACCGACCCCCTGCACAACTTTGGAAGAATCAGATTCCTGCCCTCCAGAGATTCTGCTTCCGGAAGTCTGGGCTGAGGCCCAGGGATCTTTAATAAAACAGCCCGTATGGGCATCGTGAAGCACACGACGGAGCCGGAGAAACATGATATTCAGAGCACGGTGTTGGGGATTCCATGACCTTCACTTTCACCTGTCTCAGCCCCGCAGACCCGCAGCACACTTCCCTGCGCTGGTCTGAAGTCCGGGCCCTCTGTACCCGTGTGGGTCCTAGGGGAGGGATGCACAGGGCGGGGCTGAACTGAAGCTGGAGACCAGACTGGGGAGAGCCCAGCCTGCCTGGAAGGCTGAGGAGAGAGCCGGTGGGTGCGGGGCGGAGCTCAAGGGCCTGGGACCAGGGCCTGCTCTGCTCCAGGCTACTCCCTTCCCAACCTTGCCCCAAGCGCCATCAGAGCCCCCCGGGGATTCTATCCTGAATCACTTTAAGGAGGAGGCCACAGAGGAGGGGGACGGAGACTCCTGCCCACCCACCACGCCTGCCCGGAGTAAGGCCTCATGGGAACTAGAGGACGTCAGAAGAACCCCTCCGAGCCTGCGCCCCTCCCTGGGTCCCGCAGAGAAGGTGAAGGAGTCAGGGATGGAGGATCAGGCAGGTGTTCTGGGAGAGGCCCACCCTGAGCCAAGTCTAGAGCTTGGGTCCTCCTCCAGCCCCATTGCCTAGAAGCATCCCGACTGTCATGTCAGAGAGAAGCAGGTGGAACCGTTAACTTGACAAGAGCTGGCAGGCACCAGAGTAACGGTTAGATCTGCTTCAGATCCTTTTTGTGCTTGTCTTGTCGCCCAGGCCCTGGCTGGGCTGCTGGCACGTGCAGGGAGCCAGGCCAGAAAGCCACCATTGGTCCACCCTGCGCTGGGACAGCTGCTGCCCTCCAACTCTGGCTCCTTCCTTGTCCCCGAGGCTGGGCCTGGGACCAGGATGGGACCAGAAACCGGGCCTACCTGACCTCTTAGAGCCACGACACCAGAGGAGCCACCTACAGCATCAGTGGAACCATCCTGCTTTCAGATACGAAAACCGACACCCAAAGCTAGTTGGTGGGCAGGCTGGAAGCAGAACCAGCCTCTGGCCCTGACGCGGGTATCCCGCCTGTGGACTCAACATCCATCCTAATCTCAGAGGGAGGACACAATCCACAAAGTCTCAGTTCTGGGCTGCACTGTTGGATTTGAATCCAAGCTCTGCCACAGACCAGCTGTGTGACTCTGGCCATGTGTCTCAACCTCTCTGTGCTCAAGTGTCCTCAAATATAAATGCTGATTGTAATAAAACCTACCTAGAGGGTTGCCATGGGGGTTAAATCTGGCCATTTCATTTGTTTAACAAACACTCCTGCTAGCGTTATTCATGCCTGATACTGTTCTAAGCACTTTATAGAAGTTTAGCCATTTACAGCGACCCTGATGAGGTAGGGCCCACATTTTAAGGAAGCTGAGTCACAGAAGGATTAAGGCTCTACAGCTGGGAAGTGGCAGAGTTGAAATTTGAACCCAGCTTCTGGCTCAAGGATCCAGGTTCTTAACTTACCCTCCACTGGAACTCCTGAGATAAATATCAGAGAACGGAAGCTATCTAATTGTTTACAGCATCCGTTTTGATCATCAGTAGACCTGGGCTGCAGGAGCTGTGGCCAGTGGTGGCTCTGACCTGTGGTCATTATCCGGTGGGCCTTCTTCAAGCCCTTTCTGTCCCGATCTTGAGAAAGGAGGCAAGCCTCGGGACACCTCTGCAGCTGTCTGCCTGGGACACAGGGTCCTCCTCACCTGTTCCATGAGAGACAAATTGCACTCATTTCATCCAGGCCCCTCGCCTCTCTGCAGCCCCTCTGCAGGCCCCCAGCACCATCTTCCCTAGAGGCCTGGGAGGTGTTTTGTAAAAACACCCGGGACAGAGCAGAATAGCATCATTGTGAAACATGTAAGAAAAAGGAAGCAACAGGAAGGCAGCATCACTGGAGTACACGTCAGGAGATTGCTCTTCGCGGGGCTGGGGGCAGCTGGGTGAGGGCTGTAAGTGGAAGCAGAGAAGGTGACTCACAGGTTCTGGTGGGGAAACCAGGTGGCCTCTTCCTGCTCCTCGGGCTGAGTCATGTTTGTGTCCCCTCCTTTCCTAGAGTCGCGGTTGACGTGGGGGTCAGGTAGCCTCTGTGGATGAAAGATCACAGGAAGGGGAGAGGCCACACGATTTAGCCCTAGAGGTCCCCAGCATCAGGTAAGGATCCAAGGAGCTAAATCTCTCTCTCCCCACGGCCCCCCTCCTCTGTCTCTTCTTCCCCACACCCAACTCCCTCCCTTTCTCTCTCTTTTCGGCTCCCCTTAATTGCTCTGGAATTGGAAAACGCTCCCAACACCTTGATCCCTGGTGCCTTCCAAGAAGCAGTAAGACCAGGGACAACTCAGCACCTCCCAGGCTGTCCCCTCTGTCCTGCTCCAGGCAGAACTGACTTTTTTCTCCTCCAAGGAAAGGGGAGCGGCCCGTTTGGATTCTCAGCAGGCACTGCCCTCTCTGCCGTCTGGGCCTGAACTACCTTGGAAGAGCCATGCGCATCAGGGCAAAAGTCAGCCTGAGTTCCAGGGACGGGACACGGGCGGAGACCCCCAGGGAAAGCAGGCAGCTCAATCCTGGCTTTCCGGGGGGTGGGGGGCAGGGGGGCACCCGCGCTCTCACACCTGCCCCGCCCTTAGCTGGGCTCTTCCTTGCTTTAACACTCTGGTGTTGCCGTCTTGAAATTTTAAATCATGTTTTACAAGAGGTTTTGCGTTTTCATTTTACGTTGCTGCCCCTCCCCCCACGAAAGTTGCTACGGAGCCAGTCCTACCTGGCCCCCCAGGCCCAGGACATTGAAATCAAGGGGCTCCGTCCTCTTCCCCGTGTCCCCATTTACAGTAGAGCTCCTCACCTACGGCACTGCTGACATTGGGGCTGGATAGTTCTCTGCAGTGGGGACTGTCCTGTGCTTCGGGGGATGTTTAGCAGCGTCCCTGGCCTCCACCCACCAGATGCTACCAGCACCTCTCCTTCTGGAATGTGACATGCAAAATGTCCCCAGAGGTCCCCTGGGGGGAGGCAGAGCCCCCAGGGTTTACAGGCTCTGGCTTTGGGACCCCCACTGGGGGACAAGTAGAGAGGTGAGCTCTTCTAGGTTAACACAGGAAATCCCTTGCTGGTCTGGCCCTAGGTTCACCTGACAGCACTGTAATAAGGAATTAACTGAGGAAGACCATATCTTCCGGACAAAGAGAAGACCTAACACATTTCTGGAGACCCCCAGGAATGTTCCAGAAGGCCGGGGAAGCAGTGGACAGTCAGTTCCCAGAGACCTGGACTCCCTGAAGGAGCCGAATCCAGCTCCTCTCCTCCCTCTCCTCGGCCTCTGAGCATCAGGATGGCAGATGGGAAACCACCAGGCTTTGGGGGCGGAAGATGTGGGTTTAAATTCCACCCACCAGCTGGGACTACCCTGGTGGCGCAGTGGTTAAGAATCCGCCTGCCAATGCAGAGGACCCAGGTTCTAGCCCTGGCCCGGGAGGATCCCACATGCCATGGAGCAACTAAACCCGTGCGCCACACAGCCTGTGCTCTGGAGCCCGTGAGCCACAACTACTGAGACCGCACACCACAACTACTGAAGCCTGCATGCCTACAGCCCGTGCTCTGCAATGAGAAGCCCACGCACGGCAACAAAGAGTAACCCCCACTCGCCACAACTAGAGAAAGCCCGCGCGCAGCAACAAAGACCCAACACAGCCAAAAATAAAATAAATTTATTTTAAAAATAAATAAATAAAACTAAATTCCACCCACCAGCTGGGTGACCCTGAGCTAGTTTCCTGACCTCTCTGAGCCTGTCTCCTCATCTACAAAATAAAGCAAATAATACCCGGGGCGGTGCGGGGTTCTAAGATCAAAGAAAAACGTGTGTGAAGCCGCGGGCGCAGGGCTCAGGGTCTGGCAGCTGTTAAGTTTTTTCTAACCAACTACTGCAAATCCCTGACCCCCTGGAGCCCTCATTTATCCACCTCAGGGCCATGGAAAAATAGATGACTCACCCAGCGGAGCAGTGCCTAAAAAGAGGAACTTTCGTAATTAAAAGCCGTGTATGGTCTCCCGAGGTACCGCAGTGAAAGAGCTGTCACAAAATTAGCTTCAAAGGTGGCGGCATTCCCCAGATGTTTGCTCCAGACTCTTGGCTTCTGGCATTGAAATTCCCATTAAGGAGCTGCCCTGGCAGCCGGCAGGCTGGGCTCACTCTTTCCTTGAAAGAGAGCAAATCCTCTCTCAGAAACTTGATTTTAATTGTGATTGTTCTTATTCTTCTTGAAATTCATTTGAGACCATAAATCCACTTATCCTACTTCACTCTCTTAATTCTGTGAGGATTAAACTGATGGAAAAAAATCATACTTCCGAAGGTTCTGAATTTGGGCACGAGTTGGCCCACGCAGAAGAGGGTCCTGAAAATCAGGTGTTAAAGGTTCCAGCGTCTGCTTTCAAGTTCAATTACGGGCTCCGCTGGTATGGGCTCAGCCCTTTCAGATGCTGCTGGGAATCTAAAAGAAGCCATCAAGGAGTTTACAACCTAAAGTTTTTAGGGAATGGGTCCTGACCGGTTCTCCAGCTCTACAGAGAGCAAAGCAGGAGAGAATCTTCCAGAGAGAAGCAAGTTGGATGGAAGCAACTTTGTTCCTGCAAATTGCAGAACCAGCCGAGTCCTGCCTGAAATGTCCTTTATTAGCTCATGCCCACCTACTCCTTCACTTGCAAGAATGACTCCTCTTCATTCTTCAAAACCCCGAAGCGCCACCTCCCCTGGGAAGCCTTCTAGGAACATCCCCAAGGCTTGCATTAATCTCCCCGTCTATCCTTCATTTACTTATTGGTGCTATGTCTGTCTCCCTATTCATTTAGGAGTTCCTTACTGACTGGGATTTGTGTCTCACCTGTACCTTTGGCCTTTATCTGGTAATTGAATTAGACTGTTGAGCCGCTTAGAGATGGGACCCTGGACCGATGACTTCTGGAGGTCTTTGCATCCTCCTGGAGCCTCGGAATTGCTCCTTCTCCACAAGATGAATACGTTGGCCATTTAGTGAGGAAAGTGAAAGGATAATTTCCTGACCTTAATATGCAAACTGAGATTTTTCTCAGCGGCTAATGATCTAAGGGCTGCCCTGCCCTCCCTAGGCACAGGAGTGGGAAGGTTCTGTAGCTCCCAGGCTTTGTAAATGGCTTTAAACATTGCGATAGCCCAGGCTTCTGTAATTAAATTTATACGTTCATCTAGGAGGGATCCTCTGAAGCGCTCCCTTTGAGCCCTGCTAATTCAGTGAAGCCAGTTAGGGCACAGCCTCTGTGGAAAATGGAAATTGAATGGCCACCACTGCAGGTTGGGCGTTGAAAGGGGCCATATGCTAATGAGGGTGCCCCAAGGACCTTGAGGGGCATGGTGGGAACACCCTGTGTCCTGCCAGTGGGCTGTCACCCCACAGGAGCTATCACCCGCTCAGCCCCCATATTGCCAGGACCTTGGGCAGCCCAGCCAGCAGAACTGTTACAATTGGTTCAGGAGGATTCGATGACTCACCGCACCTGAATATCAGAATGAGTGGGAGCAACTCAGGTGAGCTCCGTAACTCCAGCATCTGGAAGCATTGACTAGGTTAAGAGTCTGTTGAGTGGGGCTGTCCAAGGTACCAGCATAACTAAATCAAGTCTACCTCTGCGTATGTCGTAGCAACCCATAATTCTAGACCTTTTTTTGTTCTACCCTCATCCTACAACTCCTTCCTAGAAACTTAGAAGAGTGAAAGCCTCAGCCCCAGGACCAGGGACCTTGAAATTGCTTTTGGGCTGTTCCTTAAGGAAACCTAGATGGCTTATGCTTTCCTTAAGAAGCACCTCCGGACGCACAGGCTCAGCGGCCATGGCTCATGGGCCCAGCTGCTTCGCGGCATGTGGGATCTTCCCGGACCGGGGCACGAACCTGCGTCCCCTGCATCGGCAGGCGGACTCTCAACCACTGCGCCACCAGGGAAGCCCTTTATTGAGTTTTTCATTATAAATGACATCATGCAGCTGAAACATTCACTCTGTCCTCCAAAACTCTTGGACATCAACTCACATTTTTGGACAAAACAGAACAAAATGATGACAACTGTTTGGGGAAAGAGGAAGTAAGTTTTCTTAAGCGTCTCACCTAGAGCGGCGGGCCAGGAGCCCCATGTGTGAAATCTCATTTACTCTTCCATCAACCCAAATAGCTGGACATGATTATTACTCCCATCTTAGAGCTGAGAAAATGCAAACTCTAGCTGAGGTTAATGAATGGTTCAAAGCTGCATGTGTATGATCAAGCAAGGACTGAAATCCCTCTAGCCCGTGTTCTTTGCATCGTGTCCCTTTGCCTCTAGAATACCACTGTATGGGCTCACTGTAAACACTTTGACCCATTTGTCCAGACTGGTTGAATCCAGCGCCAGCAGGAGTGTCCGGAGTGGGTGATGAGAGACCGTGAGCGCACACATTCATTTTTCCATCCACCGAATATTGCTACCGGGCACCACGCTGGGCATTGCTACAAAGACGACACTCCCAGGCCCTCCCTGCCCTCCCCCAGGCCCCTCACTGCCTGTGCCTGGTGTGAACTATGAACTCCCACAGGGCACTAAGGACTTGCCCAGACGCTGTGCTTAAGGAACTGGACCAGACTTCAGCCCAGCTTCTAGCTGGGTTATAGGGTGACTCCTGGTCCCGTGTTGAGTTTCTGCTCAAGAAGATGCAATATGGCCAAAATTCGTATTCAAAATGGGCCTTTTCACTTCCCCATAGCCCCCTTTGTCCCCTCTCTGTTCTCCCTTTAAGAACCTCAGTCATCTTTGTCTTAGCTGGATTTGAGCTCACTCTCTACTAGAGAAGTTGTCTGAATCAAGTCTGTCTTGCGCCTTTAACAAGAGTCTCTAACAAGAGTCTCTAACAAGAGCCTCATGCTGTATTCCCTCGACACTGGCTTCCTTTGGAACACAGAGATGACGTCAGAGAAGGCTCTGAAAACTGGATGCAGGTCTTGGACTCCACTCTAAGGCGTCTGGACCTCACGCTGTGGCCAGGGGATAGCTTTGCATGGGAAGCCATGCAGAACAAGTTAACATCCTCTTACCTGAGGACTCTGAATATTAACAAGAGGCAGCTAGCGTTCCCAGTCTTCTCTGCTCTGCATTAAACGCCCTGGTTTCCAACAATTCCTCAGATGATACGGTTCTGAGCCCCTCCCCATCCTGGTGTCCTCTCCGGATGCACTAGGATTGAGGAAAACCTCCACTGTCCTCTTAAAACGGTCTTGTTAAATGGTCCTTCTGTGCGGTGATACATGTTAAAGTTTTGGGAAATGTGACCTTTATAAGGAAGCATCTGTCTGCATCAGAAAACACATGTATTGACTCAAATATGGAAAACGGCTCGACATAGAAGGGGTTAAAGGGTTAACCAACCTGTAACAGATTTGGGATGTCTTCTAGTGCCCCTTCCCTACAACCTGGTCATGGACCCAGCTCCCTGAGTGAGCCAATCCTGGCTCTTTATCCAAGATGAAGCCATGAGAAGACTTTCTGGGGATCTTCCATACCGAGGCTGGGTGATAGACACCCTGTTTCCTCTTGGGTCTCTGTGAAAATGAGGTAATCCTAAAGCTGCCTGTGGCCGTATTCCCCAGCAAGGAAATATAACTCATTTGCAATAGAGGAAAAGAAGCCAACAGGCAGACAAGATCCTGAATTGGGATAGAGAAGGGTCTGGACTTTAAACAATAACAACTGCCTTTAACCCAAGCAACATCCAGCTGTTCTGATTCCCAGAGATTTGGCGTAGAGGAGGTGGAGAGGGCATGTTTGCAAAGTGGACCACGAAAACTCTTCTTTAGAGAAAGCAAAGAGGGTCACCCCGAATTCCACGCTGGGAAGGAGGCACAGGGTGACTTTCTGCTCTTGCTTACAGCTGCCGTTGTCCCCGGATGGGCTGGGTTTTCCTTTATTGATATAGATCAGCTTAGCAGGAAAGTGCTTGTCAAAGGTGGGGAGAATCTCAGCGACAGTTTCAAAAAGTCTCAAGGTAGTAGAGACAAGCACCTACTTTCAAAGGGGAGCTAAGTTCAGAAGGGAGCCTGAGTGAAGACACCTTCTACAGAGTCGTGGGCTACATCTGGGTCCCTCAGCCCTGGCTGTACGTGAATCACCTAGGAAAATTTAAAAGAAAAAAAAAAAAAAAGTCTCTTCCCTCACCAGGCAGATTGAGTTGCTTTGGGGTAAGGTCCAGGCAGTGACTAGTTTAAAGTTCCTCAGGTGATTCTCAAAGGGAGTCAAGGTCAAGATGCAGCCGGCATTTCTCATAATTCAGCAAATATCCAATTCACCTGGAGGGCTTGTTCAAACACACTGCTGGGCTCCACTTCTGAGTGACTGATTCACCCAGTTTGGGGAGGAGCCCAAGAATTCGCATTTGGAACAACTTCCGGGCTGTTCGGAGAGCCACTGGCCTTAACTGTGATTGATAAGTTAAGACTCAATTACGAAAGTAGACAGGTGTCTTGATTTCTCTAAATATTGTTTTCATTAGGTATCACTATTGACATACAGTAATTCATGATCCTAGACTATCTTTTTTCATAGCTATTTCAATAAAACACTATAGTTTCTATGTTTTCAGGAAGGATAACTAGGGGGTGCAGAGGACTCATTTCTCTGCTAGCCCTGACTATGGGAAGGGGCTCCTTGACTCACCAGGCTGAACTATAAGAAGTCTCTCCTCCCCCGGGGGTTAGCTTGCCTGAATTGCAGACAAGATACCACACAGGAAACATTTCTGAGTGCTGGGCTTCTGAGTCAATCCCTAGTGTTGAAAACACGAGCATTCATGAAAACAAATGTAGTGAACATTGGCCATTTGTTAGCTGTCCAGAACATCTGTAGTCCCTTCCTAAAGGACAAGAATTCCCCATTGTGAGTCCTGGTGGGTGGCCGGTGACCAACTTTTCCATTCTCCGCCCTAGAAGTAAGGTGAGCACACATGACTGGGGTCAAGCAATTCAGTGCTCTCAGAGGGAACTTGAGTATTGAGAGAATGACGGATGCAGGCTCGTGGGGAAAGGAGGGTCGTCATTACAACAGCACCAGCACTGCGTCCTGGGGCTGGGGGGTAAGTACCGGCCATGCAGCAGTGCCCCAGCTGTTTTGTCCCGCCTGCCTTTCTTTGGTTCCTCTTTATTTCCCCAGCCTGGTTCTCCATCCTCCCCATCAAACTCTGTGAGCTTCCTGCTTTCTTTCCAAAGCAATCACTTTCTGCAGAAGTCAGCCAGGGCTGGTTCCTGTGGCTTGCTACTCAGAACCCACTGGATGCACTGGAAAGGTTCGTGGTGAGTGAATATCACGACAGTGGCATCAGAATTTTCAGATGGCCATGGCATGGGGGGAACAGAGCCAATGGGTAAAGAACCACCCCCAAGGATGCTCGTGATCTGTTGTTACAGGGGAAAGCCTGCAGGCGGGGAAGCTGAAGAGGCCGATGGAGGTCACTTGACCAAAAAGCCAGGGACTAGCCTTGGCCATACAGGGACGAGATATGCATAGCAAGTATCCAGAAAGTGGTACCTAAGAAGCTCCCGGGCAGCTGAGCCCTCCCCAAATTGATGGCTGTGCGAGGTGGAGCATTCTAGGGTTGGGGTAGTGGCAGTGGTGATTTAATTAAGCCATTCCTGCTTTTTCTCTTCCTCCCTCAGCTGGTAGGAGGATTAACGTTTCTCCCTGTTTGTAATGTTGGTTAAATACCAGCAGGGCCTCACAGGAAAGCCGTGAGTGAAACGCTATCACCATGTTTCATACAATGTGAGACACCAGCGATGATAAGATGAGCCGTTATTTTATGGACCAAGAAGAAAAAAACACTGCCAAATAAATTGCAACAGCGACTGTAAAATGAGCCCAATTCCGGAAATATTAAAGTATGAAAAAAACTGTCTTAAAAATCAATAAAGTATGGTCATAATAATAAAACACAAATCTCAGCTCTTATCTATTAAGCTCTATGCCATGTTCGTTGCCTCTGTTTTCTCATGGAATCCCTCAGGAGTGCTATGTAGCAGATGCAATTATGATCCAGCAGAAACAAGGTTGAAAAATCTGAGTCAATTGGTCTCCCGGCCAGTAAATGATGGGTGTCGAAGACTGGGCTCTCTGGCTACTTTGGAGTGAGCCAAAGGAAGATTTGGAGTCAAGAAAAAAAGAACCCCGTCTCATCGTATATTGCTAGAAACATCAATGCTCAATAAATAATTGAAGGGAATGGCTGGTCCCAACAGGTAAAAGATAGTCGACTGATTTTTGATGATGGAACAAACTCTGCTCACCTCTGTTGTTCACTCTTCCTGAAAATCTAAGTACAAGGGAATACGTGGCACACTCTCCTTTTGAAAAATTGAAGCACTGTAGTTAATGCTGAAGTCCCTTTGACCACTTACCTTAATGGCAGTCCTCTCCCCTTCTCTCCCCATTGGTCAGCAATACAGCCGTTTTGTTGTGCATCTTTCTGGATATTTCTATACATTTATGTACTCACGTGGAAATGTGTATATTTCCACATATATGAAAATTATATGGTATCATACTAAGGGGTTTTCCTATTCACTTTTTTAAAATTTTATTTATTTATTTATTTTTTATTTTATTTATTTTTTTTGTCCTATTCACTTTTAAAGATTACCTTTATTGAGATACAATTTACATGCAACAAAACGTATTCAGTTTGCTCAGTTTTTTTTTTTTTAATTAATTAATTAATTTATTTTTGGCTGCGTTGGGTCTTCGTTTCCGTGCGAGGGCTTTCTCTAGTTGTGGCGAGCGGGGGCCACTCTTCAGCGCGATGCGCGGGCCTCTCACCATCACGGCCTCTCTTGTTGTGGAGCACAGGCTCCAGATGCGCAGGCTCAGTAGTTGTGGCTCACGGGCCTACTTGCTCCGCGACATGTGGGATCTTCCCAGACCAGAGTTCGAACCCGTGTCCCCTGCATTAGCAGGCAGATTCTCCACCACTGCGCCACCGGGGAAGCCCTAGTTTGCTCAGTGTTGACAAATATACGCAACCATGCAACACAGCTCCCCAAACCAAAGAACAATATAAAGCACCCTCATGACTATTTACAGTCGATCTCCATGCCCACCGCCAGCTCCAGGCGACCTCTGATCTGCTTTCTGTCACCACAGATAGGTTTGTCTTTTCTAGAATTGCATAGAAATGGAATCCTACAGCACGTACTCTTCGGCGTCTGGGGTCTTTCACTCAGCATAATGTTCTTGGAGGGGTATAGTTGTTGCACACATCAGCAATTCGTCCTGAGCAGCGTTGAGCAGAGTTCCATTAGGTGGATACGCCACGAGCTGTTTATCCGTTCTGTTGATGGATAAGTGAGTCATTTCTAGTTTGAGAGTTTGATGAATCAAGCTATTAGAAACATTAGCATACACGTCTTTGGACACATTTTCACATGTACCTATTTACATTTCTAAATATGTAGAAGTAGAATTTTTGGATCATAATTTCAGTGTATGTTTGGCTTTATTAGAAACTGCCAGATTATTTCCCAAAGCGGTTGGACCCTTTCACCAGCAATGCATGAGCGTTCCAGTTGCTCCACATCCTCAGCAACACTTGGTGCTAAGTATGTCTTTTTAATTTTTGCCATCCTCGGAGATCTGCATAGTGATATCTCATAGTGATTTAAATTTGCATTTCCCTGATGAATAATATTGTTGAGCATCTTTCAACAATGTGCTCCTTTATTTTGGTGAAGTGTCTGTTTAAATCTTTTTCCTTTTTTTCTATCGGATTGTCATACTGTTGAGTTGTAAGAATTCTTTGTACATTCTGGATACAAGTCTTTTGTCAGATAAATGTGAAGATTTTCTCCCAGTCTGGTCTTTCCTTTTCATTTTCTTAATGATGTTCTTGAAGAGCAGAATTTAAAAATTTTTGTGACGTATAACATCAATTTTAAAAAATATTTTGTAGCCTAAGAAATCTCTACCTAACCTAAGGTTACAAAAGTTTCTTTTATGTTTTATTCCAGAAGTTCTATGGTTTTAGATTTGACATTGAGGTCTCTGATCCATTTTGAGTTACACTGGAAATAAAAAGATGACAAGATTCTCTGTATTCAAGGAGTTCATGGCTTAATGTGGGAGATACATAAGTCAACCAACAATTATCATACAGTGTAGGAAGTGCTAGATAGAAGTGTCCACACAAACCTCACTTCCTTTAATTAAATCACCTAACTATAAGTGATTGCACAGAAAAAGCTAATAGTACAGGGTGTGGTTGCATCTGCTTGGTGTTGACTGAACTGTGTATGGTGTGAGGTAAGGGTCAAGTTTCACTTATTTGCATGCTGCTGCCCCCTGCTGCCCCCATTCACTTTTCAATCCCTCCTAACTGGCTTCTAAACCTGCTGTCTGAGATAGGACTCCCAGTACCCTCCACGCTGACAAACTGGCCACCCTTCCATCCTCATTTTCCTTGGTGTCTCTGCAGGATTCCACCCCAAGCACCAGTCTTTCCTGCACCGTCTCTTTCTTCACTTCCAGCGCATCATGGTCCTCTTTCCTCCCACCTCCGTCTCCTTTACTGGCACCTGTCCCCACCGGAGTGCAACAGTATGCTCACCTCCTCTCTGTATCTGCTTCTGTCCATCACTTTGTCTCCCCTCTGTTTCTCCTGATCTCTCGCTCTCTCTCATCTCTCTCTTCAGGTGTGTCTCCTCCAGTCTCATGGTTTTACATACCATCCATATGCCAAAGACACCCCCATTATACCAGCACCAGTCCATATATAATTCCTGAACTCCCAAACTCTCTACCCAAATCCGTCCCCCTCCACGTGGTTATCTAGCAGGCAGCTCAAACTTAGCATGTCTAAGGAAGGACCCCTGAATCCACTTCTTGCCCTCCTTGCTGCTCCCTGACCTCCTGAATCTCAGTAAATGGGACACATCTCCTGGCTGATGGGACACATCAGGCTTCTTTGGGCTGAGCACCATGGCTGGGGAACATTAGTCGGGCAAGCTAACTCTGGGCATGCACACGTCCAAAGAAAGGGGGTGGAGTCTCCATAACTTTGCCCCTCCCCTTCTCTATCATCATTGTTTCGGGGCATCTTGAATTCCCTGGAGATGGACCAGCACGCTCATGATGCTGGTCTGCTTCCCCGATGGTGCAGGCGACCTGGATGCTCTTGGGTGGGGATAAAGAGGAGTCAGTATTCTGAGTATTGGCTTTCCTGAGTTCGATGCAGGGAAAGAAACCCACCTCTTCTCTCCCCAGTCCCAACTCCCACTCCTCTTCACTGCCTTTTGAACTCCCATCCATCCATCAGAAACTGTCTTTCTAGTGAACCTGCCGGGACCACCGTGTGCCATGGTGGGCTTGCCCATCTCAGAACAGTTCTAGCCTTTGCCGTCTGCACCGCTCGCTCAGCGCCAGGCAGCTCGTATGTTGTAGCCCCTTTTTATGTGCAGTCACTTAAATTTATGTGATTAAATTAAAGAAGGTGATGTGTGTGCATGCCCACCTCTCTCTAGGGCTTTCCACGCTGTATCCTAATTGTTGATTGCCTCGCGTGTCTACCCTTTTAAGCTGTGAGCTCCTTGCATACAAAGATGTCTGTGTCCTTTATCTCCCATGCCTGGCATCCAGTAGGTGCCCAAGAACATTTGAACGCACGACTGTTGAAACGGTAATGCGCGAAATACTCTTGGAGCAAGATGATGACGACTTTCGATGGTGCTGTTTACAAGTAACCTCCCCAGAGAGGACTGCACTGTCTTCTTCCATGAGCTCATCCCAAGATGCACCAGGTTCCCACGCACCTGGTGGGCCGTGCCTACACCTGCCGAATTCTCGTTAAGGAGACTCTGGTTGCCCCCCCCCCGTGTCCTGGCGTATCTCTCGGAACGTGCAGCCAGGGCTCGAAGCTGGAAGCAGACCAGAAGGGTCCTGCCCTGCTCTGCCACTTACCAGCCGGGTAACCTAGACAGGTCCCTCGTCCTGCTCCCCCATCTTGGTCCCTCAACCTCTTGGAGTCTGCTTTCTCATTTGAAACATGAGAGCTGGACAGATGGACCCCGAGGTGTCCCGGACAACCTCGCATCTCAGCACGAGGCTGTGTCACCAGCAGGGCCCAGGGAGGGCTGGGATGTCCTATAGATATTCACAAATGCCTCCTCTTCCACAAGAGGCCTGGGGAGACGGAGGGCAGAGCAGGGGGATCGGTCCTCAAGAGCAGCCTGGCGGTGACAGAGAGGAAGCTCCGAGCAGAACCGATCCCTCTGTAAACTTCCAGACCCGCGGCGCGTGCCTTGGAGAAAGCGCAGGTAATTGTGCCTTCAGCTGGCCTCCCCCAGCTCCCCCACCCTCACCCCCGCCCCACCCTGCTCGGCGCTGACAGAGTTATAATAATTGGGTGCTTCAACTTAAACTCACCAGCTCCGGCTTCCTGAAAGGAACGTCGCAATTAGCCGTCCTCACCCTGTCATAAAGTCTTTAATATCCACTTTCATGGATCATATTATGGTCATTCAGGCCCGTCCCCTCGCATGCAGCCTGTCAGGCGGTGTGGCTGGGTGCCCACGAGGGAGCTGCCCCGCTGAACGGCTCGGCAAACAACCGCTCCAAAGGCCCAACCTGTGGGCCAGGCAGCTGGGGAATGATGCCGGGAAGTGAAAAGGGCTATTTCTGCCCTCGCTGGCTCCAGAGGGCCGATGAGGTCGGGGGAGCAGGAGGGAGGGCAAAGGAAGGCTTGGCCCTCCACGAGCCGTCCAAGCTTCCCAGCGATGAACCTTTCCCTCTTCGGTGGGACGAGCTTTCATTCCACTTCTGGGCATTTTAAAAAAGCAGCAAGAAGGTGGAGGTGATACTGGGGTTGAATGGAAGATTCTGGATGCAGGGTCCATACCTGTGCCTACCTGGCGGGGCAGGTAACAGACCTTGAATGGGGGAGGCTGGCTGTCTCTGAACGGTGGCAGTTGGGGCACGGAGGTGCTGGGGCCTCCGGCCACGTTCACCTGAAGAGTGGCCATCCTGGGAGGCACCTGGCCTGCTCCGGAAAGAGCATCCACCTGACAGCGGGACACGGTCATCCTCAGCCTCTCACTAATTCAGTCATGAATTTGCAGACATTTAATGAGCACTGACTATGGGCCAAGCACCAGGGTGAATAGAATACAGACCGTCCCTTCAAGGGACCAGACAAAAGATAAAAAATAATTGCAATACGTACGGTGGGGAACACAAGAGGTAGGCCCAGGAGTCGCCTGGAGGAGGGAAAGAGGCATCCAAGAGCTTCCTGGAGGCAGATCGTCTTTTTACAAAGTGGCCACAACATCATTTCCATTCCGGATGCTCTCTCAGAACCTTGCCACTCCCTCAATTCAGAGATGGAGCCTGTGCCCTCCTTGCCCTGAAACTGGGCAGGCCCTTGTGACAACCTTGATGAATAGAATGGAGCAGAAGTGACGCTGCATGACTTCCAAGGTTATAAAAGGCCAATGAAGCTTCTGCAGTTGCCTCTCTTGGAATGCTTGTTCAGCAGATGCCATGTTGGGAGGAAGCCCAGGCCACACGGGGAGGCTGGCAGCCGGCATCATCAACTCTCGGACACGTGAGTGAGAGAGCCCTCAAGGGGACCCCAGCTCCAGCCACCACCTGACTGCAGCATAGAGAGACCATGAACAAGAACCAGCTCTCTGAGCCCAGCCAGGCCCAGAACTGTGAGATATCGTAATACGATGATTGCTATCATTCTATGTCGCTACGTCTGGGGTGATTCATTGTACAGCGATAGATAACTAAAATACTGATTCGTAAGGTACAGCAGAGGCTGACCAGGTGGTGGGTGAGTGGTGTTCCAGGCAAAACGAACAATACACGCACAGCACAGAAGCACGAGTTAGAGTCTTGTGATTAGAGACCACAGGAGCTGGTGTTGTGGGTGTCTGGCGCGCAGGGGGTTGGAGGGTGGGACAAGCTTGCAAGACTGGACAGCGCAAGGGTGGGGCTTTAGTCCTGTACGTCACAGGGAGTTTTTGAGGTTTTCAAGCAGAAGGAAGACCTAATCATCTCTGGAATTGGGAATGAGGACCAGTGGACAATGGAATGAAGAGAGATAAGACTGATTCAGATCTCTGTTACCATCCACCCAAGTGCCACCTCTGGGTCAGACCCACAGGGCGGGTAGGAGGCTACTCCACAGATCCGTTCAAGAAAGATACGCAGCAGCAGTGAAGGTAGAAAAGAGAGCCCTGGGTATTTACAGAACCAAATCAGTGGTATGGCGAGATGAATAAGACAGATGAAGGAGGAGAGGGATTTTGGAAGGTTCCTTGGATTTCTGAATTGTGGGAGCAAGACGCCAGTCCCGGAGACAGAGGACAGGACAAGAAAGTTTAGGCAGGAAGATGAAGGGTTTGATCTGGGGCACACTGATTCTTAAGTAGATGAAGGTAACCCACGGGCATCTGGATTTACAAATTTTGCAGCTCAGAAGAAAGGGCTGGGCTTTTAGGACAGATATGAGATTTAGCTGTCCCCTCAAGCCATAGGAGGGCCGAGGGCAAAATCCTGGAGAGAGCCCGTGTTTAAGGGTGGAGAGAGGAAGAGACAAGGAGGAGCAGTGGGACAGCTGGGATGTGGCCAGACGATAAGGACAAAGGACGGAGGGCATGCAGGAGGGAGTGGCCAGGATGCCACGCCACGCGAATGGCGGCTTCCGGTTTCCAGTGATGGTGGGGAGGACACAGCATTCCTCTCCAGGGAAAGAGTAGTTTGGAGGCCTATCTGTTAAGGCGGGCTTTCCTAACTACGGAGGAAAAGGGCCAGATGTGATGGCAAGAAACACCTCTTGTCTGAAGTGACTGGTGTGTAGAATGCGGGGCAGTGAGAACGTTGGAGGCCAGGTGCCCCAGCCGCCCTGCACGGGCACCATTTGACAGGTGAGGATACTGAGAGCCAGAGATGCAAAGTGCCTTTTGGTCTTTGGTCCAAAAGAGCTAGGAGGGGGCTTCCCTGGTGGCGCAGTGGTTGAGAGTCCGCCTGCCGATGCAGGGGACATGGGTTCGTGCCCCGGTCCGGGAAGATCCCACATGCCACGGAGCGGCTGGGCCCGTGAGCCATGGCCGCTGAGCCTGCGCGTCCGGAGCCTGTGCTCCGCAGCGGGAGAGGCCACAACAGTGAGAGGCCGGCGTACCGCAAAAAAAAAACAGCTAGGAGGACCAGAACCCCGGGTCCCAGCCTCCAGGGCCAATGTTCCCACCCAACTTTGCCACGAAATCCCAAGAGCAACATGGAGGCTGAACTTTCTCCCCACTAGGCTGGTCTTGAACTTGGGCTGTTTTGGCTCCAGCTCCCCTCCCCCACCCATCCGTCCTGCTTCCTCCGCTATCTCTGGCTTCAGTGGCAGCCACTTCCTCTCGGCCTTCATACGCTGGGGGGGGGTGGGGGGGCGGCAGGTTCCAAGGCTACATCCTTGCCCCTCCAGCCCACACCAGCTCGCAGAAGTACCCAGCAGCGGGTGACGGTGGGCTCAGGAAGGCAGGAAAAGGAATGGAAGGCGGAGGACTGAGGTGGGCTTGGCTGGGGGCGGGCAGAGGGCAGGGGAGGAAGGGCATTGGGCGTGTAAAGCTGCAGTGCTCTCCCAGGACGCCCCTCCACCTGCCTCGCCGCACCCCACCAGCCTGCGTCTTTCCCTTCCCTCCCCAGTACCTTGAAACCAGACCGCGTGAAGGGGAGCCGGGCAGGTGCTTACTTAGCGCCTCTAACGGGTTCCATTACAAATGCTCCACAATAAGGTAATTATGTTAGAAAATAACAAACGTGTCAGTTGTTCTGGAAATATTTTTACTTCGAGCGAGGGAGAAACAGCACTATTGTTTTTCAAGTGCATCTATCCGCCTGTACATATTAATTAACTGCACTCGGGCTCTACCACCTCTCGGCATTTGTATTATTCATAAATGTCTTGGGGCTGCAGGAACTTATGTACTCCCCGCCTCGGCTTGGAATCACTTTTAATTTCAAGTTCTTCTTTGACTAATTGCACTTGTGTTTTGTGCCTCCTGTACCAGACAACTATTCCCTGGCTGTTGTTTCCCTCCATTCTTTTCCCTTCCTTCTCACCCTGCTTCTTCTAGGGTCTCTGACTTACAAAATCCTTGCCAGGTCCAAGAAAGGGGCAGATTTGGGCTTTGAGTGGGGAGGAGTGTCTTGAAGAAATTTGGGGAACTCACAGTGGTCTCCCCCTCCTTCTCCTGTACTTCACTCTCCCCCTCTTTACAACTCAACCCTTTCCAGGAATTCTGCCCAGAATTCTCCCACCCCCTCATTATTTCTTTACCTTACCCTTCCCCTTGCACTTAAAAATTTTTTTAATAGACTTTATTATTTTGAGCAGTTTTAGGTTTAAAGAAAAATGGAGTGGAGGAAGTTCCCTGGTGGCCCAGTGGTTAAGACTCTGCGCTTCCACTGCAGGGGGCCCGGGTTCAGTCCCTGGTCCAGGAACTGAGATCCCGCAAGCCACACGGTGTGGTCAAAAAAGACAAAAATGGAGTGGAAAGTACAAAGATTTCCCACCCCAATTTCTTCTATCATTAACACCTGGCATTAGTGTAGTGCATGTGTTACAACTGATGAACCGAGGTTGATGCAGAATTATTAAATAAAGTCCGCAGTTTTCATTAGGGTTCACTCTGCGTTGTACGTTGTATGGGTTTTGACACAAGCACAATGTCCTGTATCCGCCATTCCAGGGACATACGGAATGGTTTCCCTGCCCTAAAAGTCCCTCGTCATCCACCTGCTCTCCTCCACCCCCAACCCCAGGACCCCTGATTTTTTTTTTTCACTGTCTCATAGTTCTGCATTTTCCAGAATGTTCTACGGTAGGGGTCCTACAGTCTCTGTCTATTTAAGATCCCCTGGCACTTTTTGATTTGATCTTAGTTTTTGAGCTGGTGGGGTGTGGAGTCTGCCCTTCACCCAAGCTTCAGACTCCCAAGGGTCAGGGACCACGTCATCTTGACGGCTCTTTCTGGCTCTCCCTGGAAATATGTAGGTAGGTGTACAGTAGGGTGCTGCGGGCTGGAGGGTTCCGGAGGGGACCCCGCCCTGCACTGGATGGCTGGGCCAGATGGCTTTTAAGCTCCGAGGTTCTGAAGCTAAGGCAGGAGGGTGGTCACAGCTCAGGATGACTTCCAGATGTCCTTCCCATCCCGATTAGCCTGAGGGGATAAGCGATGTTAAACCTCCGAGAGGAGCTGGTTGTGACATAGTTAATTTACAGCGGAGCAAGTGGGTTGGTGATTATAGCTGAGCTTTCTTGTGTGTGACGTAATGGGGCACGTGGTTCTCGGGCTCTGGATGAAATTCACCAGGGTCGCCCCTCCTCTCTCTCCATCTCCCTGCCTATTGCCTCTTGACACCATCTCTGGAAAGGGGACAATATTTCTGACCAAGCTAGATCTCTGCTCCATGATCTCAGGGAGCAAAGAGAAAACTGTTCTAGAAACAGCAGCCGTTCCTTCACATTTTGTTTTTAAACAAAGTTGTGGGTCTGGAGAATCTAAGGGCCGAGAAGAAGCATGGGTATCTGCCTGGTTCTGTGCTTTTCCCCAGATGATGACAAATCCTTCGGAGTTTAAACCTCTCTGGAGACCAGGTGCGATACTGTTCTTGACAGTATCCATTTCAGGACCTTTTCGTTGAGAAGTTCTTCTTGACTGAAATCTGTATCCGTCATGCAAACACCGAAGTGTATTATTCGTTGCTCTGCTCCCTTTGGAGTAGAAACAATGGCTGAGAAGCAATAGCTGATAAGACTCTGGGAGGACTGTAAATCCAGGAATCCAACTAAGTGGGTGGATCTGAGATGCTCAGATTCTCAAGTGTAGAGAAACCAGCTAAGACAAGTTTATTTGCAGAGTCTAAGTCCAGGTTGGAAGAGTTCTAGAGACCAGGGTGGTGAGCTCTGGCCCAAGGACACACATGGTTCTCTCTCTACCCTGACCGACCCTCAGAGCCTCCTGGGTCAACACTGTTGGCTGCAAAGGTCTTGAGTCCAGGAGAGGACCCTCCCTTACTGACTCTGGGATTTTTAAGCCTTTACACTCCAGGCAACTTCTCCAAGGGTTCTGTTCTCCCACTGCCATTTTTGTCTTCCCATAAGAAATGAACCTCTGGGTGATGGCTGAGACAGCTAGAGGGGAAGCAAAGGCTTTGGATCAAATGAATCTCGGTCAGTGTCCCCAGAGTCCCCGTATCAAAGGACGCGAGGAGGGCAAATAAGGTCCTGCTGCCCCACGAGTGCACACTGGTGTTTCTTCTTTGGGTTGGAGTGTCTGGACGAGGCTTCTTTCCACCCACGAAGACTGGATTACAAGTGGCAAGAATCCACCAGGGACAGCTTCTAGCTGAGCAGCTGCCGTGGCTGGGAGGAAGGAAGACCACCCCGCACCTGGCGTGCGCAGCTCCGGCTGCCTGTGGCTGAAGCAGGGGCCCAGCTGGTATCCGCCCTTCTGGATCCCTGGCCAGTCCGAGCCTGACACCCTCCAGCTCAGCCTGGCTCAGCCCCTCCAGTTCTGGGAGGAGGTGTGGATGGAGGTTGGGGGAGTAGGGGTGGAGGAGCCGTGGCCCTCCCCATTGCCCGCAGTGCCACCCCACTCACTGGCGAGGTGAGGGGTGTGCTGCTCTGTCTACGCTGCCCCCAGCTGGCCCTGGTTATAGTCTGGGTGCCGAGGTGGAAGCAACCCTCGGACCTGCTTTTCTGTTCGCCCTGCCGCCCACGTGGGAGGAGACCCGCTGGGAGCAGCGTCTCATTCCAGAGCAGATGGACGGGGACCCGAGTGGCAAGCGGCGTGTGGAGTCACCCTGTGGTAGGCATGGCCGCTTTGGGATTCCAGGGTTTTCCCGCTGTGCTGCAGAGGACGACCCCTCAGCTTTGAAGCCCCAGATCCTTGAACTCGAATCTGACTCAGCTACTTATGGGTTTTGTAGATTTCAGGCAATTTCGACTCTTCGACCATCAGTTTTCTCATCTGTAAAGTGGGAGTAGCCGACCGGCCTTGGAAGGATGTTGTGAAGATAAAACGGAATGCAGAGTCTCTAGGTGAGATCTGGGTAAGTAGGAGCTGCTCAGAGTGTCTGTTCCTTTGGACTCCCTTCTTCTGAGGCTGAAAGGGTGCCTCTGTCTTCTGTTCGACCCATGGCCCTTTTCTCCCCTCTGCCTGCCTTTCTCCTTCTCTACTCTTATCCTACAGCCTTTGTATTTCACTGAGCAGTATAGTTTTGCAGCTATTTTCATTTGCTTATCCAATAAATGTTCATCAGGTGGTTACTCTGCAGCAGGCCATGTGCTAGGCACTGGGGTTACACCTAGGAGAAAGACAGACGTGCATCCTGCCCATGCAGAACTGATAGCCAGGAGAGGAAGAAGAAAGGAGAAGGGACTTTGAATTCCTTATCACGGGACAACAGCCCCTCTGGCAGGGCAGCTCTGCTTTCATCCATCTTATAACTCGGGATTGCTAGCGAGTTCCTTAAGGTCTCATTTGAAAAAGAGTTTCTTCCGCTAAAGCAATAACTAAACCACAAAACAAAAACAAAGCCCTCCAAAATACTGAAGCCAGTGATTGAGACAAGGAACCAGCCACTGGCCCAGTGAGAGTCTGTGAACTGCCCAGCCCAGCCTTTAATCAACACTGAGCAGCAGAGAGTTCAGGCTCTGTTTTCTGACCCAGCAGGGCTCTGGGGTATGGAGTTTCTGTTGCCGAATACGAGTGATTTGGTTGCTTTGAATAGCCCACGAGAAAAACACCAAACCGAAACAAAATCATGTGCTAACATTTGAAGAAGATCCATCGCCTGGTGTTAGGCTTGGTATTTACCAGGGGTTGACTTGCCCCCTCTCCCCGCCAAAAAGATACATGGAAATCTTTACGCCTGTATCTTGTGAACTGACCTTACTTGGAAATGCGTCTTTGCAGATGGAATTAAGTTAAAATCAGGTCATACTGGATTCAGGTGGGTGGGTCCTAACGCAATGACTCGTGTCCTTATAAAAAGGACATTTGGACCCAGACAGACACACAGAAGGCCATGTGAAGAGGGAGGCAGAGACTGGAGTGGCGTGGCCACGAGCCGAAGAATACCTGGGGCCGCCGGAAGCTGGAAGAGGCAAGCACGGAGCCTCCCCTAGAGGCTTCGGACGGAGCACGGCACTGCGGACACCTTGATCTTGGACTCCTCGCCTCCAGAACTGTGAAACAATAAATCCCTGGTGTTTTGAGCCCTCCAGTTTGTGGTACATCATGACAGCCCTCAGAAACTGATACAGTATCCTTTTATGAAACGTCAGGCTCCCCAGTCCACAATGTCACCCGCGGACAGTATCCCAGAGGAGCAGAAGTATCTAGGAGCAGGTCCTCCATAGGCAGGGGCAGAATCTGTCCTAAGAAACCATCAGGGCTGTAGTGACTGGGGCTAATCACAGCATCTGGGCTCTCGCTCCCTCTGGGAATTTGGCAGGATCGTGTACCCCACCTGTTGGGTCTCGTCACGTGACCTGCTTTGGCCAGTGAAATGTGACCAGGAGAATGACTGTCATTTCAGGGCAGAAGCTCTAAGAGCTGGTGCACGCTTCGCCACGTTCCCTTCTCCCTCTGCTGTGAAGACGGCAAGTTTCCACACAAGTGGGTGGTCCGGCAGCCTGGCTCCCAGATAGGGTGGCGACAATGGGGGGCTGAGCCCCAGCTTGGCTGCATGGGCGTGTAAACCAGGGGAGACATACCCTTGTGTTTTTAATTGACTGAGGTTGAGGGGCTGTTTGCTACGGCAGCATAACCTCTCCTGTCCTGGCGAAACAACCTGGCTCTACCCTGGCTGGGGAACATTCAAAGTCCCAAGGTTTAACAGGATGACTTGAGTATGACTGTTTTTCAAAGCAAGAGTTACCAGGTCCTCACCATGGTCATCAATAGATCTCCAATGAAGATCACGCTTCCTCTGATTTTAAGGGGCGGAGCTAAATGTAAATCCTGCAGGGCAGTTACAACATGCATCCTTAGGTAACAAAAGAAATTAATTTGGAATATAGAACTACTGGGATAGGAACCCCTTCCGCTGGGTGGGTGGCAGGCATACCTACCCAACACAAGCCACTTTGTTTCAGACTAGTTATTCTTAAGCCAGTCGTTCTGACAATAGTTAAGTCATAGAAGCTGCTATCAGTTGGGTCCACTTCTGTCCTGTGACAATGAAGTGATAGCAAAGCAAACAGGAAGCTACTCACCCTTTTTCTCTTTTCTATAAGAGGAGGGCATGAATTGAGATAATCCAGAAGGAGTCTCACATCGTTAAGATATATTTTCAAAAGGAAGAGGCCTGAGCACAGTCTTCTTTTGCATGGCTCAGAATTGTCTCCAGATCTGCTGGGTGACTATTCCCGTTCCGTCTGACACTTAGACTATGACCAAGCCGCCTCCATTAAGCTCATAACTGTTGGCCAGGAACCAACTTCCACGAAGTCAGTAGTCACGGCAGGTCAATAAAAGCCCCAAACCATCTGAGGTTCTTCTTATTCGATTTCCCCTCGAGATGAAAAAGGGGCGTCAAAAAGTGATCCAGTGGTTTATCAACAAACTATTGAACATTATTTATTGATCAGTAAGCTGCTGACACCCCTTCTGCCCCGCTGGGACAACTACCAGTTTGAGAAACCCAGATTTCTAGTGTATCTAGCAACCTATTAAACCTGTAGTTTTAGGGAGAGTCACAAATAGACACTTCTTAAAATGGTAGAGACGGAATTCCTATGTCCACTCATACGCCGGCAATAATGAAGATGAGGGCTCCCCTGGTGGCGCAGTGGTTGGGAGTCCGCCTGCCGATGCAGGGGACGCGGGTTCGTGCCCCGGTCCGGGAGGATCCCGCGTGCCGCGGAGCGGCTGGGCCCGTGAGCCACGGCCGCTGAGCCTGCGCGTCCGGAGCCTGTGCTCCGCAACGGGAGGGGCCACAACAGTGAGAGGCCCGCGTACCGCAAAACAAATAAATAAATTAAATAAAATAATGAAGATGAACAGATTGGCATCAAGTCTCTGACCAAATCCAATCCAAGGTAACAAAGTTCCCTGATCTGCCCTGTTATTTCTTAGTTATAGCTTCAACTGGAGACACATTCAAATTAGGTCATCTGGGGAGGGTTTGCTTACAAGGGGATTAATTTCCAAGGTGAGGGCAAGTGGAAGCCAGGATTCCGGGATGGATGCAGTGGAGCTGTGACCACCCCAAGCCGAGAGGACAAGGGGAGGGGCCAGTCCACAGCCCAGGAGGGAATGTCTAGGGCAGAAGCTATCACGAGAGGAGCAGTGGCCTTTGGTGGTGGGACCTGGGCGCCCTGAGCTGACCCTGCAGGGTGACAGCAAAAGCAATGAAGACCTGGCCTCATTCTCCCTCCCTCTGATCTGTGGCCAGGGGTCCATCGGCTGAACCCAGCTGGAAGCCACAGAGCACGGGAGCCCGTGGGTGTGGTCCATTCGGGTGAGCCTCCCAGGGCCCAGAGCAGGGTGGCCAGAGGAAACTCCCCCCGCAGAGGGCGGGCCTTCTTCAGGGTTTGGGGAAGGGGCGCTGGAGTCTCTACGCCCCTCCCTGGCTGGGCTCAACATTCAGGATTTGTCAAAGGGCCACGGTGGTGGCTCACACGGGTCCCTTGGTGACCCCCAACTTGGAAGTGAAAGTGTGGGCCGGTCTGGGAGTTTCTTCACCGACATGTATATGTATTTGGGAGAAAGGAGGAAATAAGGTAGAGAGGAAGAGCTGATGCCTGGGTGGGAGGGAGGGGGAGAGAGCACAAGCATGGAAGGGTGAGAAAGAGAGAGAAATATCACAGATTTTAAATATAGGAGTATAAATAGTTGGAAATCTGGGGAGCTGTATATGTGCGGAACATGCAGATTGGGGTTTTGAAGTCAGATACCAGAAGCAGAAATGTTCATTCTCTTGAAATATTGTGAAGGGAAGACTGTCTATTAAGGAATCACACACACACACACACACACACACACACACACACACACACAAAACATGTGCGATGACACCCAAACATAGAGACATAGAAATACATTAAAATACATACAAGGATCTGCCTTTTGCCCTGAGGCATCCATCCATCCATTCATTCACAAATATTTATCGGGTGCCCCCCCTGTGTGTGAGGGACGCTGCTGGGTTTTGAGGATACAGTGGTGAACAGGACCGCAGGTCATCTCCTAAGTGAGCTCATAGCCTACTGACGTGCTGAGACATAATGCCACAGAGGCATGGAGCTAGAGGAAGAGGCTGCTAAGGGGGTGGGCGAGGGAGTCTAGACCACAGTGGACTCACGCGTACTCTGAGGTCTTTGAAAGGAGGTGAAAGGTTTGCATATCTGTCACTGTCTCATTACCATGGTACGCTCAATGCCTGAGCCATGAAGATGAATGAATGAGTTCAAGAATGAATGAGTAAGTGAGTGAATGAATGAATGAACATTCTGCCAACTAGCAACAAGGTAGACATGGCCTTGGGCTGCCCAGAACTCTGACATTCCATTCCATTCCTGGAGAAGAGGCACCCCCAAGGCGCTCAGCTTTGAAAGGATCAACCAGGGAAGGTGACTGGTCTTTCCAGGTCAGCCAAGCTACCTGCCAGCCTCTGAGCCCCTGTGATTGTGGGTGGGGCGGGGGAACAGGCTGCAGCTTGAAAGCCAGACTCTCTAACGAGCTTTGCAAACCTGAGGTCCCTTCCTCTGGACCCAAAGGGATGGAGCTCATTCCTTCCTCTGTCCTGGAGAAACCCCACCCTCAAGCAATCTTGTCTGGCGTTCTAAATTCTCTGCAAAGCCTGATGGCAATCCTGCCAGCTTCGGAAGTAAAAGGTGTAGGTAGAAGATGGAGGGAACGCCTTGCTGCCCCCCGCATTACTATGGAAAGGTGAGCACTGATTATTGTCAGCAAGAGTGGAGCCTGGGGATGGAGAAGCGCACTCTACTGAGGCTGTATTCCCACCCTTCTCACTGTGTGTGCATGCATGTGTGTGTGCGTGCGTGTGCACCTGTGCACGCAGGAGTTAGAACAGGGCCAGGCTGCAGCAGCTGCTGCGAGTACCCATCTGTATCCCTCAGACAGGACCATTCTGTGATCCCTTTGCCAACCTCCGACGCAGTATCTGCATGTCTCGGCCGGAGGGCGACAGGAGCACAGCAGGCCAGGAGAGCTGCGGAATGAATACCCTCTGCGAGCAGCCCTTAACCAAGGACTCTTGGGAGTTGGTGTTTAAACCCCTGGGCAACCTCATCCTCCGGCCGGGGGGTGGATAACTCTGAGGTGTGTTCCCAGTGTCTCCTGGAGTTTACCTACACCAGCGAGAGCTGGTCTCACACCGGGACAGCTGGCTTCCTAGAACACTGCTTAGTGGTCGCCGTCCTGTCCCTGTGCCCCTTCCCCATGCCCGCCCCACCCCACCAGCGGTCCCTGTATCTCCCAACTCATCTCCGAGCACCCGAATCCTTTGGGGGAACCCAAACTAACACGTACGCAGACCTCGCTCCTTGCAAAGTCAGATGGACTCTAGTCTGATACTGACAAGACCCTCCTTGGGCAAGGTCAGCTTCCCCAAGGAGCCAGCCCTCACGGGAAGGACTAATGAGAGGCTCCTTCAGGGGGATGGGCTATGTCTGAGAGGAGACAGAGAGGGCTGCTCTCTGTCCTAAGGTGTGAGCTTTGATTCCAGGCTGGAGGAAGTTTTCTGGGGTCCCCATCCTTTTCACCATCATCCCAGACCCAAGAGCTACCTCCTGGGACCAGGTACTAAATGCAGTGACACAGCCAGCTGGGGCTCCCCGTGGCCTTTTGGAGGTTCTTCTTGGTGGTCTCTGGGCAGAAGGAGGAACAAAAAACCAACCCCAGGGAACATCAGCGAGAGGCACATGGGTTTTTTGGGGGGTGTTTTTTTGCGACTCAATCTCTCAGTAACCCAAAGAGGCAACCAGTTACCAAATGCATATTAATATCCATTGATATTTAATATAGAGGGAAGAAAAGGCTTGGCTTTTTTTAGAAAGAGACTTGGTTAGAAGGTAGTTGGTTAAGGTTTAGGGGGAGGAGGGGGCGATGAGGGTGGCAACTAGAGTGTACAGGGCTTCTTTTGGATGTGATGGAAAAGTTCTAAAATTGACTGTAGTGAGGGTCGCACATATCTGAGAATATACTAAAACCACTGAGTCTTACACTGTAAATGGGTGAATTGTATGCTATGTGAACTGTATCTCAAGAAAGCTGTTTACAGAGAGGGCAGTTGGGTGTAGAAGGAAGGAAAACTATAGCTTTGGGGCTGGATAGACACGGCTTTGAGTTCCAGCTTTACCACTTCCTAGCTCCGATGACAAGACATTTAACCTCCCTGAAACCTCAGCTTCTTCGAGTGAAGATACTTAGGGTTGTTGAGTCGATTTAAGATACCTTATAAAGCACTTTAAAACTTCCTGGCATATAAATAGTAGTTTTAATAATTTTAATAATAATAATTAGCAGCTGAAAATTATACCGAAGCTGCTACTAGAAATTACCGTTGCATATGAAATTCTCATTCATTAGAAGAGGAGGTAATTAGTAGAAAAGGAAGTGATCCTTTCAAAAGTGTTTTTACCTAGCAACTTAGTTGGTTTAAGAACTGGGTAAGAAAAGGGCTGAAAGAGACTCAGCCTGGCCATAAGCTGTCTTTTAAAGATTCTGACCTCAAAGGGAAATGGTCACCAATGAAGGGGCCAGTGGTGTTAATACCAGAAGAAAAACCATTTCTCCCGGTCTGGAAAATAGGCAGGTAACACGGGGTGATCGTCTTCTGACGACAATAAGATGAGTGGGGTTTGGGTGGTGAGGCAAAGCCAGGACCCAGACTTGCTTATCAAGCCTAGAGGCTGTTTTGATGGGATCAACTGAAATGTTCTTGAGAGAAAAGAGCAGATCGCTTAATCAAGTTCAAAATCAAGTGGACTTTAGAACCACCAGGTACCGTATGCGCCCAAGGTTTACATTTCTTTTAACTATTGATGCAGGTTGAATTTGTTCATTCTCATAGAAAGGGAGATGGGAACTGGTTTGTATTATTATTTTCTATCTAGAGGAAAAGCAGTCATCGATCTGAAGTATGTATTTTGTTTTGTTTTAATATCACCTCTTGTTTTAATGCATCTCCTAAGTGCACCAGGTTTTAAAACAGATGTAGATTAAGACGTCCAATCCACCCCAAGTTAACAAGTTAGTCTGCCCTGCCACAGTTTCCTTGATATTAGCAGAATCCTTGATATTGAAACTCATGGGTCAGAGACACAGGACAGTTTATCACAGCAAGAGTGATAGCCAGAGTGTCATTGTCATTGTTTTGGCATCTGTTCCTCAAGCCACAGCTCCCACAATGCAGTGCAAAGAGGGCCAGGTGACACCTGGGCATACACAGTAGGGTGTGTTACAATAGAGGACCCCTGAGCTTAGGGAAGCTGAATCTTTTATAATGGATAGTAAGTATGCCTACCCTTGGCTCCAAGAGGGTGACATTACGGCTTCCAATGCTGTCTACCATGCAAACATCCTGACAAAAATCAGAACAAAGGCAGTCTGCATCTCTGCTTGGAAGATAAACAGAAATGTGAGAGACCCAAAGAAGACCGTCTCCCAGTACTCAACAGCTGTGTCTTCATCTCTGAGCCTCAGTTCCTTGATCTGTAAAATGGGGATAATACCCATCTGGCTGGAAAGAATAAATGAAATGTCAGTGTAGTCTTTCAAGCACAGTTCCTGCTGCACAACAGACACTCAAGAAATGTCGGTTATTTCTTCCTGCTGCCTCCCCCTGAACTAAATGATAGTTTGGTAAAGACTTTATTCTCTACGAAGCCCACCCCTTCCTACCAACTCACATTAGAATCCATAAAATAATATCCATATGAAAACTTTGCCACCATTATTTTGTTTCAAGATGGCAGCCTACCAGCCAGATAGAATGTTAAGGGTGCCCTGATCCCATTAGCAGAGTATCAAACTTGATCCGTTTCAGCCCAAAGACTCACCATTAAATAATTCAAAAATCCTAAATCCTCCAGCTCAGCAGTTCTCACTTTGCTGCATTTTTAAGTCACTGGGGAGCTTTTAAAAAAAAATTCCACTGCCTCCAATACTAGTGAAATCTTACTCTCTGGGGTGGGGGGACTCGGGTACCCGTAGTTTGAAAAATTCTCTGGGTGACGCCAATATGTAGCCAGGGACAGAAGTGTTGCTCCCGGTCTCACTCAGATTAACTAGAAGAGTTTGAACGTGCTACTTTGCAATTCTTAAACTGTTTCACTGGAGTGTCATTGGTCTAACTCCCAAAAGGTCACCGGGCATTTGCAAGTACTTCACTGAGCCCAGTGGAGCTGTGGCCTGGGCAAGGGGAGTGGGCTCACAGAAGAAACTGAAAAGGGGGGTCGGTGGTCCATTCTCTAATAAAAGATAGGGGAGGGCTTCCCTGGTGGCGCAGTGGTTGGGAATCTGCCTGCCGATGCAGGGGACACGGGTTCGTGCCCCGGTCCGGGAAGATCGCACATGCCGCGGAACGGCTGGGCCCGTGAGCCATGGCCGCTGAGCCTGCGCGTCCGGAGCCTGTGCTCCGCAATGGGAGAGGCCACAACGGTGAGAGGCCCGCGTACTGCAAAAAAAAAAAAAAAAGATGGGGAGTGCCCCAGAAATTTGGAATTCGAAGGAGCCCTGAGAACAGGTCTCTATACACTCTGAGCACCCAAAGGATGCTTTCAAATGGTGTCAGGGTTCTGGGCTTCACCCCCAAGCAGCGAGCATTCTGCATGCACACTCCAGCTTGAAAACAGCTTTATCCTTCCTTTCTCCCCAGCAGACTAGATTATAGGAGTAACTCTTCATCTCCTGGCTGGGCTATCGGGAATACTTTCTCCTCTCTTTCCTTAAGTATAAACAATCAATAACAAAGATTTTTCTCGCTTTCTTCTCCCACTTTTCTTTGGAGCGGTTCTAGGCAGTTGCTTTGGGTTTTTGACAGATCCTGGAGGAGAAACTAAGGCAAGGTCCAGCACCGGGATGGGTCGGGCCCCCTCTGTCGCCTGCTCCGGGGTTATGCGATGCCGCAGGCTTCCTCTGCCCCTCGTTCTGTCTGTGGCGAGCAAACGTGCACGGGAGGGCTTCGGGGCCTCCAAAGTCAGAATTTTCCATTTGCTTTGAGCTGGTTTTCAATCCCCCTCACTCATAAACATGCAAATTACTCAGGTAATTGGGACACCTGAAGTCCCACGGAGCCTAATTTGTCTACATAATGCAGGCTGCAAGCAAATTACCTGAAACTCAGGTGAAAGTGGGCTTTTCAGACCAAGGAGAGCCTGCTGTCCAGAGCCTTTGTTTCCACAGGGAGGCTGCATTCTCATCTGGGAACGTGGCGGGAACAGAAGGGACCAGAAACAGGGGAGGTGGAGGCACGGCTCCCCATCGCTGAACTAGCAGCCGTGATCCCAGCTGGGGCTAGCTCTGACAGCCACTTGGCAGAACCCAGACTGAGGAGGGAGCCCTGGAGCCTGCTTCTGCTGGAGGTGGGCCCACGAGCTGACCACGGCAGTCTCCCTTTACGGCACACCATCAGAAGGTGCAGGGCAGGCTGCGGGAAATGGCTCACTGGGGGAAACTGAGTCCCTCCAGGACTCAAGAGGCTTTTAAATCGTAGCTGTTCTGGTCAGGAGTGTGGGGCAGGGGCTTTGGGAAGGCTCTCTGGCTTCCACAGCGGAGCCAGGGCCACGTCAGAGCAGGCGAGGTTAGGCAAGGCTGCACCCTCCCTCCCCAAGTTCCAGGTAGGGCGATGGCACAGAAGCTAGAGCTCTGTTCTTTCCCTCTTCCTGGGCACCTGCTGTGCCCGTCCTACCCACCTGAAGGCTCACAGGCCTCCACGAGTGACATCACAGGCCTGTCGCCGCCGAAACGGGCAATGAGGTCAAGCAGCGGGGATGGGGGTGGGAGTGGGGGGTTGGGGGGTGATGGCTTCAGGCAGGGAAGGAGGGGCGGCGAGAGCTGGGGGGCCAGGATTGCGGGAGTGGAGCCCAGGGGGGGATTCGTTTTGACACCTGACATCCAGAGAGCTGAAAACGCAGCCCGCGACCTTCCCCAAACAGGGGCAGATCCGGAAGGCGCGGCCCCGCTGGGAGGCGAAGATGATTGGTCACTTCCTGCAGAAGCCGCCCCCTGCCCAGGGCCACCCCCCAGAGCCTAATGGTCCATTCGGAGCTGGTTCTACTTGTCATTTGTTGGCACAAAGGTCGGAATGGACTTCTTAGAAAGACGGACTTCCTCTGGCTGTTCCTTGAGGACTGAGCTCTCAAAACCAATTGGCCCAAATCTCAGCCCGGTTTGGGCTTTATATTCCCACTGGGGGTGGGCGAGGCTCACAGGGAAAGGGCAAAATGAGCAGCCAGAGACCAGGGCCAGGGGCACGTGTCCAGAGGGCCAGGGGCACGTGTCCAGAGGGCCAGGGGCCAGGCTGTGTCGGAGACAGGAGGGACAGAGAGGCTGATGAAGCCCCAGGAGGCGAGGAGAGAGGGCACTTTACAAATCAACGACTCCCTTTTAAAACTGGAGTTTAACCTCCCTTAGGTTTGCTTTCGAATTTATTAGCAGTTTCATTTCCTTGGGTAATAATTCATTATCTCATTCCCAAGCCTGGGGAGCAGCGCTGGCCTAGAAGTGGCATTTGCCTTCCACAACTTTAGGTGGTGCTTTTTTAGCTGTGTCATCCTCAGATCACTCTCAGCCCTGGCCCCATACTGTTCCTGCATCCCCATGTACCCCAAGGAGCATGTCGACGCCTCCCTAGGTGCAGGCTGACTGATGCGGCCTTAGAGGGGTGACCCCCCCCGTCCTCCCCCTCCCACCCCCCAGCACTCCAGCCCATCTGTATTCTGATGCTATTTACATCAGGCTCTCTCTGGGGCCCGAGCCTCTCTCTTGTGAAGGGAGACAGCTGCAGGCTGCAGGGAGGTAGAGCTGTCCTGTTGGAGTCGAGATAACTGCTGCTGGGATGGAACCCAGTGGAGGAGCGGAGGGGCCCCATGTGTCAGCTTAACGGGAGGATCTGGAAAAGCTATTTCCATCCCGTCTCCAAGTGGGAAACTGGCAGATGTCCTTCTGTGGAAGGAAAGTTTTTCTCTTCCTCTCCATCCTCTCTGCCAAGGCAGAAAGCTTGATTAACAAGGGGCGTGAGGATGCTTTTTCACTAAGAAAAAGTCCTTTTCACAAATCCCTTCTCTCCTTCCATCCCAGAAAAGACCGCATTGTCACGCCCAACATGGCAGGCTGGGCATGAGGATGGGGTCCTGTCCCCATCACCAGCCAAAGCCCCTTCCTCCATGTGTTGGTCCGTTGCTGCCTTCTTTCAGCACCTACTGTGTTCCAGACACTGGACACTAGATATAAAAAATGTAAGAGCCGGGCTTCCCTGGTGGCACAGTGGTTGAGAGTCCGCCTGCCGATGCAGGGGACACGGGTTCGTGCCCCAGTCCGTGAAGATCCCACATGCCGCGGAGCGGCTGGGCCCGTGAGCCACGGCCGCTGAGCCTGCGTGTCCGGAGCCTGTGCTCTGCAACGGGAGAGGCCACAACGGTGAGAGGCCCACGTACCGCAAAAAAAAAAAAAAAAAAAAAAAAAAAAAATACAAGAGCCAATGTGGTCCGTACCCACGGAGCTTATGGTCAAGTGGCATGTTTTTGCTGCTTAGCAAGTGACCTGGAATGTGTGGGAAATGGTGAGGAGAGAGAGGTTCTTCGTTAGTAATCTCCTGCATTACAGTACAATTGGCTGGCTGCTTACTCTGTAATGAGAGGTTCCCGATTCACCTCTCCCAGTGTGTGCAGCGGGAGGTCAGCACCACCTTCGTGGCTCCATTCTACAGATGGATATGTGGAGACTCACTGGCTCAGCAACGTGAGTCCAGGCCTGTCTCCACAACCAGACTCCATCCTCTATAGCATCGGGGCCTACACTTGCCTCATGGTGGAACCACCTGATGCCCAAGGCCAATAAATCAGAAGCCCTGGGAGTGGGGCTGGGCATTGGTATTGTTAATGTGCCCAGGTGATTCCGACACGGGGCCACATCTGAGGATCATTGCCCTCCAGACTTCCGCCTCAAGTGTGGGCTGGGACCTCAGCCTCACCTGGGAGCTTGTGAAAAATGCTGGCTCTAAGCCCCACACCAGGCCTGATGCATTGAACAAGATCCCCAGGTGACAGTTAAGTATCTTGCCGGAGCTATGGAAATCCCCTGTAGAGATGTAGCCTCGCCCCCCGCACCCGCCCCCCGGCTCTATCAGCCCTGCAGTGCCATATGTGGGGCCACAAGTTCCCAGGATAGGAGACACACCTTCCTCCCGGGTCAGTCATCAGCTTGCTCCAACTCAGCCCTACAGAGAAAGGGAGAAAAGGGGTAGGGAGGGGAGAGGGGCCCTCCACACCCAGCACGCAAATCACACACAAATCAGCCTCCTGGCACCTTTGGGGATTGGGGCTGGGGAGAGTCTTGCAACCCCGCAGGTGAGATTAAAAACTGATGGTAAGGTTGGGGTCTGCCAGCGCCCCAGAATCTCCTCCTCCAGGTCATCAGCTCCCTCCGGCCCAGGCCTGGCTACCGAAGCGTCCCCAGGCTCCTTGCAGAGGAGCGGCTGCCTGTGCCGGGCGTGTCTTGGCCAACGCCCCCATTCTGTGATCTTCCTTACTCAAGCCGGCAGATGTGACTGGACTGGGGGCTCTTGGCACCTCGGGCATTTGGGTCCTGTTGGTCACAATTGTAGCACGATGTCAAGGCCTTGATGGCTGAGTGGTTCCTTCAGATGGGTGCCTGCCCGCCTGTTAATGGGCAGCACCTGTTTTCTCGGCTGCCGGGAGGAAGGGCAGGGATGGAGGAGGGGCTGAGGAACAGCCCACCTTGTTCAGCTCAGTCGGGGGGTGGGGGGGCCCAGGCCACGGGTGGGCCGGAGCTGGGTGGCACTCCTGAGCCACAGGGAGCCGCCCAGGCCAGAGATCCGGGTCTCCAGCCGCCGAGGGCCGCTCTATGGCAGATTCCGTCCCGACTCTGCGATGAGCTGGCTGAGCCCGTCTGGACCTCTTAGTTGGGTGCGTTTCTATCATCCCCACAATACGCGTCACACATCCGTGGCCTCATCTGCCCGTCAGACGCCTTTCCCAGCCAGCTTCCTCCTCCTCAGATTCCTCCTGCTACGGTTTCTAGCCCCACATCGGCTTCCAAAAGCAATGGAGAAAGCAGAACATTGAAAAGGACACCCAGAGGTCAGAGTTCAAGACCAGCTCTGTCACTTACAAGTCACGTGGCCTTGGGCAAGCCATGTACTTGTGGAAGAATGAGGCTGGCTTTGCTGAGCTGTGGTGAGAAATAAAGTGATATCTACGTGAAAGCGGCTAACACAGGGGCAGGCACATTGTCAGTGCTCATCTCTGGGTCCAGTTCTAGATTTAGGCAAATAAAGTCTGAGTCTGAGTGATCCTCCAAGTGTGGTCCCCATACCAGGACCAGGGGCATCGCCACCAGGGAGCTTGCTAGAAACACGCATCCTCAGGCCCTGCCCCGGACCTACAGAGTCAGAAATGCTGGGCGAGGTCCAGCAATCTGTACTAACAAGCCCTCCAGGGTGAGAACCATGGGTGAGACCACGAAATGCCACATCTATTAAGCCATAAATCCCTCCGCTACCTTCTAAGTCACGTGGATTTGGAGGAGAAATCACATGCGTTAGAGTTCTTCAGAGTAACAGAACCAACAGGAGAAATAGGTAGACAGGTAGGTGATTGTAAGGAATTAGCTCACAGGATTATGGAGGCTGATTAAGAGACTTTCCATGATCTGCTGTCTGTAAGCTGGAGACCCAGGGAAGCCAGTGGTGTAGTTTGAAGGTCTGGGAGCTGGAGAGCTGCTGATGAAGATTCCAGTCCGAATCTGAAGCCCTGAGGACCAGAAGTGCCAAGGTCAAGGGAAGATTGATGTCTCAGTTCTAAGTCAGGCAGACAGTGAATTCAAGCCCTCCGCCTTTCTGTTCTCTTCAGGCCCTCCTCAATGGCTTGGAGGAAACCCACCCACACTGGGGAGGGCCATCTGCCCTGCTTGGTTCACCAATTCAAATGCTAGTCTCTTCCAGGAATACTCTCGCAGACACACCCAGACAGAATGTTTAGCCAGCAATCTGGGCATCCCGTGGCCCAGTCCAGTGGACACATGAAATTAACCATCACACAAAATAAATAGTGAGAAGAGCAGCTTCCTGTCCACAGACCATGTGTGAGGCACTCTCCCATCAACTCACTGAATCCTCACAACCACCCTGTTACACACAGATATTGGCCCCATTGTACAGAGGAGAAAACTGAGGCACCCGGAGGCAAGTTGGTGGGCTCTGAAACCAAGCGTTCTGGCTCCAGAAGCTGTGGGCGGGGCCCACCCCACCAGCAGGCAGCCAGAACCTGTGGGATCCGAGGGGTCAAAGGCCAGGACCTGGTGGAGGAGGAGGGTGTGTGTAACGCAGACAGATGGGGTCCTAGGGAAGCCGGTTTGGGGAAATTATTTAAGCTCGCAAGCTCTCCTGTGTTATAGCTCCCCGCATGTCTTTTCATGTGTTTATCACAAATGAAAATCAAAGATGTATTGTGTTTTTATGTGTTCAGTGTCTCCATTGCCTGCTGGGCTATAAGCTTCATGAGGGCAAGGGCCACATCTGTCGTGACACGTGGAATCCGTAACATAGCATGGTGCCTGGCACACCGCAGACCACAGTTGCTGGGTGAATAAATGAATACACAGTATGCCTACCCCTCCCTCCCCACTGTAATTATTTTCGCGTCTGTTTTCCTTCTAGACCGAGACCCCGACAACTACATAGACTGTCTTATCCAGCTCTGTACACACAGTCCCTAGAACAGTGGCTGGCTTTATATGTGCTTTTTGAGTTGAACCCAATCAAATTCTGAAGTCCGGTGGACCCTGTCCCTAATAAGATCGTGCATCGTTCTCGCTCAGGGAAGAAGGGAACGCCAAATTCGGAGTCTCCCAAAAGCTGGACTGGGTTTTCACAAGCTTCCTTTATCATGGAGTACCCACAGATTATAATTCCCTGAGGGTAGGACCCAGCATCCTGGCTCCTGGGTACCAGGACTAAACCAGGGGAGGACTCAGTCTTCCCTGGCAGCTTAATCCGCACGGTGGAAAGGCTGGAGCTTTGAGGTAAGTAACTGCTGTGAAAGGGCTCCACTTAACCCTCTTTTTTGCAAACCTAAGATTGTGAGTCAATCTTCAATTAACCTCTTCTCCCAGATTCCACTCAATGCAAAAGGTTTTATTCCGAAGACGGGAAAGCTCTTTTAGGATTACCTTTGTGATGGTATTGATACCAAACCAGAATCACTCAGTGCCCTTTCTGTGCCGCCAGAGATACGTGGTCCGAGTCGTCAACTGGAAGTAAAATGCCAGCATGCAGGGGAAGACTGTCCCTGGGCGTGCCCCTCCCCAGCTCCCCGAGCCCCTCTCCCTCATCTCCTTGGGGCAACGGCGAGGAGGCGTCAGTATTTTGCTTAGAAATTCTGTTAAAATAATGAACACCACCCACATCTTCTCTATTCGCTTCTACTGGCTTTCAACATTTCCAGTCCGACCCACACGCCATTTTTTTTTTTTTTTTTTTTTTGGTACGCGGGCCTCTCACTGCCGTGTCCTCTCCCGTCGCGAAGCACAGGCTCCGGACGCGCAGGCTCAGCAGCCATGGCTCACGGGCCCAGCCGCTCCGCGGCACGTGGGATCTTCCCGGACCAGGGCACGAACCTGTGTCCCCTGCATCAGCAGGCGGACTCTCAACCACTGCGCCACCAGCGAAGCCCCCACACGCTATCTTTGTTGGCCAAATGGTACATTCTCCCAGAAAGAGACAGACAGCAAACCCTAGGGAGGTCTATTTTTGGAAAATTATTAAGCTCCTATACCAACCGTATTTTTATCCCAAATTTATTTTTTCATGAGCTAATAGGTCAGTTGGCTCTGCTCAGGGCAACTGGCAGGAAAGCGGGGGTGGGACGGGGGGAGACACGGAGACCCAAGTGAGATGATGCAGATAGCTGAGTGCAAGTCATGATGCTGAGGGCGTCTGCTCCTCCAAGGAGGACGCGTCATGGAGATATTGATTTGCTTGGTCTGTGTCCTCTTTATATTAATGAAGCAGCGACTCTGATATTCTCTGAAATGTTCCTGATATACATTCACTGACTGGGGACGGTGAAAGCCACCATTTCTCATCCAAGTAGTTAAGGTATTAATGGGCAGTGATGAAGAGGGTGAGGTGGGGAATTGTGGAGGGGGTGGATAAATAAATGATGGCATAGCCATGAAGGAATATTATGCAGCCATTAAAAATACATATGCAAAGAATATTCAATGACATGAAAGATGCTCACAATATAATATTAAGTTAAAAAAAACCTAGAACTTAGAACTGCATATTTAGGACAAGCCATATGTTGAAGGAGGATCAGAAGAAATACACCAGAAGTTTCCTTCTTTATACACGTAGGGACTTTCCATCTCCCCTGCAATTTGCCTTTATCCCTTCTAGTTTAAAATTTGTCTTTATTCTAAAACCTTTTTAAAGTACAAAATAGGGCTTCCCTGGTGGCACAATGGTTGAGAGCCCGCCTGCCGATGCAGGGGATGCGGGTTCGTGCCCCGGTCCGGGAAGATCCCACATGTCGCAGAGTGGCTGGGCCCGTGAGCCATGGCCGCTGAGCCTGCGCGTCCGGAGCCTGTGCTCCGCAACCGGAGAGGCCACAACAGTGAGAGGCCCACATACCGCAAAAAAAAAAAAAGTATAAAATAAAACATTCTCCATGTAGAAATAAATTCAAATTATATTGTAAAGGAAAGCTGTACCCTGCTATAACTATTGTTAGTCATTTGATGTATAGTCTCTAGAACTTTATATATAATATCTATTTACCTATGCATATCATATACATGTATGTATAGATATTACACATATGATAACGTATATAGGTATGTGTATATATGTGAATTTTAACACTAAAGAGAAAGTAATGAGATTAAACTATATGTATACATGTTATTATTCAGATTCTTTTATGAGCACATCATCAGGCTGCTTCTCATAGTAAACATTGTTTAATTTTTTTTCTGAAAACACAAGCAATTTATGTTCCGTGCAGACCACTGAACCGCCCTTTTCCCCTCGGCTCTCACCTCTACACGCCAGGTTCATGGGAATGCCTGTGACCATCCACTCAAGAGCTTCCTTCTGATTGAGGAAGTAAGGTAGGCACAGGCCAGAAGGGCCTGACGGTAAATGACCCTGGTAGCCCTCAATCCATATCACCCTAGGCGGGGGCTGCAGCCCACGTTCTATCCCAGGGGCTTCTCCGACTTCTGCGAGCAGCAGAATAGCCTTTGTGTTTTGGGGGCTTTTCCTGGCCATGCCACAGTGCGCAGGATCTCAGTTCCCTGACCAGGGATTGAACCCGTGCCCCCTGCAGTGGAAGCACAGAGTCCTGACCACTGGACCGCCAGGGAACTCCCAGGGCCTTTGTGTTTTTACCTGGTTCCCCAGGTGAGTTCCTGCTATGGACTGAATTGTGTCCCCCCCAACCCCCAAATTCAAACGTTGAAGCGCTAATCCCCAGTGTGACTATATTTGAAGATAGGACCTTTAAAGTGATAATTAAGGTCGAATGAGATCATATTTTCTAGCAAATAAATGACTTGCACTGGAATCCTTAAGTGGTAGGCAGAATGCTGGCCCCCCAAAAAGCCCACTTCCTAATCCCTAAAACCTGTGAATATTTTATCCTCATGGTAACAGGGACTCTGCAGATGTGAATGAGGTAAGGATCTGGAGGTGGAGAGTTTAGCCTGGGTTATCCAGGTGGGTCCTTACAGGAAGGAGGCAGGAGGCTCAGAGAAGATGTGATGAAGAGGGGAGAGGGACAGGATTGCTGGCCGGAAGGGAACCATAGCCCAGGAAGGCAGGGAGCCTCTGGAACCTGGAAAAGGTAAGGAGCAGATTCTTCCCTAGACCCTCCTGAAAGGCAAGCTCTGTGGATACCCTGATTTTAGCTGCACGAGACTCATTTGGAACTTCTGATCTCTAAAACCCTAAAAGACTTGTGTTGTTTTACGCCCCCAAATTTGTGGCAACTCGTTCAGCAACCATAGGAAACTCACACGCCTTCTTATCTCAGGGCCAGCTTTTGGAGGACCCCATCCCAAGATGCAGAATTTCAGTTAATTCCCTTCTGTTCAGTATGGCATCTCCAACTGTGCCTGGCCTCCCGCCATGGGAGCTTTTCTACATACCTTACTTATATGGCCAGAAGGACATTCTTTTTCTTTTAAAAAGTAAGTAAAACAATTATAATAGGGGGCACGAGGGACTGTATTCGTTCACTCCACAAATACTTTGCTGAAGGCTATGTGTTTAGGGGTACATCCGTGAACAAAACAAAGATTTCTTCCCTCTTAGAGCTTCTGTTCTAGCCATTCTGTTTGGGGGAGAGAGATAGTAAGTAGTAAACATAAGAAGCAAGTCAGGTAGGAAGTTAGAGGGCATCCACGGCAATGGAAAAACAGTAAAAGTACAGCAGAGGAGGGAGATTGGGGGTGGGGAGGTGGGGGTGAAGACCTGACTGCATGTGTAAATAGTGTGCTCGGTGGCAGCCTCATTTGATTCGTTCCTTTAGTAATCATTTATTTCACACTTGCTTGGTGTCAGTTTCTAAGAACTTTACGAATATTACATCATTTCATCTTCCGAATAGCCCTATGAAGGAATGCCATTATTATCTCCATTTTACAGATGAGAAAACTGAGGCACAGAGAGGTGAAATGATGTTGGCAGCATGGGCAAGTGGCAGAAAAGGGATGTGAGCCAAGGTGGCGTGGTTCCAGTCTCTCCTCTTATCCTCTATACCAGGGGTCCCCAACCCCCCGTACTGGTCAACAGCCTGTTAGGAACCGGGCCGCACAGCAGGAGGTGCGTGGTGGGCAAACGAGCGAAGCGTCATCTGCTTCTCCCCATCGCTCCTCATAGCTCGCATTACCGCCTGAACCATCCCCCCGTAGAAAAATTGTCTTCCATGAAACCGGTCCCTGGTACCAAAAAGTTTGGGGACCGCTGCTCTATACAACAGTGCCTGATATTTGAGTAAAACCCTCAAGGCCATAAAGGAGTCAGCCGTGAAGATCTCAGTGAGAAAAGCATTCCCGGGAAAAGGAGCAGCCAGTGCAAAGGTCCTGAGGCAGGAGCATGCCTGGGTTATTTGGCCATCCTGGCAAGGCAGCCAGTGTGGCTGGCAGGGATGAGCAGGGGGATGGTGGTCAGAGCTGTCACTCAGGCCACAGTGAGGACTTGAACTTTGCTCTGGGGAGAGGGGAGATGTGTGGGATTTTAAGCAGTGGGTGGCTTGCTCCAGCTGCTGGGTTGAGTTGTAGGCTGCCAGGGGCAGGGATGGATCAGGAAAACCAGCTAGAGATGCCGGTGGCTCTGCCAGGATGGCGGCAGTAGGAATGGAGAGGACCAGTGGTGGGATCGTGGACAATCTGAAGTAGAACCGACAGGATTTTCCAGTGCGTGGGAAGTGGAACGTGGGAGAAAGAGAAGCAACCCTGATAGCTCAGAGCCGCGGCCTGAGGAACTGGCTAGAAGACAGCGTTGCTTCTCCGCGGAGACACAGGGAATGTCTGTTTTCTAACAAGTGTGGCAACTCCCTCTGAAGACAAAATCTCAGCATAACATGTTAGAATGATAATAACTGTCTTGCTAGGGAGGTGTTATGTCCAAGTGAGAGGGCTTTCAATGGAGTCTGGGATAGAAATAATAATAATGATTGCTTGATGCTTTCCATATCCAACAGGGCAGAAGGCCTCTGAGCGTGTCAAGAGGAACATCAAAGAACGCAAAGGGCTCAAGGCCAAGACCCAGTTAGCCTCCTAACAGTCAGCCTTGGGAGCTAGCAGGAAACCTCTCCTAATTGTCCCCTGGTTGGGAGCTGGGCAAATGGTACCATAGGACCCCAAGCTCAAACCCAGCTTCCACTGTTAGCCACATCTTGCTTCTGCCCACAACCCATCCACGTGACTGCATGGGAATTGTTCCAGCAGTCAAGCCTCTGAGCTGCCACTGTCAGGGAAAGGGGTGGGAATTGTCAATGATTTTTAAATTGGTTACACACAGCGTTACTTCTTTCTTTGCAAAGGGGGTGGGAAGGAGGAGACATCTTCAAGTTGAACTCTGAGCAGAAGAGACTTTTTATGCCTAAGACACTTAAAACTCCCCTCCCATCACCACCAAGCTCCAAGAATTCTGATTGTGGCAGAAAAAACACAGCCAGTGAAGACAGTCCAAAATAGGACAAAAATACAACACTCAGAGTAGAGAGACAGCTGTAGGGTCTCATTGTCACTGCCAACGTTTACAGAACATGCAGCAGGAGAGGCAGAGCCTGTCGAGGAAATTAACCCCCTAAGGAAATCAGTACTCACGCATCAGACACTTTGAGTCCATAAACAGGGACGAAGACTTACTAACAAAGGCTTCAATGCAGGGACAGAAGGCCCAGTTCAGACCTTGTACAATAGAATAATATGGGGGTCTCAAGAGAGGACCTCACGTTGCCAGCCCAGCACAGCTCTGTTGGCTGTGGTGATCTATATGAGTACATAGAATAAACTTTCCTTGCAGGGTATAGCAATCTATGATCATCACGATCTGAATGTGTCCTCCCTAAATTCATTTGTTGCAATCCTAACCCCCAAGGTGATGGTATTAGGAGGTGGGGCTTGTGGGAGGTGATTAGCTCATGAGGGTGGAGCCCTTGTGTACGGGATTAGTGCCTTTTATATAAAAGAGACTCCACAGAGCTCCCTTGCCACCTTCTGCTGTGTGAGGTCGGAGAGAGAAGTCTGGGACCCAAAAGAGGGCCCTCACCGGACCATGCAGCCGCCCTAAGCTCAGCCTTCCAGCCTGCAGAACCGTGAGCAATAAATGTCTGTTGTTGATACGCCACCCAGTCTGTGGCATTGGATTAGAGCAGCTTGAATGGACCAAGACTGTGGACTTCAACCATCGCTTTCACCAACTCCAAGAATCTCCAGGTCAAAGAACCCCGCTAGGTACCAACACCCATTCCTTCAGGCAGTCACGTGATGAACATTTACTGAACTTTTCCTATGTCCCGAGCACAGCAAAGTTCACAGCGATGAGATGTCAAGCCAGGTATTTCCTCTGACGGTGCCTACAAGTCTAGTTGATGGAAGGGACCATTTTTGACAAATTGAGTCAAGGTGCTGGTGTCCAGAATGTGATACCTGAATAAGCGACCATCTCTGACACAGATGTCTCAACGGGGCATGACGCGTGTTACCCAGGACCGTCCCTCCCGGCTTCCCCCATTTGGGGTAACTCTATTCTTTCTCTAGAGGAGGGGCTTGGGTGAAGGGTGGGGAAGCAGTTTCCCCACTTCTTGGCTGGATCCTGCTCTAATCTCTTGCTTCCCCCTGACTGCTCCCCGTTTGTGCTCATGAGGACAATGTGAGTTTTGGGGAGGGGTGGGAATCTTGAAAGCTTTCTGTTTATCAATCTGTGAACAAGTATCTATCTATGGCTTACTCTGTGCCAGGCCTGTGCTAAGCACTGTCATATAATAGGCTCTCAGTAAATATTTGTAAACCTTGTAAAGGGATGTAAACCTTGTGAGCCTACCTGGGCAGAAAGCCAGCTTCCATCTCCAAGTGTTTCCAGACATCTTCCCTTGAAGCGGTGTCTTGGGAGAGAGGGCAGTGGGGCACCCAGGACAGGAAGGGATGAGACCCCGGGTTCTCTGTGCTGTGTCCTCACACTGGGCGTTTGCCAAGCTTGCTACGGCAGTGATGTTTCTCCCTCCCTGTCAGTTTTCCATCCCTCCAGGAAAAGCACACTCCAGCCAAGGGTCTTTGTAAGTATCATCTCTCAGCTCCAGGCTTCACCCCTATGCCTGACTCCTTGCCAGCACTCGGGCCTCAAGTGTCTGCTCGAGGGAACTTGATCTGCATGTGTGACCGGCCTGTCACATGGGTCCCAAGTCTCATGCTTTAGAGCTGATGGATCACATCTTGCTGGATAGGTGCCCCCACCTGGGCAGACGCATATCCGTGCAGTCACACTCAGTTATAAATATCTATAGAGTACAATACCAGATAATTGTGGGGCATACTTCACCCTGCCTGTTGAACGCATTGCAAGAAAGGAATTGATCCCTGCTGTTTCATTTATTAGATGGTGTAATACCACAAAAATCGTTTCCACAATATCCCAAACTAAATCATTTATTCTTGACAAAAATCCAATAAAGAGCTCAATCCTTCTCCATAGGCAGATAAAGCAGAGATTAATGGGTCTACCTAGATCAAAAAATGCCGGGAAAATGAAAGCAAGATAGAGAGAGAAGGCCCCATCTTCCTCACTTCCCCAAGGCTGCCCGGGCTCAGAGTTTTATTACAAAAAGCCGCCTAAGTATTACAGGCTAATCCGTAAATCCCAGCCTAGAAAAGTATGTGACGGATTTGTAAATTGTGCCCTTTACAAATCTGATTGAACCTTTTCTTTTTGCTGGGAGTTTTGCCTTTCTCCTGTTTCTCTTCTCACCTTTCCCACCACTCTGGGGCCCCAGCAGCCCGGGCTCTCATCCCTGACAAGCTCAGCCCCCTCTGTGACCCCTCTCTGACTTGACTCACAGAAGGTGGAGATTTTGGGGGGCACAAGAGGCTGAAAACTCTATCAGTCTCTTCTCATTCTCTGCCTACGGGGATATCAGATTCAGGTGTGGTCAGGGTGAGGGCCACACGTGGCGGGTACCAGGAGCTTGGGGCATCCTTACAGCCAAGTGTTGGCCGGTAAAAGACGGCAGGGGCGGGCCTTATACATCATTTCTAGCGGAGAAAGGAGGGGATCAAGCTGGTGGTCCTCAGAGCCACAGATGAGCTGTCTGGTAGACACTTGGCCAGCAGCTCTCATCCTGCCCATGGACTTGAGCCTTAAACAACCTTAAACCCCCATGGCAGGTGGGTGGGTCTCCAAGGCCCATCAAAGTACCCATCCCACACTCTGTGTGCACCCCATCTAGGACGACCAACCATCTCCGTTCTCCCGGGACCGGGGGGCTTTCTCAGATGCAGGGCTTTCAGTGTTAAAACAGAAAAAAAGCCCCAGGCCCACTGGGATCAGTCACCTCCTTTGCACCCTCTGCCAGAAAGTTCTGGTCCGTCTGCCCCACAAGAGCTAATTGCTCAGGCCGGCTTTCCTGTTTCTTTGCCTCAAACCACTTCCCTCACAGGGTCTGGGCCCAGCATTCGTCACTTACTACCTGTGCACGCCGGCAAGTTCCATAGCTTTCCTCAGCTTCAGTTTCCCCATGTGAAACATGGGGATAGAACTACCCACTTCGCGGCATGGCTGTGCGAGTTAGAGCGGTAATGCAAGTGAAGTGCTGAACGGTCGCCGGAAGAGAGCGAGCCCATGGCAACGTCATCGCCGTCATCATCAGGACCGTCATCTGAACACATCTCTTTAAGCAAAAGGCCATGAAAAAAGGAAGAGACTGGGGAAGGGCCCCTCCTGGAAAAAGTGACACCCCTCCCTCACCAGCTCACAGCAAATGCAGCCCTCCACCCTCCATCTGAGCACTGGCTGAAGCCCAGATGTTGAGTCTTTAAAGAAGCCACTAATGCAGGCAGCTGCGACGCAGATGATGGGCTGGGACCAGGGCCTTCTGCTTGGCGCTGTAGGCCTTGCATAGTTTTGATGCCGTGGGGCCGCAACCCAGCAACCCAGGAAAATGACTGCTTCCTCTCCTTGAAGGTTTCCAAAGGCAGAGGAAAGAGGGAGTTGCGATGGTCGCCCTGGCAACTTTATTCACGCCCCTCCCCACACTTCGCCCGGAAACTGGGCTGGAGAGGGGGCGGCTCCGGGGGGGGGGGGGGCGCAGCTGGGCTGGAGAGGGGGCGGCTCCCGGGGGGGGGGGCAGCAGTCTGGAAGGGCATTTTGCAGGACAAAACAGTAAACTCCTGAGAACAAGAGCGCCCCTCCCTGAGTCCCAGCTCATCCCCATCGAAGTCCCTGGATGCAATTGTCCTGAAAATTCCAGAGTGACGGCTGCTGGGAAGTTCTTTCTTCTGTTCCACCCGCATCCTTTCAAAGGAGAAAAGGATGCCTTTGGAGCAAGAAGTGAAAGGCTCAGCCCAGCTGCTGACCCCTGCCGACCACAGGACCTAGTGACATTGCATCTTGCTCGGGTCCTAAGATGGACCTCCTGCAGTCCCCGGGATGCGTGAGAAAACAGAGATGCAGGGGAAGGACTGGGTTAGGTTCAGAAGAGATGAGAGCCTCTTGGCGGGTCCCACAAGAACCACAGATAATCCAAGCTCTTGGGGGGAACAGAAAATAAGAGCAGAAGCTGTAATGAGGCAGGTGATCCAGGCGGTCTAAGAACAACTTGTGGATACGGCTTTTGCTCTCCAGGTACATTCTAGAAGAAGCGGGGCCCCCCGTCTGCTGGGTTTGTAAAACTAGGAGAGCGGACCACGTGACCTCAGGCTGCTCCCACGGAGCTGAGATGCTGCCCTTTCGTCCCTGGGAACGGCCAGTCTGTGTGTACTCCCCTCCTCCCTCATTAACCTTTACCCCCCCCCCCCGCCCCGTTTCCTGCCGAGGTTTAATCCTATTACCTGCATTCCAGGAATTTAGTCCGGCGACCCAGAGACCCACTCAGCCGTGCCTTTCCCATGCCCCCGGCTCTGCCGGGTGAGCTCAGAGAATGGCCTCCTGCAGTTGCCGCCCTGGATGGTGTCTCCCCAGTGGTGTCTCCTGCCCTTCTGGCTCCTGACCTCAAGATGCAATGATGCAAGTTATATCGTTGAGGTGGTGGTGGTGTCAGTGGTGAGGAAAGCAAATGATGAGCAGTGGGGTGCAGGGGCGGTACCCTGAGTTGTGTGCGTCTGTGCACGTGTGTGTGTGGTTGGGAAGGGGGAGCCCACTACCCTTGTGGAATCGGAGGTGAGCCAGTCAATGCAGACATCCTCTTCTGTGGGCTCAAGTTTTAGGAGTATTTGAAAATTACCGCGTAGAGATACGTCTCCTTTTCTGGCATTGAGGAGGGGTGGCATGAAAGGGGAGGTTCAGAAGTATTGGAGGATGGGTTCCCCATTCCCTTGATGTGACATGATGTCTACCCCTCCACCCACCATTCAAAAGGCCCAAGTTGTCAAGACATGGGATTGGGTCCGTGCGGGGGTGGGGAGGAGGTCTCAGTAGGTGACACAACCTGGGGTCTGAGTGCAGGAGTCCCCTTTGTCACAACCTGGTTCCCATTTGCAGCCCCTGCTGCTGCCCATTGGGGCCCATAGAATGACCACCCAAGCTCCATTGAGATCACAGGGATCTGGTTCCCTCGTGGAGGATTTTAAAGGAAAGGAAGGCAGTTTGCAAGCCCCCGGGGCACAAGAAGCAAGGCTGCCGGCACACCGAGGCTCTTCTGCGTGGGGGTCGGCAGCCTGGTCTCCATGAACCCCTGTCATCCTCCCGCAAGGCCTATGGTCAGAACCCCAGAGATACAGGCAGCTGGGCTGCAGGCAGCGCCCGTAGGACCACGGGACGTGAGGGCGGAGGCACCGGCTGCACCAAACCCAGCCGAGTCAGGGGGAACGTGGCAGTAACGCCTCACTTACTGGACTCCAGCCCCACAGTTGCTGTTTCTGCTCAATATTTCATTTTTGTTGCACCTGTCCAGGCAGCAGAGCTGCAGGCATTTTTGATAAATGGATTGAAAGGTTTGTCTAGTTTTGCTGAAGCTTCTGTAAGTGCCTCTGTATCTTCCACTGAAATTATATTTCTCAACTTCCTACGGTGATTTCTCTCCCCCAGCGACTCCTCTCTCCCTGTCTGCTGGCTCTCATGTACTCTCTCCCCTTCTCCCTCTCTCAGGCACACACACACACCCACACACACACATGCACGTGCACAATATGCAAAGATGCATATACCCACACACTCACAAACTTACTTGCACACATGATGACTGCAGGCACCGACATACGAGGAACCAGGGAATGAATCTTCCCATTGATAAGGAAGCACACAAGACAGCCATGCACACGGGCACACGCCCTCACGTGCACAAATGCAGATCCCTGAAATCCCCAGGCTGCCTTTTCTGAGCCCATCTGGTCTCTGTGTTGTGAATGGGCGACCCCGAGGGAGGGCTGCAGAGATCAGAGGCTCACTCAGAGCAAGGGTGGAGAGGGGTGGGTAGACACTAAGAGGAAGGAGCCCAGTGATCCCTGCCCCCGCCCCCAGGGAGGCTTCGAGAAGCCCCCCACCCCACCAGCTGGCTGTCTCTTCCAGCCTTCCTACTTCCATACCCGCCTGCCCAGCCCTGGCAGCCCCCCACCAGACCAGCTGGAGGCTTCCTCCCAACCACGTCTGAAAGAGCTCAGGAGCTGCTGCACCTAGCCGCCAGCCTTTTCCATAAATAACTTGCCAGGCCTGGCTCCTTGCCCTCCTGGTGATGTCATTGGCCGTCGGCCCAGCCGGTGAGGTCACAGGCTTCCCTTCCCGCTGCGCTCCCTCCCTCCCTCCCTCCCAGGTGGAGCGCGAGACCCTCATCGCAGAGCCTGTCTGTGTGCTCGTCTTGCTCCAACGCAGCCAGGCAGCTGATGTAGGTTCTCCGCCATCTGGGACCGGCTGCGTGGTGATGCCAGACGCAGCCTTCCCCCTCTTTGTCGCCAGTGACAGCCTCCCCGCTTTCCATGTCCTGTCGTCACGAGGTAGATTCCAGGTGACAGCAGACTCTCCAGCTTCCAGGGCCGTGGTGAACGGCTGGCACCTCGGTGGGTCCTGATTCAGCTCCAAATCCCGGGCACCCCACCGACGAGCTGTGTGACATCAGGCAAGCGGCTTAACCTCTCTGTGCCCCCTTTTTCTCATCTTTAAAGTGGAGATAATAAAAAATAATAGGACCTATATCTCAAGGGTGGTTGCGAGCCTTACCTGGGCTCATGCGTGTAAAGCACAGTGCCTCGCACTTTAGAAAGCAGTGAATAAACTGATTCTGTGATCACATCTCTATGTCCGGAGACGGTAGGAAGTGCCCGTGTGTTGGGGAGAAGGGGGGCTCTAGCTTTGGGTCTTTTCAAATATGTGATGGGCAGAAGCATGGGTGATCTCTCCACCATCGCGGAAGCTGCCACTTTCCCGGCTGGACGTCTCCCAGGCTCCTCACTCTAGGCTAATGGTTTCCTCGGCTCCATCCTAGAACCATGGCCTTGGTCCTGGCATTGGGAAGAGCGTGGCTATTAGAGGCAGTTCAGGAGTAGGTTCTGTAGGGGGCGCTCTGAGACCCCACCCCTCCTGCTGTCCAACTCCCACCCCACCCCGCAATCACCTCCAGCTGCTTCCCTCCCTGGTCAGCACGAAAGGAATCAACACAAACCAGCACCATGAGACAACTTGACCAGCAGGCAGCGCTTGGCCATTGTTTCCAGATGTGTGTGTTTGGAGAGCCACAGGGAAATGGACCATCTCTGGATCCAACAGAGGAGAAGTTTCATTCAGTGATTTTTCTATTGCAGCACCGTCTGATAGGGTAGCCATAGGCCACGTGTGGCTAGTGAGCATTTGACATTGGGCTAGGGATGTGCTGCAAGTGTCAATCACACACCAGATTTCCATCACTTAGTATAAAATAGAGAATGCAAACTAGCTCATGAATAATTCCTTTATAGTTATTACATGCTGACATGATACTATGACAGTATTTTGCCTATGTTGGGTCAAATAACACATGCTATTAAAATTAATCTCACCTGGTTGTTTGTTGTTTACTTTCTCCGTGTGGCTAGTGGAAAATTTTAAACTGCATTGTTCTCCCCATCCTGAGGATTCTGACTTGGTTAGCGTTGTGCCTTCAGAAGTGGGGGACTGCTGGATTCAGCTAAAATATTCCCCCATATTTAGTGTTCCCATGGACAGGGCAGCTGAGCTGATAGACTTGCCTGCCCACCACCCAGGACCCTGAGCTCACCCTTACACATTTAAGAGGGTCTCCCCAAAGTTGGCCAAGACACCCCAGGACACCAAGCCTCCAGTGCCAGGCGGCCCCCTCTAGTCTTGCTGTCGCACCTCCATGGTTTTGCTCATCCTAGAGCCCCCGCCGAGAAGTTTTGCCCCTTATCTCCACCTATGTGGGTCTTATTTCATCCTTTAAAATCTAGGTCAGAAGTCACCTCCTCCATGAAGCCCTCCCAGACTGCTTCAATGAATGAATCACTCTGGGCACTCATAGAACCTTAGATAGAAAACCCTACGTGCCACGTCTATTCATATAAATCCTCAGAACAATCTTAGGAGATAGCTACTCTGGTTATGCCTATTTTCTATGTCAGGAAACTGAGGCACAGAGAGATTAGCGTCTTGTCCCAGACGGCAGAGTTCACAGTACAGGAAGTAGAATTCCAACCCCCAGGGTCTGGTTCCCTGGCTACACTCTATCTAACATGCCTGATGGCCCCCATCACTGCAAGCATAATTCCTGGTACCCCAAAAGACAGAGGGTCTTGAGAGCAAGAACCCCAGTTTATCCATCACTATAATCCCCATGGCAACAAGCCAGGTCCTGACACGCAGTAGGTGCCCGATAAATGTGTTTACCCGCCTTTAAAGCCCTTGCCTAACTTGCTTTGAAACGGGGCTCCAGCGCCCACACCTTCCAGGACCAGCCCACAGCCTCCCACCCCTCACCCTACCCTCCTCTGCTCCTCCTTGGCCCGGCTGCCTCTTCCCTGCTCCCCCAGGGTCTTCTCTGCCTGTTTAAAACTCAGTGACTGTCGCGTGACCTCTGTCAGCCGGGAATTAATTCCCCAGGTTACCACTGCATAAAAACTAAACTCTCTTTTCATGGTCTCTACACAGCTTTGCCCTTTCCTTTTATGCAGGTCCCTCTGTACTTCTTGGGAATAAATAAATACAGTGTAACTTTTCTCAGCCTTGATCGGCTGGAGCCTTCGGGGCTGGGTGGAGTCTGGAGCTGCCTGGAACCCCAGCCTCAGGTGGAAGGAAGTTGGGGAGGGGGCGCATCAGGTCACCCTGTGCCCTTGAGCCTCATGCATTTCGTCCTGGCCCCCTGGGTCTTCACCCACCAGGCATCGCTCCCTCTTTGGTCCTCAGGTGCCCCCCTCCTGCCACACGCTCCCTTGAGAAGCAGCCAGGTACCCCTGCTCGCATCTTACCAACCGACCCCTCGACTGTGAAGCGATTTGGAGCAGCTAAGAAGGAATGCCTGCTACACTTCAGTTGTGGGTCAAGACCCAGCGCTGATGGAGGCCAGGCCAATGATGCAGGGTCTGTGTCCACCCTGGGGAATGAGGGTCCCTCCCCATGTTCAAGCTGGGAGTCAACAGTCCCAGCACAAGCTCCCTCTTGCTGGTGCGGGCCCACCTGGGCTCCCCAGGCAGAACCTGACTTGACTCATATGCCTGCTAGCTTGGAGGCAAAGGCCTGTAGTCCCTGATGATGTTTTCCATTGGACAAACAGAGACCATCTCTGTTTTCCTGATTCCCATGGAAAGATCTATGTGAGGATCCAATACTCTGTTGGAAAAGGGAATGGGAACGATCCTGTCAACGTCATTTTGCAAAGCAACATCCCTGTCGACCACTGTCTTTTTTAAAAAAAAATTTCCTATACAGTAAATGATTACCACCAAAAACCAAGGGCCTCTTTCCCCTTCCTTTCTAGCTTTCTTCTATCTGAATCCAAAGGCAAAAAGTCACCTTGGCGGTTTGCCTAATACACACACCCACCTCGAACTGATTAACGAGGAACTCTCTGGTTTTCCATACGTCCTTCCGAACTAAAAATTTCTAGATCTCCAGCCTAGATCCCTTGGGCTGTCTGGGTTGGATCCAGTGACTGCCTAGGGACAGATAATCATTTCCTTGCTTGGGAATTGTGGGGAGAAGGTATGTAGAGTGTGGACCCTGGGTAAAGAGGCCAGATTTAGCAAGTAAAACTACAGAACGCCTAGTTAAATGAAACAACAAAACAATGAAACAATGAGTAGGTTTGGGGCATAAGAATGCCCTGTGCGATAACTGGGACATACTTGCATTACACATTTTTCCGTTGTTTATCTGAAATTCCAGTGTATCGGGGCATCCTGTCTTTTCTGGCCAGTCCAGCCCTGGGCTGCAGGTTCAGCTTCCAGACTGGTTGGGGCATCTGTGGGTCGTCTGCCTCTGGAGGAAGGTTGAGCCCTTAACTACTCCCACCCGTGACTGGATGAAGTCTTTGCAGGAAGACGGGGTGAGCCTCGTGCCCCAGGACTGGCTCTTCAGGGTGGTCCAGCTCTGCCCTCCCAACAGAAGAACGAAGCCCACCCCACCCCCCTTTCTGGCCTCCAGAACTTCCAAGCCTTTTGTCGCTCGCCCTTGCCTGCTAAAAAGGACCTGTCCCCACCCTGAATCCAGGTCTTCCTTCTCAGCAGCCTTGGTGGGCTCAGGTCTCCTGTGATGAGTTAGTTGCCTTGTGCGTGTTTGGCTCGCGGGATGGCAGGGTTCGAGGCGGGTCGTGTCACTTTCCAGCGTGCCTTTGATGTCCACTGCGCTCTTCCTGCCGCTGTGTCCATCGGCGGAGAAACTCACAGTTAGGGTGTTTCTACATCCGGGACTTCCCAAAAGCTACACCTCTGTCTCGCTCCTCGCCACCCTCCACAAGAAAAGTTCCTGGAGATGCGAGCATCTCTCTCCCAGATAATTGCTTAATTAGGGGAAAATTAAATTGCAGCAGCAGCAGCCACTGTGCCATTCCGACTATAAAAGCCTCTAAACCCAGCTGCCTTCCAAAGGAGCTCGCTGCCCACACAACACCCACTCCTGCTCTCCTGGAGCTGGATGTCACCGACGCTGTCGGGGCCATTTGCACACTGGCTGGCGCGCGTACGCGCCTACCTGCACACCACCCTCCGCGTCACCTCAGCTGAGCTCTGCGAGACTCAGGCAAGCTGATGGTTTTATCAAAGGCCGAGAGCTGACACGCTCTTCTGTCCAGGGTCAGAGAGTAAATCCTGCAGGTATGAGGAGCCATATGGTCCCTGTTGCAACCATTCAAGTCAGCGTCGGAGCACGGGAGCAGTGCATAAATGAACGGGCATAGCCGTGTTCCAACACCACTTCATAAAAACAGGTGGCGGGGCGGATGTGGCCCATGGGCCAGTCTGCTGAGCCCTGCCAAAGGCTAAGTGTTGGGGACACAGCTGGTGTGACTGGCTGAGGCGGCTCTTGGTGCCACGGGGCAAGGATCTCTGTCTGCAAGCATCCCACACCCACACCAGCCCAGGGAGCGCTGAGTATGACTTTGCAGCTGTGCCTTGGCAGAGTTGCAAATATGGGTTTTGAGAGGGGACAGCCCCCATCTCCAGTCTTTGCTGTGTGAACTTGACTCAGACACTAAACTCTGAGTTTCCATTTTCTCATCCCCAAATTGATAATGATAATCATTTTTCCTCCCGGGAGATGGTACACGTGAATCTGTGTTAGGTCTGGCGTAAGTGCTGAGCGGGTGTCAGCTTCTAGGGGTGATTATAATAGAGTGAGTTTGGCCTTGGTGTTTTGACTCTCAGAGGGGAGTCCTTGCAGGAAGGTTTTAGGACTTTTGTCCCCTTTACTCCCAAACGTATCGTAATCCTATCTTCCCTTCTGATCATGCTTCTGGGGGCCTGCTCTGCTCTTCCAAAGTTTCAGAGATGCACTTCCCTGGCGGTCCAGTGGTTAGGACTCCGCGCTTCCACTGCAGGGGGCGCAGGTTTGATCCCTGGTCGGGGAACTAAGATCCCGCATGCCACGCAGCGTGGCCAAAAAAAATAATAAAATAAATATGTCAAAGAGAATCGAGTGGAAAAGCACAGGGGTGGGTTCTGCCGAATGGCAGCGCCTCTGGACTGCCTGCCAATAGAGGCAGAAGGTGGCCTGGGCGAGCTGACTGCCATCCCCTGACAGCTGCCCTTGCTTTGCTGACCTGCCCTGACGGCCCCCCACCTGCAAAGGGTGTTGTCCCTGCCGGAACGGCCGCCCAACAGGCTGCCCACAGGGGGCGCTGGAGAGCAAGCACTTGGGCCCTGCTCCTTCCAGCACCCACATCCTCCTATGCTCTGTTTCATTCTCCCCTCTCTCTGGGCTGCTTCCTGCCCTCCAAGTGTCCTCCAGACAGGGTCACCCAGCCAGAGACACTCCCCTATCTCCCTGGGGTCCCAAACAGCCTCCTTTACAGTTGCCGTGGGCTGGGGAGAAAGCTTGGACGGTGAAACATCACTGGGCTTTAGAGCCCAGATGTCCCTGCTAAGGTGGGTACCGGGAGAGATGGTGCGCACCCGCATAAGGGCCACTGCTAAACCTGGCACAGATGGGGGCAGAGAGGGAACGGAGACCCCAGTGGTGAACACGAGCGGGAGAGTGAAGCAGGACAGAGCATGAGGCACCTTGGGGCCGTGGGATCAGAAAGTCTGAAAGCAAGAACAATTCCAGGACCTGAGCTCCTGGGGGTCCAAATGCTAAAAAATGAGTAGGTTCAGCGGATGGAGATCTTGCAGCCGACCCCAGAGAAGACACTGCACTGCCCTGGGGTGCTTCTGGGGAAAAAAAAATACGAACCGTCATAGTAATAAGGGAAGAGAGGATTATGACTGTCCTCTCTTGCAGAACCGTTTTAACCAGGAATAACAGTGCTGAGATTGAGACAGGCAGAACCCTGGCTTGGAGTAATACTTACGCATATTATTGGCTGGCCAGTATATACACAGACACCAGTCCGCTGGGGAGTCCATTCCAACGTGAGCTGAGAAACTGTGCTTCAAACTGTAACTAAGGGATGTCCAAATACCGGCTTCCCTTCAATCGCAGTTAAATATTTCCTGTACGTGAAATAAACTGTCGAGTGGGTCACAGGCAAGAACGCAATGGAGGAGGACGGATCAGGACTCAGGGTTAGGGACATGGCCTTGGGGACAGAGGCCCGAGAACCAGGAAGTGGGGAGAGGTGTCTGCCTGGGCTCCCTTAGCTGATAACTCTTGGCCACACCTTCCTGAGGTCTGTCTGCTCCCCCGGTCTCCCCAGCAGCCCTCTTCTCTGCTCCCGGGCTACTGCCGAAGCAAATGGGAGGGACCTTCTGCTGCTCTGACCCCTCCCAGGAGATGCTCCCTCCCGCAGCAGTCAGGCCAGCTCCCGGATCTGAGGCTTCGGGGCTAGGTCTGAGCAGGGCCCCTGTCACTGGGGATCTGGCCTTGGATGGAGGCTGTGTGCTTTGATGCTCCTGGGCCTGGGATGCAAACCACGGCCCGGCAACAGGGCGTTTTCACTGGGCTGGTGCCTCACCGCACACAGTGAGTCAGATTTTCTCCCACCTAGTCTGCTTGATTCATTGCCCTTGCATCCTCCTGACCTTCAAATCCAGGCCCATCTGCAGCTGCCACTGCCTCCCAGACCTGAAGTCTAACTGAAGGCGGGGGAGGTGAATGAGGCCCCAGCTCAGTAACCTGAGCTGGAACTCTGACCTCAGCCCCAATATCTGGCTTCTCGCCTTGTTTCCCAAGGAACTAAGCCTTGCATCCCACTTCCGATTTCCCTGCTCTGTGCTTCTTGGCCTTTGTCCATCACCTTCAGCAAATCCAGGACCATATCACGATTCTGCTACCCACTCCCCAACCTGCTGGACCAGGAACTCTGGGGGCGTGGCCCGGCATCCGCCTTTCAACAGCCCCCAGGTGATTCCCATGGGCTCAGGGTTGGGAACCTCCGTGTCTAGCACATCCTCCCTGCAGCTTCCAGAGCGTTCTTTCTGAAACCCAGGCCACGTCCTCTCATTTTCAGCACCAATGTATAAACTCTCCTGTGCCTTCAGAATTAATTTTCAATTAACCTGTTAAGCACAGCGTTCAAGGCCTCTCACCGTCTTCCCCAAACTTTCCTTTCCAGCCTCCCTCGCCCCCTACGCCCAGCCCTTAACAGAAGTTAAGCCTCCGCCTCAACCTGCAAACTGAACCATCCCCACGTAGGTAGTTTTAGTAGTTGTAGTAATTTTTCCAGTGGGGCCTTCTAGGGGGTATTTTCACCTGTCAGTGGACTCCACCTTTAGGTGCATTTGGCGAATAAATGGGGCCCAGGCACGACACAATGGGGCTCTTGCCGGTGGCTCAGGCCCAGGTTGGGAGCCCCAGTGCATTTACGGTGGGGAAGCTCTGGGGTGGCACTGCCCCTTCAGAACTTGGTCCAGACCCTGCTGAGCCCTGAAGCCCCTCCCAAGAGCACCACGCCCTGGCAGTCCCTCCTGTGTCCTTCAAAGCCCAGCGTCCAGCATCCTTGGGGAAGGGAACGTGTCGTCCTCTCTCCATGACCTCCTGCGGCTCAGCTGCGTCACATTACGTCTCCATCATGGTTAAACACACCCGCGCCAAACCCAGGACGATCCACAGGCAAACAGAGCCAGCCTGGGTCCCTACTGTAAGTGAGAGGAGTCTGCCTGGCCTCAGAGTCCATGGCACAGGCCCTGCGGAGACACGCCGGGCCCCATTCTATGCTGTGATGGAGACCAGCTCAGTCCTCACTCCCCAAATCTCCCACTCAGGTCGCCTAGCAACCTAGACAGGCAGCCAGCCTGGCCAATCACCTGTGGCTGCCGACATCCACCTGCTTCCCGAGGATGAAGAAGCCTGAAACTAAGCGCCTCCCCCGCCCCCGTCCGCCACCTCTCAACACCACCTGCCCCTTCAAGGCCCCTCAAGAGGCAAGCATGGCGTTTCTCACCTCACTCTCTGCTCCCCACCCGAGACCCATTCTGCGGCTTAATCGGTGACATTTAACATAAATAGTTTTCTATTCCCAGCTGACCTTTAATGGCTTTTATCATCAGCTGTGGTTCCTGGCAGCCGTACAAGAGCTGCTGCCTCAGTCTCTTCCAGCGCAAGGCTCGAAGAGGCCGCACGGTTTTCGCCGTGTGAAGCCAGGGCGCCCCTGGAGACGTCTGCCCAGACTTGGGCCTGCCACTCTCCGCCCGGAAATACCGTTCGTGTTTCAATTAGAATTAGTGGGGAAGTCAGTTATTAAGTGGTTAGTTATTATGGTAATGGAGACACTCCACATTAGCCGGTGCAGGCCTCCCGTGCTCTCTTCTCATGGCCACTTTTTAACCCCCCAATCCCTCGCCGATGCTCAGTTGCAAGTGGGGCAGGAATGGGAGACAGGAGGCCAGACAAGGTGGGTATTGCATCCCACCACTCCCCTCTGCACCCCTCCCCCAACGGGCACCATCCCCAGGACGTGACATGCTGTAATGGCATTAAATAAAACTTCCACCCGAAATCACAAGTCACAACCCCAGGCCACCAGAAGCAGAAGCCATTGTCAAAGCCACCGTCACCACCACCACCCCTCAGCCATCTTTCCTTCTGCTCACAGATGATGTGCTGTCGTCACAGAAAGGGTCCTACAGGACTTCTTCTGCAGATACTGAAGGTTCAGAGGAGGGCCAAACAACCCTTAGGCTGGAGAGCAGGAGAGCCAGGCTCTAGTCTCACCCTTCCAGGTTATCTTGGGTAAGTCACATGACTTCTCAGAGCCCCAGCCCCTCCCTGTGTAATGAAGTTTTTTTTTTTTTTTTTTGCGGTACGCGGGCCTCTCACTGCCGTGGCCTCTCCCATTGCAGAGCACAGGCTCCAGACGCTCAGGCTCAGCGGCCATGGCCCACGGGCCCAGCCGCTCTGAGGCATGTGGGATCTTCCCGGACCGGGGCATGAACCCGCACCCCCTGCATCAGCAGACGGACTCTCAACCACTGCGCCACCAGGGAAGCCCTGGGTCAGGGGTTTCTGACTGTTACCCTGCTCCAGCACACCTGAAGGGTGTGGCATTCCCTGATCAGGGGTGATGGTCTGCTATGGACTGAGTTGTGTCCCCCCAAATTCATGTTGAACTCCTAACCCCTAATGTGATAGTATTTGGAGATGGGGCCTTTGGGAGGGGGTGGGGGGATTAGTGCCCTTATGAGAAGAGATACCAGATCTCTCTTCCCCCAAACTGCTCCCCACCCCGACTCAGGGCTGCACAAAGAAGAGGCCGTGTGAGCACACAGTAAGAGGGTGGCCACCTGCAAAGCAAGAGAAGAGGCCTCAGTAGGAAACCACCTTGCTGACACCTTGGTCTTGATTCCTCCAGGACTGCGGGAATAAGTGTCTATCATTTAAGCCCCCCAGTCCATGGTATTTTGTGATGGTAGCCTGAGCTGACTAAGCTAGAATCCATTGCAGCAGAAATTCTCCACCGCAGGCAGGCATATATCAGGGTCTGGAGTGGGGAGGTCCTGCTACCCTGGTCCCTCTCCCCCGATGCCTGGTCTTCTCTGTCTGGAGAGAAGGAGATGCTCTCAGAGTTGACTTCCAGGCTTGCTTTCAAACATTCTTTCCCAACCATCTCTTCCTCCTGCGTTACCCAGGCTAGAACGCGGACAGCAGGTCAACAGCCACCTGTGCTGTCAACAACTGAGCTCGTAATCCTGGTTCCAGCCCTTTCCATCCATGGGACCTGCAGCAAGTCACCACCGAGCCACCAAGTGCCAGTTTCCTTATCTGATGACATCTGGTGAGGATGAATGAGCTCTCGCAAGAGATGCGCTCCACACAGGGCTTACGAGATCTAAGTGCTCAAGAATGCGTCTTTCTTACTGCTGTTATGATTCCAAAGACCACGGTGGGGCATGCAGGTAGAAAACCAAAAAGCACACCGTGGCTTCTTTTTCCTTGAGATCTGGTGGGTATTTAAGGAGGGAGAGAAAAAGAGAGGCAGGAACCCAACAGGACATGAGAAGGGGCAGAATGAAGTGAAGACAGCTAGGAAGGAAAAGTGAGAAGGGAAATCAAACGATGAGAGAAAAAGAGAAAAAGAGAGAATGAACAGGAGGAAAGTTTCCTGCTCACGAAGGGCTGTGCGTGGCGGGGTCGGGAGGCCATGGAGGGAGAGGTGCTTAATGGGTTTTCTTCTGCTCAGCTGTGCCAGCAGAAAAGAAGATGAATCCGAGGAGCCCTGACAAGGCCACCAAGATGCAGTGCTGGCGCACAGCTACTGAAGGCAGCTGCGGCAGGCCTGGGCCCCGTGGAAAGTATCTTCCTGACCACCAGCTCGGTACCGTAATCGCCTCCGCGCAGCGGCCCTCATTCCTGGGGGAGGGGCTGCTGGAGAGCCACTTGGTTTGATTTCTTTAATCTTTGGACACTGCCCGTCGCAGAGGAGAGTGTAACTGGGACGCCCTGTACCTTCCCAGCAGCTCAAGCCGCTCACGTCTCGCGAGATGAGAGTCGGTGACGCCCCAGGTGCCGGAACGAGCTGGCCTTTCAATTGGCTTATTTGCTTCTCTTGGAGTCTGTCTTGTTTTTCTAGGGATGAAGCTAATCCCTGGACCTCTGTGGGGATTGCCTCTCTCAAAAGGGACCAGGGACCCTGCCGTGATGCTGCTTTGGGGGTGGAGTGGCAATGACACCATCAGTGGCCCAAAGCCCCAGCTGCAGAACTGTCTACCCACCAGTGGCCCGAGAGTGCGCCCACCTGCTCCTTGGAGCTCCTCTTGGCCACAAAGACTTGGCCACTCGTAGGTCTGAACTCCCATCCCGGGAACCTGCCGCTTGCTCTAAAGAACTAACTGTGGAGCAAGGTTTTACTTTGTTGTGGGGAAGGTAGGGGTCAGCCTCTTGTTTTCCACAAGCCCCTTGAGCTGGCCAAAGGGATGCGGCAGGGAGGGTGTCATTTGGGCAGAGCATTTCACAAAGGAAGTTCCCCAAAACAGGGCTGGGACTAGGGCGAGGCAAGTGAGGCATCCAGGATGAAAAATTTAAGGCAGCCTCACTCTCGGGGCTCCTGCAACTACAGGGTTGGCACCTGAAGGTGGTCAAGGCCTTCAGTTTGCACGCTGGGCGGGCTTCCCTGGTGGTGCAGTGGTTGAGAGCCTGCCTGCCGATGCAGGGGATGCGGGTTTGTGCCCCGGTCCGGGAAGATCCCACATGCCACGGAGCGGCTGGGCCCGTGAGCCTGCACGTCCAGAGCCTGTGCTCTGCAACAGGAGAGGCCACAGCGGTGAGAGGCCTGCGTACCACAAAAAAAAAAAAAAAAAATTTGCACGCTGGGCACCTCCCTCTTCTCCAGAGTCCTGGCCCTGCCCTAAAGAAGCCAAATGGGATGATCTCTACTTCCTTCTTTTGAGAAGTGTTCCAGAACTGAGCCACGGACACGAGGGAAGCTGCCTGGGAAAGGGAGGGGGCAGACTCCCTACACGTCTTCTGCAATGCAGCCCCCAGGTTCCCCACCAGGTTCCCAGGGGTCATGGCTACTGTCCCTGCCCGGTGCAGAGTCGGGGAGGATTCTGAGAAGAGGAAAGGAGGCACCGTGGTGAACTTCCTTTCCCTAGGAACTATTCGCTGCATTATTCACAAACATCGTAGTGCACAGGGATGCTGCCCCTGGCGCTGGGCAGTGGACAGATTCTGTGGTCATGGCGGGTGTTCCCAGGCAGAGCACACAGGCCTCCATGTCCCTTCCATGGACCTCAGCCTCTGGAGGCTGAGGGTGAGTCTGGCCAGCGTGGTGCCCTCCAGGCTTCCTGTGGGTGGTCCCCTGCTGCCACACCCGGTGGCAGGTCCCTGGAAGTTTATGTACCCTTCCTGCTTCTCGCTTACCCTCTAGGGCTGTGCTCATCATCTGTACAGCTCTCTAGCAATTTGCAAAGCAGTTTTCACCTCCCCTTCAAGTAGACCTTCACAGTGACCTTGACATTCTTTCATTAGCCCCATTTAAAATGATGGACTTGGGGCTTCCCTGGTGGCGCAGTGGTTGAGAGTCCGCCTGCTGATGCAGGGGACACGGGTTCATGCCCTGGTCCGGGAAGATCCCACATGCCGCGGAGCGGCTGGGCCCGTGAGCCATGGCCGCTGAGCCTGCGCGTCCGGAGCCTGTGCCCCGCAACGGGAGAGGCCACAACGGTGAGAGGCCCGCGTACCGCAAAAAAGAAAAAAAAAAAAAAAAGATGAACTTGCTCAGGGACCGAGTAAGCTGGCCCAGGCTGCACGGCCCGGAACAGGGGCTCAGGCCTAGAATCCCCGTCTCCTCCTCAGGACAAGTGCTGCTCCGCCTTTGCCAGGCGTCTTGGACTAAATGCCCGGCAGACGTGCCCAGTGAGTTTCAGGGGCAAGAGCAGCGAGCCGCGGGCGCTTTGTCCAGGCGCCGAGAGGAAGAATCAGTGAAACACAGGCCTGCATCCTGCAGGAAACTTGCCGAGAAGCTCAAGGAGACAAACAGCAGGTGTGCAGGCCGCGAGGGGCCAGGAGGCGACTCTGCTGGTTTCCCGGTGCCTCTCCGGCTGCAGAGCTGCGATCTCTCTGATTTCACTTACAGTCAGCTCCTACCCGCCTGAATGTCTCCTTCCTGGAGAAAGCTCACCGATGGACACACCCGTTTCTCAGTCTCCACGGACACGGGGCTGGCATCGCTTCGAGCTCCGTGTTCTGCGCTTTCTAACCTGGTCCGGTCCATGGGACAGAGAGAACTCTCCAGCTCTTTCTCCCTGGTTGGCCTCCGGTTCTGATGGCCAGGTGCCTAGAGCATCCGGCAGGATGGGCTCATCTGAAACTGCTTGAGAAGCCCCAGGGGATGTCTCTCCATCCGAGCTGGCGAAGTGAGCGTGGGCCCCCGCGTGTGCCAGACTCGTCAGGATAAATGCCACCTGTGGGTGCCTGGGCTCCAGGGAAGAAGGGCCTCTGAGCTGTGCTGAGATGACTCTTGCCTCTGCTGCCAGCTACAGCCGTATGCATCTCAGGGTGCAGGGGGGCCCAGCCACCCCTGGTCCTCGGGCCTGGTTCTTTAAGCCCACCTGGGTTTACTTCTCCACTCCACTACTTACTGATTGACCTAAAACCAGTGATGCAACTTCTCTGAGTGTAGGTGTCCTCTTCTGTTAAGTGGGAATAATGATGGGACCTCCCACCTCACCAGCTGTCATGTGGATCAGACGAATAATTGATGGATGGAAAAGTACTGTGCATCTGTTAAGTGCCTCACAAAAGTGGCTGCTGTCAACGTCATCACTGTGTATTAGAAGGCGTGGGCTGGACAGCACCAGTCCCCTCTGCCAGGGACCCACCTTTCTGCCCCCCCACCTTCAGGATCCCACCAATGACCAAGTTGCTGGTCACAATGCTGAGATCCATTGCTATTGCTATGGGTTGAATTGCATCACCCCCAAATTTGTACGTTGAAGTCCTAACCCCCAGGTCCTCAGAATGTGACTGCATTTGGAGATACGACCTTTGAAGAGGTAACTAAGTTAAAACAAGTCCTTATGGGTGGACCCTAATCCAGTAAGACTGGGGTCCTGGGGTCCTTTTAAGAAGAGGAAATGTGGGCACACACACAGGGGCAGCGAGAAGGTGGCCTAGGAGAGAGGTCTCGGGAGAAGCCAACCCTGCCGTCACCTTGATCTCAGGCATTCGGCCTCCAGAATTGTGAGAAAATAAATTTCTGCTGTTTAAACCACCCAGTCTGGGGTACTTTGTTATGGCAGCCCTAGGAAACTAATACGGCTGTTACCACCGTGCTTTCGGGAACGCTCATTCTGTAGGGCATCCAATGGGTGTTGTGTCAAAACGCGGCTCATTGCCAAACACGTTTGGGAACGACTGGGTTGAGCAAAACTACGTGGATTTCTTGTTTACCGCCAGACTCCTTGCAGCTCTGACCATGCTCGCAGCTGCTCTGACTCGCTGTCAACAGGGGGCAGGGTAGGTGGCATTTCCTCACTTTCTGGACTTACTTGGGCATGAAACCCTTCCACTGCAAAGCAGCCAGGAGATTTGTGTCCTGGAGAGCATCTTTTCTGGCATCCAGGAGATTTCTGGCTCCAAGGATCGTTCTGCATCAAGGACCTGCTTTCTGCCCCCTCTCCCCCTCCCCCCCTCCCCCCCCCTCCCCACCTGTTGGGGATCATTTGGGGGAAGGTCCAGGAGCTTGGACCAGCAGGGGTGGGGCAGTGGGGTGGGGGAATCTGGTCCCGCGCCCTCTGCCTGCTACCGAGAGGGTGGCTCTCGCTTATCAGACAGGCAGCAGGGCCCGCCAGAGCTCTGTTTTATGGTCCTCTCATGTGTGAGATCTCGCCCATTAGGGAGAAGCTGTCAATGTAAAACAGATTTCGAGACATACTTTCTACTCTGGGATTATAAATAACCCCTCCGACCATTAGAGCCAGGGCATTTTTTAAAAATCCAATTTGTTTCCTACCTCGAAAACCATTTGCTTTGTTTCCTGCCTTCTGTGTTAGGAAGGGAGGCTGTAGCCTGGAACCTTCCAGAACCCTGGCTCCAAAAACCTTGCCCACCCAGAAAGAGGGCAAGCCCCTCATGTGAAACCTGCATTTTGCCTGCAATGATCTGTTATCCATTTCCCAGAGTGCAGCTGTGTATTTCTGAGGGACACGATTCTCTTTATAATCAGACAGAGCTGAGCAGAGCCCTGTGGATCAGGCCAGCGTCCCCGAGGAACAATGGGAGTGACCCAGGGGGCAAGAGTGCGACCACGGAGGGGTGGGTGGGGACATTCCCTTCTCTCAGCAGGGAGATTTGGGAAGGTGCTGATTTGGGTTTGGCAATCCTAAAGCCAGGCATAACTCCAAGAATTAAAGAAAGGAAAACTATTAAGTAGGCAAAAGGGCATGAAAAATCTCCCTTTCTGGGCTTCCCCGGTGGCGCAGTGGTTGAGAGTCTGCCTGCCGATGCAGGGGACGCGGGTTCGTGCCCCGGTCCGGGAGGATCCCACATGCCGCGGAGCGGCTGGGCCCGTGAGCCACGGCCGCTCAGCCTGCCCGTCCGGAGCCTGTGCTCCGCAACGGGAGAGGCCACAACAGTGAGAGGCCCGCGTACCGCAAAAAAAAAATCTCCCTTTCTGGCTCTCTCCTCTCCAGCCACTCAAGCCGGGGCTTCTAGAAGAAGCAATGTATCCTCCACCTCCCTAGCTTCGTGAGGCCTCATTGCTCTGCAGTAAACCCTGACGTGAGAGATTCATCTCTCTGCCAGGAACATGTGCCCTGGTCCACCTCCCATCAGCCCACCACAGGGACAGGCGTTGTTCATCTTCCTTCTGGCTCAGTTTGCAGCCTCCAAAGTGAGGGGCACCTTGCCTGACTCTGGGATCAGATGAGGCACGGGTGTCCCTCCCCAAAGCTGGCACCTCCAAAGTCACAGTTTGTCCACTGTCTCAGGCCAGGCTGGAGTGGCCAGTATCTTCTCAGCAGGCAGGACAGCTCCCCCGGGAGGATGGAACTGCGGGGGTCCGGGCCAGCCTCTGCTCCGTCCCTCCCCAAACCCTGCTTCCTGCCCACCTGGCCCTGCGCCGTGCTCTGGAAATAGCAGTGAGCCAGACACCCTCCCTGCCCTGGAGAAGGTCAGTGTCCTGGAGGGAGAAGGATGCAGAAACAGCTGTTTACAAGACCTCTCAAGTAATAGGAGGGAGGACAGGAACGGCCAGGAGCCCGGAGGAGGACGGGACTGGCCACTGGAGGCACCTGGGAAGTGTCTGAAGAGGGTGCCTGAGCCGGGCCTTCACCCCAGCAGCAGAAAGGACGGGCTTCCCCTGTGGCACTTACGCTCCCCGAAATGACCTCATGTGTGTCCTGTGACTCAGTGGTTGTCCTTCCATCCCCCTAAAATGCCTGAAACCTCCATGCTCATAAAATAAACTCCATGGAACCACAAGGCCTTTGTCTATTTGGTTCATCTGTGTGTCCCCAGGGCTTAGCTCGGCCTGGCACAGGGCAAGTCCTCAAAAAGATGCCTGGAATGCTTGGGAATTAAGGCAGAGGGAAGTAAGGCAGGTGGGAGGGGCGGGGTGAAATGGCTCTGGCAGAGTGCCAAGTCCACCCCCCACCCCACCCCCCACTGTCCTACGGGAATCTCCTCCAGGCTTCCCACCCGTGCAGGTACCAGGATGGTGTTGCCAAGAGATCAATGACCCTGAATTGTTTCCCTTCACAACTCCAGGTGCACGGCTGCTGCCATGAGGGGCCCAGGTGAGGTCCCGGGCTCCGCCCTCCCTGCCAGCAGGAATGGGATGGAGGGTGGGAGCCGCTGGTTGCCCCTGCACCCTCTCCATCACCTGCGTGGTCCAGCCCAACATCTTGGGCGCCTCTGGGCTCCCATTTCTGCCTCTATTAAGCCGTGGTCCCTTTTAGCTCTCATTTGTAAGTGGGCCTCAGCCCAAGCAAAAGATGCAGCAGGAATCCGGCCGGATTCCCAGACGCTTAATTGGAGCCGGGCTCTTCATTACCTGCACACCTGTTTCCCAGCACCATATGGTCTGAGGTAAATAGACTGTAATTGTTTATCCAGATTCAATTCTGCAGTAAGGGAGGGAGTGGGTATGGGGGCCGCAGCCCCCAGCTCCCCCGCCATCCTTCCCGCTGCGGATCCCTCCCCTTCCCCAGGCTGCTGAAGGACAGAACCCCCCGGCACAAGGTGAAAGTGTTTGCAGCTGTGGGAGCAGAGCCACCTTCCACATCCGGGGCCCACTTTGGAGCAGCTTCTCCACCGACTCCAAGGAAAGGGCCCTGCCCGGCCGTGTTGGCTGTCGTGAGCTTGGCGGCCTGGCCTCTTGCCCTTGCCGTGAGGCTGGGCCGGCGGGCACCTCTCAAGGCCTGGGCTCATTTATCCCTTCCCCTTGGAGGCTGAAGGATGTCTGAGAGGCCTGGGCTTCGGGGCCTGGCAGGCCTGTGCTGGGTCTTAGCCTGCCAACCTCTTAACTCGGTGGCCTTGAGCAGGCCTGAATATCTCAGAGCCCTGGCTACCTCTAGCAGAAATAAAGGCAGCGACTTCCGCATCCCAGGGGTGTTACTAACGGATAGAGTGAACATTTAAGGGGTGCATCCACTGGTCGGGCAAGCTGCCGGGAGCTCTAGACCTAGGACGCCGCCGGGACCTCTAGACCTGGGACGCCGCCGGGAGCTCTAGACCTGGGACGCCGCCGGGAGCTCTAGACCTGGGACGCTGCCGGGAGCTCTAGGCCTAGGACGCTGCCGGGAGCTTTAGACCTGGGACGCCGCCGGGAGCTCTAGACCTAGGACGTAGCAGCTCTTGGAGGGACTTTGATTAGTCACCCTTTACCGATGAACACATTGAGGCTTAGGTGGGTTAAATCACTTACCCAGGGCCACCCAGCCAGAAACCAGGGGAGCTGGAATCCTACCCCAGCTCTGCTGACTCAGGAACCCAAGCTCTTGACCGTCATGCTAGATTCACGTTAGGAGATAACACATAAAAAAGGCCTGGCCCCGGAGCACAGAAGGGGATCAGTCAATGCCCATCCCCTTCTCTCTGCCCTTCCTGCTGTGCGCAGAGCTCTCCCCCACCCCAGCTCAGCCGGCTTAGCGCAGCATCCAGCTTCAGGCTGCTCGCGTGTCCTCCCCCCAAGGTATCCCTGCCCCCTCCCCAATCCCCTTGTCTTTGCTCCCCGGGCCAGCCTGCCAGGGAGCGGTGGTCCTTCCCCAAGGCATGGTTAATCCCTGGTTGCTGGCAATGCAGGAAGGGCAGACAAAGGAGAAAGATGTCTAGCAGTGTCGCAGACAGAGGTAGGCTCCTGACCTTGGAAGAAGTCCAAAGGCTTGATCTTAAGAAAGACCCAGTGCCCCTGAGCATTTTCGGGGCTCTGGACGAAAAGAGGGCCCCATGCAGGAAGCAGAGCGCTCAGCACCTGGCAGGGAATCAGAGCCGCCAAAGAGCCAGGCACTACAAGCCCCTGGGGCCTCATCTCCAGGCTCAGGAAAAGGACTCCTTCTCACCAGGTCGCTACCTGGGTCCTTTCCCTTCCCCGCCGAGAGCTCCCCAGCCTGCGCCACCCCCCACCCCAAGCGGCTCCAGGAGGATGGATGGTTTCCCCAAACCCAAGAGAAGGGATGCCATGTCCTCTTAATCTGCGCTGAATTGGTCTTTAATATGAAGAAGGGCTGCCAGGCCTTTCAGCCCTGATGGATCCTTTCTGCAGCAGAGACACTGGCTCCTACCTGGAGCCTGCCCGGGCCGGCAGGCAGCCTCGTGGTGGGCTTGGATTAGGCCTTACACGGCCCCCCGCCCCCCAGCCCTGCCAGTTGGCAGCAGCCGCCCCTGGGCCCAGGCCTTGGATCGGGCTCTGCAGGAAGCTCGGAGGAAGGATGGGGCCCGACTCCAGTCCTCCGAGACGCTTTCATCCCTCTGGAGAGATAGATGTCAACTTCCCCACTCTACGCACATGCTTTTCAGACCTTGAAGACAGTCCCCCAAGTCAGGCATATGGCCGCCAGAAGCCCGCAAACCAGAGAGGCAGCAGAGAAAGCAGAGAAGGGATGCTGGAGGTGGTGAGGTAATTATGGAAGACTTCCTGCAGGAGGTGCCCCCAGGGGGCTGGAGGTGTCTGATTCCCGGAGGCTCCCTGATTGCTCTCTGGAAGCCAGGGCCTGAGGCAGGAGCAAGAATTCTGTGAAGGAGAAAAAATATGTCAGAAAAAAAGAAAAGAGCTTTTCCTAGCAAGTTTTCCATCTGCCCATGGGGGATGCCCTTTGAAGAAAAGCCTCAAGCCATGAGCGGCAATGGCAGACTCTCACGTCTCCAGGAATGAGAAGGAGTTTTAAAAGATATTTATGCTTCTGCATACATTGGCCCCTCAGGGGATGCCGTGTGGTTCTGCCTCGGCCTGGTGAGTATGGGGATATTTTCAACCCCAGGCATCAGGAGGGAGGCTGTCAGAGTAGCCGGTCAGGGGCATGCCCTGCCCTCTGCGTGGAAAGGGTGCACAGTGTCCCGGAAGCGGGGAGTCCCTCACCCACCCCGGGGAATGTGAGCCTCAGAGGAAATTCTTGTAACTCGAAATATTCCAAACAGGAAGTGGAGTCCTGGGTGCCGGTGCGGGAAGGGGTGGAAGGGAAGGGAAATTGACACGCGCTGGGCCCTCGCTCCGTGGCAGGCAGAGGACCAGGCGCTCTGTGGACAATACCTCATTCAATCCTCAAAAACAACCCTGCAGGGCTGTATTGTCCCCACTTCACAGGTGAGGAAACCAAAGCTCAGAGAGAATAAGTCACTCGCCCAGGCTTACGCATCCAAAGGTGCCAGAACTGGTACTTGAACCCGAACCACCTTCTGCGCCTCTCCTTGAATATGCTCCGCTTGGGGCAGGATCCAGGCAGGGGGAGCAACTGGACAGGGTCCCTGGTCCTCCCCGCACTGGCCCGCACGATATTGGGCCAGGATCAATCTATAGAGATGCAGGGACAGTCAGGGTGAGCAGGGAGTGACGGGAGGAAGAAGGTCCCTCGCCCGGCCTTGTCCTTCAATCAAAACACCTGTTTCCAGACCCCAAGGCCCATCCGTCAGCCACTGCCATCTCCTGGCCGCCCGCTGGACCAGCACCCGTGAGTCCCCAGCTGGGGCTTCTCTCAGCCCAGACAGGGGCGCCAAGGTCAAAGGGCTGGGAGCTCGAGCCCCTGGGTGCTCGGAATCAGAGGACAAGAGCTCTAGCTTCCTCGATCCTTGGGTGGAATAACTTTGGGGTGACCCTCACCCTGTCCCCACTTCCCCAGTGGAGCTGAATGCCCGTTGCCCATGGCAGTGACCTGCCCAAGAGTGCAGCATCCTGTATTGGCTTCCTTCCCTTCCTGGTCCCAGGATCACCTCCCCACACACACTCCTTGCACGCAGCACCCTGCCTCAGGCCGGCTCCCTGGGGGACCCCCACTAAGATCTCCCCTGTGTGTCCTTCCTCCAGCCTGCACACCCCCCAACCCCAGCCTCCTGGCCACCCGACTCCCATCTATCAGGAGAAAGACAATTGGTTTTCTCCTTGAGGAGACATAACTGATAACCAGATCACAAGGGACCAAAGACACAGGCATCAAATATTACACAGACCCGAGCTAGATCTGTATCTGTCGCACCACGCTTTATCGTCCCGGCTGCGGCCGCCCGGCCCTCTCATTGATGAAGTGCGTTGTAAGTGCTAAGTAATAATAATACCGTAAAATGCCTGAGTGCTCAAGCACGGGCTTTGAGCTCCAGATAAAATGCCAGACAGATAGATTAGCAGGCGGAGGAAATGCTCCGGGAGCGCCTCCCCACAGCTCCCTGGGCCTAACAGATGGGTCCAATCAGACCACTTCAATTACGACTCGGGGACTAATGGCCAAGAGTCTGATTAGACGCCTTGCTCGGGCGCCTGTGCTGTGCAGAGCTGGTGACAGCGGGCGGTGGAGAGGCAGGGGCAGGGCGAGGCTGGGAGATGTGCTCTCCCACGGGGCGGGGGCTGGAGGGGGGCGCGGCCTGCAACCTGAGCTGATCTGGGAATCACCCACCTGTGGCCCCCCATCTGGTCCTTACTGAGGTGCTCAAGGATGCAGCAGGGCCAGCATCCTTTTCCGCGGTCCTTGGTCCCCTCCTCTCCTCGGGGCTCCAGGGAGAAGGCAGGAAACTTTTCAACCTCTTAGAAACTTTCCATCAAGGGAGATAGGCGTTTCTGTCACCTCTAATGAAGAGAAAGGGAAGGGGCTGGACAGGGTCAGGGAGAACCAGAAGTACGGGCCATTTGCTTGTCCCGGGAGGACAATTTAGGAGAAGGAGGTGGCTTTGTCTCCGTGGAGAGCCATCAGAGCTGAACCCAGGTGGAGGAGCACCCAGGTAGTGAGCTCAGAGGTAAGCCGGGCACAGAGGATGTCTGCCAGCCAGGTCAGAGGTCAGAGAAGGGCCCCATGGGGTGTGGGCTCCAGAGGCAGGACTTGGGCAGGGGCCGCGGGCTATGGGCGGGAGGGAGAGGTTCTGAGCCTCAGGGACAGAGTGACAGGTGGTAATGCCCCGGAGGTTCCAGCGGGCCCAGTGCCTGGGTTCCAGCTCCTCCAACCACCGCTCCCTCTGTCCCGCCTTCTCCCCTGCAGGAAACGTCAGAATGACCACGGCTGCACGTGTCTGAGAAACAAGTGGGAACTGATCACGTATTTTGCTGAACCAAAGACCCTTTTTCCATATGGGGCCAATGACCCTCAGAAAAATGTCTGACTCAAGGTACATATTAAAAAAAGGAAGGAACGAGAGAGGGGGAAGAGGGAAGAGGGGGAAGAGGGAAGAAGGAAGAGGAGAAAAAGGAAGAGAAGGAGGCAGCAAAAACCGTTTACACGAAATTTATATTTGAGAGAGAAAATAAGAAAATGTTTGATTCCTTCCTAGTCCTTCAGAGAACAGAACTGGGAATGTTGCTGAACACATACTTTTTTAATAAATGAGAAACAGAGAATTGAAAAGCTCAAGGACTAGTATTGGAACGCTCACAGCTGGGTTCCTTGATCCTACAGGACGGGCCAGGAGGAGATGCAAGCCAGAGGCGAGGGGGACGGGCGTCCGGCAGACGCCGTCAGGGAGCACCAGGCCCCACGGGCAATGGAGCCAGAGAAACGCACCCCGTGTCCCCGTTCGGGAGGAGCATGGAACACGCCCCAGAAGGAAACTGAACTTCTACATTCGAGTGACTCGTGAGCCAGAGATGAACTGACGGGAAACAGAAGCAGCAGGGGCAGGGGATGTGGCGGTGCGGGGCTGTGGACCAGGGGACGGGAGGGGCCCAGATGGGAGAGGAAGCCAAGGGCGGGAGGAACCAGAACCGGGTTGGTGAAGGCTGAGGGTACAAGCGGAGGACGGGCAGCTGGAGGAGGCGCCGTCTAGGAAAGAGACCAGCAGAGCTGGACAGCTAGTTCCTCGCGATGGACACAAAAAGCCACGAAGGAAAGGCTCTCCTTATTCCAGAGGGTCTGAGAGAGGAGAAGCGAGGTCCCGTGGGGTGGGCCCAGCACACCCTGCCTGGCGAGGTGATGCTCTGGCATCACACAATGGTTTTCCAGCTCGTGCAGGTCCTGACGAAGTCCAGATTCCCCACCCACCCTCTTCCGGGCTTTTATTCTAGTAGCAGGAGGAACCACACTTGCATGCTGCTAGTAGGAGCAGGCTTTCCACCTCTCCCCACCTGCTCCACTCTTTTCTTTCCATCCACCTGTTGCAGCCCACGGGCCCGGTCAGCTGTCAGGACGCTGGGCTCGATGATGTAGTCGTTTGCTCAGGCTGCCCTGACAAAGTACCACAGGCCGGCAGCCTAAACAACAGAAACGAACTTTCTCACAGTCTGGAAGCTGGACGTCCAAGATCAAGGTGTTGGCAGGGTTGGTTTTTCCGAGGCCTCTGTCCTTGGCTTGCAGACGGCCGTCTTCTCCCTGCGGCTTCACGCGGTCTTCCTGCCGTAAGTGTCTATGACCTAATCTCCTCTTTCCACAAGGACCCCAGTCATAGGGACTAGGGCCCACCCTCGTGACCTCATTTTAAATTAATCACCTCTCTAAAGACCCTGTCTCCAAATCCGGTCACATTCTGAGTCGCCGGGGGATAGGGCTTCAACGCTCTCTTTAATGTGAATTTGGGGGGACACAGCTGAGCCCATAACAATGCACGATAAAGGAGGCACACAGCCGGGGTTTTAGGGCCTGACGCCCACACTGAAGTCTGTTGGGGACCCTCCTTTCATCCCCCCAGTGGCGGCGCCGCCTGTCACCAGGGCAGAAAGCAGGCAGCCCCTCACTCAAGGAGCCCCAGCTTCCAGCTCGTTCTCTTTTTTCTCCCTCTGCTTGGGCAGGGCCTGCCATGTGTGTCATCTTATGTCTCAGGCAGCAACTGGGACAGAGGCCCCAGAAGGGGGACTGGGCTGCTGTCATCAATGCTCTCCTCTGCCTTCTTGAGTGATTTTCCAGCCCTGCCGTTTGCAAGTGGAAGACAAGGAATTTTAACCTGGACTTGTCTGACTAGCCGGCTCTTTCTTTCCCGCCTCACGACGCCAACCTGTCTCTGCCATTAGGTTCCTAAGCTGGAAGGTGGCAGTCGTCACACTGAGGCTGGAGATCGGTCATCTAGGATGTCAGGGCAGGTTTGGAAGAGCCGGCCCAGAAGTCAAGAATCTGGGCTGATGGAGATGTTCGGATGAGCAAGCAGGTCTCCCAGATCTCGACAGAAAGGCTAATTTAATCAAAATTGCAATTGTGGGAGCAGTGGGGTGTGCACCCCAAGCTCATCTGAGTGGGTTTCCCTCTAATGGTGCCGGGATGGAGTCTGCTCGGGGCCTGGTAGAGAACACCAAACCCTGCTTGCAGCCAGATCGTTCTAGACGAGGGACTTGGAGGTGAGACCAGGACATCTCAAATGCACCTGGCAAGAAGATGCTAACTCTCCTTCAGGGACTAGCCCAGGTGAGAACAGGGAACAGGAGCACGGGCAGGATGCAGACAGGTTACTCAGCCTCGAGCCGGCGCTGCCATTGCCCTTGGAAGCCATGCGTTGTTGGGATGACCGGAACCAAAGTTCTTAACGGGAGCTGGGGTGCGACTGGGGTCGGCCAGGGTCTCTCGCTTCCTCTGGAAGGGTTCCCAGGGCGCTGCTGGCTGGGGGAGGGCTCTCAGGGGCCCATTTCCATCCAGTGTAATGGTCATGACAAGAGGACAGGCGCCGGATGGCCTGGGTTTACTGTGTGACCTTGGCCATGGGACTCAGTTTACTTGTGGCTTAGTTTTCTCATCTGTAAAATGGGGCAAGGACCTCACCACGTCACTGAGAGGATCAAATGGGTCCATACATGAAAAACCCATACACGGTGCCTGGCCAGAGGCAGGACCGCTGCGCGTTAACTATTAGCTTGTACGGCAGGACGGGTGTTGTTTCATTCCCTGAGCAGCTGGTAGAAGATGCCTCTTAGAGAGAGACCTGCCTTCGTAAGGCCACTCGAGGTAGAAGCTGTATCTTGGGAGCCTGGTGGGGGAACAGTCGCCTTGCAGGGACAGAGGAGGAGTTTGCCGGTTGCAAGGATAGAGGGTAAAAGGAAGAGCCAGGATCGGGGAGAGGGTGGGGTGACCCAGGGAGCATGGAAGCCCGGGAGGTTCCCCCTGCATCCCTCAGGTCTTACAGAACTCACAAAATTCCTAAAGCCAGCGGATTGGGTTTTGTACTCATTTCTGCCCAGATAATGTCCCCAGGGGTGGCTGCAGGCACAACGTTGGGGGTCTGAGCCAAGTTTTCTGAAATCTCCGAGGGGCAGAGGGTGATGTATTCACCACGGGGCATCAAAGGGTCTGGATGAATCAGCCAGAGGCCAGAAAGTGAGCGAGGCAACAAAGGTGGCTTCCCACGGACACGTCCGCAAGGGGAAGGCTAACATCTCAACAACACGGAGCAGACTCCGGCGCCGAGGTCTCGGCCTCTCGGGCAACAGCACGGCCCACGTAATTCTCCTCGCATCGCAAATGGAAAAGGCAATTGAATGTCAGAGACGGTCTGAGTCTCGGCTCAGACCCAGACAGGTAACTTCTATGGAATTCCGGTGCGAGAGCCCCCAGGCTGGGGAGGCCAGTGGCAGCGAGCTCCTCCCCAGTCTGCCGGGAGATTGAATCCAGCCTGATTGTGTCCCCGGGCCCATGATGGAATTTCATCAGGGATACCTGGGACTGGAGAGCTAATTTGCAGCCTTCTGCCACCAGCGGCTCCAGATAAAGAATGCAGAGTGTGTGCTGAGGTGTCGGAAACCGCGCCTGGCCACCATCCATCATCCTGTCAAAGCGTCACCTCGGAGAGCCCGGCTTCAAGCAGAATCGGGTGGAGGACTTTCCTTCCGAGAATATCAAACTGCAGCAAAGTCAGGTTAGGGAGTCTTTGCTCCCTCAGTCCCTTCACTACAGGTGAAGGAGTTCAGGGTTTTCCCAAGTCATCCCGACAGACAGCATCCCCTCCCTCCAGGTTCTCAGGGCCTGGGTGGCAAGAGTCATCAACCCTCATTTGGTTCTAGAAGCCTGTAAATATCACTGTGGGTTTCTGTCTTAGCAGGTGGGATATAGAGACTGGAATGATAGAAATTCTTTGCACACAGAGAGCATTTATAAAATTCATCCACATGCCTTGTCCTTACGGCCACCCTATCAGGGAGGTATTGTTATTTGCCAATTGGCAGATGAAATGAACGAGGCTCAGAGAAGTTGAGTGACTTCTCCACGTCACACAGAGTCGGGGAAGGTGGGGCTTGAATCCAGTTCTTTTGACTTCAAGTCCTGCACTCTTTCCGCTCTCTACATGACAGCTAATCTTTCCTCCCAGACTCTTCCTCTCTCCCAGCCTCTCTCGTGCCGTCTGTCCTGCCAGACCTAGTCCCCAGGCACGGAGGGAGCGGTCGGCCATCCCAGTGGTAGAAGGGCACAGATCTTCAGCCCATCTGCCCTCCCTCCTCTGAGTCACATCCGGCTGGGATGAGGGAGACAGGAGCCATTTCAGGGTGGGGGGTAGGCGGTGGTCAAGTGATTCTCTTTGATCTGATAGATCCAGGAGGTCAGGCCACACAGTTCACTTCCTGGTGAACGCGCAGGGAGACACAGGGGCTGGGGCCTGGCGCCCAGGGAAACTGTGACTCATCCGTTTGAAAATGGTACCAGCCGCCCCAATAGGAATCCTTCTGATGGAGTGATGGGATGCCCCGAGTTTCATGCTTGCTTATTCCAGTGACATGGGGCATCGTTTCCAAACCCAAATGGTACCATGGACCCCAAAATGAGGGAGAAGAGGAGGGAGTCGGGAAACAGGAGCAAACCTGCCTCCAGCGTCACTGAGCGAGAGAGGCTACCAGACACATCACTCCCACCCGTGGACCTTTGAGGAGTGCTCATCTCATATAATCTGTAGGGGCCAAAGGGGAAATGGTAGGCAGAATAAGAGCCCCCCAAAGATACCCACGTCCTAACCCCTGGAGCCTGTGAATGTTCCCTTACACAGCCAAAAAAGAGGTGGGGCGGGGAGACTCTGTAGATGTGACTGCGTAGATGTGACTGTGTAGATGTGACTTTGACTTTGTAGATGTGACTAAATTTCCCTTCTTGAGAGGAGGATATGATCCCGGATTGTCTGCGTGGGCCCTAAATGCAATCATAAGACTCGTTTAAAGGGAGGCAGACAGAGATTTGAACAGGAGGATGCAACGCGACCACAGGGGGAGAGATTGGAGTGGTGCAGCCCCCAGGCGAGGATGTGGGCAGCCACTGGGAGGCAAGAACAGATCCTTCGCTTGAGCCTCCAGCGGGAACGTGGTCCTACTGACACCTTGACTTTGGCTCACTGCAGCTGACTTTGAACTTCCGGCCTCCAGAACTGTAAGAGAGTACATTTCTATTGTATTAAGCCGCCCTGTTTGTCACAGTTTGTTACAGCAGCCCCAGGGAACCAATACCAGAGAGACGAACAGCACGGATGGTGACCACTGATGCTAGCAGATCTGTCCAGTAGAGCTGGGGCTGCATTCACAGAAGCAAAGCCCCGCGGAGAGCAAAAGGTCTGCACGTCCGGAGGGAGAGATGGCAGTTAGGTGAACGGCAGGCCTTCCACTTCAATCCAGTTGGCTACGTTTCTTTCCTGTCTGTCCCACTTATCCTTCTCCATCCCGCGGCTTCCCTGACGTTCACACCTGAGTGTCTCCACTTTTGCTCTCTCTACAGTGAATCAATACAGTCTACGTCTGTGTCTGTCTTAAGAGACCTCATCCTGGAACAGGGGTCCCAATTGTGCATCTTCAAGTCTGGCCTGGGGGATAGCTGTCCTCTTCACAGCCATCCCCGTGTCATGGGGCGAGGAGTGTGGCTGGCACACCTGCTTCATGTGGAAGCCCTCCTTGGACTCAGGGTCTTGTGGACCTTTCCCTTCACACACTCAGAGGTCAGGAGGCCCTTCTGGCAGGCCTCGGCCCCTGGTGGGGATGGTGACTGGAGGGGCACGCGCAGGGAGAGGAAGCAGGGGGAGCCGTTCAGCTGAAGCAGGTGTGCAGGTGGCATGGGGAGGAAAGAGAAAAGGCGGTGGGAACAGGAGTGCATCAGGGGAAGGTTTCCGGGGACTCAGCTGGACCGTGGAGGGGGCGGCCTGGGGCCACTGGAGGAGAGTTAAAACAGAGGGCGGCGCCAGCTAGGAGTGAGAATAAGGAGCCCGCATGGTGACACCGTGTGGAAGAGAAAAGTTCATCTGTGGAGGAGGAGATGGGCAGATAGAAACTGAGCAGCCTCCAGAAGTGCGTGGCAACAGGTGGCAATGGTGGAGTCTGAGCGGTTGGGCAATGGAAGCACAGGGAAGCCGGTCGTTCATTCACTCACTCGTTCATCCATCCAGTAAAACACCCGTGGAGCCCTGACTCTGAAAGGCATTGGGCTGAACTCTGGAGACGCACAGATTGAGAGGTCCGATAGGGAGGCGGCGACAGGGCCCTGAGGTCTACGAAGCAATGAAGGGTGGACGCTGATGCTATCAGCAAGCACATGGTAGCGGAGAGAGTGGATGTCTGAGGTTATCCGGGGGAGAGTGGAACTACGAGAAGAGCACAGGGCTCGGGCAGACCCCCAAGGAAATGCCATTTAAGGACGAGCGTGAAAAGATGCCTTTTCCCAAAGGAGAGGTCAGTGAATGAATGAATGAATGAATGAACTAGGGTTGTATCTCAGGACCAATGGAAGGAGAGAATACAATCCAACAAAAGGGCTTCCCTGGTGGCGCAGTGGTTGAGAGTCCGCCTGCCGATGCAGGGGACGCGGGTCTGTGCCCCGGTCCGGGAAGATCCCACATGCCGCGGAGCGGCTGGGCCCGTGAGCCATGGCCGCTGAGCCTGCGCGTCTGGAGCCTGTGCTCCGCAACGGGAGAGGCCACAACAGTGAGGAGCCCGTGTACCGCAAAAAGGAGGGGGAAAAAATAAAATCCAACAAAAACCCCTTGCACCCCCAGACTGGCCATGTGCAGTGCTGGGCTCTGCGGGGGACCCCAGGGGCATAATCACAGCATCCGACCGCAAGGCATGGAGAGAAAAAACAGTGTCTCAAGGCTGCATAGCGCATGATTAATTAACAAATGAACTGCGCAGGCTAAAATCGCATAAAAGTTCAGAGGACAGAGAAAGCACTCAGGGCTTCAATTCTGGATTTGCTGAAAGGTAAGACTTGACCTGGGTTTTGAAGAAGGAGGGGTAGAATTAGTGCGGGAAAGATGTAGGCTGGGGGCCGGTCAGGATCTGCCAGGCCACGGGAAGTGTGGGAAAAGACCAGAGTTCAGGGTGCACTTGGGGTTGGGGGCGTGGAGTGGGTGCTCAGGGGTCGGGCCTCAGAGGTCTTGGTAGAATGGGGTACGTGAGGGGCCTGTGTGTCTGGCCAATGCTCTTGGACTTGGTCCTACCAGTGGTTTGGGACAAATAGAAAATTTTTCAATAGGAAGTGATGTAGCGAGGCAGGACCCATGAGAAATCCATGGCAATCGCTGGATGGGGAGGTGATGAACTGAACTGTATGCAAATGGGATGCTGGCCGCGGGAATGCAAAAGAAGAGGGTGGACCAAAAGAAGGCCCTGGAGGAAAAGCGGATGGAGAGAAAGGCTAGAGGTGCCGGCTGGGATTCTCCTCCTCTCTCTACAGCTAAGACCCTGTCATGGAGAGCCCCACAGATGACCCAGTCCTGCCCCACGGGGGCACTTTGTCTGCTTTTATCTGACTTTATTTTGTTTTAACTTATCTTGGATTTTTGCCCTGATGTAGACCAGCAGGGCTGGCTCAGAGCTCTGCTCAGTAGCAGGCGTCCAGGATGGTCCTCAGGGGGCCACGTGAAGAGTCCCAGCGCCCAGGGCCAGGCGGTGCCCATCCCCACCCTCTCCAGGTGACCCCAGGGGAAACACCTCCCTTCAGAGACCTCGGGGCACAAGGCTTCCACTCCTTAACACCTTCCGCAGTAGACATACTGGAGCAGGAATGGGAAGAAAGAAATTCATTCGCATGTCCTCTCCCCAGCTCAGAGCAGTATTTTGCCCGCAACCCTATTTTCCAATCTCTCCTCTATTTACAGCTGTGTGTGTGGACAGAATGTGGAGTGTGAGAGCTTGTCGGCCCTGGGAGCAGAGGTTTAGGAGAGCTGTCCCCGACCTGAGGACCCACAAATCCACAGGGGCTGCCCCCAGGGCCATTCCCAGGAGCCCACCTGAGAGGGTCCCTGGCGGTGATCCGGTCACCTCCCTTGTATGCACCCAAGGTTCCCCTTGATTCTCTCCACATCCTGCATCTCCACCAACCCAACCCCAATCACTGACTGCACTGCTTGACTGCCAGGACCAATTTGCCTTCCTTCATTAAATTGTTTTTCCCTATGGGTATATTTGTTATCCACTGCTGCATTTTTTAAATGCCCCAAAACTTAATGGTTAAACCAACACGTTTATCACGTCAAAGTCTCTCTGGGTCAGGGCATGGCTTAACTGGATCCTCACCTCTAGGTCTCACAAGGCTGCAGTCCAGGTCTTGGCCAGGGCTGGTGTCTCCTCCACAGGCTCCTCTGGGGCAGGTTCCACCTCCAAGCTCACTCCGTGCTTGCTGGCAGGATTCAGTTTCTGGTGGGCTGTTGGGCTGAAGGCTTTACTTACCCGGTACCTCAGCTGTCTTCCAGGGCTGCGGAGTCCTTTGCTAGGCTGTCTGTGTCTGGTTGGGCTGCCAGGGAAGGGGAGGAGCCTTCTGGGGGCCCAGGTTTGGAAGTGGCAGCATCCCTTCTGCCCGGATTCCAGAGGCCAGAACTCAGTCACCTGGCCCACCTGTCCGGTGGTGGAGACGTGGGGGAAGCCCAGAAATGCGGGGTGAGAAGGGAGAGGACAGACACGCAGGTGAACAGTCCTCCAACCTCTGCCCCACGCAGGAGCTCACGCAACAGAGCGTGATAGTTAGTTTTACGTGGCAGCTTGACTGGGCCATGGTGGGCCCTCTGATGGCCGCCTAGACGGTATTTCTGGGTGTGTCTGGGAGGGTATTTGGGGAAAAGACTAGCGTTTAAACTGTTGAACCGAGTAAAGCACACGGATGGGGCCCCTCCAATCGCCCGAAGGCCCAAGCAGAACGTAAAGGCAGAGGAAGGGAAGATTTGTGCTCTGCCTGACTGTGTGAGCTGGGACATCCATCTTGCCCTGCCCTCAGAGCTCCCGGTCACAGGCTTGCAGACCCAGAATGGAACTGACACCACCTGGAACTGACAGCTCTCCTGCTGTCAGGCCTTCAGACCATACCTTCAGACCATACTATACCTTCAGACCATACCTTCAGACCATACTATACCTTCAGACCATACTATACCTTCAGACCATACCTTCAGACCATACTATACCTTCAGACCATACTATACCTTCAGACCACACCACTGGCTCTGCTGGGGTCTCCAGCTTACAGACGGCAGGTCACGGGAAGTTCCACCATCAGCCTCCACAATCAGTGCACCAATTCCTCATAATACACGTCATTATATTTAATGATATACATATCCTATATAATATAGATATTATATGTAATATATATGCTTTTGGTTACATATCCTATTGCTTATGATATATATGGTTTTATATATTTGTGTGTATATACAGTATATATATAAATAGTATACGTGTATATATGTGTGTACATATTGTAGCATATGTGTACATATAAGTAGTATGTATGTATACATGTGTGTAGTATATATGTATACGTGTAATATCTGTGTGTATATATATAGTATGTATATATGTGGGTATATAAATAGCACGTGTGTATATACGTGGGTATATAGTATAGATGTGTACATATAGTGTGTGTGTGTGTAGATATATAAGCAGTATATATGTACGTATGTGTGCATTGGTTCCGCTTCTCTGGAGAGCCCTAATACATAGAGTAAGAGGAGTGGGGACAGCCAGACCCTTCCCAGCCCAGGTCCTCCTCCCTCCTGTCCTCCGTCTCCTGGCCTCACCTAAGATGTCCTTCCCCAGCACCTCCACCCCACCCCCATCCCTCTGACCTCCTCCTGCCAAGACTGTCGACTGTAGATGCAGGTTCTCAGGTTCTGAGAAATGGCCTCTTTCACAGCCGCCGCCGCTTCCCCACCACCACACGCGCCCTCATCCTGGTGAAGCCTCCGCAGGCCGACTCTGTCTCATTGTCTCACTAGCAAAACGAACGCAGCACCAGGCTTGGAGTCCAAAATCCAACTTCAGGTCTGGCTGCTGCCCCTCTCTCTCCAGCTTCTAGGTCCTGCTCTATTAAACGGGGGGCGGGAAAGTGAGGGCGGAGATTTAAGCTAAATGATGTCTAGACTCCCTCCCTGTGCTTCTCACCTTAACTGACTCAAGCTTTGATCTTTCACCGGATGTTCTTAGGCAGCTACTTCCTGAGTGCCCCGTGCCCCTCCCCCGCCCCACTCACAGGCTCCCGAGTTCCCACGCATGCGTCTGTCACTTGCACGTTTGCCATAGACGCCCACCCTCCCTGCCACCCAAACAGGGAAGCTGCCGTTCGGTGAGAGCAGGGGCTGGGTGGGGACATCCACCACCCACGGCTACACAATGACCACTAGACCCACGCTGCCCAGCAGAACTTCCCACGATGATGGAACCGTTCTGTAATCTGCACGGCCCAGTATGGTAGCCACTGGCCACCTGTGCCCGTGTAGCCCTGAGATGCACCTTCTGGGACTGAGCCACTAAAATGCTTCATGGTACTTTGTTTCCACTGATTTGCATTTAACTTTAATAGCTACGGGTGACTAGTGGCTGCCGCCTGCCTTGGATAACACGGCGCCCGAAAGCAGGGGCTGGAGCTTAGCCGTCTGACTTGCGCCTGAGGTTCTCTCTCTTGGGTTCTGGAACCTCCGTGGAAGCTCAACACAGTCGGGGGAACAGAAACGTCCGCAGGCTGAAAGTGACCCTAGCAGTGCTTCGCAAACATGAACGTTGAAACAACCCATTAAAAAGCAGATTCTAGGGCTTCCCTGGTGGTGCGGTGGTTAAGAATCTGCCTGCCAAGGCAGGGGACATGGGTTCGAGCCCTGGTCCGGGAAGATCCCACATGCCGTGGAGCAACAAAGCCCGTGAGCCACAACTGCTGAGCCTGCGTGCCTAGAGCCCGTGCTCCGCAATGAGAAGGCTGTGCCCCGCGACGAAGAGTAGCCCCTGCTCGCCACAAGTAGAGAAAGCCCACGCGCAGCAACGAAGGCCCAACGCAGCCAAAAATGATAGATAAATAAGAATAAATAAATTTATTTTTTTTAAAAAAAGCTGATTCTGATGCATAGTCTGGGGTCAGCCTGAGGTCTGCATTTCTAACAAGGTTTCCAGGTGATGACAATGGATCCCACCTTGGGTAGCAGAGCACTGAGGTCTCCGTCTTTCTGGCAGGCAAATAGCACCCATTCCATCACCCCACCTGCCTAAACCACTATCTTCTGCTTTTTCCCATGTCTCCCTTTTGAAGAAGAGAAGCCCCAAACACTCAGTGTCCCTCCCCTGGAGGCCTGGACCCAGGCGGAAATAACAGGAGAGGGACCTCCAGGTCCCACACCCCTGGCTTCACTCAGATTTGCGCATCAGCCGGGCTGTTTAATAACAGTGCAGCGTGGCCTCACCAGCCCAGCCTCAGCCAGGCAGTCCCACAGGATCTCTGTCTTACTTATACTCCTGGCCGCAGGACGGAGTGTTCACAAAAGAGCTCTAGAGACTTCCATGGAAAGGCTTATTTGAAACTGCCCAGCTCAGGGTTATAGGCTCCAGAAATCACTGGCGCAGCTGCTGGATTGAGTCCAGCGGTCCAAGATATAAACCCCAGATTATCCTTCCTACAACACGCCAAGTGGCGATCTCTGCATATCACCAATTTATCTCAGCCTCACCACCCCCCGTGCGGTGGGTACTGCTATCAGCTCCTCTTAACAAATGCAGAAGCCGAGGCACAGAGAGGTTGAGCATCTGGTCTGAAGTCACACAGCAGAGCCCAGGATCCAACCCACACACCTTGGCCCTAGAGGAGACCCGCCTACCTGCTACATTGTACCTCTCCTGTTAAATGGAGATCTCCATGGTAACAGCCTTACCTGCCGCCCAGGAAGTTGGGGAAGATCCGAGGACACATGACATGAAAAGCCTGGTGGTGTCGAAGCACTAGGGAAATGTCGGCTACTGCTGGGTGGGGCTTGTTAGGGTCTGTAGGTTAGATGTTCCCAGGGAACAAGTGGACACCCTGACCCCACACACACACCCATTGACCCCCATCTGATGCCCTGGTGAGGCTGCACCCCAGCGCTCTCTCTGAACAAACGCTTCAGGGTCTTCCTATCTGCACGTGTGCATCTTCCTTCCTCTGTCCCATGGGCACAGGTTTCTGGACACACCTCCATCCAAGAACTACTCTCTGACCCGTCCAGGTTAACACTGTCCCAGTTAATGGGCAGGGATGGTTCCTGGGGCCACCCAGCACCCACTCCCATCCTCAGGTCTTGGGCAGCATCACCTTTCCCCCATCCTGTTTCCTGCGGGGTTGATCCCACCTCCAATTCCAGGAAGTGGCAATCAGTAGATACAGGCTTTGTTCCTGGATCACCATGTAACTCAATTCAGGCCGAAGAGGATCAGGCTTGGAACCTGGCTTTTATTGGTTGAGGAGGAAAAACTCACTCTTTTCCCCAAGGCAGGGAGCTGGGAGCCGTCACCTTGCTTCAATTCCCTGAGAAATGGGGACAGGCCAAAATGACATCATCCTGATGACAGCATCCAGGCACCTGGCTCCAGCCAGGCATGGATACTTTAGTGAAAGGAATCAGGAAGAGATATCCCCTCCCTTTTGGTTTCTCTTAAGCCATTTTGAGGAAGGTTTCCTTTCACCTCTGATCAAGATGCCTGATAGAACCTTTTTCTCTCTCTCCCTGCTCTTCCACCAGCCCCCCTCCCAACCCCACGCACAGCCCCCAGCCCACATCTGCTGACCTGGGCTCCGTGGAGGGAGGCCTGAGCAGGTAGGGTTTGCCGTAGTTCGAAGGGCACTGAAGGTGCGGGGCCCAGGGAGCTGCCCGCTGCCCTCCTGCTGTTCACTTGGCCGGACTCAGCCGCTCACTACCAGAGGCGGTTGCACTTCTCTGGAAAAACAAAGAAACAAACAGGGTGCACGCCCTCTGCATGGAGGCACGCTGCCCACCTGGCCAGCCCCCTTGCACTCAACGTCCTGGCCCTGGGGCGTCCGGTCAGAGAGCAGTGACCCCAGGGACCCTGGGCACCAAGCAGGCTGGTTCTTGCTCCTTGCCGGGACCTTAATGAAGGTAGAGCTGCCTTATCGATCCAGCGCCGGGACATCTACCAAAACCCCTCAGACTAGGAGTCAGTAGCCTGCTGCATTCCGTGCCCACGTGGTCAGGAGCACAAAGAACTGCAATGCTGCCGTGTGTCCCAAGGCCCACCTGCTTCCCCTCAGCCTGGAAAATGAATAACAGCCCCAGGTGAGGAAGGACACGTGGGAACCCATCCTCCCAGCAACTTTCTTAACTTCTTCAGGGCTGAAAACCCACTGGTCTGGAAGCTTGTCTATCCTTACTCTGCCCGAGGGTGACAGAATCGGGGAGCCCCCAAAGCAGAGAGAAGCCTTCAATCCTAGTGTGCTACTTACCAGCTGAGGGACCTTTCTAATTAACCTCTCTGTCCTCAGTGCAGGACTTCCAGCGGGGAGGAGGGAGGTGATGCAGGGGAAGGGGAGGGAAGGCAGCCAGAAGGGCGGGTCACCACACCAGCTCCCACGTGGGCAACTGGAACTTCTTCCCGTGGGGTTCTCCAGGACACCCGTAGGAGGGACGCTGCCGAGTCAGCCCAGCCCAGGGGCAAGGCGGCTGGGGCACTTCTACGCTCCCTCCCCTCAGCCACTGTCGAGGGTTGCTTTGGACGTGAGAGTTCATGCTCGCACTTGTGGCAAAACAAACTTTCAGGGCTTCAGAAAAAAAACCATAAGCAAAGAGATGGAGCTCCCAGCAGGTAGAAGGCAACAGGAGACCCCCGAATAGGTGAGGCCTAGGGGTCCGGTGGGCACCTGCTACTTCACCTCATTTTCTGCCCTTGTGTGCCTGTCCTGTTCCAAGGGAGATTTGTATCCGCCCTTTTGCTCAATCCCAGTGGCCTCTGCACCCCTACTACTCCCTTCTCCCTGCTGCCACCTGGACCACAGAAGGCCATAATACGCTTCTAGAAACATCTTGAAAGTCCTTAAATCCGGGACCCAAATGCAAGTGCTCCTGGGACTGGAGACACTTAGGAGTGGTTACAAATGGGCTGCTGTCTCCTTGGCTTTCTGGCGGCAGATGTTGCTGTCACGTGATCTGAGAAGTCCAGATGCATTTGCTCAGGAAACAGAGCCAATGCCTCCCAGGATCAGGAATGAAAGAGCAGAGACCCAGCAGCTGGTCCACAAAAGAGGCTGGTGCAAGGCGTGCCAGGTGGGCTGGGTGTTTCTACGGAAAAGGAGCCTGAGCTGCAGCACGAGGCAAAGAGGAAGCAGCCCCCATAGGCGCCTGGGCCCCGAGGTGGTGTTGGACGGCCTGGTCTCTGAGCCCAGGGCTGGGAAGGTCGCCTCGGGCTCTGGGCTGGAGCACACTGAGCCGGGGTTCACAGTGGACAAGGGCTGGGGGGGACCGGGCATGAGAGCAGGTACTTTCTTGTTTGCTGTGGCATTTGCAATCCAGAGACCAGTGCCAATGACGCCTCAACCAGGGAAGGCAGGAGGATGCAGGGGATTGACGAAAAAGACAGTGTGACCCATCATAGCACTGGGTAAGGGGCCGTGAGGTAGGGGTGACATGTGGGGAGCCCCTGGGACAGAGCTGTGGGTTAGAAGTGACATCCCCCCAAGGTTCTTGCCCAGCTTTCTCCACCTTAGTAATCGGCAACTCTGCCCCCATCCCACCCACAGTTCTTAAGCGAAAACCAGAGAATCATCCTCCACGCCCCTCTTTCCCCTCTACCCCTCACCCTGAACGCTCCACCTTCAAAATACACTTAGAGTCTGGTCACTTCCTCTGTTGGCACCATGGTCCAAGCTGCCACCATCATCGTCCCTGTACAAAATCGATGCCCACGCCCACCCTCGCTCCCCCTTCTCGGGTTTAGGCTGTCCGTCTTCGCTGGACACATGCATATTCCTGTGTGTGTGTCTTCCTGGCTGTGGTCACCGTCTCTCTCTTTCTTCCCCGTAGAATGGAGGCTCCCCTAATCCTTGGACTTTGCCTCCTTTGGCCTTTTATGCTTCCCCGTGCCTAGAACAGTGCCCAGCACATGGGCAATAACTATTAGTTGAATTAATTTCAGCTGAAGACTCAAGACCCCATAGACGTCACTCTGTCATGGATTCATGTCATCCCCTTGCTCGAGGGAAGCACTTCCTAATCTTTTCCCTCTCGTGGAAGGAGGAAGAAGCAATCCTAACAGATACACACACCCCAACATTCATAGCATCACTATTTACAATAGCCAAGACATGAAGCAACTTAAATGTCCATCAACAGAGGAATGGATAAAGCAGATGTGGTGTATATACAACAGAATATTACTCAGCCATAAAAAAGAATGAAATAATGCCATTTGCAGCAACATGGATGGACCTAGAGATTATCATACTAAGTAAGTCAGACAAAGACAAATATCATATGATATCACTTATACATGGAATCTTTAAAAAATGATACAAATGAACTTATTTACAAAACAGATATAGATTCACAGACATAGAGAACAAACTTATGATTACCAAAGGGGAAAGGGCAGGGAGGGATAAATTAGGAGTTTGGGATTAACGTATACACACTATACTACACATAAAATAGATAACCAACAAGAACCTGCTGTAGAGCACAGGGAACTAGTCTCAGTATTTTGTAATAACCTATAAGGGAAAAGAATCTGAAAAAGAATATATATATAATGAATCACCTGAAACTAACACAACATTGTAAATAACTATACTTCAATAAAAAATAAAACTTTAAATGTCTTTCCCAACCGAAAAAAAAAAAGAAGAAGCAATGCTCGACGGTGATAAGCAACGCAAGGGTGGAGACACTGTCGCTCACTGTTTTTGTCTCATCCCCATGGGGACTAGCGTAGTGAAGATGCTCTGGACACTTTTGTTGAATTGAGTTACCAACATCCCTTCTCATAGCCCAGGCCGGCTTCTTCCACCTCTGTGCTCTCTTTCCTCCCAGAGTTTCCTTCTAAGTTAATGCGTATGACACTGACTTAGAGCATGACTCCTGGGGTCTACCTGGTATCTCTAGGTCCACGTGTCTGACACACGGCAGGTGCTCAGTATTGCCAAATGATGAATGAATGAATGAATGAGTGAATGAATGAGTGGGTGAAGGAGAGAAAAAGCAGGATGGTGGACCCCAGACCAGTGTAAAAGTCTCCTAGAACCAGCTGGGCACACTCTACCCCCCAAAGCTGGGTAGGATTAGACGATCCAGGGGAAAGACACGCCCCTGCCCGGGTAACAGGAGAGGCAGACGCCCACATGAAGGATGCAGGTGGGTACTTCCAACAGCCTCATCAGAGCACAGGCGTGACTGAGGGCAGCTGCTCAGAAACAAGAACACCCCGGGACATCAGCAGGTGACAGGCACACCAGAGCCATCCAGAAAGGCTTCCTGAGCCCTGGCAGGTCCCGTGCAGGCAGAGCCCTCACTCTGCTCAGTTGCGATCTGTGTTTATGGGCCCATAATCAAATGGAAACTGAGAGTTTCTCATGAGAATCATCTGTCACAATTGTGTGGTGTCCAGACCCCGGGCCAGGAGACTGGGTTATAAATACTGAGCTCTCTCCAGCTCTGCTCTCTCTCCGGGGGCTCGTGGGTCATTTTTCAGCCCAGCACTAATCCAAGGAACTCGATCTTCCATCAAACACTGTGTCTAACAGCCTGGGTATTTGGTATCCTGATCGTCCCCAGCGGATCAGAGGTAAGAGCGATCACAGGACATGAATCCATGAGCCAGGCTCACCTCTGCCTGGGCAGACCAGCTCCCATGGCTCCCTGCGTCCTGGATGCAACCCGACGGCTGCTTAGCTCTGAAACAGACATCCTCAGGCGCCCACGAAAGCACCTGTCCCAGAACCATCTTTCTGAAAATGGTCTTCCTTATGACAAAGGGTACTTGATGCGGTAAACGTGGAAAGCCAAAAAGCGCAAGGAAAAGAAAAACTGCCCATAAATCCATCACCTGGGGAAAAACTCCACAGCATTTTTGATACATAGATTTTCCAGACTTCTTTCTCTTTCCCCCCAATGTTTTTTCTTTATTAAAATACTTAATATTGTCATACTGTTTTCCAGCTAGCTCTCCTGCCAAGCTCACTAAAGGCTATATTGCGACCTTCTGCCCCATCCCTACCCTTCCTACAGCATGGTTTTTAATCTCCACATTCATTTTCTCAGTCTCTTTTACTGAACATTGGTTTGCTTCCAATCCGCCGATAGTATAAAAGATGCCGTGAAGAACATATTGTACGTAGATCTTTGTACAAATCAGGTTATTTCCTTAAGATAAATTCATAAGAGTGAAATTATGCCAAATTAAATTCTTAAAGATGTACATTTTCTAAGTCTTTTGATACCTTCTATACTCTCTCTTACTATGTGTCTTTAGGACTAGCCAAATATTTCTGGAATAACTTTGACCGGTAACCACTCCAGGATAATAACGGAGCACGGAAAGTGAGTTACCGTCCATCACAGACATGGCGGAATGATTCATCTCTCTGCTTACACTGGCTCTTTTCGGAATCATTGTTTATCTCCGTTGGCTACAGAAGAGCTGAAGGCAAGGCTGTGGTGGAGAAGAGTGATTCCTCTTAGAAAATTAACTCTGAGCCTCCAAACTCCTCTTCTAACTTGGTTGGAGCTTCAGAATGTATTTAAAAGGTAACATCAGACCTGCCCTTTGCTCTCTAAGACTATGACCTGAACATGATTTCTTAACTGGATAATCTGGGGAGAGACCAGTCCGGGCAAAGGTGACGGGGAGATGAATTGGCTTTGCTGGGGAAGATCCCATAGAAGGGTTAAGAAGCACAATTAGGTGAGCACCGGTCTGGAATTCCCTGGGACCAAAGAGAACCCAGAAGCCTCTTTTCCGTTGCCGAGCTGTGTGTCAGCTTGTGTACACATGTTGGTGATTGAAAGCTTAGGGTCTGCGTGGGTGGCCCATTTCAATGCACCTAAAAAGTCAGGGTTGGGGAGGGAAGCAAAGCAAGTTTGGCTCAAAGCAAAAAGAACTTTTTCAGTTCTTAGGCTTTCAGGCCAGAGAGACCCGTGCCCCCAGTCCCAGCTCTCACTTCACTGTGCAATCTCGGACCAGTTACTAAACCTTTCTGATCCTTGTTTGCTCATCTGTACAAATGGGGAAAAGATGCTTGCCTCACTTCTTAATGCTGTTGTAGGGCTAAACAAAATGCCTAATAAATGTGGAAATGTCTGACACACTCCTTCCACTTAATAGATGCTCATGGAACATTATTTACCATTTTTTAAAATCTCCAAATCTGGGGCTGTCATTCCCAGGAGGGCTCTGAACCCTGTACTGTGGCCCCGGCTCCAGCCTGCCTGCTCCAATCACTTTGGAAACAGTCAGATCTGCTACAAGAGGCTAAATGTTGGTACTGATTTGTATTTCTTTAATTATTTAATGAATTGCTGGGCATTTAAAAAATTTGTTTCCTGGTTCATTGTGTCTCTTTTCAGACGCACTGCTTGCCCATGTCCTGTGTACCTCTTTACGTTTGGTTATTTTAATTTCTTTTTCTTATGGTTGCCTTAGCTCTTTGGACATTAATAAATCGACTTCTTGTCCTCTGATTTGTACTGTAAGTATTTTTCCCTGTTCGTCCCTTGTGTTTTGACCTCAATGTGTCCCTTGTTTCCTTTTTCTCACCCTAAAGTTTAGTTTTTCTGTGCTAGATTAATCAATCTTATTCCAAATGGCTTCCAGATCTTGTGTCCCACTTTGAAAGCTGGTTTCCAATGCCAAGGTTGTAAATCTATTTACCCATATTTCATCCATAACTTTCATTGTTTTGTTTTTCTCTTTCACGTTGAAATCCGTGCTCCATCTTGAATGTATTTTGGTGTAAATAGTTAGGTGGGAATCAACTTTATGTTTTTTTTTCCCCAAAAGGTTAGCTAGTTATCCCAATACCATTTATAGGATAATCCTCCTTTCAGACACATTCTTTAAACAAATCCTCTTTCAAGGGGGTCGCAGAAGCCTTTGAGAATCTGACGGGAGCTATGACCCTTCTCCTTAGGAAAAGAAAATGTACATAGAATACACACTAAATTTCACAAACAATTTCCGTGGAGCCCAGGGACCTTTCAAAGCACGTTCACTGACGCCCGAGGGGTCTGTAATCACTGAAAATCCCTTACTTTAGATGGAAGAAACAGTGCTTATGTGGTGAAGGCCCCTCGGCTGACCCTCAGGGCTGTGAGACAACCCAGGATGCCACCAGCCCATGTCCTTGGAATTCAGAACATTTCATGTTCTCTTCTTCTGGGTCAGAGCATCCAACAGATGCCATAAAAGCCTCCCTCCTGAGCCCACGGTGGAGACAAGGACAGGCTTCACGTGACTCAGTTTCCCTTGATTTGACTTAAAGGCTCAACCCATTTCAGACTCTTTTTTTTTTACCCCAAACCTGCCTACCCTTCCCAGGGCCTGCTCTGTGGGGTCATGCATGTCCTTTCTCACATACGCTCACCCTTAATTCTCCCTCACCCTCACTAGCAAGCCCATGTGATTCCTCTGTCGACCAGAAGCGGTCACTGCTTCCATGTGCCCCTAAACTTCCTGGGCATTGGGACTTGCCTCCATCCGAGCAGCAGAGGATCTACTCTTCCACACCACACCAACGGCCACGTTACCTCCAGAGAGACGCGGCTCTGGATTTCGTCGAGCAAGGATGGCCGAGGGGCTCCACGCCAACAATGTTCTCATCTTACCAAACCATTGCCCTTTACTAGGTTGTGGTCACAGTCTGCGGATGGAGCTTGGCCATTCTCATGGCTATTAAAAAGCATGTTTAAATAATATTATGGGATCATCTTTTATGCCATCAAGATTGCCGCTTAGAACAGGCAGGGGAAATGAGGCCAGCTTGTCCTCTCGCCAACGCCTTCGTCATTCCAAGAGACGCCCCAAATCCAAGAAGGATTGAAACCAGCGTCTTGTCTTCTGCTGGAGGGACAGGCCTGGGTGAAGGTGTGTAAATAAACGGAAGAATGTCAACAATCCCAATGCCCGTGCCTGTGGCAGGCATAACTAATGGAGCCCCTATCTTTTTCCCCCCCGAGTCCAAATGCAGCCTCACATCCTTTTCAACAAGCACTCCCAGAGTCACCACCAGGTTATTCATGCTAGAATTTGATATGAAACTATTTGCTATCCGAGGTCCAGATTAACCTTTCAGAGGCTGAAAACAATTGTGGAAAAATGGTTTTCAAACCACTAATCTGGGCATAAAGCACAGAGAAGCACATAATAATCGGTACAAAACACTGTGAAGTACGGAGACATTGGATTTAAGTATGCAATGCCATGCTAAATCATAGCGGATTTCATGTGAGATTCTGGTATTGATGATAGGATGATGAGTCAAAAGACCAAAAAAATTGGGAAACCAAGCCAAAAAATCGAAGAAATTATACATACAAATGTATTCTATCTACAAATTGAGGGGAAAAAAAAACCCAGTCATTATCCTATTTTACCAGTAGAACAAGCCTCTCATTTCAGCCTGCAGTCCCCAAAATTGTTCAGAGCAGAGACCAGAAACCACAGCATCGAGGAAAGAGCATGGAATTTGAACTCAGGGGGTGGGATTCCGGTCCAAGTCCTGCTAGGAATAATATGAGACCTTGGGCAAGAGGCTTAACATCTCTGTGTCTCAGTTCCCTCATCTGTAAAATGGAGACTATAATGTCTACTTTGATTGGCTATCGTGAAACGTAAGAGCAACAACGTACACAGAAGGGCTGTCTGAGTCCTGAGTTGCTGCTTCCTGGCTGAGATGCGGACGCGACCCTGAGCTGAAGCAGAGAAGACAGGTGACCTCCTAGTGCAAATGAGAGATCCCTGGGGTCATGCGGCCAAGGATGGTTGGAGCACCTGCCCCTGTCCTCACTTTCCCGGTGGAAGACAGGAGCACAGTCTTGCACACCCCTCAGGGACAGGATGGGTCTGCTCAGAAAGGGTCCCATCCATCTCCTTAACCTTAACACCTTTGCAAGTCTTCTCTTTCTTCTCCTTCCTTTACATCAACAGAACAAGCAGGCATGGGGGCCACTAGGAGGTGAGGACCCAAGAGAATCACAGATGCCTGGAAAATAGAAAGAGAAACCTTTTTGGAGGAGTAGAGGGAGCCTGTGGACCACCGTTCACACATGTCCCACATGGCTCACATTCCAGCCTCCCTTACAGCTAGCTTAAGCACATGCATCACCTGTGACCAGTGGGACCTGAGGGAAAACTTTGGGGGCTTCTGGAAAAGGTTTTACTCCCTAATCTAATGACATGGAGGAGTAGAAACTGCGGTTGGATATGGCTGAGTGTGAGGTCAAGATGTTCAGAGCTATGGCAGCCACTTTGCAACCATGAGGGCACAAAGGGTCATGCTGAGAAGGGCAGAGCACGAAGATGGAAAAAACCTGAGCCTGTGATCACATGGCTGTATCATGACACAACTCTGGAACCACTTTGCCTGCAGACTGTATGTTAAGTGAAGAAAATAAATAACTGGCTTTTAGGTCACATACGGTTGGGTCTTCTGTGACGCTGTTGCCAGTATCTCTGCTGATATGTTAATGAGGTAGGACTGGCCTGGGCAAGTGGACTATTTGGTGTTGGTGGTAGTGGTTCACCACTGTATCCCCAGGACCCTGCAGAATGCCTGACATGTGGTAGGTGTTCACTAAATACTTGTTGAATGAATCGGTAAAGATTGGAGGGACCCATGCCATGGGAGTGAATGCCCGCCGTCACCTCACCCTTTTCTCTTCCCCTCTCCTGGCAGCTCTGAGAAACTGCATCTCCCTGTGGGAGGACCAGGTCAGGGACTGCCAGAGCATCTTCGGGGGCGAGCATAGGAAGGCCAGGCTGCTTCGCACGTACAGGTGACTCATAAAGACAGCTTTTTACCCCCTTCAAATGGTGATGTTCCCGTAATAAAGAATTTAATAACCCGCGGTGCCGATGTGGGGAGAAAACTCATTTGTTTAACAGGCAGCAGTTTGGCTTTGTCATGTTCACTTAGTTTTTAATGACACACAGTTGTGCCAATATTGATTTTAGCTTATAGGGACTCAAAATTTTACTGTCTAGATGGATTCAGGATGTAACGATGTTTTTTAATCTTACCTGCTCTGAAGACACTCTCCACTGCCCCTCACCCCCCGCCCCGGCCTGGGAGGGGCCTGGCGGGCTAGGGGCGGAGGTGCTGGTCCAGAATGGATACCCTCCTTGTCTCATCCTGGATGCCCTGCCTTTTCCACGCTCCGCCAGCCTCACCTTTCGCCCTCATCAGACAGGAGCGAGGCTGTTGCTGGGGGCGGTGATGTGTTTTTCATCTTGGAAAGCAGAGCAGGACCGTGTCAGGAAATGGGAGTTGGTTTTCCAGGCGCACGCTCAGCAAGGAGGCGCATGTGCGCGCGCGAGCACGTGTGTGTCAGCCCACTCACACTCAAGTCCAAAGCGTGCATTCCAAACAGGGACGGGGCCCTGCTGGTTATTCTGCAAGGAACTTCAAACGTCGTTTGGAGCCACCGGGCTGGGGCACCTCTCTTTAAACATTACTTAGGATTGTGTTTTTGCTTTTCTCCGTCACCGGGGACAGTATCAAAATAGCAAAAGGGATCACGGCGAGGAGACAAACCTACTCTGTGTTTTCCGAGCAGTCAATTTAAGCCTAAAGACATACAGCAGACCCTCGGTATTCGTGGGTTTGACACTTGTCACCTCAATTGTGTGTAGCTTCAGTTTCCCAAGAACAGCAATAAGGAAGAGGCTGGAAGAACAACGGCCAATGTCTACGCAGCACAGACTGTGCGCCAGGCACCTAGCAGATCGTCACCATCGACAGGAATGATCTTGTTTAATCTCCACGTCGCCCCTTTAAGGTCGGGAGGCAGGTATTTTTATCTCCGTTTTAGAGGAAATGGCTGCTTACAGAGGTCGAGTGCAGGGACCAAGGTCACAGAGAGTAAATGACGTCAAAGCCGGATGCCCTGCTGCTCACTGCGTTTTCAACAGTACCGAGTTTGAGTCTCAACGCAGTGCTGTTTACAACACTGCGAACCAGTCTTCGCCTGGCGGGTGAGCCTCCCTGGCCAGGCAGCGGCTGCACCTTTGGGTGAGTGAGCGGGTGGGCAGGGTCACATCCAGTCCACGGCCACACACATAGCATTGGCTTCTCTGCTGTAGCTTCTCACAGCCAGACTCTCCCCAGGGAGCCCCGGCACATTTGCTCGGTGGCTGTCTTCCCTAACCCTTGTGTTGCCATAAAAAAAATAAGGCAGCGTCAGGGAGAAAAGAGACAGCTCTGTATATAGCACATTATGGTAATGAATCATATTAAATATAATTTCATGTCGTTGGCCTATTTAATCTATTTATGTAAGTTTTAGCGAATGCTTTATTCATGATGGGAAAGTCTTTGAGCATTGATTCTTAGATTCACAGAATTTGAAAGGACCTATAAATCATCCGTACGAGGCCTGTCCCCAGAGAGGTGCAGTGACCTACCCAAGGTAGTGCGATTAAATTTGAAGCGGCGGCCTTTTCTAGGAAAGGTAGGCTTCGGGCCCCTTAACAGGAAAGCGACCCGAGTGAGAAAGTGGGTCCTGCTGCATAATTGGGATTTGCACACGTCATTTCAACGGAGGGCGCTCACCGTGTTCATTCACCAGCCCGGGCGCCGCCCACAGATGCTGCTTCCAGGCTCGGCCGTGGCCGGATTCCCATCACGCTCCTTCTGAAGGTCCAGACCCTTAGCGTGGCACCCAAGGGTTGCCCTGAGGCTCTGGACGCTGTGTTCCTCTCTGGCTTCCCCTGCTCGGCACCCTGCAGCCTCACTGGCCTTCTTTCAGTATCTCACTCCTGCCACAGGGACTTTGCTCGGGCCAGAACTCTCCTCCTCTCATCCCCCATGAAATCCCTCCTTCCTTTAGCTCTCCATCAATCAGCCCTTCCTCTGGCAGATTCCCTGCTCTCCCTGGGCCAATGCACCCTCAGAGTTTCTCAATGTAGCACTGACCTCAAGCATAATTTCATGTCAGTTTGGAAGAGACTTTAATATCTGTGTCTCCTACTGGACTGTAAATTCCACAAGAGCATGGCCCAGTCACCGACTGCTATGTAACAAATTACCCGCCGATTCAGCGGTTTAAAACAACCATTGCATTTTGCTCATGATCTTGTGGGTCAGGAATTTGGAGGAAGATCAGCCCGGCAGCTCCCATGTGGATCTCTTATGCAGCTGCAGTCGTATGTCGGCCGGGGCTGTGGTCCTCTGAAGGCTCAACTGGGCTAGACATCCAAGATGGCGGGCACGTTCACACACCTCGCACTTGATAGCTGCTGGAAGCTCAGGTGAGCTACTGACCGGAGCATCTTCACCTGGCCTCCCTAGCATGGCAGTCTCAGGGCACCAAACATACAGCCCCCAAAGAGAGGTGTATGGCTTCTTCTGATCCAGCCTTGGAAGCCACTCAGTGTCACGTGACTTTAGCTGCACTCTACCAATGACAAGGGAGTCACCGAGACCAGCTCAGATTCAAGGAGCGCGGCGTGGACCCCACCTCTTGATGTGGGAGTGGCAAGATGACACAGCAGAAGAGCTTATGGGATGAGATATATTTTTGCAGCCATCTTTGATAAATGCAGTCTGTCACACAGCCAGAACAGTGCCATCTCCCCTCTTCCGTGGAATCCCTAGTACCAAGCACAAGAATTAAAAAATGATTTGATAAATAAGTGGATAGACAGATGGATGAATAAATATATATAGTGCTATGGTCTGAAAGCTCGTGTCCCTCCAGAATTCATATACTGAAAATCTAATGCCCAAGGTGATGGTGTTAGGGGGTGGGGCCTTTGGGAGGTGATTAGGTCATGAGGGCAGAACCCTCATGCATGGGATTAGTGCCCTGATAAAAGAGGGTCCAGAGAGATCCCTGGTCTTTTCTACCAGGTGAAAATGCCATAAGTCTGCAACCTGGGAGAGGGCCCTCACCCAACCATGCTGGCAGCCTGACCTTGGGCTTCCAGCCTCCAGAACTGTAAGAAATGTTTCTGTTTAAGTCGTTCAGTGTGTGGTATTTTGTTATAGCAGCCCAAATGGACTGACATATAGATACACGAAATCAGGAAGAAAAAGAAGGAAGGAAGGAAGGAAGGAAGGAAGGAAGGAAGGAAGGAAGGAAGGAAGGAAGGGAGACTCCAAAAGGGTAGTTAAGGAAGGAGGTCTACTTGAGCACGAGAGCGTAGAGACGCCTGGGGCTCTGAAGGAGCGCTAACTCTTTGGCAATCTACTTCCCATGTTCTTGTTTAAAAGGAGGCTTTTCTGCAGCCCCACCTGACACATCCAGGGATGACTCCTTGTCAGCTGGGGGTTTGAACCCAGAAAGGTAAACTCATTTCAATATCATTCAGTGCAAAATAAAACGAGGACAACAGATATACTGTTAAAAAAAACAAAACCAACAACAAGAACCCAAACAGTCTGCTAGTGCTTTTCAAGGCCCAGAAGAAATATAATTTAATTATCTGCGTGTCCTGATTTTGCACCTGTCACCGTTGAGAGGCAATGAGATTTGATGCTGTGTCACACAGCCAGGCGCTTGGAGCCGAGACAGCGTCTGTGTTCCTAAGGCCAGCGGTTCAATAACGTGGGCTTCTTTGATTTACTCACCTTGGTGGGTGGCAGGTTAATAAAACCTCAGTCAGCTTGGTAGATCGCCCACCCTGGTCCTCAGGACGCGCTGGAGCTCACGCGAACATCCGGGAGGTCAGTCGGGGGTCAGGCAGTGGCTCTCCTTGAAGGACAGGGGCCTCTGCCGGGCCTGCCTCATTGCCACCAGCATCCCCACAGGCTCCTGGCCATCGTGAGTTCCTGTGTGGTGCCCGGGGACAGGTTCTGACCAGTGCGTGGCCCGGCCAGTCCTCTCTGGTTAGTGGGACAACAGGAGTCCGCTGAGCCTGCTTGTCCCGTGGGTCAGGAGCCCCATGGCCCTTGCTCAAGCAGCCCTGACCTCCACTATCAGCACCTCCACAACCCCCGAGTCCACTCTCCCCCCCATAGCACAGAGTGACACGGACAGAAAATTATATTGACAGACCCTTATCGAATATAATTACCCACCAGGAACCTTCCTGAATCCATTAACCAGAGCGGAACTCAGGTGTGAGTCTGTGGGACCCCCCCCACAACGTTCAGGAAGATGCCCTGTCGGCAGTCAAGTGTTATTCTTTAAAAAGGGCCCCAGTCTGGAAAAGGGAATGTAGAATCATACGTCCCCCTTTCTCATATAGGTTCTACCTACTTTAATAGATGATATGTAATAAATAGGTCTTATCTGCTGACTATTAATATTATTAGATACATAAACTATTATGTCATCCCCACTATATAATCTTATGAGGGGCCTAACATCATCTTTCACAGATAGACGAAGATACTGAGGGTCAGAGAGGTTAAATGACAAACTGCGGGTACCACAGCTGGTGAACGGCCAGAATGAGACGGAAGCCCACGCCTGTGATTCAGAAGCTGGGTCTCCTCTCTCCCTGCAGCGTGGTCTCCTGCCGAGAGGGCTTGTCCCTCCTCCTGGGGACGGATGTGTCATCCTGCGGTACAGAGGTCTGCCAGGCGCTTCCCTGGAGTGAATGGAGCAGGTGCAGGGGTCCACGTGTACACCCAGCCCAACACCCACGCTGGGGTCGGGGGCCTCCAAATTCTCTTTCTCAGGTCTCAGAGGGAAGTAGTCCTTGACATTTCCAGAGCCCACCCTGAGACAGGAGTGATCTGGGAGAGGAAGGGTCTCCAGCCTGAGGTTTTAGAGCCCGACGTTATCCGCTGGCACGTGGGGGGTGGGGGCTGCCTAGTGCGGGGACTGTTTATTCCAGATGATTTCTGAGCACCCACACCCTGCGTCCTCGTAACTGCTCTGTGAGGTAGGTACTGTCATTGTCATATTTTATAGATGAGCAAACTGAACTTGCTCAGGGCCACACGGCGAGGGGTGGTACAGCCGGGATCGCCACTCCCTGGGGTGCCCTTCCCCACAGTCACCCCTACTCCCCAACACGGTCGTTGGTGAGATGGAGGTCACACCTCATGTCTGCTCGGGCTGACACAACAAAGTACCGCAGACTGGGGGGCTTGAACAACAGAAATTCATTGTCTCACAGTTCTGGAGGCTAGAAGTCTAAGATCAAGGTGTCGGCAGGGCTGGTTCCTTCGGAGGCTTCTCTCCCTGGCCCTTAGACGCTGTCTTCCTTGCTGGGCCCTCAAGTGGTCCTTCCTCCGTGCACTCACATCCCTGGAGTCTCTCCTCGCGTCCAAATTTCCTCTTCTGGTAAAGACATCTCTCGGATTGGATTAGGGCCCACGCTAAAGGCCTCATTTTAACTCAGTCCCCTCTACAAAGGTCCTATCTCTAAATACAGTCACATTCTGCAGCCCTGGGGCTTCGAGGGCCAAGGGATGTGGGCCTCCCGCTGCTGGCCTTACCCCACCCCAGCCCTGGGCCCCCAGGCCGGTGAGACCCCCAGGCATGTGCCCGCCATACTGTCCATGAATAACATCTGTGGGCTTCCGTCTCCACGGGCTCTGCAGATGGAGCTTGGCTCGTGGGGAGCTCAGGTTATCACACCTTCTCATCACGTGGGCAGAGGGTGCTGGCAAGTGGGGAACCCGGGCTGTTTAGGGGGGTCTACTTCTCAGCTTCCGGGCAGGGGCAGAATGTTTAGTAAACGGGTTATTCATCCAAAAAAGTGGACCGAGCCCCTCCCCAGCAAGGGGAGTGCAGCTCCAAGACAGTTGTTACAAGCCCTCCTGTCTGGGCAGGGCGCGGCAAAGGGTGAAAAAAGCAAACCGAGAAACAAAGGAAACAGGTTGCACGTTTTCAGAAGCCAGAAGGAGGTCACTGGCTCTGAAGCCGGTTTCTCCCTGGGTCCCACAGGACACTGGGGAGCCCCGGCAGCCCTGTCCCCTTTGACTCCGGTCACCGCCTCACTCGCCTCCTGACGAGGATCAACGAAAGAGGCGCTGAGTCTTTCCACGCCCTGGATTGGAAGCAAAGGGTGTGTGGAAATCAAGAAATCAATTTCCAACCTTGGGGACTTCCTAGGAGACCTTCCTTCTCCCCAGAAAGTGCGAGGGCAAAGGAGATGGGGGTGCCGAGCCCTCGGCAAGACCTTGGCCCAGCGAAGAGGCCAGTGGGTTTGGCAATCCACTCCTCTTACCTTCAAATACCCGAAAGCCTCAGGATCCACGGTCCCTCAACCCCAGGATGTGACGTGTGTGTGTGTGTGCGTGTGGGACTGTGTGTGCACGATACATGTGTGACTTGTGTTCGTGTACGTGTCTCTGTGTGCATGCACTGTGACTGTGTATATGTATGTACGACTGTGTGTGTGCCCGTGTACGCATGTGTGCATACAGGTATTTGTGATCGTTTGTGCGTGTGTGGCTGTGTGTGCAGGTACTGGTGATTCTGTGTATGATTGTATGTGCATGTGTGATCATGTGTGCATGCATATGTGGCTGTGTGTGATTGTATGTTCATGTATGTGTGCGGGTGGCTGTAGGCAGGGGCGGGTGATGGGGCGGATGGGGGTCAGGCTGGTGAATCCCGAGATTCACAGCTCCCCCAGAGCATGGCGGGCAGGGCTTCGGGCCTGGGTGCACACCCCGACCATGGAAACCTACTGCTTGAGCTCCAGAGCCAGTGGGACGTTGTCTCAGGGCAGGTCTCCGACAGCACAGCCTGTGAGGGGGATTCTTGTGAAATGACTCGTGAAGTCGGTGATCTCAGGAGGCGTGTGTAAGAGGCGGTGACGGAAGTGGGATGGGGGGTGGAGAGGCAAAGACAGTCAGCGGGGTGCGGGGGTCCTAGCCCCAGCTGATCCCATGGGGAGCTCTGGCATGTGAACTGCACCACAGAGAGCGGCTCTGGGCTGCCCTGAAGGGGGTCTAGGGGAGAACAAGCCGCCAGAGAGGCTCAGGTGTGAGCCCTTCACATCAAGCACCTGCACCTGGTGGCACCGCCCGATAAGGAGACCCAGGTGCAAAGCCCGGGATCGGCGAGAGACACTCTCGGGCTCCTGGCTGCAGGAGGCCGTCCGAGCATCCAGGCTGCCGCACCAGGTCCCTCGGGCCGTGATCTGAGGGCAGCGAGGAGCTGCTGGAGAACGGCGCGGGGGGTCTTCACGCCCTGGGGCTCAGGTTCCCCCAGCAGCCAGCCCCCTCCTTCTTAGAAGGGCTGTCCCGCAGCCCAGACCTGCTCTTGGAGCCCCACATAATCCCAGACTTAGATTACGTGACTTCAGACTTCACTCTCACTCCACCCAGACCATCCCTCCCGGAGGCCGGGCTCGGAGGCTGCCTGGGGGTCCCGCAGGTGGTCAGCCGGAGGGAGAGGTTGGTGGAGCATCTCTCATCACACAGGGACAGAGCAGCTGCCGCAGGTCGGGGCTTCGTATCTGCTGGCCCCTCAGACACGGGGGGCCCCGTCCGCTGGGCACCAGGGACCAGGCCTGTCCAGGCTCCACGCAGAGGGTGCCCTCCTGCGTATCCACCTCCAGAAACAGAGACAGGAGGAGCCCCGTCTGCCTCTGGCTGCCTCTTTACCACGATCATCTCCAGTGTTTATTGTTATCTGCTCCGTGCTGACAGCACGGCCCGCACCAAACAAGGCGGGCAGAAGACAAAGCCCCACCCCTAGGGGTTTACCGTCCAGCCAGGCCAACTGGCAGCACTGGCAGCAAACGCTTGTGAGACCCATGTGAACTCTCCCAGGTGGGCCCGGTGTTCTTTCCACAAGCTCCGCGGGAAGAGGGACGAGAAATCCCACCCCAACAGCCAGCGCTCTCTCCGCGCCATCTCAAACCCGGAGCAAGAGAGAGTAGGCGAATGTCACTCCCAAGGACAGGTGGGGAAGTGGGGTCACAGGAGGTGCAAGAGTGTCATAACCAGCTGTGGCCCTCGAAGGACAGTCCTGTGCAGCACAATCGTCCGCGAAGGACAGAACGAGACAAGAAGCTACGGGAGGAGGGGACACGGGCCAGGCCCGAGGGAGGACTTCCAGCGGGCTTGGAACCACACAGAAAAGGCTGCCAATCCTACCACCCACTACTCACCAGCCAGGTAAGAATTGCGCCTCCATTTGCGTTTTCCACGTTGGAATGAGGGTAAACTCTAGGGTGAACAGACAATGAACGGATTATCGAGATCGTGATGAGCGATAGAATAAGAGTGTTTCCAGACACTATGGCCACCCCGTACCCACTACTTCCCAGGCTTGTCAAAGGGGGGAAATCAGACAATAACTCGTATGGAATAAATGCCCCCCAAGTGTCAGACGCTGCTCTGATGGCTCTCTGTGGGTGAGGTCCTTTGCTTCTCACGAGAAGCCTAGGAGGCAGGGGCTATTTTGTCCTTAGGGATGGATGAGGAAACTGAAGCATAAAGATGCTGAGTCATTCAACCAGGATGACGCAGCTCGTAAGCGGAGGAAAGGAGGACTGGCGAAGGCAGTGAGGTTTCAGGACATAGCCTATCGATCCTTGTGTTGGGACTAAATGAGGCCACCTCTATAGGGGCATAACCAGTGCCCCCCACACTGTGACGTGCTGGTGCGGGCTGTCCTGGAAGCCCACGACAGATGGACTGAGGATGCTGTGATCCAGGGGGCTCCTGGCCCTCGGGGTCTCTGGCCCACCTAAAATCACTGGATCTGATCTCTTGTGCAGCTGATTGAAGAGCAGGTGTTGGGACAGCGTTACTTCTCAGTCGACTTTTGGTCCTCTGTGTGTGTGTGTGTGTGTGTGTGGTTTTGGACGTATCATTTTTACCACGGTGGAGGGTGAGCTAAGACTTGAAGCAACCAGACTGTATGTGATGGTCCCCCGGCTTATGCTTCCCGACTGTTGTTGAGATGCGATCGGGCCCCAGCCAAGGCGAGGAGACAGCTCAGTACAGGACCCAGAGGTGCGTTGCACTCCTGGCCCTTTGTATCCCCCGGTTTCACCACGTACAAAAATAGGCAAGCTGGAGACAGCTCAGATGCCTGTGGCTCAGAGTCGCAGCGGAGACAGAGAAGGGGAGGGAGAGAGGCGGAACACGAGGGAAAGGAGAAAGAAAGGAAAATCCACCACTTAAGGTCAAAGCAGTGAGAATAACACGAAAACACTGCCAACGGAGCGGAAGCAAGAGGTCTTCGAGGTGGGAAATGTGACAACAGAAGTGTTGCTGCCTCTGGGCTGGTGTCACGGCCAGTTACCCTGAAGACTGGGATGCTTAGCTAGAGGGCTTGGTGCGGGAGGCTGGCTGGGCTCGGGGTCTCAGATGGAAGGGGCCAGGGCCCTCCTAAGGAGGAGGGGTGGGGGCTACTGGTCATCGTGGCCTCAGGACCACAGAGGATGCTGGCACACTGGGGCCCCTCGATTCTCGAAGGCTGACGGCGTAGAGCTTTGATGGATGGCGTTGATGGGACGGCATATGCAAACGTATGCAAATGAGGCCCCAGAGAACCGGGCGCAGTTTTACTTTATTTGTTTATTTAGTTGAGACAGAAGAAATATCTGCTCATTATAAACGAATCAGAAAAGAAGGATACACACAAAGGACATCAATATCCCTTCTTAGCCCACCACTCGGAGAAAAACAAAATCCATTGCTAACATTTTGGTGTATAGCCTTTCAGACAGTTTTCTGCCCATACAAATATAGTTGAGGTTTTTTTCCTAACTAAAATAGGTTCTTATTTTACATACTGTTTTGAAACCTACTTTTTTGCATTGAAAATATAAATGTGCCCGTGGCACTGTAATTCAAGAAACTCCTATTGTTGGAAATACAGACTGTGTTAGGCTCCATGACCGAATGGCAGAAGACGGGCGGAACGTTCCGAGATGTAGGGGAACCCTGTCCTCTAGGAAATTGGGTGTGTGGCAGGGACTGGGGTGCACAGAAGCTCAGACTATAGGGTGGTGGAAATAGAATTATTTTTAGTCTCTTGGGGGCTCAGGGAAAAATGTGCTGCCCCAAAATCAGGTCTGAAGACCAGAAGCAAGTAACCCAGAACTCCTTTTTGCCACCCTTGCAAATAACTCTGTGGGAGTCCCAGCCAGCTGGAGGTATTGGTTAGGCAGCTTCCCAGGGACAAAGAGAAAGGGGACATGGACCAGTAATCCACCCATCTCCTCTCTTAGCATCAAGAATTTGGCAACCCCAGCGTGTAGAGCCCTACGTCAGGAAGGACAAACAGAAGCATTCGGATGGGAAGCACACTGAAGGGACAGAGGACATACTCACTGTGACATGAGGACAAGAAGTGTTCACATGAACTGTGTCCAAGTCGAAAGGGGCAGATAAAAGGGCTGCCCCATTAACTTTAGTTGAGCACCTACCATGTACAAAACCCCTCTGCATGTAGTATCTCACTTAATCCCCGGAGCACAGCTGTGAGGAAGCTGCCCTTTTGCACATGGGGACCCCGAGGACCAGAGAGAGGGATTAACTTGCCCGGAGTCACACAGCTCACTCGAGGGCAGAGCTCATTGTGAAGTCAGGTCCCCTGGGACCCCTGAGGGGCCCCGTAGGAAGGAACGTACAGTCTACGAAGGGTGGGATGCAGGAGAAGAAGCTGCTGGGAGGGGGCAACTTGGGAGACCTGCTTTGCAAAAAGGAAGAGGCATAGAAGGTGAGACAAAGATACGGGTGTTAGGAGAGGGAAGGGAACAGGGAGCACGAAGGCGGCAAACAAACCGTGTGGGAGGGAAGGCAGCGGGTCAGGGTGACGGTGGAGGGAGGTCTGAGGATGGAGTGAAGAGCGTGCGTCGTGAGTCTGGAAGGAGCAGAGTGCAAGGCTGTCCCGGGAGCCCCAAAGGGCAGAGGTCAGGC